>NW_028243230.1:679120-1358240 GCF_964263255.1 Lissotriton vulgaris
GTGCCACCCCAGACCTGGACCCTCAGAAGTGCACCTAAAGTGCATCCATGAGCAGCCTCGTAGCACATCCAAAACAATACAGGAATTCGCACACCAGCCTCGACGCTTCTTGGAATTTACACATCGCTTCGGCTGCATGGCACATCTTTGACTTGGATCCGCACAATGCTCTGTAACCTGGATATCAGGTACTCTGTCAGTAAACCTAACTGGATCCCTGTAGCCATCCCACGTGTCATCGCAGATGGCCTGAATTTGTGACTTTGTACTGGTCTGGCGTGACCAGATACGCACAATTGCCTCTTTGCGCTGGTTGGTGCTATTTTGACCTAAAACTTAAAAAATTGAATAGACTCCAGTTCTACTAATTGGATGCTTGTCATTTTGGTCTTGATTATTTATTAAACTGAGCTCTATTTTTCTAACCTGGTGTGGGAACTTTTTGTGCTTTTTTCATTGCCTTACTGTTTGAAGTGTTGCACAAATACTTTACACACTGCCATCATGTTAAGCCTGACTGCTCTGTGCCCATCTACTAGAGGATTAAACACAGACTAATTGGGTGGTTGCCTATGCCTATGCCTTTCCCTGACAAGGACTGTGGCTGCTGCTTGACCAGGGCTCACTCCCAATCAACCAGTAACCCATTTTCTAATACTGCATGACACCCAAACAGCACCAGAAAGACAACACAGCCCGTTGCCCCAGAGATAGCACGGCCCACCACTCAGAACAGCTGCAACCAGGATCTTTTCTGCAGTGCTCGCAAATCAAGGCAGCCAAGCCTGTGACTGTATGGGAGCAGTTAGAACCTGACTTGACCTGCCACCATACCAGAGACCAGCATCCGGCCCAGACACGTGGGAATTGGATTAAACAAAGATCTTCTCCCCCATGCAAAATAATTTAATCCGGAGATCATCTTTCAGGGTAGACTGTCGAGCCTGATGCATACAGCCCTCCCAAAGTTAGACATAATGGTCAAACCTAAGCTGACCTAGTTCCACCCTCCAAAGACAGTTTGGAGCACTAAACTACACAGTAATGCAAGGGGGGGTCCCCTGAGCCATCGCAAAGCCATACTTGTAAAACATTCTGACCGATTTGAAAGGATACTACCACTGATACAGGAAACCAAGACCTCACCTCACATACTTAAGGGGGAACATATATATACACAAGTCTATTGAGATCCAGGGCACTACTGGCCACTTAGACTCACCAAAGGAGGATGGCCCGCATCCGCTGGCACAAATACGTAGGTAGGGCCAGATCAACCCTCTCATACTCGCCACTGACCCCCATATGGCCCCTACCACACCAACAGACAGTCACAAAGCGCCACAATGTGACACCATGGAAATAAGCTGACTCACTTCTATGTGGAGGGAACGCTGCATACTTTCCAGGAGCAATGGGACCATGGCACACGTATCCCACAGCAGAACATGGAAGATCATTAATGCATTGTTCACTGCCCCACTAGTGCAACATCACAAAATGGACGCTGGGGTTGGGGAGCGCTGGGCAACAGACACGCCTACCGATCTCACTGACTAGCAATGTGAGTGCGCATCACAATAGGTTAAGGAGGTGTCATGAAACCCAAGGTTCCGCTACACACAATTTAATTACCTGCACCAAGCGTATCTTTACACCACAACATATCAAACACATGTTTACAAAGGCCTCGGTGCTCTGCACAAGGGGCAACTCGCCATTTGTGAGATATTTCCATATGGTGTGGGACTGTCCGGTAGTACAATGTGCTCAGACTAATATAGGGGAACCTTCTTGACCCTAGTAGAGCGCATAGTATTGGTTACACCAGAAACATACATGCTAGGCATTAGAACTAAAGTGAAAGGGGATTCATTCTTCCATAAATTCCTCGACCTGTCCTTTGTGTTGTTTGAAAGATAAATTGTGATTTCTTGGATACCCTGTGCAGCTCCTGGTACAAAGAGCTGGCTCAAGGCTTTACTTAGCTGAGCAAAGGCAGAGACAGAAATCATGATAAAGTCTTGAATTTATGGAGGCGAGGGACAGAGGATAACATTATTGGATATTTACATTTGAATCTGGAAGCAAAGACCGACATGTGTCCTCCTTGACCCTGCGTGCCCATAAAATCACAATAGGATACTTGTACTAGGACATTGCCCACACTCTCTGACACACTTCCTATGTTACACTATCCAGTTGAAGATCATCACCCCCTTGAGTGCACCCCATGGGCATGTCCCATTCAGCAGGTTATGTACATATATAACAGTGGTCATCCCAGACATCCTGTGGTATAGGGCCCCATCACTTGCAGTCATACACCTAGCATACCCCAGAAGGAATAAGGTGAAGATTTATGCTGTAGAGTACCCTGCGCATGACCTGTTTTAGCAAATAAGATGGCGACAACTTTGGATAAGACCTTCATGTTTATATTTAAGCTAGTACAAGACTTGAGCAATGTATGTGCTCAGCAAGTGGACTTACCCACCTGGTAATGGGTTCAAGTGTGCGCAGTGGTGATTATCATGTTACAGACGTGCCACTGCAATACTGCTGAGACTCCACAGTATATGTTGTTTCGCGGACAACACCCCACGTGTTATTTCTTGTTTTTGTGCTTATAACTCAATAAAGAAATGGCAAAAACAGGAGTAGCTTAGAACCAGTTCTGCCACTCAACTTACCTCGAGAGGCCAATGCACATTCTCGGCTGGAGTTATTGACTCTACCCTCCAAATGACAATTGCCTAGCTTCTTGGCAGGTGTGTTGTCAAAAACAGGCCTCTCAGCAGGGATTAGCCATCCAGAAGAAACCATGTAGCTTTGGCACATCAAAGGGCAGCTTTAATTCTGACAAGTCAGAATGCTCCCCTTTCATGACCCTCCTAGACCTTTTGGTACCAAGCCTAGCGGGAGGGAGAAGCGGGTTTGATCCTGACAAAGGGGAGGAGATTCCATCTAACCAGGCAAGTGATGGTAGAGAGAGACAAAGACCTTCCTGGTAGAAGCAGGGCTCAGTTGTGTTAAATTTTGGGCTCCAGAAAGTACTACAGTAATTCCAATGGGAAGGACTACAAAAGGAGTTTGGCATAGGGTAAGAGAGCAGATGTGATTTGGTAGGGAGCATTCTCTAAGCACTGTCTAGTGCACATGGGTAAGACTAGCAGCTCACCATTACCTCCTCTGAATATGCCTTGCCTTGGCAACATTCACAACTGGAGAAGGCCTTCCTTGAAGAAAGTAGCCTCCTGACTTTTTCCTGGTACCTAGAGACTGAAACTGCTCTACAAGGAACAGGCTGTTGCCCTCCTATTAGAATGTTTCAGTGACACAAAATCAGAAGGATCATCAACTTCAAAAAGGCCCAGCTGACCACTGAATACTAGAAGCTGCACAAACCCTGGGTGGCGAGACACCTGTTACCTAGAGGCCAGCTCTGTGGACCTGCGGATTCCAGGAGTGACCGGAATGAACTTTACCAAAGGGCCTGAATGTGAGTTTGACGAATAGTGCTCCATTTGTTAGGGTGTAGGAGGACATTAGTTCCCCCATGCTGAAGGACTACCATCCTTCTAATTTACAAATTTTGATAAACATAACTTGTACCTAATTACTAGTAGTTTGTGTACCTTAGTTTTTGGCTTCCGTTTAGGTAAGGCAGTGAATGCACTCCCAACTCTCACAATCGGGCAATCAGTCAGCATGTTTTTGCCTCTCGAATCAGCCCTCTGTTTGACATCCTGTAAAACAGAAAAAAAGTCAATACAAGTCCCACCAGTTAGCATTCCCATAGTTCTAGCAGTAGTTCACATGTAAGGGTGGGCCTTTCATATGGGACGGCATTAGACCAAATATGTGAGCGTGTTAGGTCAATGTAGTGTCAATCTGGTCCTTACATAGTGAAGGCAGATTGAAACCATACCCCACACATGTGGGGTATGATTTTTATCAGAAGTGTGGGACCGTGGGATGGTTAGACATCTGTTATTCGCCTTTAGGTCTGGAGTTTTTTTTGTGACAGAGAATTGAAGAAATTGTGATTTTTGTTGCATATATTTCAGAGATTGGAAAGGATTTTGGGTATTACAGTTTGATGGGATTCATTCAAGCCATATCCTGTTGGATGACTCTGGAGCTCTAGTTTTCCGACATGTCCAGGGTTGGCAGGAGTTCCTGGTTGTCAGCCAGCTCTGCTCCATCAAAGAATGGCATGGTGACTAGTACCTGGATCTTTGCTCAAATCAATGAAAAAATCCACAGAATACAGATATGGGTCAAGCCTTGGAAGGGACGTGTTCTTGTGTGAGACAAATTGTGGGGAATAACCCTGTTTTTGAGAAACAAATTGCTGAAAATCTGACAAACATCATATACAGCTGTAAACTCGTCAGCCTATCAGGATGAAGGAAATCTGGCACCCACTGATAAAACTGTGAATAGAAATATGCATAAATATTAAAAAGTTGCTTTTATGTTATATATTGTTATACAGCTCCAGGGTCAAACTTATTATGAAAAACCAGGTGCTCTTAACCACCATTTCATTTTCATTTGATTTCAAAATATCACAAGTGCATGGCACCCAAGTTATTGCCCGTGGGCACACCAAACTCATGGAAAATCTGATATTCATGGTACTCCACACTCAAGAGACCCCGGGTCTATAGTTGTAGGACAGTCCTTCACACAGATAGGCTCCTGCATGAGGGATATTCTCCTGCAAGCCCACACCTGTGAAAAAACACGATTTAGATACACATAGGCTGTAACTAAAACCAAGTACTTTCTGTACCTTAGTTTTGGACTTCTGTTTTGGTAAGGTAGTGTATGCAATCCCAAACCTCACATTAGGGGAATCAGTCACAAGGTTTTCAATGCTGGTGTCTCCGCACTGTTTAAAACTCTATAAAACAGAAAAAAGGTCAGTAGCAGCTTGTACAAAGTTTCAAAACAACCATCTATTTTTCATTACACTCCAGCATATGGTTACGATTAAAGCAGATTTCGTTAATCAGAATTTAGTTGATCTGATTACAGCAAAATTCAATCCCTATCTACAAATGTGAATCAACACAGGCTACACACTATGAGCCTGTTTAACAAGGCGATTACGTAACATATGTGGCCCTTTTTTGATGCACTGGCAGCGCTATGGGCCTGCTCATATTTACAAGGCCATGTAAAGTCACACTGAATGACTTTTCATGGCCTTGTAAATATGGGCCCCATTCACGCATTACTCTGAATGGTGTTGCTTACGGTGTTCCCACCCAACATCCATCGAACCTCACACATTTCCAGATTTACAACGTTTTCTTAAGATAGGAATGCATCAGAATCCTATGCCTCCCCAGGGGGAGGCCTGGACAATAGGTTTCCTATCAAAGGGATGTATAACCACCTCCCCAGACAGACTTTAGTGTATTCGGGCTGGGCTGGTGCACTCAGTGAATGCTTTTCAGACAGTGCAGGGGGCACACTTGGTGCCCCTGTGCATACCCCAGTTCTAACGGGTTGCAGGGGCACTCGGCCCCTGCTCTGGCACAAAACGGGACAAAGGGGAAGGGTGTTACCACCCCCACCCTGGGTCCTCCCATAGGTGGGACCCTAGAGTAAGTACAACCCCTAAACTTAGTATAAGTATAGGAACCCAGTCATTAGGTGTTTAGATTATCCTGGAGGAAACTCTGCAACATATATCCTGTAACTTCGACATTCTATTTCGACTAGAAGATGGAAGGATCTCCCTTGGGGTCAAGGAGTGACTCCCCTGTTCAATCAGGCACCAAAGAAGCATCTTGCCGGTCTGCATTTCCAAGGCTCCCGCTGGATCCTGAAGGATTTACGACACAGGACACGGACTTACAGACATCTCTGAGGCCACACGAGATCACAGCAAAGCTGAGACCTGTAGCCATCACGAGAGACGTGGGACCGGAACTCCTGGACACCGTGCACATTTGCTAGTGCACCTACTTCCCGAGCTTTCCCGAAGTTGTGCATTAGGCTACTCGTAGTCCAACCCTGAGCACCATCTGCACCAAAGATTGTGGGCCGATACTCCATGAGTGTTCAGTGGACCTGCTTCTAGCATTTATGCTTGAGGCCCCTTCGCCATCCCTGGTCCGTCAACTGGTGGGTCCCCACGAAGGTAACTCTTTTGTTTCTTGGGCTTCTCTGGTTGCTCCAGACGTGCCCTGACTCCCCTCCAAAGGCATCTTCTTATTGCCTGCCTGGTCACTAGCAAGTGACCCAGGCTCTGTTCCCTCTGCTTTCAGGTTCTTCAGATCTCCGATCCACCCTTGGATCCATCTGGACACTTTCCACTTGGCCGCCTGCAGCACTTTTCCGCAGCTCGCCATAGAAAACTAAGACGAACCCGACACGAAAAAACACCTATGCACCCGGCTTCCCTGGGTGAGATAACATGAGTACTTCGGTGCTCCCGTGGGTCTTGACTCTCGAGCTATCTAGTTCTCAAGGGGTTTGCTCCAAGTTCACTTCTAAGTGTCCCTAATCTTTAAAATTCTAATTGCAACTTTCCCTATAGAAGTCAATGGTGATTCGGGACTGTGTTTAGACACTGCACGCGTCCCCCATGGGTCTCCTGCGTCACTACCTTGGGTGGCTCCTGGTTGCCCCAGCGGTTCTACAGGCCTTAGGCATTGTCTCTATGACTGTAGTGGTACTTAAACCACTTTCTTAGTACATGGCTTGTGAGGCCCTTGGGCTAAATGTATACTGTGCTAATTTACTGTGTGCTAAATAAGTTTACTGTGTGTACTTTTGCCTCTAGCCTCATAAAGAGACTAGATGGATGTGTTTAGTTTAAATACATATATTTTATATATATAACCTGCTGTGGTTCTCCTTTCATTTGGTCATTCAAGAGATTATAGACTGGTAAAACAAGCTGTTTTACATTCCTTCAAGACAGCCTGAAGGCTGCTCTCCACAGCTACCACTAGGATAGCTTTCTATATAGGTTGTCTTTAAACCTATCATCATAAGGGTTGTTTGGGGGGGCCTGGCTAAGCACGCAATGGCGGCGGACGTGTCCGGGTAGAGCTCCGAGCTGAGCTCCCCTACCACAGGCCATTTATCCGAGATAATTGCTAAAAATCTGGCCCTACCTATCACCGGAGCTGTGTGGAGCCGACCTCCGTGCCCCTGTCAAGGTTGGAGCCGAGCGAAGATCCCTGGCCAGTCCTGCGGCGGCGTGGAGTTAGCGCCCCCTGGCGAGCTCTCCCGGCCGGCGTGGGTTTCGGCGCAAGCCTGGGGCCGTGCTGTGACCGCGAGGCCCGGCCGCTGCTGTTTGTGGTGTGAGGCGGGCGGGCTGCGGAGGTGGATCTGTCCCGAGAATCATCAGCGGAGCTGCATCAGGACAATACCTGGACGCCTGCCTCTTTTGGGATCTCGCGGGGGCTGCTGACCGCTCCGGAGACGGCGAGATCGGACAACCCCCCTCAGTGGGCCCGCCTGGTCGGCGCGCAGGTCGTTACGGGGCCCAGGCTGGCCACACCCGCGAGGCCTGACCGGGTAGGACCTGCGGGGCGGGGCCTGGCAGCTGCGGCAAGTCTTCACGGGCCCTACCCCCTGCGGACGCTGGTGCTGCGTGGGGGGCCCTGCTGGATCGGCCATCCCTGAGGAGGGCTACGACCCCTGCCACCTGCCTGATCTGTAGCGGGAGCTGCTGTGCACTTGGCTGACTCCTTTGGCTGGCGTGGGGGCTTGCCGAGCCCGTGGGCGGCACCCAAGGGTCCCCCCTGCTGGAGACCATACCCAGGGGCTTTCGTGCTGGACAGTGAGACGAGCGCCGGCAGAATAATCATGAGGTGACCGGCTTCCCAGGCTCTGACCTGGAGATACCCTCCATTGGTGCGTGGACTCCTTTATATACATTGGCTGGCTGCCCCTCTGGCCTCGGGGTGGACATCTACGTGGGGCCCGAGGTGGAAAATGAGAGGCGTCATCTGCCCTGTTGGGGCCCCAGACCTGACCGCCTCGTCGCTGGAGAACCCCCCTTCCGGAGGGAGCTGAGGGAGCTGTGTGAGGTGCCGGGGAGGCACGCGGTCGTCTTGGTTGGCCTTGGGGTGCTCACTGAGGTAATCGGGGTCACCCGGATGACTGGCTGGATGTGCAGGGCTGCTGGCGGCGGCCAGGGGACTGTGGCTCTCACATCGGACCTGCAGAGCGGGGAGGGGTTTACTGCCTGGGCACACCGGAGGGTACTGTCTACACGAGGGGAAGACACCTTACTCCTCCTCCTTACTTCTCCCGAGCGGTGAACACTCTCCTTGGTGTGCGGTATGGCCACCCACTTGACTTAGTGGAGCTGTTGCCCCGCGCTCCCCTCGAGGACCTGGGGGGGGCTCACCGCGTGTGCCCGAGCACCACACCACATTACGCTGCCCATGTCTGGGGAACCCAAGAAGAGGGCCGGTGCTAGCGGCACACAGGTGAAGGGGAAGATGGCAAAATCTACAGATCACGACCAGACCACCTCCAAACTAGACACAATGCTGTCGGCGATGGAGCGACTAGAGGAATCATTGCAGCTGACCCGCACATCTTTGGAAACGAAAATTGATAGCGTTGCCATTGACCTCACGCACCTGAGGGCTGACCACAAGAAGCTATCGGAACGCACGGCTGCCCTAGAGGCCACTGTGGCCGATGTCACGCCCAAGGTCGCGCAGACGGATAAGCATGTCCAAGACCTCCTCAACCGAGTGGAATTCCTGGAGGACCACGCGGAGGATGCGGAAGGGAGAGCGAGGAGGAACAACGTCCGCATCATAGGCCTGCCGGAGCGATGGGAAGGTAGGGAACCGGAGGTGCACATGGAGCGCTGGCTCACAGACCGACTTCCCGAGGGCACCCTCTCTCAGCATTTCGTAGTAGAGCCGGCCCACCGGGCCCTCTCCTACAGGCTCCAACCCAAGACCCATGCTTATTCGTGTCTTGAACTACCGGGACCTCAACGCCATACTGCGAGAGACTAGGAAACTATCTGACGTCAGGGTTGACAACGCCAAGATCATGTTATTCCCTGATTACACTGTTCAAGTACAACGTCAGCGGCACTCTTTCCTGGCAGTGAAACAGCGACTCCGCAGCCTAGCCATGAAATACTCTCTTCTCTTTCCGGCTCGCCTACGTGTGGTAGCCCAGGACAAGACCCATTTCTTCAATACTCCTGAGGCGGTTGAGGCTTGGCTGAACTCAGGCATAGATACGGAGCCCAGCGCGACGCCATCTGTGTTGACCATGCGGCGTGCCCGGGGGGCCCGGCGCCGGCGCAGGTGGAGGCCCTCGCCGACGGGAGGAATACGCGCGGAGTCAGAGGTGGGGCCCCCGGCCGAGCTCATGCTCAGTGAACAACAGGAAGCCCTTCGGATGGTGGCGGAAATCAGCGGTTCCTTGGAAATGGACCCCACATTGGAGGCCAGCCCCCGCGGGATCCTAAGCGATGACAAACGTATTTATGTACTGCCGGATTCACATGTGTCGACGGACCTACCAGATGTCACCCCGCAAACTGCCGAATTCATTCACTGAGGACAGTCTGGAAAGTTTGGCTCTTTTTGTTTGACCCTGAGAATTTTTACTACCTCTTGGAGGTTTTCTTTGACTCCATGGACCACAACTGTAGCATCGGCGAGGCTGCCTTGCCGCAGGGGGGCATTTGGATTTGGATCTGGCTGACGAGACGCTGTGAGTGTAGCTCTGCCAATTCAGATTTGGAGTGAATACAACCATTGCCCACTGGCTGTGGGGTGGCGCTGCGGGGGTGGTCTCACCCCCCGGAGGTGAGTGACATATTGGAAGCTGCCCGGGGGCGCCGACGGGCGGCGGGGTGCTAAACCCGGAGGAACCGGGACCCCGCGCTGCAGGCGCATCCGCTGGAACTGGGCCAACTGCCAGGTGATACCTGTGGGGGGGATGCGCCCTCAACCTGATCACATAATGTGCCGGCAGAGACAGAGCCAAGCGCTCAGCGACCCCCCCTGAACTCACGGTCTCTTTAGCTCACTAAAGCGTTTGGACGATAACATGTTCTGCTGTCGACCTTTTGGTATTGTGTTGTTGTTTGCCTTGTCCTCAGGGCTGGTTGATTCCCCTTTTTTTTCTTCCCCTATATTTACCTCGCATATGATGGGTGTGTGCGAAGGTACTCTGATGATGTTAGTGGGTGTTTAACCTGCCGAACGGTGTTGTCAGCTGGTGGTGGTGGGCTGGGGGGGGGGGGGGGGTGATGGAGAACCGGATGTATTATGGCTGTGAGTAAATTCTGTACATGGAACGTGCACGGCATGCACACACCATCACGCCGTTACCAGATCTATTCATATCTCAAACGACACCATGTACACATAGCACTGCTGCAGGAGACCCATCTGACTGGCCCAGAGACGCTAACGCTACACCGTAGATGGAGGGGACAACTGTACGCTACTGGATTTTCGGCATATGCGCGAGGGGCGCTGATCTGGGTGCGCCCTGGGGTCCCCCTTGCACTCTCCCACTTTAGGGTAGACACGGAGGGCAGATATGTAGTAATTCACGGTAAGCTGGATGGACAGCTCATTGTTCTTGCTTCACTTTATGCCCCAAATACTGAGCAGAGCTCCTTTCTCACACGGCTGTCATCAGTACTGGCACCAGGGCATGGTGTTCCTTTCTTGCTCGGGGCGACTATAACTGTGTATTGGACACCTCCTTGGACTGGTCATTCCCCCCTTTTGCCAGCGCACCGGTACATGGGGCAATGAGGGCACTCACGGACTGGGTGACGCAATGGGGCTTGCATGACGCTTGGCGAGGTCGCAATCCGTACGACAGGGTATATTCATACTACTCAGGCGCCCACTCATTGCATGTCAGGTTAGACAGATACATGCTGACAAACGACCTGCTCCCCCATGTCACGGACACTTGTTACCTAGGCCGAACTCACTCTGACCATAACCCCCACACCCTAGACCTGGCCTGGTAACGCCCGCATCCACCGGTGCCTACTTGGAGGCTCCAGCCAGACATGTTGCTGGATGCCCCGTTCAGAGAGGCGCTCTCGACCCGCCTCTTACAATATTTTGAAGAAAATAACCACACTGCCTCCACCCCGCAATTGGAATGGGATGCATTTAAAGTCGTCACGAGAGGCCACTGTCTGGGCATGCAGGCGGGAATGCGGAAGCAGATAGAGGGAGAGCTGACGCGGGTCGGATTTGACCTGTTGACTGGGGAACAGGAGGCTGTGGAGGGAGACGATGGGACCCTGATAGCAGCCAGGGAGCAACACACACAGTTGCTTGACAGGCTGAAAAATGTCAATTATGCTGCCCACTCAGCACGCACTCATCACTTTGGGGACAAGCCTGGTAGATTCTGTGGGAATTTTTGGTGGGGTGGGCGTTATCGGAGCAGGAGGGAGAATCGAACCCTGACTTGCAGGGCACTTCCGACCGACACCGCCATTTTGGTCGACGGTGCGGTCTAGTTGTTTTTATCTTGCCCTCACGCCCTCACGCTGCCCTACTTAATGGGGACGTGGCGCGAGCGCGCTAGACCCAGAAAGCAACAGACTCGCGACTTACTCACCACACTCTGCTGAAACTTGCTTCTTTGCCTGAATCTTTTATAAATTGAGAAACTGCTTTTAAAATTGAAGACATATATCTTTGTGTTTGATTCTGTGGGAATTTTTGGTTGGGTGGGCATTATTGGAGCAGGAGGGGGAATCGAACCCTGACTTGCAGTGCACTTCCGACCGACACCGCCATTTTGGTAGACGGTGCGGTCTAGTTGTTTTTATCTTACCCTCACGCCCTCACGCTGCCCTACTTAACAGGGACATTGCGCGAGCGCGCTAGACCCTGACACCTTTCCCCTCAGGTTCCTGAGAGCTGTCTTTTCCGCCCTGTGGGCGGTGCTAGGGGTAGGTCTTCGGGCTCAAATGCAACACTTCAAGCGGGAGCGCAGCAGACACGCCGGCGGCGCGCCGAAGTCGTCCAAAAGGCTAGCCCGTCTGCGCCCGTCCGCACCCGGACGGAACCAGGGGCCAGCCACAATGCCCGGTTTATTACCTATTCCGCCGTATCGCTACAAGATCTGCACACAACCATTCTGTTTCCTACCAGCGACACATTAGATCTACTGTCGAAATTTGATATACTCACAAAAAGAACCTTCTTTCCTGAACTGTTAAACTGTACAGTATCTACTTGTACTTCATTGAACCAGGACAGGTTAGGTATTAGTCAGGACATCATGGTCTACTATCTGAATACTCGTTCGCTTGTCAATCATCAGTTGGATATTTTTCCCCTATTACTCTCAGACAACCCTAACCTTTTGCTGCTGACTGAGACATGGCTCATGGAGGACTCGAGCTCTGACATGCTGGCGGCCATACCTAATAACTACTACATTATACATGCAGACCGTCCTTCTGACAAAGTAGGGGGAGGCGTGGCAGCTATCATTCATAAGGATCTTAGGTTCTGTCCCTTGCCTAGCCTTTCCCTTAAAGACACTGATAATTTGGTGATAAAACTAGAATCCGCCCATGACTCTTGTCTGTGTACTCCTCTATAGGCCCCCTAACAAGACCCCCTCTTTCCCGCTGGAACTTAGTGAACAGATAGCTAAACTTGCTACTGATCATGCAAAGGTAATACTTGTGAGAGATTTTAATTACTGATATAAAGACCCTGAGGAGGGACCACACTTGGCTGAAATGACGGACTTGCTTATGAACTTGAACTTCACCCAGCAAGTCCTGTGCCCAACCCATCAGAAGGGACACATGTCTGGACGAATGGGATAGGGATTTCTACTCCGACCGTTACACCTTGTATTTGGTCTGATCACCATCTACTGAAATTTACCTTAAGGCTTCCATTAGCTGAGAAACCTAGCACCACACTGTTGGTGGTTTTGCTAGGAAATGGAACTCCGTTAACAAGGAAGATCTCCTCCGTTCCTTAGCCGACACCGTCCCTTTGGCTGGGCCGAATATAGAGATGATGGAAACTAACATCTCAAATTGGCTCATGAACACCAGTAATAAACACGCCCCTCTTACCAGATTAAAAACCACTCGACGCGCCGATGCTACAAGATGGTTCTCCACTGAACTAAAAAATCAGAGGTTGCTGCTCCGTAAATTGGAGAGATAATGGCGCTTGAAGTACTGTCAGGAAAAAAGACTGATCTATACAACTGCTAGGAAAGAGTATAAAAAAAAATTCTTGTAGCGAAAGCCGCTCACTTTTCTACTCGTATCATTAACTCAAATAATAACTCCAAAGAGATTTTTAATATTGTCAATGAACTCTAATCCAGAGAGGATACTATTGAAGCAGTCCCATCTCAGGAACTATGTGACTCCCTTAATGACTATTTCATTGACAAAATTACCACTATTAAAAATAATATTCCTAAGCTTTCTTGCGTATTTAGTTCCGCTGATCAGTTAAAAAATAATCATTCATTAAGTCAATTTCCCAATATTGACTTGGAAACTTTTCAAAAGCTCTTAATGAAGGTCAAATCAGGAGCTCCATCTGACTGTTGTCCCCCGCACATACTTAAAGACTGTCTTGTTGCCTTCCCTGGCCCGTATTGGCTTTAATGAATGAGTCTCTTACCTCGGGGGAAGTTCCCTCGGCCTTTAAAAAGGCTATAATTGTCCCTTTATTAAAGAAACTCGGAGCAGACTCCACATTGCTATCTAACTGTCGTCCAATTTCTCTGCTTCCATTCCTTGCAAAGTTGCTGGAGACTTATGTTGCCAATTGTCTCTCTGACTTTTTGGAGGAATCTAAATATCTCGATTCCCATCAGGCAGGTTTTCGTCCGGCTCATTCGACTGAAACAGTCATTGTGGCGGTACTAGATACTCTCCGAGACCATGCTGATAGGGGTTCCCCCCGGGCATTGATACTCTTAGATCTTTCCGCCGCTTTTGACACGGTCGACCATGCTATTTTGGTCGACCGTGTCGAACTTGCGGGTGTCCGTGGGCGGCCGCTTGCTGGTTCTCTTCCTTTCTGAAGGATAGGTCTCAGGCGGTCCGTCAAGGGCCCTATCTCGCCTCCCCTCAGAAAATCTCATGCGGGGTCCCACAGGGTTCGGCACTGTCACCCCACCTATTTAACATCTATATTTCCCCTCTGATTCGTTCCTTGAAGGAGAGAAATGTGACAGTCCTCAACTATGCAGATGATCTGCAATTGGTCTTTGAGATAGATGGCTCTAACCGCTCAGTGGCGGATTTTCAGGGAATACTGCTGTATATACAGCAGTGGATGGACAGCAATCATTTGAAACTGAACCCGGGCAAGACAGAGCTTGTCCTGACCGGGGACAGCTGTAAATTTTGGGGTCCACATTATTGGCCCGTGGAGCTGGGTCCACCTCCTTCCCCTTCCAGCTCAGCTAAAACACTGGGAGTCTCCCTTGATAAGGAACTCACATTGAAATCCCAGGTGGGCAATGTGATCTCGAAGTGCTTTCTCCAGATGCGTAAGATCAGGAAAATTCACCGGTTCTTCATCCAGGATGCTCTGATCCAGATCATAGCTGCCACTGTTACATCCCATCTGGATTATGCAAATTCTGTGTATCTGGGTATGCCACTCTATCTGTTTAAGCGTCTGCAGTTAGTACAAAACCAGGCAGCTCGGCTGATCACGCGACAACCTAGATGGCAACCAATTAGTCCTGTACTTGAGAAACTACATTGGCTTCTGATCTCTCAGCGAAGTGCTTTCAAAACAGGCTGCCTTGTTTTCAAGGCTCTGCATGCTAAAAGTCCTGCATTCATCAACAATCTATTACCCAGATATGTTCCCAATCGGACCCTTTGCTCAGCCCATCTCTCCCTGTTATCTGTACCTAAGTTCAAACGTGTGCGTCAGGGAGGCTGCCGCTTTGCGGTCCTGGCACCAAAACTCTAGAACTCGTTCCCTTTGACAATCCGGTCTTGTACTGACACTATGCAGTTTAGGAAGCCCCTAAAGACCTGGCTGTTCCGGCAAGCATATAACTTGGTATAGTGGACAGCTTGATGTCTGATCAGTCTGTCCTCAGTATTCTCTGTTTTCTGGTCAGTACCATGAAGCCACCCGGTGTAAGTGCGCTTAATAAATAACCCCTAACATTAACATTAACATTACTATCGTGGTTAATCAGGCGTGATACCCAGACCCCCCCGATAACGTCCGTTTATACAACACAGGGCGTTGCTGTATGCACACAAAGGGCTATTCACGAAGCCTTCACGACACACTATGAGGGTCTTTACTGCTCTCGTCTGCGGGTCTCCTCCACCGACATCTTGGCATATCTATTTGCCTTACCCCTGCCAGAGATCAATGATGTGCAGCGGGATGACCTGAGTGCGCCGCTCACGTCAGAGGAACTCCGAACAGCCATTTTTTCTCTCTCTAATGGGAAATCCCCGGGACTTGACGGGCTACCCGTGGAGTTTTATAAAGCCTACTCCATTATCCTAATCCCCGAACTACTGCGCATGTTCGAAGCCGCAATTGCTGATTCTGCTCTTCCGCCCACACTGAACGAGGCAAACCTAACATCTCTTCTAAAGCCGGGCAGAGACGAGACCAATATGGGTTCGTACAGACCTCTGGCCCTCCTCAACACAGATTATAAGATCCTGGCATCCACATTGGCCCAGCGGTTGGCGCCCCTGGTGCCTGCTCTTGTCCATGCCGACCAAAACGGTTTTGTACCAACTCGCAGCACATTTACAACATCAGACGTCTGTTTCGAATACAGAGCCTAGCCACGACTGATGGCCTCATTCGGGGTGCTTGATACTCGATCTCGAGATGGCATTTGACTCTGTGGAATGGACCTACCTAGTGTCGAAGCTGCGGAAATATAACTTGGGCGACGACTTTCTCCAGAAGGTGGAACTCCTGTACCAGAGACCCACGGTACGAGTTCGCACGGGCAGGCTGCTTTCTGACCCGATACGGGTATGCAGAGGTACCAGACAGGATTGCCCCCTCTCCCCCCTAATTTTTGCCCTCGTGATGGAACCCTTAGCGGTGAGACTCCGAGCCTCCGGTGTAGAATGGGGCATCCCCTTGGCCTACGGAGTTCATGCGGTGTCACTTTACGCTGACGACCTGCTACTTTACATCAGAGACCTGACCTACTTCCCACCTGTACTCACCGACATATTTCGTGCATTCAGAGATATGTCGGGTCTTAAGGTAAACTGGGCAAAGTCAGGTGTGTATTCCTTTGACGCTGCGACGCCGGAAAGTGCCATCGCGGTACTGGGCGAACGACTTGCCTGGTACCCAGCCACTTTTCGCTATCTGGGGATATACATGTATCGAGACCCCACCGATGTTTTGGAAGGCAATTTAATAAGGGCAATCTCATCGCTCATGGCACAGGTCGCCTTCTGGAACTCTCTCCCACTAAACGTCCCGAGTCGAATCACTCTGACAAAAATGATAGTGTAGCCAAAATTACTGTATTTCTATGCCAACCTGCCAATTTATGTCCCTACTCGTATATTTCATGAGTTGGAGACTCTGGTTAGAAGGCTGATATGGAATTCGGGGCGGCCCAGTGTTGCGCTAAAGACTCTGTATGCACCGGCGGAAAACGGAGGACTGGCTGTCCCTAATCAGGAGCTCTACTACCTAGCTGTGCAGCTTCAATGGGTGACCTATTGGCTGAGTGGGAAAAATCTAGGAGACACTGCCACAGACACGGTGATCATGACGACTGCACTTTTTCACCCACTGGCTAGAATCCACTGTCCCGATCAGCTGCACCTGGTGGTGGCACGGAAGTGCCACGTGCGAAGTCTGAAACTAACGAGCTTAACCAAGCCATATGCTCCGGTTCTGCCGTTGCTGGGGACGCCCTGGGAAGACGGTGCGCTCACGGAAGCGGCACTAAGCAGCTGGGCACGGGCTGAATTAGACACGCTGGGGGACCTGTTTACAGAAGGTGCCCTAATTCCATTCGAGGCTCTGGCCACAGACACGGGGCTACCTGCGGGACAATTCCTGACGCACGCAACACTCATACACATACTGACACAGGCCTGGGGTAACCTTATGGAAGAATTGCCGACCCACCTGCTAATCCAATATTTGCATGTGATGGGAAACGGATCACACGTGGTGCACTGGCTCGCACAGGCCTTACACACACACACACACAATTTTCTCCACAGTGGTTACGGGATAAATGGGCTGAGGACAGGGGACGGGACTGGACCGACAAAGAATGGGCGATGATAATTGCCGGGGCACTGAACATTCCGCGTAATTCTCGCTTCAAAACCATCCAATACTACATAATACACTGGGCATACTTATCCCCAGACAAGATAAACCGCTATTTTGGACTCACCACATCGGCATGCCCCAGGTGTGGACTACTAGATGCAGGTTTCTTACACATGCTTTGGGCTTGGCGTTCTATACACGACTACTGGAAGGCGATATCGACCTCCCTGACAGCGGGGGCGGCAGGAGGTTTACCACACACGTGGGAGGCCTGTCTACTGGGCCTTTATAAGCGGACAAAGCAGATGAAGGTCCCAGCTAGATTTTGGGACCTTGGGTTAATAACAGCAAAAAGACTTATTACTAAGCGCTGGAAGATCAGCGAGCCTCCTCGGGCGATACACTGGCGTAACTCCTTTGATAATTGGGCGAGAGCGGAGAGAGTAGCGTTGCACAGGGAAGAAACAGCGGGGTTTCGCAAGTGCCCTATAGCCCGGGCCTGGGATGATATTCTGGCTGCTTTCCACCGGGCGTGTCTGCAAGGAGGTATTATTTAGACACACTCCCCTTAGATCGCTGCCCAGACGATACTGCCGGGGCCGGAGGCAGCTAGGCGCGACAAACTCGCGCTTACGCCCCCATGAGTGGGCAGACTCTGCCGACTCACACCCAATGGACACGCCTGCGAAGTGCTGATGGATGTGACCTCCGCGGCACTGGGGGGGAAGCCATGGCCGCCCCACCTCAGGCCCACCCCCCCCTGCGTTTCCCCCCCTCCCCCTCCCCCCCCTCTCCCTCTGCTCACGCCCCGGGGTCAAGCACTGCATTGGAGGCCCCCCCTTCTCCCACTGTAACGACTCCAAGCCGTTCTGGAGGATTTACTTGGCTGACAGAGTAATGCGCACATCCACCCTTGCCCGTGCTACTTCCCATCTGATTTGATTTCATTTAATTTTTGGTTCCTATTTTAACGAGTTCTAGTTCAAAGTTTATTATCATGTATAAAAGGTATTTAATATCGATTTCCCAGCGGATCCCCCTAGGCCTCACCCAGTACCGCAAAGGTGGATTAGAAAATGCTGACCCTACAATTCCCTGGATACACGCACTTCCCTTTGGGTATGGAGCAGGAGGCACACCTTAGATATGGGGACATTGACATATGAAATACATGACTTGACACACGGACGCGCTCAGACTGTCCTGTCCTTTTCTTCCAATATACACCTTACACCCGGAATGGCACCAATACACCAGCCCATACCTGATTCAGATTGCTGGAAGTAATCCTGATTGGTCACAAGTGGGCCAGATTATTTCTGAACTGCTAGTTTAATGTCAAAGGTGTACTAACCCGGATGTTTGCATTGCAGGACATATGTGACGAAACATTGTCATCTTAGCGAACTGTTGTTGTTCAAGTGTATCCTTGCGCAGCTGTATTTGACATTCTTGCCGTATTCTTTTTCCACATTGTCTGTGGGGGACGGATACCGAAAATGAGCCTATTCTATAAGAGCTGCTGCTTTTCTTTTATTGTCATGTAATCTCATATAAGAAATGCAATAAAAAATATTCAAACAAAAAAAATCAATAAGGGTTGTTTGGATTGGTGCAAGGGGCCCACCAGAATAGTGGACAGCATATGCCAGGCCAACTTCTCACAGCGCCAAAGCAAGCATCATTGCACCACAGTTCAAGGATGCCTGGGTTGGGAGTAGGATTGTTTTGTGCACAAAAATCTATCAATCAATCATAGAATTTTTAAAGCGCACTACTTACCCGTGAGGGTCTCAAAGCGCTGAGGGGATGGGGCTGCTGCTACTGCTCGATGAGCCAGGTCTTGAGGAGCCTCCTGAAAGTGAGCAGATCCTGGGTCTGCCGCAGGTGGGTGGGGAGGGTGTTCCAGGTCTTGGCGGCGAGGAAGAAGAAGGATCTGCCACCGGACATTGTACTTTGGATTCGTGGGACGGCAGCGAGGGCGAGGCTGGCGGAGCGGATCTGGCGGGCGGTGGTGTAGAAGTTGAGTCTGTTGTTCAGGTAGGCTGGTCCGGTGTTGTGGAGTGCTTTGTGTGCGTGGGTGAGGAGCTTGAAGGTGATCCTCTTGTTGACAGGGAGCCAGTGCAGGTCTTTTAGGTGGGGGGTGATGCGGCTGCGTTGAGGAATGTTGATGATCAGGCGGCCCAAGGTGTTCTGGATGCGTTGCAGTCGCTGTAGATGTTTGGTCGGGATTCTTGCGTAGAGTGCGTTGCCGTAGTCCAGCCTGCTGCTGACGAGGGCTTGGGTCACCGTTCTTCTGGTTTCCTTTGGGATCCACTTGTAGATCCTGCGAAGCATGCAGAGGGTTGTTGTAGCAGGAGGAGGAGAGGGCGTTGACCTGCTTAGACATGGAGGGAGGAGTCGAGGATAAATCCCAGGTTGCATGCGTGGTGTGGTCGGCCACCAGGAGTCATCCCAGGCCGAAGGGGTCGGGCTGAGGATGAGGACTTCCGTCTTGTCCGAGTTTAGCTTTAGGTGGCTGCTCCTCATCCACTCGGCCACGGCCTTCATTCTCTCGTGGAGGTTGGCTTTGGCGGTGTGCGGGTCCTTGGTGAGGGAGAGGATGAATTAGGTGTCGTCGGCGTAGGAGATGATGTTCAGGTCGTGTTGGCGAGCTACTTGTGTGAGGGGGGCCATGTAGATGTTGAACAGGATAGGGCTGAGGGATGAGCCCTGGGGTACGCCGTTGATGAGGTCGGTTGCTTCGGATCGGTAGGGTGGGAGGCGGACTCTCTGGGTTCTGCCGGAGAGGAAGGACGTGGTCCAGTCCAGGACCTTCTCCTGGATTCCGGCTTCTTGGAGGCGTGATCTTAGTGTGTGGTGGCAGACCGTGTCGAAGGCAGCAGACAAGTCCAGAAGGATGATGGCTGAGGTTTCGCCGTTGTCTAGTTGGCGCCGGATGTCGTCTGTGGGCGAGGAGGGCTGACTGCGACGGGTCCAGGATGTTGTTGTCCTCAAGGTGGCAGGTCAGCTGTATGTTGGCAATTTTCTCAATCACCTTCGACGGAAAGGGGAGCAGGGAGATGGGCCAGACATTCTTGAGGTCCTTGGGGTCTGCCTTGGGCTTTTTGAGGAGGGCGTTGATTTCGGCGTGCTTCCAGCTTTCCGGGAATGTCGCTGTGTCAAAGGAGATGTTGATGACCTTCCGTAGATGAGGTGCGATGGTGGCATCTGCTGTATTGAACACGTGGTGTGGGCAGGGGTCTGATGGTGAACCCGAGCGGATGGAGTTCATGACCTTGCGTGTCTCGTCGTCGTTGACGTAGGCCCAGGAGGTCAGTTGGTTGGTGCAGGTTGCATTCGGGGTTGGGTCTATCGTAGTCGGGGTGGACTTGGTGTTGAAACTGGCGTGGATGTCGACGATCTTGCAATGGAAGAAGGTGGCCAGTGAGTCACACAGTCCTTGCGAGGACGGGATGTTGTTGGTGTTGGCGCTGGGGTTGGAGAGTTCCTTCACTATGCTGAAGAGCTCTTTGCAGTTGTGTGCGTTGTTATCCAGGTGCGTTTTGAAAGCGTATCTCTTGGTTGTCCTGCTGAGTTGGTGATGTCTGTGGGTGGCGTCCTTGTGGGCAGCGTGGCTGTCTGGCGTGCGGTCGTGGTGCCATTTCTTCTCCAGCTTCTGGCATGTGTGTTCGGAGGTCCGGAGCTCTTTGGTGAACCAGGCGGCTTTCTTGCTGGGGTGGTTGGTGGAGGGTTTCTTTAGCCGGGCAAGAGTATTGGCGCAGTCTTTGATCCACTGTCTGAGGTTACGGGCGGCGGCGTCTGGGTCAGTGGGGTCGGTGGGTGGGTTCAGGGCGAGGGTGGAGGTCAGCTGGTCCTCTGTAACTTTACGCCAGCAGTGGCGAGGCAGCTGTTGCGTGCGGTGGTGCGTGGTTGGTTTCTTGAATGTGAAGTGGATGCAGCGGTGTTCGGTCCAGTAGAGTTTGGTGGTGTTATTGAAGGCAACTTGGGTGCTTGTGGAGAAGACGGGGTCGAGCGTGTGGCTGGCGGCGAGGGTGGGTTCGGTGACGAGTTGTCGCAGGCCAAGGTTGTCGAGGTTGTCGATCAGGGTGGTGGAGTTGGCATCGTTGTTGTTCTCGAGGTGGACCTTCATGTCCCCGAGGAGGATGTAGTCCATTGAAGCAAGTTCGTGGGTGCTGGCGAGGTCGGCGATGGAGTCGCTGAACAGGGCCTGGGGTCCGGGTGGTCTGTAGACAAGTGTTCCTCTGAGGGTGGTGTTGGGGTCGGTGTGGATCCGGAAGTGGAGGTGTTCGGCGGTGTTGAGGGAGTCGTCTGCGTAGGTGTGGACCTGGAGGGTGGACTTGTGGACGATGGCTATTCCTCCTCCGATTCCGTTGGTACAGTCTCTGCTGGAGATCTTGTTGCCCTCTGGATGGCTACGGCGATGTCCGGTGTCGATGAGTCGTTCCACCAGGTCTCTGTGAGGAAGGCCACGTCTGGGGCGGATGTGTCGAGCAAGTCCTAGAGCTCGACTGTGTGTTTGCGTGTGGAGCGGGTGTTGAGGAGTATGCATCGGAGGTGGTTGGGTTCAGTCCTTGGAGGTTTGGTGGTTCTGTCGCATATGAAGTCACAGGTGTGGCAGGAGAAGGGTCCGTGGGTGAGTTTCGGGGCGGTTTGGAAGCAGCGGTGGTCTCGGCCGATGTTGAGGGCGTGGAGGGTGTTGGCGTCGTATTGGAGTCTGCGCGTCCGGGCGGGGGCTGCCATTTAAGGCGGAGAGGGAGGGCGGAGCAGCTGGGAGGCGGGAGCGGGTCGGCAAGGGGGCGTGGCCTCACAAGGAGGTCATGGGAACATCAGGGTATACAGAAGGAAAAAAGGAGTGGTGGGGGTGTAAGGCAGGTGAAAAGCGGGAAAAAACACTGGCAATGACAAAAAAAAACAGAGAAATAAAACCGTACAGCACAATCACGACATCAGCTAGGAAGCGGAGAAAAGCAGCAGCAGGGTCACTGTGCGCGCTAACTCATCTGGGAGGCAGTGACGGGCTTCAGCAGGAGGAGCTGGGTGGCGGTTGGGGGGGTGTCTCGACCTGCAAGCAGGTCAGAAGTCACCCCGAGCGTCCAGCAGCAGGCACCTTTGAGGCGGAGCGGGAGGCGGGGCAGCTGGGAGGCAGGAGCGGGGTGGCGAGGGGGCGTGGCCTCACGAGGAGGTCGCAGTAACAACAGGGGATACAGAAGGAAAAAGTAGGGGTTGGGGTGTAAGGCAGGCAAAAAGCGGGAAAAAGCACTGGTAATGACTCAAAAAACAGAGGAATAAAACCATACAGCACAATCAGGACGTCAGCTAGGAAGCAGAGAAAAGTAGTAGCAGGGTCACTGCGGGCGCGAACTCGCGCTGGGAGGCAGCGACGGGCTTCAGCAGGAGGAGCTAGAAGCCGGTCGGGGGGCGTCTCGACCTGCGAGCAGGTCAGAATCCGCTGAGGCATTTTCCTCTTTATATGCATAGTGCAGAATACCAAACACATACAAAGAGGAAAAAATGGGGAGAAAAAATTAAGAAATTTCTCACCTAGGAGAAGTAGCATTTTGATGCATTCCCAGGTTTACCAGTGTTAGTAAATCTGGGACTGCACCAAAATCCAAAGGTGGATGCATGGGAACACCAACACTCCCTGGTGCAGAGTAGCACAATGAATCAGTTTGCCCTGACTTGCATTATTCTAGATTTATCAAGCCAAGCAAGGTCCCTCAAGGTCGCCTTATATGGCTTGATAAATGTCACTTTGCGCCCCATTGCAAGGTCATCTGGTGTTCTAGGGTAACCATTTGAAGATCTTTCGTACACTGCGTAGGAGGTGGAAGCAGGAGGTGCACACTGCATAGACTTAAACCATTGTGTTGAGCTTGTCATTGAGGATGAACCCTAGACTTTTTGCAGGGTCTGTGTTGTCCTACCTCCTATGGCACCAGGTGGAGCCCCACGAGGAGGTCTAATTACCGAACACCAGTACTTCCGTCTTGTCAAAGTTGAGCTTCAGGCAGTTGGTTTACATCCAGTTTGTTACCATGGTCATGCAGCTGGTGAAGTTGGTTCTGGTGGTGGTTTTCTTGTCCATCAGGGGAGGTTGAGTTGGGTGTCATCAGTGTAGGAGATGAAGGTGATGTCTTATGATCAGATAATGTTGGTGAGCAGTGTCATGTATATTTTGGAAAGGGTGGGGCCGAGGAATGAGCCCTGTGGGACTCAGCATATCAGTTTCTTGGTCGTTATTGGGGAGGATGGCAGCCTGACCCTTTGATTTCTTCCTGTGAGGAAAGAATAGATACATTTGAGAGCAGAACTTAATTTACCAATCTTGTGGAGTCTTCTGATGAGAATGTTGTGGGAGACAGTGTTGATGTCTGCAGAGAATGGTTCAAATGGCAACATGAGTGCAGTTTCGGTCTTGTGGTTCTTTCTGTATCCTGATTGAATGTTGTCTAGAAGATGGTGAAGCTCAGGGTTGATTGTGAGTTTCTTGTTGGTAGCCTTCTCAATCACTTTGGCTGCATAAGAGAGAAGGGAGATGTGTCCGAAGTTGGTCAGTGGATTCTGGTGGGCTGAAGGCTTCTTGAGGAGGGATATAATTTCTGCAAGTTTCCATTCATCCAGTAAACCTGCAGACATGATGGAGGTGTTGATGATGTGGGTCAGGGTGGTGCTGATTGGTGATGTTCCCAGGTTGTAGATGTGGTGGGGGCATAGGTCCGTTGGGGCCGCTGAGTGGATCATCGTATGATTGCCGCCGTGTAATTTCTATGGAGGGTTGTCAGATGGTGAGTAAGTCAGCGATGACTTCTCTTTGGGTCGAGTTGGTGTGAGATGATTTTGTAAATGTTTGCAATTTTGCTGTGGAAGAAGTTGGATAGGTTGTTGCAGAATTGTTTGGAGGCACTGATGTTGTTGACAGTGGCTGATGGTGACCTGAAATCCTTGAAAACAGATAAGATCTCCTTGCAGCTGTTGGAGCTTCCTTTGATGCGGCCCACTACTGTTTTTCCTTGGTGTCTCTTGTTTGGTAGTGATAGAGTCTGAGTGCAACCTTTTTGGTAGTTCTGGCGGGTGTGTCTTGGCTTACTCACCATTTCCTTTCTAGCTGTTTACAGTGCTTTTCGGTGTCTCTGAGGCCTTCTGTGTACCAGCTGGCTTGCTTATTTGATCCACATACATATTGGGTTTGTATGGGTGCGATGGAGTCTGCGCATTTCAACATCAAGTTGTTGAAGTTGTAGATGGCCTTCATGAGGTTGTCTGTGGGGTTAGGTTGATCTGTGCTGATGGCACTGAGCCAATCTGCTTCCGTGATTTTGCCCCAGCTGCGGCTTGGAATTGTGTTACCTGGTAGGGCAGTTGTTTGAGATGTGTTGATTTGGAAGTTGATGATGGAGTGGCCGGTCCCTGTGAGTGGCGTGGTGGAGTTGTACTTGATACTGTCACTTGTGGTGAAGATGGGGTTTTTCCCATGCATCCACCCATGAATTCTGGTACATTCTCAGCTTTACAAAGACCTGTAAGCCTGGGAAGGTGTCAATATGCTACAACATACAAAGTAAGGTGTAACAAGGGGAAATTGCTTTATTTCTCTTCATTATTACCTCTTTCCACTTGCGCTGCATTCTGCTGCACATGTAAAAAGAGGAAACTAACTCTAAATGTTGTTTTTGTGCAGGAAGATGTCTGTTCCTGCACAAAAGCAATCCAGCCTGTAACGCTGGTACCCTTGTACACAGTGACTCAGTACACGAAGAGAGCAGAAATGCTTGATAGTTTTGTAAACATGAAGCATTTCTGTTCTCTCCCTTTTATGCAACACAGTACAGCCGCTTTGTTTGCTGACCTGCGTGAAAATTTTGACATTTGTCCCCTGGTAGCTGAACTACAGCAGTCCACATGTGAGTCGGCCTAATGGGGCCAGAGATGTGGACCTGTATTGCTCTCCTTCATGGAGGAACTATCTAACAGTTCCCCAGTGCTGTCGGATGAAAAAAGGCAGTTCTGTGAGATGCAGTTTCAAAGCAAAGTCTCCCCAAGGAGGGACTGTGCCCGAAAGACTATTCAGTGTTGAGATGTGTGCCCGGCAATCCCCCCTTTTCCCACTTACAATCGCAGTGGGGCTAGTGCCCTGAGGCTACTGGCAACAGGAGGGCTGTGGTGCTACATTGTTAAGGGCTGCCAGGGCAGGCCAGCACCCCTTCAGCATCACGGTGTGCCTCCTCCAACTCCCCATGCAGGGGCATAAGACAGGCCCCCGCAGCCCCGCAGTGCGGGGGGCCACTAGCTCCAAGAGGCCCCCTCAGCACTGCACTCTGGCCGTAGAGCTCCTGATTGAGCCCGGAGGGGGCCCCTCTAAGTACCGTGCAGGGAGGCCCCCTCACTTTTCGTTACACCAGTGTCCCATGCCATTTATGAGGGAAAACACAGTGGTCCATGCCTGCCTGTAGCAAGGTGAGAGTGGCAGCACACCAAAGAGTGGGACATATCTGCTTCCCTGATCTTGAGGAAAGCAAGTCAAAAATCGTCCACTTCTTACACTCAGGAGCAGTGCTGGGCAGGCAGGGATCTCATCAAGCCTCACACAGGCACCACACATAGACAGGTACAGGCTTCCAGTTACTGAAAAAGAAAAACTCAGAAAAGCACTATCAGGCACATTTGTGAAAATGAAAACAAGCATTTCAAATCAAATCAAATTTCAAGGCTTTATTCGACAGCATGTCATAAAAGCGTTACATCACATTACAACCTACAATGAATAAATACTACACTTTGTTTAAAAATCCTCATATTAAAATCGTATTAAACTAAGCTGTCTTATTCAATTTAAAACAATTCCTAAGCAACAATTAAAACAATTCAATTTAACATTTAGATAAAATTTGATCGTACAAAAGTCAATGGCAATAATTCATTAGGCTTCAACGGAACGCTGAATGTCGCGGGCACGTAAAGTCCAAGCCCCCCCCAAAAAGTTTGCAACTGCAATACCAATGCACGGTGTGCAGTCTGTTTCAAGGATTCTTAGCTCCTCCATACCACTACGTGTGCCCAGATTTAAATACGCAGGTTTTAACCACCTGCGGCGAGGATTTGCGTACAAAGGGCATACAAACATCAAATGAGAAATATTCTCGAGCATGGTTTTGCAATGATGGCATTTGTCACCTTTAGTTGGAGACCATTTGTTAGTAAATATATTTAAAGGAAGGTTACCAATTCTAAATTGGAAATACAATTTCCTATCAAACGGCTGTTCAATAATGTCCCAAAACGGCTCATAAAATGGTAAGGGCTTGATATCAAGAAAACGTTCGGACAGCCCAGTAATGGAACCATTACTATAGCCAGGCGACCAGATCATGTCCCAGTATATTTTTTTCAGAGATACCTTTGATGGGAACCCTGTATCATTGAGGCTATCCCATAAATGACCTAAATCCAATTTAACTAACAACCCCCTTAGTTCCTTCAACCAGGGAATACAATGAAAACGATCTGCCCCAATAACATCCCGTAGGGCAGTAGCATAATGGGACAATTCAGGGGTCGTCATTACCCTCCTCCAATATAACAGCGGACGGAGCCGTGCCAAATCCTCCATTTTCTTTCTCCCCAGATCGTAGGCTATTGGAATGGTTGGGGTACTTTGGGGAACCCCAATTAAGCTGCGCAGAAACCTATTCTCTGCCAGTGTTAGTTGCTTTAAATTTGAGAATCCCCAAAGTTCCGACCCATACAGGGAGGCACTCACTGCTTTCATATTATAGATTTCCAGGGCGGGACTAATTAGTTTTGTCATTGACGCTTTATGCTTATTTAATATTGCGCCCGCATTTTGATGGAGTTTCAAAATTGCCATATCAGTATGATTTTTCCATCCCATATTGCTCTGGAGTAGAATTCCGAGGTATGTGAAATCCTCTACCTCTTCTAGGGGTGTTCCATTAAAATTAATTTTCCCTTTGAAGGTTTTTCGCTGGTTGAGGCACATAAACCTAGTTTTGGATGTGTTTAGTTCAAGGCCGCGCATCTGGCAGAACTCGCCAAATGCGTTGACTGCCTTCTGTAGCCCACTTGGAGTTCGAGAAACTATCAACGTGTCATCCGCAAACATGAGAACTGGAACGCGTGCGCCTGCCAAGACAGGAGCATCGGTGGGGGACAGGCTCAGATGGTCCACTATGCCATTGATGTAAATAGAAAACAGTGTGGGTGCCAAGACGCACCCCTGCCGAACACCACGCTCGACAGGGAATGGGTCGGTCACCTCACCCTGGGCCCCCCACCTAATTCTGGCGTAATTGTTCTATGCAAACGGACGATCAACGTTAACAGTTCGGAGCTCATCCCAGCATCAGCAAGTACCCTTCAAAGTTTGTTACAAGGAACTAAGTCAAATGCTGATTTTAAATCAACAAAAACAGCATAAAGGGTCCCCTTGGATAGGGTCACATTCCTCCAATAAAGAGCAATAAAAAAAAAAACCTGATCTATTGAACTCGTGCAAGGGCGAAAGCCAGCTTGGTAAGGCGACAAAATTTCGTTTTCTTCTACCCAGGATTGCAGTTTGTTTTGCACTAACCGTCCTATCACTTTTTGTACAGAATCAATAAGACTGATAGGTCTATAGTTACCTGGTAGAGCTTTGTCCCCCTTTTTATACACCGGAATTATTTCCGCACCCAGCCAAGAGTCAGGAATGGGTGCCCCCATGGCCACTGAATTTGCTAGCCATTCGAGGTACTGACCCCAAATTGCCCGATCACTCAAGAATATATCAGCTGGTATCCCATCCATACCTGGAGCCCTACCAACGGTCACACAATCCAATGCTATATTAACCTCCTTTGCCGTAAATGGCTGATGGTGGTAGAATACTGTTGGGGGTGTTATGTTATCGCCTACAGTTTGATCACAAGCATATTGAGGTTTGAAAAAATCAATCCATTGGTCTTTTGCTACATTGTTTTTTGGGGTTTCAGCTCTCCCTCCTCTATCCCACTTGACGAGGGCCCAGAAACGTTTTTGATCCTTTGCCATACAAGCGGACTTTAAGTCCCGCCAATAGTCCTCGTCCCATTGCCTCTTGACTGCTTTCTGGGCCTTCCTATACTTGTCTCTTGCCTCTTTTACTGCCTGGTTATTCCTTGATCTAAGTTCAATACCAAGATTTCTGCGAGCTGATCTACAGGCCTGGTTGTACCACCCCATTACGGGAGGGTTTTTGTTGGTGTTTGCAGGTTTTATGGGCTTCATAAAGTACCCTTGGAGTTTGATGAAAAATTTTGTATGAGCCTCTAATATAAGTATCGGAAAGTGGGGATTTTGACTAAATAGGTTAATAATCGCTACTTCATCAGCAGCCACCTTTTTAAGGGTCTCCGAGCTCTCAGGGTTCTCAATCACTCTCTCCCATTTTATGTGCCTCAGATTATTCGAGGTTACAATATCCAGGGGAACCATTCTACCCCCTTGCCTTGTTACTCTTGAGCCCTCACAGGCTAGAAATTCTATGCAGAGTGGATTATGGTCACTTTCCAACCTGTTGCTTATCCTCATGTCAATCAGCCTGTGCCATTCCCTGATATCCACAAGGAAATAATCAATTCTGCTCGAAGACCTCCCATTATCGAAAGTATTAGCTCCCTGTCGATCGGAGGGCGTGCGACCATTCGCTGCTCTTAGTCCTCTCATCAGACATAAGCTTTTAAGTTGAATGGCCGCTGCTGACCATCTTCGAACCCCTGGTAGCTCCAATTGAGGCACGCCCCACTAACTGTCCTCTTCTACAGCCAAAAAATTGGTCCTCCTGTCCCAGCAGTTTGAATGTGGTATTAACATCACCCCCTACCATTATTGATCCCGGGGTTGTAAGCAGCTCAATTTTGCGATCTAGGGTAGCAATTACTTCCGAGGTTTGGCCTCCTACAAACCCCCTAGCATAGATGTTAAAAATGACCATTCCCTGTCCATTGGGCCATGTAATGTTTACAGACAAGATGTCAGTTAATGGAGAATTCCTAAGCCTGATTTTGCAATGTAATGACTGGCGAACCCAAATTATTAGCCCACCAGACGGGTGCCCTTTGGGATTTTTCGTAGCCAACACATGAAAGCTAAGGAACCCAACTCGATACACTGGGATCAATGACCAAGTTTCTTGAAATAAAATAATGTCATATTGGTCAATAAATTTGCACCATTCTGGAGACACTATCTTATTGGAAATTCCCGCTAAGTTCCATGAGAGGATGAATAGCCTAGCCCCTACTATGGAGGGGCATGGCAGGTCTTGAGATGTTAAAGGATCTTGGATTGTAGCCACCTCTCCAGATTCAAAACCTAAATTTACAACCGTGGGGCCTACTGTAGCCAAAAAGGGGAGATCTGGGCTCGGCCCGATGCAAATCGCAGGATGCTTACCAAGATCCAGCCGCACAGGGCTACTGAACTCCGATAAGGACCCTGAGATAATTGAAACCCCCACCCTCTTTTCTATATTTGCATGGGTGCCATTGGAAAGTACAGATCCCCAAATTGGGGGTACAAAGCTCCTATCAAGCTCCCTTGATTCTATGAGCGTAGTGCTAACACCTCCTCCAAGTCAATCACATTCGCTTAGGTTGGACAAAGCTGCAAATCTGTTTTCCAAGTTAACCCCCTATTCGCTCACTTGGGCGCCCCTGCTCCCATTATTCGATACCAAATTCCACTTAGTCCTTAGTACACTACAATTCACTCTTGTACCCCCCTTGCTATAGAACAAGTCAAGTGTAAGCGGAATTATATCAGTACTCCTACGTTGGGGGGGGGCGTATATTTAACAATACTTCTGGGAGTACTTCTGGGCTTGAAAAAGTCAAAACAACACAGTCACCTCCAAATTTTTTCGGGCCCGTCCCTACCCAGCCCACCCTTCTTGCCATTGTTATTGCCCCAGCAAGTTGTTGTTTACCCCTTGCGGTTATCAGCATTTAATTAGTCAGCCAATGTAGTGCTTTGCTCATCAGCGAAGGTGTAGTTTCTATCTGGCCAGCTTTCAAAAGGGGTACATTAGCCAGAACAAGAACAAGGGGAGAGGCTTCTACAACCAATTCAACTGGGCCTTTCTCTAAACATGGTGCTATAGGTCTAGGTAGAAGATTTTCTATAGCAGGCATTTGGTCGTCAATTCTTGCTTGGTGGGGAGTGGGTGGAGGGATCGCTGACGTCCCACCCCCCCCCCCCCCCCACACTTCCCTGGGGGGCTACTACTGAGGGAGCTCTATTTACAATTAGTTTTGAGATGTTACCCACCTCCTCCACTGTTTTATTTTGGAGCCCCCCCAATCTGTTGACCTCAGCAGTTAGCCTATCTATTTTGGCTATCAGCGGTTTAGTGATGGACTTAATCTTGGAGTCGATCATACTAGCTAATTTATTAATGAGCTTGTCTTCCAACATCATATTTCCCTCTTGTACCCCATTCCCTTCGTCTATAGCTTTTCTTTTGGGGGGAGAAGCTATCTTTTTCCTGCTCGATCGTAAACCACCCCGCTTAGACTGGCTAACTCTACACGCTCTCACTACTCTATGCGCGGGCGCAGACACTGGGGATGGGGACTTATCTGCTATCATTTCTGTGTCATCCTCAGAGTCATTCTCTAGGTGTACAACAGGAGATGCATTTTCAACCATAATATCACTAGCAAGAGTGACTATGTCCAGTGCAGCAGGGCTAATGTCCATTGTTGGGGGTGCTGAATTGAGGGGTTCTTGTGGAAGACTCTGCGAGCTGCTAGGAGGAGAAACACTTAACCCCAACGACATCCTACGCTTGCTATTGATGTTGTTAACGACCTGAACTAGATAGTTGTCCATAGTGTTTGACACTGAGGGGGTCTTTTGCTTCAACATGATATCTACCCCTTAGCTAACCACACAAAATCTATGTGCTCAAGAATAGATGAGATTAAAAATAATAAGCCAAAATTTACAATACCAAGTGAGGGAATAACATTCAAGGGCCACAATGGTAAACAAAAAATAAATCTCACAAAGTTTGAGGACAGATCGTCATGGGGTATATGACAGGCAGGGGTCCAGGGCCAGTCCAGTCGCGGCCAGTCTCGGACTGTTTAAGACTGTCCGCCCTTTGTCCGGGCTTCGTCCGGGTGTCCCGCTCACGTCCCGCGATGCGGGGAGAGTGCGCAATTTCTAGCACCTCCGGTGTCGGGCGATGACGTGGAGCTCCGCTATGCCCCCTGGGAATTGTAGTTTTCCCGCTTCCTCCACTCGGCGGCCAGGTGTATCCCACGGCGGCGGGAGGGCACTATCCAGTCGTTTTCTTCAGCGTCTCGCTGGAAGAGCACGCTAACCCCTCACAGACTCAGCCAAGAGCAATTCAGTTAGGGAAGACCCGCTCCACCGGGAGAGCGTGCAATTTCTAGCGCCTCCGGTGTCGGGCGATGACGTGGGGCTCCGCTATGCCCCCTGGGAATTGTAGTTTTCCCGCTTCCTCCACTCGGCGGCCAGGTGTATCCTACGGCGGCGGGAGGGCACTATCCAGTCATTTTCTTCAGCGTCTCGCTGGAAGAGCACGCTAACCCCTCACAGACTCAGCCAAGAGCAATTCAGGTAGGGAAGACCCGCTCCACCGGGAGAGCGCGCAATTTCTAGCGCCTCCGGTGTCGGGCAATGACGTGGGGCTCCGCTATGCCCCCTGGGAATTGTAGTTTTCCTGCTTCCTCCACTCGGCGGCCAGGTGTATCCTACGGCGGCGGGAGGGCACTATCCAGTCGTTTTCTTCAGCGTCTCGCTGGAAGAGCACGCTAACCCCTCACAGACTCAGCCAAGAGCAATTCAGGTATGGAAGACTCGCTCCACTGGGAGAGCGTGCAATTTCTAGCGCCTCCGGTGTCGGGCGATGACGTGGGGCTCCGCTATGCCCCCTGGGAATTGTAGTTTTCCCGCTTCCTCCACTCGGCGGCCAGGTGTATCCTACGGCGGCGGGAGGGCACTATCCAGTCGTTTTCTTAAGCGTCTCGCTGGAAGAGCACGCTAATCCCTCACAGACTCAGCCAAGAGCAATTCAGGTAGGTAAGACCCGCTCCACCGGGAGAGCGCGCAATTTCTAGCGCCTCCGGTGTCGGGCGATGACGTGGGGCTCCGCTATGCCCCCTGGGAATTGTAGTTTTCCCGCTTCCTCCACTCGGCGGCCAGGTCTATCCTACGGCGGCGGGAGCGCACTATCCAGTCGATTTCTTCAGCGTCTCGCTGGAAGAGCACGCTAACCCCTCCAGACTCAGCCAAGAGCAATTCAGGTAGGGAAGACAATGCAATGGTTTCGCCTTTGGAAAAGTTAGGGCTATTGGCATTGTAAATGACAAAATTTGTATTTATGTGTTTGTTTTGAAAACAGATAAATAAATGGCATTGTCATTTACATTGCCATTAGCTTAATCTCTCGCAAATGTGAGACCTATTGTACCCTACGGAAGAGCTCAGCAGACAGAAATTACTACCACACACACACACCCAGAGCCACACACACACACCCAGAGCCACACACACACACACCCAGAGCCAGCCACACACACCCAGAGCCAGCCACACACACACTATCTAAATATCTGGACAGACGTCTTGTGAAGTATCAGGTTGGTTAGCAAGTGGTTCCTATATTCGACATGCAAGTTTTATTGACCACACTTCATTAATACACGAAGCAATGTCTTTTTTTCTACAAAAGTAGACTGTGCAGATACCTCATGTGGCTGAATAATGCCAACTGAAAACTTAGGCTCAAATCCCAGCGTCCACGTTTACCCAAATACTATGATCCTAGGCAGACCACCCTGCAGCGTAGTACCTCGTGTTTCTTCAATGGCAAATTTGGGAACAACAAGAGGTGATTCTCTTCATGTTATGCACTGTAAAAACGTTATTCATATGTGTTTAAAGATATTATGATGTTTCTCAGTATCTAACGAGGCCAGATTGTAGGCTGGGTTTGGCCAGGGACTATGGTGTGCATGTGATTTTTCTAAATTGCCCCACTGTACTTGCACTGTTGTTGTATTTCTAGCACTTTGGAAACGTGTCTCTGCCCCTCTCACATCTTTCTGCTTCATGCCATAATACTGCCCACAGACACCCAATAAAACACAGATTCTACCAATCAAGCACAAAAAGATTTAGCTGTTTACTCAATTCCCTAGAAAGCGCTCCGAAGCCTTGTTCGTCATAGAAAGCGCTATTGAAAATAAAATGCTAACATGGAATGATAATACTGCACTCACCTCTGCACCTCCATGCAGCGCCCAGCATCAGCACACGGCGAGAAGCAGGAGTCCCCCCATCAGCAACCGGTTGGCGAGCCCCGGTATTCGTCCGCACCCCTCCATCCTCTGTGGACACCGGGTCTGGCCAGTAATGTAGTGTAGTTCCTATATTCCTAATAGGATCTGCTCATTGGAATAATGTAAACAGCAGTGTAGACGTAGGACTGAGGTTGACTAGGTCTCTACTGACTATATTACACTTAATTAGTTTTGCCAGCTAGCTCAGAGGTCACTAGAAACTTTCTTGAATAAACAAGGAGGAGTTTAACTTCCCTGGATAGACAAGAAGGGATTAGCTTCTGACAACCATAAACATGACAACTTTGCTCCCTCAGAATAAGAGTGTATCTCTAGAGTCGTGTGAAAACAATAGACAGCTATTTCACTCAGTCAATTGTGCATACTTAGTTTCACCAGAGTGCAGAGAAATAGAGAGACGGGCGTTTTCAATAAAAGGTGTTATTTATTGAGCAGTCTTCTTTCTCATGCAAGAGAAATGAATTGCCACAATTGCAATACTTATCATAAAGTAAAGTGCGTACAGTAAAAGGAGTATTATGAAATAATACTGTAAAAGCATTGATATGGTTTCTTAGCCATATGATACTTTAAAATGGATAAAATATATACATACATAAATACATTGACTAACGTACTCAACTGGTGCTTCTAAATACGCCTACCCCGGTGTACCTGACCTAAGCCTAATACTTGGGAAGGAGTAAGTAAGTTGCAGTTTGAGTTAAGTTGGTTTTTGCCAAGAATCTGAGTCAAGAATTCTCTTTAAGGGTTTAGTCAGCTCCGTACCTGGGTAATAAAAAGCAGGAGGTCTGTTATCTCTTTCTCAGGACTCGATATCCCAGCAACCCGCAAGGGCGGCTGAAAACACCGGAGCTGGATTTTCCCGGCCGGAGAAAAAGACAGCGTCTTTCTCAGTCCGTCAAAAGGGAGGGGCGGCGTCCGTGGGCTCTCGCATCAGCTGGGCTCTCGGGCAAGTAGATAGCCGCTCTGCTCTAAACCACCGTGTGTTTGCTTAAGGCAACGTTGGTATATTTATACCTGAAAGGTGCCGGGTTTGACGTAAGGTTGGACATAAGACGTCAATAAAGATGTCACTAAGAACTGGCCGTTCTTTCAGTGTTCGCAGGAGTTCTAGGACAAATCAAAACAGAAGCATGGGGATTTCCCAGGTTGCTGGAGGTTTGTTTTGTTTAAAGAATTTGTTGTACTCTCAATGGGCCCGATTCACAGAATGAACTTAAGACTCAATCCTAAACTTACTACTATTTTGGTATTCACAGAATGCACTTACTCATTTCGGTATTCACAGAATGCACTTTCTAATTTCGGTATTCACAGAATGCACTTACTCATTTTGGTATTCACAGAAGTTAGTAGTCCTAACTTTAGGACTCCTAAATGCCTTCTGTGAATACCGTAAGTCTTAAAATTAGGATTTTCCTCAGTTTAGAAGTCCTAAAGTTAGGAGTCCTAACTTTACTACTACTAAATTGAGAAAAATCCTAATTTTAAGACTTTCAGTATTCACAGAAGGCATGTAGGAGTCCTAAATTTAGGAGTCTTAACTTTACTACTACTAAACTGAGAAAAATCCTAATTTTAAGACTTTCGGTATTCACAGAAGGCATTTAGGAGTCCTAAAGTTAGGACTACTAACTTCTGTGAATACCGAAATGAGTAAGTGCCTTCTGTGAATACCGAAATGAGTAAGTGCATTCTGTGAATACCAAAATAGTAGTAAGTTTAGGATTGAGTCTTAAGTTCATTCTGTGAATCGGGCCCTAGGAGTCTGGGGAAGTAGCCTTGCTTAATTTGGATTGCATGGGCTACGACTAAATATGGATATGATTCTTATGCCTTTATAAGGATATTATTTATTATAACCACATAAGGGCATAAATCAGGAAAATCGAATTAGGGACCTAGATAGAAATACAACAGTAGGAGGCAGTCCTGCTTACACCCAGTCCCAGCGCCTCGCTCACACTTCACTAATACACGAAGCAATGTCTTTTTTTCTACAAAAGTAGACTGTGCAGATACCTCGTGTGGCTGAATAATGCCAACTGAAAACCTAGGCTCAAATCCCAGCGTCCACGTTTACCCAAATTGTATGATCCTGGGCAGACCACCCTGCAGCCTAGTGCCTCGTGTTTCTTCACTGGCAAATTTGGGAACAACAAGAGGTAATTCTCTTCATGTTATGCACTGTAAAAACGTTATTCATATGTGTTGAAAATATTATGATGTTTCTCAGTATCTAACGAGGCCAGATTGTAGGCTGGGTTTGGCCAGGGACTATGGTGTGCATGTGATTTTTCTAAAATTGCCCCACTGTACTTGCACTGTTGTTGTATTTCTAGCACTATGGAAACGTGTCTCTGCCCCTCTCACATCTCTCTGCTTCATGCCATAATACTGCCCACAGACACCCAATAAAATGCAGATTCTACCAATCAAGCACCAAAAGATTTAGCTGTTTACTGAATTCCCTAGAAAGCGCTCCGAAGCCTCGTTCGTCATAGAAAACGCTTTTGAAAATAAAATGCTAACATGGAATGATAATACTATGGGGCGGTAGGTTAAACAAGCACTGAAATACAATTAAGTAGTCACTTCTAAGCTGATGCTTGAACAGCGCACGACAATAGCACACAGAGAAGTCCACATCATGCCTCACCATGAAAACACCTTCTAACAATGCCCACCAATACCTGACACCTAAAAGATCGCTGCTTCTTGACTAACTAGATCATATTATAATTTTTAATATCAACTGTATAGTAAAGCTATGGCTATATAAATGCAATTACAATACAATTATGCTATTTTTATATTTTTAGTAAGTCAGTGAGAGACTGCACAGCATACATAGAGCATGGGCTGGGATGAGGCTCAGGGGAAGAGTGGGCAGAGCAGCGGCTTAACAAAAGGTGAGGGGGCTACCCACTTTTTGGACCCTGTCCGGAGCTTTCAGTGCACCGGCCTGCCACACCTGCAAAATTACGGAGGGGGCCCCGTGGAGGTTGTGGGACCTCCGCATTGCGGAGGCTATGGGGCTAATGTTACCTGCTGGGGTAGGGCAAGAGACAAAAGAGGTAAACAGGGTAGAGAGCAAAAGATAGGGCTAGATAGCATGAGACAGCTGGTAGGGTGCAAAAGCATGTTGTGCAGCGCTGCATTGGTGCTATTTAAAACCGGTACGTAGAAAAACAAAAGAAATCGAGGGACAGAAAGAGGGGAATTAGAGAGATGACAGAAGACACCCAGTGACATCCTACACACAAGAGACTGCTAAGAGCAGAGAGCATGGGCCTGGACAGGCCTGAGAGCCGGGAGGGGGGGGCGGGGGGGGGGGGGTAGGAGTATCGACACAATGGAGAGAAACCTGGAAAGAATGAGGAAGTGAGGCCGTCCCCAGAGTTCCGTTGTCCCAGGCTCGTCCCCTCCCACACACACCTGCACTTCAAGCGCTGACCACTTTCGGCTTCGTGGCACACACTGCACCCTGTCAACACTGCATGAAACCTTGAATAAAGAAAGGAATCAAGGCGCTGTGCAGGGGGGGGCTGAACTCCTGATGTCACCAAGGTCACAGTGTACGATAGTCACCGCAGCCGCCGTCCTAAGCACAGCGCAGCCTCACACTACATGAAACATTCAATAAAGAAGGGAATCAAGGCGCTATGTAAGGGGGGGCTGAATACCTGGAGTTACCAAGGTCACAGTGTGTGACAGTTACCGCAACCGCCGTCCTAAGCACAGCGCAGCCTCACACTGCATGAAACCTTGAATAAAGAAAGGAATCGAGGCGCTGTGCAGGGGGGGCTGTAGACCTGGGGTCACCAAGGTCACAGTGTGCGACTGTTACCGCATCCGCCACCCTAAGCACAGCGCAGCCTCATGCTGCATGAACCTTGAATAAAGGAAGGAATCGAGGCACTGTGCAGGAGGGGCTGAAGACCTGAAGTCAACAACATCAAAGTGTGCGATAGTCACCGCAGCCGCCGTCCTAAGGAATCGAGGTGCTGTGAAGGGAGACCCGAAGACGTGGAGTTACCCTGTGCGCCTCTGAGCTCCGTGCCTGCTTAGCTGGCCTGGCTGCTGCAGCTCTGCTGCTCCCTGTGCACCCATGGGCTGTCCCTGCCTAGCGGCAATACACGGCAGGCAGAGTGGGGCCTGGGCCGGAGTCACGGACAGCGGACAGCGGGAGGGGGGGCGGGAACGGCACACGCACAGCGGGAGGGGGGCGGGAATGGCACACGGACAGAGGGAGGGGGCGCGGGAACGGGCACACGGACCAGGGGAGGGGAGCACTTACCAGGACTTCTTCCGACGGCGGTCGGCCTGGAGGAATGACCCAAAAAAAACAACAACAAAAAATACACCGCCCACTGCCGCAATGACGTTCTACAAGGGGCAGAGAGGGAAAAAATCGCCGGAACGCCCACGGATCGCCTGGGACAATGACGGACAGATCTCTCTTCCAATGGCTAGCCTCCATTTATGGAGCTAGCCAATGGAAGTGAGAGGCGGGACAAAGGCACATACTGTCCCAACATAAGATTTCGCCTGCGGACGCCAGGCGAAACCTAAAAAAGAAAGCCTGGGACAGCTGAAAGATAATGCCTGTGTGTGAAAATGTGTGTCATAGGGCTGTGAAAAATGTGCAAAGGAGAAGAGGCCATGTCCAGGAAGTGCAGGGACAGTACTAATGATCGCTATTTGCTCTTAGGGCTACAAGGGGAATGGCAGAGCCCCACATGAGCTCTCCCAAAAATGCTGGTTTATCACCCTAACTCCCACAGGTTTCCAAGGTAGAGAAAACATGACACTGAAAGAGTTTTGCACTGTTTTGAGCATTCTTTGTGCTATGATAATTAGCAATAAGCCTTTGTCATGCAGAATTTCTTGTTGTTAGGGCATGCAGTAGTTTTGTAGTCAGTTTAAAGATAGAAGTAATACTTACACACTGCATAACGCTGAGCAATGAAAACTTTATTAACTTGCTCTGAGTCTGCAAGTATTGTTAGTTCTATCCTGAAGTATTTCAATATTGATTTGCACTGTGTATGACTCTATGTTTTGACTTTAACTCTTGTGTTGATACCCTGACAAAGCCTGTATCCCTGAATTTAATTAAACATGTTGTTTTAAGCTCATATTGGGAGTTTTCTTTTATTTTTATTGTTAGGGATCAGGGTTGCTGGAGCAAGCTTTAGACTGGCTTGCCTCACTGCCCTGAGGTTCAAGTGCTAAAAAGGGAATCTTAGCTCCCAGTTGGTGAACCTGTGGGAAAAGACCCTAGCTGTTACACTTGTGGCCCAGTAATCCCTGTCTGCCCTGGGACCCCCGACCCAGATTCCTTATAGCCTGTTAACCCTAAAAGGCGCCTGTTCAAAAATGTTTGGTGCACTAAAAGTCTGTTCACCACTCTAAACATATGTCTATCATACCCCCTTATGTATTAGGCACAGTATCAACGTACAAGAATTGAAGCCTTCAGATGTGAACCATGGTCATGGTCTACACCGCTATACATCAATATTCTTTAAAATACAAAACCCATGAGGTACATTTAATGCACATCACAGTTCTCTGCCATTAATAATGTTTACATCCACATTTGTATTCGCAAATGAGAAAATTATGTGCTTTAAGTGTCATGAACAAATATGGCATGGACATAAAACTGTAGTTAAGGCCATTTATCTGCAGGTGTGGCATGAAAACCCAACCAAGGAGGTATGGCAGTTAAGCAAGGCTGTAGGGTAACTTGGTGTAGAATCCCAAGATGTGCCTTCCTTGACTAATGTGAACTCCATCGGAACATTTAGGGAAGACTCCCCAAAGAACGGGTCACCCAAAGAGCTTCTGATCAATAACCGGTCTATTTCCCGCTTGTCCACTTCTCAAAGTGACAACAGAGATTGATTATTTGTTTAAAACAGTGATCATGTAAAAGTGTATGATCAACAAACCTAGCAGTGACTCCAGTGGGCTGCCATATTTACCAATAGTCAGCATTAGATGTGGGAAGGCACTGACATCTAGAGAGTCCAAATCCACCAACAATATCCACCAAGAAATATGATCCATAAAAACACACATTTGCATTTGGTTAGTGAAACTAACAACATTCAGTACCACTGTGGTATAACAGACGGGATTGTAACACTTAGCCTGGCTTATCCAGGTGGCATCAAAGAAGGAACCGAAGGGTGAGGTGGGTAGGTTACAAGTATAAGGTTGGACAAAGGTAGTCTGAAGGTTGTGGTTTGTGTTTGCACTCATTCACGCTACTACTTGTATGTAAGTTCTTTTACAACTGACAGAGTTGGGAATCTGGTAGAACATTGATAAAATTGATGCAGTATAAGTAATCATAATATGACCATAATTATTAATGATGTTAGGGAAATCACAGAATGCCTAAAGTACATTAACAATATTATTCATAAATATTCACAAATATAAGGAATCTCCTTGAGATATAATAAAACACAATGTCATTCTGTAAATCATACTATGTACTAAGAATCACTTTGTGTCAACATACCAGTTAGTATAACTTTACCATACTAACCTGGGCCATCTTCATCATGAATCTGCTGTAATAGCCAGTACTGGTAACACAATTAACTTGTGATTGACTGCACTTGATATTTTGCAGAAATCCAAGTAACTGCACAATGAAGAAAAATGTACATTGATCATCTTCAGCAGTGTCCTGCTACATTGAGGCACATGGTTAATTTCTACAAAGCACATGTTAAGGAAAATGGTTACCAACCAGAAATTCTAATCCCTACAAAAATATGGACAGGGTAATGGAATAATTTGTTTAAAAAACAGGTATAATCATCATTGTTATCATCATCTGCAATACTAGCAGGAGTAAATATATACAGCATCATTTGTATTTCATATGAGAGCACTGTGCAACAAAACATTTAAGCTATAACAGATTAAACCAGAGAGCCCAGATTCACTAATATTTGACGCAGTGAAATGCAGCAAAGCGACTTGCTGCACAGTGACGAATGGGGAGAGCAGAAATGTGCCATAATTACTTACATATAGGCATTCCTGCTCTCTCTCCACGTTGGCACACTTGTGGCTGCCAAGCGCCAACACAGGCACCCTTGGGTATGGTGCAAGAGTGCCTTTGTTACAGCCAGGATTATTCTTGTGCAGGAAGGGACACCTTCCAGCACAGAAACAATACCTAGAAGCAGTTGGCTCTTTCGAAAGAAGTATAACGAGGAGAAATAAACATATTTCTCCTTGTTATGCCTCACTTGGGAAGGCATATCATTTTAACGCATTCCCAGGTTTACTAGTCTTAGTAACTCTGGGAATGATTCAAAAACCATGAATTGATGGGGGGGGGGGGGAATACCCACGCTCCACCCATGCAACGCCTTCCGCACGCGGAGATTAACATAAGGCAGCAACTTGTGCTGCTTTTGTGTTATTCTAGATTCACTATAATAATAATAATAATAATAATAATAATAATCATAATAGATGCATTTATAGAGCGCATGGTTACACTAGGCCAGTGTGTCCCCGCACTGCGGTACAAAACTGCCACAACCCTTACCCAGCCTGGCCCAGCCTGCCTATCCTGTAGGGAAAAAATATGTTTTCAGATTTTTCCGGAAGATTGCTTCCGAGCCCTCCAACGGTAGGCTCACCGGGAGCTTGTTCCAATGCTGAGCTGCCAAAAAGCGTAAAGAGTGGCCGCCCATCCTAGCTCTCTTAATGGCAGGGACGCACACATGGCCCGTCCCCACTGATCTCAGTTGGCGTGTTGGAGAGTAGAGCCTCAATAAATCAGACAGATAGGGCAGACAAGTCCCCTGAATGATACGATGGCAAACGCACAGTGCCTTAAACAGGATTCTCTTACTTATCGGCAGCCAGTACAGGGACGCTAAGGCCATCTTCGAGGAGAGCATAAGAACTATCTGAGCAGCCACATTCTGTATAACTTGAAGCTTGCATACATTTACCGGTGACCCCCAGATACAGAACGTTGCTATAATCAAGGCGCAAGGCTACCAGGGCCTGCACCATGGTCTTTCTGGCTGTGGTGGGCAGCATGTCCAGGGTTTTCTGGAGGTCCCTCAGGACTCCAAAACAGGCCCCTGCTACCCGCCTGGTGTGATACTCGAAAGATAGCTTTGTATCCAGCCAGACCCCTAAGTTCTTTGCCCACTTGCATGGCATCGGGTGGATCCCAGAGACTGGGGCCACCATGCCGATGACCACACCGACGGGGCTCTTCCCACCACAAGCACCTCGGTCTTACCGCCATTCAAGTTCAGGCAGTTATTTGCCATCCATGATGCAAGATCTTGCATGCAAGCCACAAAGTTGGTGGCTGCTGTCTCCTGTGCTTTGCCAGGGAGACCACCAGCTGCGTGTCATCGGCATAGGACACAACCCTGATCCCAACACCATCTGCAATCTCCACTAACGGTGTAACATAGGGATTAAACTGGGTCGGACTCAGGGTTGATCCTTGCGGTACTCTCTGTTTCAACTTGATGACCCTGGAGTAGTGAGAGCCCTGCCTCACCTGAAAGCTGCGCTCGCACAAGAAGGATTTCATCCAATTCAATCCCCTCCCTGCCACTCCTCCTTTCCTCAGACTCTGCAGCAGGGTATGGTGAGCCACAGTGTCGAAGGCGGCACTTAAATCAGGATTAGGGCCGTTGTCTGTCCCTCATCCACATATTTCCTGATGGTTTCCGTGGCGAGTAACAGGGCTGATTCTGTCGAGTGGTGTGCCCGAAACCCAGACTGCATGGGATTCGAAAGATTGTGTTTCCCAATATGCCCAATAAGTTGTGTATTTACTACCTTCTCTGCAACCTTTGCCAAGTAGGGAAGTAAAGAGATTGGGCGTAGATTATCAAGTCGATCTGGACTAATATGCGGTTTCTTGGATAGCGGAAGGACTAGTGCTTCCTTCCATCTCGCTGGCACGGTCTCTGTCTTGAAGGATAATTCCAATAGGTGCCTAATGCATGGCTCAAGGGTTCCAAGGCTCCTTCCAAGTACTTTAGGGGAGGCAGGGTCTTTTGAGGAACCCGACTTGACAGTCCTACAGATTTTTGTTAACAGTTCTGTAGGTGGTGCGGTAAATCTGACAATGCATTCCCCCTCTGGAATGAGTCCTACATCCCCCGGGATCTCGTGATCGACATGCACCGAGTCCGGAAAGGTGGAGTAAATTGTCTCCACCTTATCCGCAAAGAAATCCGCCACACGATTACATGATTCCTCCGAACCAGTTGCTGGCACTGCCTGTAGTTGCTAGGGATGAGATTTCTTTATAGACCCTAAAAACCTCCCTTGCCGAGTTCTCCGCCTCCCCATTTCTTTCCTGGTAGTACGGCTGCCTTCGCCTTTCTAATAAACCCATGGTAACCCTACAGGGCGACTTTATATTCCCTTCTGCCCTGATCCGAGAAGTCTTTCCTCCACCGCCTTTCTAGACATTTACAGTCTGCTTTAGTGGTTCTCAGGGCGTTGTTATACCAGGGAGCCAATTTTTGTACTCTCCCCGGTCTTTGATGCGTTCAGGGAGCAGTGCTATCCAGTGCCTCCGTAATGCGGCTATCCAGATTTCCGCATGCACTTTCGACATCTGTGCCCCCAGGCAACCCACCCTGAGCAAGAGCGTTGTTAAACTTCTCCTGAGAGAAACCCGTCCACTTCTGGCGTGCTGTCTCCCCCTTTGATATCACCTGTGCCTTTAGCCCCCACAGCCTCAGCCCAAACGGGACCAGGAAATGGTCTGACCATGGTACAGGCAGAGGGGGGTTCACAACTATGTCCTCCCAATTAGCAAAAATGGGGTCAAGCATATGCCCCAGTTGGTGTGTTGCTGAATCAGATTTTAACATCAATTGCAGGGTCGCCAATTCTTGCCACAGCTCCCCGGCCCCTACATTCTTTGTGTCATCAAAATGCAAGTTCAAATCGCCAAGCACTAAAAGTTTTTCATAACGCAGTGCTGGCTGCACAAGACATTCTAGCAGGCTAGAGGAAAACCGAGTGGAGGGTCCAGGCGGTCTATAAATCAGGAGCCCTTTCACGATATAGTTCGGAGCTACCTAAATTGTGGAGAAACCCGCCTCACTCTCAGCGATTGTGACCGGCTCTAGGACACATTGGATGGTGTGTTTGAATATAATCGCCACCCCACCTCCTCTACAGGAGCCCCTATCAATCCTAGTGATCCCATACCCACTAGGAAGTGCATCTAGGGTCTCTGGTGCGGAATCCTCCTCCAGCCGCGAGTCCGAGAGGAACATTACATTAGTCTGCCCCTCTGAGAGCTGATCAAATACCTCCAATCTATGTTTCCTAAGTGATCTGCAGTTCAATAGGCAGCAGTTCAGATGTGAGCTTGCCACCTTAGCCTCCCTCTCAACCTTAGCTCTGAAAGTGCAGTACTTGCAGTCCCAGCAACTACTTCCGCCCCCAATGCTGTGCCTACACAGGTCTGTCATTGCCGGACAGAGAGCCTGCAGATCTTGGGCGCTATACTGTATCCTTACCCCCAAACCGCCAGCGGTTCTGGCCTCAGGCCCCAACCGGTCGCAAACGGGCACAGACGGGCTTACCTTTGGTGCGCCAGCAGCATGCCCGCTGTGCGTGTCCGCTGCGTGGCCGCTGGGGCATGCAGCTTTTATATGAGCAAGCTCCCCGCCACTAGACCGCTAACTGGTCACAGTGGAAGTGCCTGGCTCTCCCTTCCCCACCCTCGGCGCAGCGGTACTAGTTACCATCTTGGACCGAGGCGGGAAGGAGTGAAGACCGAGCCCAGGCTTTCAGGTAAGCAGGACTGCCCAAAAAGCCCCCACCACGCCCCTTCGAGCAGGTATGTGTACTAAAATAGAAGGCTAAAATGACAACAGAATAATTTTAAAATCAACAGGAATCTGCTTCCGGCTATGTAGCCGAGCAGTTAGGGACACTGCCACTGCCCCACTCACCGCAACGCGGCCACGGGCCCTGCGCCTTTTATGTGAGCAAGCTCCCCGCCACTAGACCGCTAACCGGTCACAGCGGAAGTGACTGGCTCTCCCTTCCCAGCCCTCCGTGCCATTGTACTAGTTACTGCGTCGGACCAAGGTGGAAAGGAGTGAAGACCGAGCCTAGGCTTTCAGGTAAGCAGGACTGCCCAAAAAGCCCCCACCACTTCCCCTTCAAGCAGGTACGTGTCCTAAAATGGTAGTCTAAAATACCAACAGAATAATTTTAAAATCAACAGGAATCTGCTTCCAGCTACGTAGCGCCGAGCAGTTAGGGACACTGCCACTGCCCCACTCACCGCCCCACTATGCAAAGCAGAGCCATCTAGGTGACGCTGCTTGCCATAGTAAACCAAACTTAAGAGCTTACGTTGCCTTGCTTTGCCTTACGTGACACAAGGGTAATGCAAGCCCTTGGTAAATCTGGATTGAGGTGTGCTTTATGTTATCCAGTTTTCCAACAGGTTTTTATATAGTCATGGATATTACTTTTCTAAATATTTGTTGAACATCTAAGACTATGAATCATTCAGTTGTGTATGACATGCATCCACATGAGGTTAATAGTACATGGACAAGGAATATATGTTTAGGGGTTAACTGGGGGCAATGGAAACCCCCTCTATGCCCTTGACTCCCCCTTCCTCATTCTAATAATGGGCCAGTTGTGCATACATCAAAATGGGACCAGTGCTGTATAAAAATATTCTCCGTTGTTGGGAAGAACCAATTCCAACTTCATAATGATGGGCCTAATGATGCAGGAGTGGAGACCTATTATGCGATTTGGATATTGCATGAGTCAAATGTTGTAGTCTATAGCTATCTAAAAAAGATGACTCTGTGTGACTATTGATAGTAATAATAATAATAATAGTAGCACCTATAAAGCGCGACAGCTACATCAACAGAGGTGTCCGGCGCTATAGCGGGAATCAGGTACTGTAACTGGCCAGGCGCTAATCCTGGCAAAAGAGCCACAAAATAGTACTGCCTGAAAGTTACGCCCGGAACATGTATCATACTTTGCCACAGTACAATAGAGAATGGCTTACGTCACGGGTACTTTTCTACCTATGCCATGTGGCATTGAATGGATGTGATACATGTTTGGCTGTAATGTGGACAGTGCAATGATGGCAGTCAACTATAGCACCTCAGAAACCTATTTTGTTAGACAAGAAGTTTCAGATTTCTGTCAAAGGCTAAACCACATGTGCACAGTATGCCTCTGTTTCATGAAGATTACCGACAGCCTATTTCACAAAACCTTGATTTATACACAAAAGTGATGTATGCTTTTGCAACTTTCCTTCCATATGCCTGTTTCCCTCACCCAATGTGGGAAAAATGTCTAAATTTTTCTTTATTTCTGTAGAAAATATTTCCTATGTCACAACATCCCTTCTTCTAAACCCCTTTGCAAACTGGTATATTACTCTTTTCACTGTTTAACCCGTTGACTGCGGTGTGAATTCAGCAGCGGTGCATGTGGTTTATGACTGGGCGTGGTTCGGACGTCCCCTGGCCGTCCTCTGCACACGCCCAACTTGACGTCGGACGGCCGTGTGCCGTCCGACGCACCAAAAGGGTTAAGAACCATTTGCCAAAGTCACCCAGAAGTCACACAGACGAAATCCAGCAAAAGGTATCACTGTGGGGGCATTTCCACCATGTATGTAACTGAAGCATGTCAAATGTGCCCGTGGTGGTATTTTGCAGGCAGAACCAAATCACTGCTTGGTCCATGAAATTGTTCCATCTCGCAAATTTCTGCAGATGTCATCATTCATAGAATTTTTTTGAAAGCTCATGGTGTTTCATGACAGTTTGTATTGTAATGAATGACCACAAAATACTGAAGAGTTTATGAAATTTAGCATTTTTTGCTTTGTCTTTGGCAGCCGCGGTCGGTAGTGGGAGTACCTGCCGGGCGGTAACAAGGGGAGGGGGAGGGGCAGGGTGGGGGGTAGTAATCTATGGATTAAGGAGGTTTACAGGTAAGTAAATATATAAATAAATGAAATTAATTTAGTTGCATGCACTGCATCCCCAAATGCGATGCAGTGCGCGTAATGAAATTCTGCTTATTTATATATATGTTTACTTAACTGTAAACCTACAAAATCCATAGATTACTACCCCCCACCCTGCCCCTTCCCCTCCCCACGTCACCGCCCGACAGGTACTCCCACTACCAACCGCGACTGGTCTTTGGCACATTTTCCTGCAAATGTCACACAACACAGCAGAGAAATTTACAAAAATCTGAATATTTCTCTATTTCATTGCATTAAAAAAATTGCCTAATCAATTGCATTTACCGCCCTCCGTCTACTATAAAAGATTCTGCACATTGGCCACACCTCCACAGTCGTAAGTCATATTCCTTCAGTGCAAAATAAACGGGGGCCTCATTTACAAGTCCCCTACGCTGCCGGGACAGCACTTTAGTAACGTTCTGGCTGCGCGCACTGCAGGGCCATATAATAATAATAATAATAATAGAACATTTATAAAGCGCATGGCTGCACAACTGTGTATCCCCGCGCTGACTGCCAACAAAAGTCACAGAGGAAAAAAAAAAGAACGGAAGAGATCAGAAGGAATTATTGGGGGAAGCGGTGGGTTTTTAGTTTGGCTCTAACAAGGGTCTCTCTACAAGGTGACGTAAAGCCACTCTGCATGGCTTTTGATGGCCTTGTAGAAATGGACTGGGGCAACGCAGCGCAAGTCACTGCGTTGCCTTACCCTGCGATAGGGAGTGTGCCATGGACGTTAGTGAGGATGTATCCATGTAACACCCATGGCATTTGACACATTCCCAGATGTACGAGATTTCTTAAACCTGGCAATGGACAAAAGCCTATTCCTCTCCAGAGGTGGCATACAGGAGGCGCTACAGGAAGAAATAACATTATTTCTCCTAGTTCCCAGCACTCATAGAAAGAGAAAATCGCCTCCATTGATTTTTTTTTTTTAGCAGGAAGGTCTCCCTTCCCGCACAAAAACAATCACCCCTAAAATGCAGACACCTTTGCACTGTGGCGCAAGGGTGCCTGCGTTGGTACATGGCAGTCATTTGTGTGCCAACTGGCGGGGGGGAGCAGGAATGCGCTATGTCTGATAGAAACAGCTCATTGCTGCCCTTTTCTTTTGACGTAGGGCACCATCAGGAAGGCTTGTGGAACTGACCTACATCAAAATATTGTAAATGAGGCCCTGAATATTTTTTTGCAGAAAGTACACTTTTCTAAGAATAACTATGAATCCCTCAAAAAAGACAAATGAAGGAATCCTGCCCTTTTTGCTTGCACTATGAACAATAGGATAGCATTTTCTACTTAATGTTGAAAGATGTGAATGTTTTATAGTAATCTAGTGGTAAATATTTCAGACCCATGACTGCTCAAAAGCATGATGGAGGTGTTGATGATGTGGGTCAGGGTGGTGCTGATTGGTGATGTTCTGAGGTTGTAGATGTGGTGGGGGCATAGGTCTGTTGGGGGCGCTGAGTGGATAATCGTATGATTGCCGCTGTGTAATTTCTAAGGAGGGTTGTCAGATGGTGAGTAAGTCAGCGATGAGTTCTCTGGGGTCGAGTTGGTGTGAGAAGATTTTGTAAATGTTTGCAATGTTGCTGTGGAAGAAGTTGGATAGGTTGTTGCAGAATTGTTTGGAGGCACTGATGTTGTTGACAGTGGCTGATGGTGATGTGAAATCCTTGCAAATCGAGAAGATCTCCTTGCAGCTGTTGGAGCTCCCTTTGATGCGGCCCACTACTGTTTTTCCTTGGTGTCTCTTGTTTGGTAGTGATAGAGTCTGAGTGCAACCTTTTTGGTAGTTCTGGCGGGTGTGTCTTGGCTTACTCACCATTTCCTTTCTAACTGTTTACAGTGCTTTTCGGTGTCTCTGAGGCCTTCTGTGTACCAGCTGGTTTGCTTATTTGATCCACATACATATTGGGTTTGTATGGGTGCGATGGAGTCTGCGCATTTCTTGATCAAGTTGTTGAAGTTGTAGATGGCCTTCTTCAGATTGTCTGTGGGGCTTGGTTGATCTGTGCTGATGGCACTGAGCCAATCTGCTTCTGTGTTTTTTACCCAGCTGCGGCTTGGAATTGTGTTACCTGGTAAAGGTGTTGTTTGAGATGTGTTGATTTGGAAGTTGATGATGGAGTGGCCGGTGCCTGTGAGTGGCGTGGTGGAGTTGTACTTGATACTGTCACTTGTGGTGAAGATGGGGTTTTTCCCATGCATCCACCCATAAATTCTGGTACATTCTCAGCTTTACAAAGACTTGTAAGCCTGGGAATGTGTCAATATGCTACACCATACAAAGTACCCTTGTACACAGTGACTCAGTGCACGAAGAGAGCAGAAATGCTTGATAGTTTTGTAAACATGAAGCATTTCTGTTCTCTCCCTTTTATGCATCACAGTACAGCCACTTTGTTTGCTGACTTGCGTGAAAATTTGGAAATTTGTCCCCTGGTAGCTGAACTACAGCAGTCCACATGTGAGTCGGCCTAATGGGGCCAGAGATGTGGACCTGTATTGCTCTCCTTCATTGAGGAACCATCTAACAGTTCCCCAGTGCTGTCGGATGAAAAAAGGCAGTTCTGTGAGATGCAGTTTCAAAACAAAGTCTCCCCAAGAAGGGACTGTGCCCGAAAGACTATTCAGTGTTGAGATGTGTGCCTGGCAATCCCCCCTTTTCCCCACTTACAATCGCAGTGGGGCTAGTGCCCTGAGGCTACTGGCAACAGGAGGGCTGTGGTGCTACATTGTTAAGGGCTGCCAGGGCAGGCCAGCACCCCTTCAGCATCACAGTGTGCCTCTTCCAACTCCCCATGCAGAAGCGTAACACAGGCCCCCGCAGTTTGGGGGGCCTCTAGCTTCAAGGGGCTCCCTCGGCACTGCACTCTGGCCGTAGAGCTCCTGATTGAGCCCGGAGGGGGCCCCTCTAAGTACCGTGCAGGGAGACCCCCTCACTTTTCATTATGCCAGTGTCCCCATGCCATTTATGAGGGAACACACAGTGGTCCATGCCTGCCTGTAGCAAGATGAGAGTGGCAGCACACCAAAGAGTGGGACATATCTGCTTCCCTGATCTTGAAGAAAGCAAGTCAAAAATCGTCCACTTCTTACACTCAGGAGCAGTGCTGGACAGGCAGGGATCTCATCAAGCCTCACACAGGCACCACACCTAGACAGGTGCAGGCTTCCAGTTACTGAAAAAGAAAAAACTCAGAAAGCACTATCAGGCACATTTGTGACAATGAAAAAAGGAAAGCCTGGGACAGCTGAAAGATAATGCCTGAAAATGTGTGTCAGAGGGCTGTGAAAAATGTGCAAAGGAGAAGAGGCCATGTCCAGGAAGGGTAGGGACAGTACTAATGATCGCTATTTGCTCTTAGGGCTACAAGGGGAATGGCAGAGCCCCACATTAGCTCTCCCAAAAATGCTGGTTTATCACCCTAACTCCCACAGGTTTCCAAGGTAGAGAAAACATCACACTGAAAGAGTTTTGCACTGTTTGGAGCATTCTTTGTGCTATGATAATTAGCAATAAGGCTTTGTCATGCAGGATTTCTTGTTGTTAGGGCATGCAGTAGTTTTGTAGTCAGTTTAAAGATAGAAGTAATACTTACACACTGCATAACGCTGAGCAATGAAAACTTTATTAACTTACTCTGAGTCTGCAAGTATTGTTAGTTATATCCTGAAGTATTTCAATATTGATTTGCACTGTGCATGACTCTATGTTTTGACTTTAACTCTTGTGTTGATACCCTGACAAAGCCTGTATCCCTGAATTTTATTAAACATGTTGTTTTAAACTCATATTGGGAGTGTTCTTTTATTTTTATTGTTAGGGATCAGGCTTGCTGGAGCAAGCTTTAGACTGGCTTGCCTCACTGCCCTGAGGTTCAAGTGCTAAAAAGGAAACCTTAGCTCCCAGTTGGTGAACCTGTGGGCAAAGACCCTAGCTGTTACAGTTGTGGCCCAGTAATCCCTGTCTGCCCTGGGACCCCCGACCCAGATTCCTTATAGCCTGTTAACCCTAAAAGGCGCCTGTTCAAAAATGTTTGGTGTACTAAAAGTCTGTTCAGCACTCTAAACATATGTCTATCATACCCCCTTATGTATTAGGCACAGTGTCAATGTACAAGAACTGAAGCCTTCAGATGTGAACCATGGTCATGGTCTACACCGCTATACATCAATATTCTTTAAAATACAAAACCCATGAGGTACATTTAATGCACATCACAGTTCTCTGCCATTAATAATGTTTACATCCACATTTGTATTTGCAAATAAGAAAATTATATGCTTTAAGTGTCATGAACAAATATGGCATGGACATAAAACTGTAGTTAAGGCCATTTATTTGCAGGTGTGGCATGAAAACCCAACCAAGGAGGTATGGCAGTTAAGCAAGGCTGTAGGGTAACTTGGTGTAGAATCCCAAGATGTGCCTTCCTTGACTAATGTGAACTCCATCGGAACATTTAGGGAAGACTCCCCAAAGAACGGGTCACCCAAAGAGCTTCTGATCAATAACCGGTATATTTCCTGCTTGTCCACTTCTCAAAGTGACAACAGAGATTGATTATTTGTTTAAAACAGTGATCATGTAAAAGTGTATGATCAACAAACCTAGCAGTGACTCCAGTGGGCTGCCATATTTACCAATAGTCAGCATAAGATGTGGGAAGGCACTGAAATCTAGAGAGTCCAAATCCACCAACAATATCCACCAAGAAATATGATCCATAAAAACACACATTTGCATTTGGTTAGTGAAACTAACAACATTCAGTACCACTGTGGTATAACAGACGGGATTGTAACACTTAGCCTGGCTTATCCAGGTGGCATCAAAGAAGGAACCGAAGGGTGAGGTGGGTAGGTTACAAGTATAAGGTTGGACAAAGGTAGTCTGAAGGTTGTGGTTTGTGTTTGCACTCATTCACGCTACTACTTGTATGTAAGTTCTTTTACAACTGACAGAGTTGGGAATCTGGTAGAACATTGATAAAATTGATGCAGTATAAGTAATCATAATATGACCATAATTATTAATGATGTTAGGGAAATCACAGAATGCCTAAAGTACATTAACAATATTATTCATAAATATTCACAAATATAAGGAATCTCCTTGAGATATAATAAAACACGTCATTCTGTAAATCATACTATGTACTAAGAATCATTTTGTGTCAACATACCAGTTAGTATAACTTTACTCTACTAACCTGGGCCATCTTCATCATGAATCTGCTGCAATAGCCAGTACTGGTAACACAATTAACTTGTGATTGACTGCACTTGATGTTTTGCTCAAATACAAGTAACTGCACAATGAAGAAAAATGTACATTGATCATCTTCAGCAGTGTCCTGCTACATTGAGGCACATGGTTAATTTCTACAAAGCACATGTTAAGGAAAATGGTTACAAACCAGAAATTCTAATCCCTACAAAAATATGAACAGGGTAATGGAATAATTTGTTTAAAAAACTGGTATAATCATCATTGTTATCATCATCTGCAATACTAGCAGGAGTAAATACATACAGCATTATTTGTATTTTATATGAGAGGACTGTGCAACAAAACATTTAAGATATAACAGATTAAACCAGAGAGCCCAGATTCACTAATATTTGACGCAGTGAAATGCAGCAAAGCGACTTGCTGCACAGTGACAAATGGGGAGAGCAGAAATGTGCCATAATTACTTACATATAGGCATTCCTGCTCTCTCTCCACGTTGGCACACTTGTGGCTGCCAAGCGCCAACGCAGGCACCCTTGGGTATGGTGCAAGAGTGCCTTTGATACAGCCAGGATTATTCTTGTGCAGGAAGGGACACCTTCCAGCACAGAAACAATACCTAGAAGCAGTTGGCTCTTTCGAAAGAAGTAAATACGAGGAGAAATAAACATATTTCTCCTTGGTATGCCTCACTTGGGAAGGCATATCATTTTAACGCATTCCCAGGTTCACTAGTCTTAGTAACTCTGGGAATGATTCAAAAACCATGAATTGATGGGGGGGAATACCCACGCTCCTCCCATGCAACGCCTTCCGCACGCGGAGTTTAACATAAGGCAGCAACTTGTGCTGCTTTTGTGTTATTCTAGATTCACTATAATAATATTAATAATAATAATAATAATCATAATAGATGCATTTATAGAGCGCATGGTTACACTAGGCCAGTGTGTCCCCGCACTGCGGTACAAAACTGCCACAACCCTTACCCAGCCTGGCCCAGCCTGCCTATCCTGTAGGGAAAAGATAAGTTTTCAGATTTTTCCGAAAGATAGCTTCCGAGCCCTCCAACCGTAGGCTCACTGGGAGCTTGTTCCAATGCTGAGCTGCCAAAAAGCGGAAAGAGTGGCAGCCCATCCTAGCTCTCTTAATGGCAAGGACGCGCACATGGCCCGTCCCCACCGATCTCAGTTGGTGTGTTGGAGAGTAGAGCCTCAATAAATCAGACGGATAGGGCAGACAAGTCCCCTGAATGATACAATGGCAAACGCACAGTGCCTTAAACAGGTTTTCTCCCTTATCGGCAGCCGGTACAGGGACGCTAATGCCATCTTCGAGGAGGCCCCCCTAGGCAGCATAAGAACTATCTGAGCAGCCACATTCTGTATAACTTGAAGCCTTTGCATACATTTACCGGTGACCCCCTGATACAGAACGTTGCTATAATCAAGGCGCAAGGCTACCAGGGCCTGCACCATGGTCTTTCTGGCTGCGGTGGGCAGCAAGTCCAGGGTTTTCTGGAGGCCCCTCAGGACTCCAAAACAGGCCCCTGCTACCCGACTGGTGTGATACTCGTAAGATAGCTTCGTATCCAGCCAGACCTCTAAGTTCTTTGCCTGCTTGCATGGCATCGGGTGGATCCCAGAGACTGGGGCCACCATGCCGATGACCACACCGACGGGGCTCTTTCCACCACAAGCACCTCGGTCTTACTGCCATTCAATTTCAGGCAGTTATTCGCCATCCATGATGCAAGATCTTGCATGCAAGCCACAAAGTTGGTGGCTGCTGTCTCCTGTGCTTTTGTCAGGGAGACCACCAGCTGCGTGTCATCGGCATAGGACACAACCCTGATCCCAACACCATCTGCAATCTCCACTAATGGTGTAACATAGGGATTAAACTGGGTCGGGCTCAGGGTTGATCCTTTATTTTATTTATTTATTTATTTATTTAACTTATATAGCGCGTTATAACCACCGGGGTCTCTAAGCGCTGCGGTACTCTCTGTTTCAACTTGATGACCCTGGAGTAGTGAGAGCCCTGCCTCACCTGAAAGCTACGCTCGGACAAGAAGGATTTTATCCAATTCAATTCCCTCCCTGCCACTCCTCCTTTCCTCAGACTCTGCAGCAGGGTATGGTGAGCCACAGTGTCGAAGGCGGCACTTAAATCAGGATTAGGGCCGCCGTCTGTCCCTCATCCACATATTTCCTGATGGTTTCCATGGCGAGTAACAGGGCTGAATCCGTCGAGTGGTGTGCCCGAAACCCAGACTGCGTGGGATGCAAAAGATTGTGTTTCCCAATATGCCCAATAAGTTGTGTATTTACTACCTTCTCTGCAACCTTTGCCAAGTAGGGAAGTAGAGAGATTGGGCGAAGATTATCAAGTCGATCTGGGCTAATATGCGGTTTCTTGGATAGCGGAAGGACTACTACTTCCTTCCATCTCGCTGCCACGGTCCCTGTCCTGAAGGATAATTCCAATAGGTGCCTAATGGCTCAAGGGTTCCTTGCGGTTCTCAGGGCGTTGTTATACCAGGGAGCCGATTTTTGTACTCTCCCTGGTCTTTGATGCGTTCAGGGAGCAGTGCTATCCAGTGCCTCCGTAATGCGGCTATCCAGATTTCCGCATGCACTTTCGACATCTGTGCCCCCAGGCAACCCACCCTGAGCAAGAGCATTGTTAAACTTCTCCTGAGAGAAACCCGCCCACTTCCGGAGTGCTGTCTTCCCCTTGGATATCACCTGTGCCTTTAGCCCCCGCAGCCTCAGCCCAAACGGGACCAGTAAATTGTCTGACCATGGTACAGGCAGAGGGGGGTTCACAACTATATCCTCTCAATTAGCAAAAATGGGGTCAAGCAGATGCCCCAGTTGGTGTGTTGGTGAATCAGATTTTAACATCAATTGCAGGGTCGCCAATTCTTGACACAGCTGCCCAGCCCCTACATTCTTTGTGCCATCAAAATGCAAGTTCAAATCGCCAAGCACCAAAAGTTTTTCATAACGCAGTGCTGGCTGCACAAGACATTCTAGCAGGCTAGAGGAAAAACGAGTGGAGGGTCCAGGCATTCAATAAATCAGGAGCCCTTTCACGATATAGTTTAGAGCTACCTAAAATGTGGAGAAACCCGCCTCACTCTCAGCGATTGTGACCGGCTCTAGGACACATTGGATGGTGTGTTTGAATATAATCGCCACCCCACCTCCTCTACAGGAGCCCCTATCAATCCTAGTGATCCCATACCCACTAGGAAGTGCCTCTAGGGTCTCTAGTGCGGAATCCTCCTACAGCCACGTCTCCGAGAGGAACATTACATTAGTCTGCCCCTCTGAGAGCTGATCAAATACCTCCAATCTATGCTTCCTAAGTGATCTGCAGTTCAATAGGCAGCAGTTCACATGTGAGCTTGCCACCTTAGCCTCCCTCTCAACCTTAGCTCTGAAAGTGCAGTACCTGCAGTCCCAGCAACTACTTCCACCCGCAATGCTGTGCCTACACAGGTCTGTCATTGCCGGACAGAGAGCCTGCAGATCTTGGGCGCTATACTGTATCCTTACCCCCAAACCACCAGGGGTTCTGGCCTCAGGCCCCAACTAGTCGCAAACGGGCACAGACGGGCTTACCTTTGATGCGCCAGCGGCATGCCCGGAGCGCGTGTCCGCTGCGTGGCCGCTGGGGCATGCAGCTTTTATATGAGCAAGCTCCCCACCACTAGACCACTAACCGGTCACAGCGGAAGTACCTGGCTCTCCCTTCCCCGCCCTCGGCACAGCGGTACTAGTTACCATCTCGTACCGAGGCGGGAAGGAGTGAAGACTGAGCCCAGGCTTTCAGGTAAGCAGGACTGCCCAAAAAGCCCCCACCACGCCCCCTTCGAGCAGGTATGTGTACTAAAATAGAAGGCTAAAATGACAACAGAATAATTTTAAAATCAACAGGAATCTGCTTCCAGCTACGTAGCGCCGAGCAGTTAGGGACACTGCCACTGCCCCACTCACCGCCCCACTATGCAAAGCAGTGCCATCTAGGTGACGCTGCTTGCCATAGTAAATCTAACTTAAGAGCTTACGTTGCCTTGCTTTGCCTTACGTGACACAAGGGTAATGCAAGCCCTTGGCAAATCTGGATTGAGGTGTGCTTTATGTTATCCAGTTTTCCAACAGGTTTTTATATATTCATGGATATTACTTTTCTAAATATTTGTTGAACATCTAAGACTATGAATCATTCAGTTGTGTATGACATGCATCCACATGAGGTTAATAGTACATGGACAAGGAATATATGTTTAGGGGTTAACTGGGGGCAATGGAAACCCCCTCTATGCCCTTGACTCCCCCTTCCTCATTCTAATTATGGGCCAGTTGTGCATACATCAAAATGGGAACAGTGCTGTATAAAAATATTCCCCGGTGTTGGGAAGAACCAATTCCAACTTCATAATGATGGGCCTAATGATGCAGGAGTGGAGACCTATTATGCGATTTGGATATTGCATGAGTCAAATCTTGTAGTCTATAGCTATCTAAAAAAGATGACTCTGTGTGACTATTGATAGTAATAATAATAATAATAATAGTAGCACCTATAAAGCGCGACAGCTACATCAACAGAGGTGTCCGGCGCAATAGCTGGAATCAGGTACTGTAACTGGCCAGGCGCTAAGCCTGGCAAAAGAGCCACAAAATAGTACTGCCTGAAAGTTACGCCCGGAACATGTATCATACTTTGCCACAGTACAATAGAGAATGGCTTATGTCACGGGTACTTTTCTACCTATGCCATGTGGTATTGAATGGATGTGTTACATGTTTGGCTGTAATGTGGACAGTGCAATGATGGCAGTCAACTATAGCACCTCAGAAACCTATTTTGTTAGACAAGAAGTTTTAGATTTCTGTCAAAGGCTAAACCACATGTGCACAGTATGCCTCTGTTTCGTGGAGATTTCTGACAGCCTATTTCACAAAACATTGATTTATAAACAAGAGTGATGTATGATTTTGCAACTTTCCTACCATATGCCTGTTTACCTCACCCAATGTGGCAAAAAATGTCTTTATTTCTGTGGAAAAGATTTCCTATGTCACGACATCTCTTCTTCTAAACCCCTTTGCAAACTGGTATATTACTCTTTTCACTGTTTAACCCGTTGACTGCGGTGTGAATTCGGCAGCGGTGCATGTGGTTTATGACTGGCCGTGGTTCGGACGTCCCCTGGCCGTCCTCTGCACACGCCCAATGTGACATCGGACGGCCGTGGGCCGTTCGACGCACCAAAAGGGTTAAGAACCATTTGCCAAAGTCACCCAGAAGTCACACAGACGAAATCCAGCAAAAGGTATCACTGTGGGGGCATTTCCACCAGCGTTGGTACATAGCAGTCAGTTGTGTGCCAACCGGGAGGGGGCAGGAATGCCCTATGTCTGATAGAAACAGCTCATTACTGCCCTTTTCTTTTGACGTAGGGGACCATCAGCAAGGCTTGTGGAACTGACCTACATCAAAATATTGTAAATGAGGCCCTGAATCTTTTTTTGCAGAAAGTACACTTTTCTAAGAATAAATATGAATCCCTCAAGAAAGACAAATGAAAGAAACCTGCCCTTTTTGCTTGCACTATGAACAATATGATAGCATTTTTCTACTTAATGTTGAAAGATGTGAATGTTTTATAGTAAGCTAGGGGTAAATATTTCAGCCCATGACTACTCAAAAGCACAATGCAGTATAATTTTACTTCGCTACATTGTTCTATGTCTGGGCCTTCAATTTGAGTTCATCATTCCATGAGTTAACAATGACTTAATTTGTCTGTCAAAGCGGAACCCTAATGTTAAGAGACATAGAAGATGTCACACTAGAATTATTCCATAATGATATGAATTCACATAAATATGAGGCATCCCAGATACCTCATGTGTCTTGATTCAAGCTATTGTATTTTCAAAAGCCACAATCAATTTGTTGAATGATATTATATTTAAAAAAAACATTCAAACACACTTTACCATTCTAGCTCTGGCGTTCATGGTGAATGATCTGAATGCTCCACCAATGCTGAGCGCATTGTAAATCAATGTACTGCTGGAGCAACTCTCCATACTACGAGAGACCTGTGAAGTAGATAGTAATACACTGATGATTTTAAGACACTTCTTATTACATTGTGGAACTTGATAGAAATATTTTCACAATCAAGGCAGATGATGACAAATTAAATGATTGTCTTACTCAGATTAGGTTCCTTCAGTTACAACATTGATTGTGTCATCATCATCATCATCACAAGCTCAAAAAGGTACTCAGGCAGAAATGCAGTGTCTCTCTTCTTCTATCCCTGCTGTGTGTTCTAAGAACAAGCCCTCAGTCACTTGAAGGGTGGCATGCTTCATCATCGGGCTGCTACTCACATTGATTTTGGTGATTACCAACGTGGGCTACAACCCTGGTAATGAGGACGGCTCGTGGTGGGCCTAAGAGCGGCATGAACATTGCTTCATCAAAATGTCCTGAGTTGAGGAAGTGACACCACACACCCTTTGTCAATAATTACATCATTGGAATTGACATCAGGTGACCTCTGAACCTCAATCTTTCCAGGAAGTGATGTCACTTGAACTTCACCCTGATGACCGCAGTAATTGACATTGCTGAAGAACCATAATAACAACATGGTAATTATAATAACTCAACACAAATGTTTGTTTTAAATCCCACCTATACTCGGGTACTGAAATGATCTTTGAAAGTTGTAATACAATGTTTTCCCTAAATTATAGAAAGTGAGTGAGCAAGGCCTCTGCTAAAGGTATTGAGGAGGCTGTTGTGGTATGGCGCTCTTCACTGAAGCACAATTTTCACATAACTTTGCCTAACAGCCAAGGGTATTGAAAGCACACTCATTAAACAGTAAAACCCTTTTTCTCATCTTAAATCGCATTTGTAATTATTGACAGATGTTTTCATATGCACTGGAACATACTTACCATCATGAATAAAACTGTGATTTATATAATGTACTATGGTATTTTGGGTATTAATACACCAATAACATTATTGTGTTAATTTAAGGCGCTTCCATGAACCGCATTGCCTCAGGGTGCAACCCATTCCTCGCCAACTCCTGTCGTCTATGACTTACAGATAGAACTTATTGTAATAGTTTCCTTTTTTCAATCAAATTTCCAAAAGTACACTTCTTAGTCCAGTTGTTGAGGGAGCCTTAATGTATTCCTCTTTAGATTATGCAAATGCGCTCCCTAAATTATTATTATCAGTCCTCAATTACTATCTGTTCCAAGAGAACATACTGTTTCAGGAAACTTTCTCCTGAATACCTTTCCCTTAATATCATCACTTTTAGTAAACTAACTTTTTGCTTTTAATGAAATCTAAGGTCATGCTTAAGGTAACGCGCTGGGTGTTTAAATGGTGGAATGATATATCTACAACACAGCTGGAAGGAAATATATGCAGAATTGTAAAATTGCAAGAGTTCTATGGTCTGTTGTTCTTAATTGTTAATTTCTCTTAATCATTTGCCAACTCATTAGGAGTGCCCTCTTATTTCATTGTATTTATTTATGTATTGCTGTTAAGTCTGCCAACCCCAAATTACCAATACCATGGGTACAGATGAATCTGGAGGGATGGAGGGATTGAGTTAACAGTGATTACAAAGTGTACCCTGAGGGCAATCCTTAGAAGTGAGAAATGCCCATGAATTCCGTAATTCTGGTTCACATGAGACACCTGGGTATAGGCCCTGTCCCTTCACCCATCTTATCAATGGAAGCAACACTGACATACAATGATAGGAAGTAAGGCCAGATGTACTAAGAGACAGGTTGCAGTTGCCACAAATTGCGTGCACCAACTTTTTGAGACCTGTTTCATTTTTTGATTATACCTCCGTTATACCTTTGTCCCAACAGATCGCATTGCAAACTATCCATTTGCAGGGCATCACAGAGTGACAACCTTTATACAAGTTAAGTAGCCGTGTATTTAATTAAGCCAGCTGTGACTGGTTAGAATTAGAGAGAAGGGGTAGAGAGAAGTGTACTGAGTAAGAGGAGTGGAAGAAATGGGTGAGGTATGAATACTCCGATCAAGGGGGAAGGTACACTGAGATGTAAAGAGAGAGGTATGGTGACGTAAACTAAAAACAGGGACATAAAATATTTAGTTGCCACCAACTGCCTGAGAGCACATGGATTATGGTTGGGAAAGCCGGCTTGCATACTAAACGTCAGGAGAAGGACATGCTGAGCTGTCAAGTTAAAAAGGAACCTGTTTTTTATGCACAATATTTACAACAGAGTTTCTGACTAACTGGATCACCTCACCAGGGCACCCTTTGGAGCTGAGGGTCCTGGGCAGCCCTCTAGAAGGGCCCGCTGGAAGGGCAATGGAATGCCATGGACCTCCCGAACATCTCTCTGATGGCTAGGGCAGTTACCTGCACTGTGAAACACAAAGCAGCTTATAAGCAGTGGCTTCATCCCTAGCTTAATCAGCTGTTCCAGAGTAGGTGCAAGTCTCTAGCTGCCCTTTTCTAAAAGGTATCTTTCAAAAATTTTCAACATTTTTAGAGCACTAGAGAAATGTAGACATAACTAAAAGTTTGGAACGATGAAATGCCAAAAGTCAGCCACTCCTGTAACAAGCTGCGATATCATTGGTAAACGTCTTTAATTTGATGCACTGTGTCACAGTAAAGATAACTTTAGCCAGTTCAACTAAGTAATTAAAAGATACAGCACCCTCCAGATGCTGATGCATATATCAAAGGGTCAACTTTTTTCCCATGGGAACAGGGTGGTAAATGTTAAATGTTAGAGGGTATTTGCTTAATGCACATTGCATATTCAAACTACCACAAACTGGAGACCATTAAAGGGCAACTATTCTGTGTCAAAAACCTCCAAGACATCAAGTCAAATATACAGGACTAAATTGGAAACTTGACCTTATACATCACTTTTAGGCCCAATATTACTATTCTTCATGATCAACTAAATCCTACAGTGAGACATTACATTTGGAGACAGGACTGTTCCAAACCATCTTTCATGTAACGTTGCACATTTTTCTTTCAGTATGTTTTAAATACATTGTGGTAATACATACATTTTCATCTTGGCATAATGACTACACAAGGAAACAATAACTTGTAGGTTTACATCTTTGGGCCAAGTGTAAAGTATTTTGAAATGTTGCTATTCCTTTATTTTGTGTTTTAAATGTAGTTTAAAACTACCTTAGAAACAGAGTTTGCAGTCACAAGGAAGCAAAATAACTGTTAAATGTTCTGTTTAACGTTTTGGAAGTTATCTTACCTTATTTTCCTCCATTTGATGGAGGACAGTATCAGCTGCTGGGAAGCAGAGGTGTCCTTCACAGACCCCTTTCCACTACTGTGGTGGATTTGGGGTGATAAAAAGAAGTCTCCAACAATAGGTAAATGGCAATGACAGTAAAACACCGAATATAAGAAGAAAGATACACCTTCTCAGCAACTACCGTCCGGTCTTCAAGGTAAGAAATGACAACAGAAGCCACATTCTGGAACAGTAAACCATGACGCAACAATGGCTGCATCAAAGTCCCCTGAAGATTCTGCAGTGCTAAGACGCCAGAGGTTTCCATGGCCCCTGAGAGACACATCATGGCAACAAGATTCCAATCTGCCTCAGAACTTTTTTTTTTTTTTTTTTTTTTTTAAACATGATTAACAGTTGTGTACATAGCTAATGGTAGATATGGCCCTGCCTTGTGCAGAGTAAAGCAGGGGTATCACCAAAGTGTTAATGTGGAATATCTGGAGCAATTGGGGGGTAAATTTCGCTGGTTGTTAGATATACGCATGAGTAATCTCATTAGGAGTGTGAGTAAATATTGCAGGTTTATATTACTGAGATTAAGGCTATACTTTTAGCCAGTGGATGAACTGGATTTTATTGGGAACAGGCGTGGGAATTTCCGCTTCAGTACCTCTACCTAGAGCTATGAAGCCTGTGCACAAAGACTGGAAGGAGTAACATATGCCTCCTGTAAATAAGATGGAAGGGATATGGTTCATCCTCTGTGCCTTCAGGATTGTTGTGCCTGTTAAACTGGAATATGGTAATTTTGGGCTTTTTTGTGTTCTTTTTGTCAGATATCTTATTGGAAAGAGGATCTGCTGATACACCTAATTGTTAAACTGGAAAAGGTTGTGTGTGGGCATCAAAAGAAGAACCCCAAAGAAGAAAACATGAGGGAAGAATACATGGTTAAATAATTATTCCACATGATGGGAAGACAGCAGTTTTCAGGACTTGGACAGCATTGAATCAGTGCTTAATTTGAGCCAGTGGTTTCCGGTGCTCAGCACTGGCACTCAGTCATTATCACCGGCGCTAAAGCACCAGTTAAGGACACATTCATTTTTGATACGCACAGGGAGATTAAGTGAGTCATAAGATATTGAGCCAACGCTAAGACTCAAACTTAGATTCCAAGCTTGGCAGCTCTGGCCATTACACCACATTCTCGCCCCCTTGTAGGAAATCATGGATTCTGATGGCGCTAACAAGAGAATATGGCTGAGGGAAGCGGCCTCCTGAAGAGAGCCCCAGCACTTATTTGTTTTACAAATTTACCACAGCACTTAATCCCATCATCTTTGCCAATTTGTGGCACTGCAAAAACAAATTTCACTGTTATACAACCTAATGGCTTTAAATGTATTGTGCTCATGAGAATGAAAAGCTCAGACAACTTACCAGGGATTTAAATCCATGAACTGCAGGTGACACACACATGAGAGCAGTGAATATATAACTCACTGAGCTACCTCAAAATATTACTTGATATTACATAACAGTATGAATAATCCCAAGGGAAAACATGATCTGGATTTAAGTAGGAGTCAGTGGAAAGAAAAGCGAAAAAATCACTGCAAAACAGAAACTATAACCATTAAATAAATACTAGGTTTGTAGTTAGGAAACCAAAATATCTGAATTTACTATGCATTCATAACCTAACATAACTCTAGAATCTCAAGCTATGTGTTATGTGTGAAATTTTCGTTTATAATAATGTGACATTTTTACCTGAATATTGCATGTGGAAGACTGGTTTGTGTATAACATGACTTGCGGAGAATATTTCCTGAATGGACTAGGTAGTCTTCAGTCGGTAGCAAGAGTAGATTTTCCTCTTAATGTATGCAACATACTTGCCCCAAACCATTTAATCTTCAAAAATTGAGGGCCTCATTTATGAGAAGTGACGCATCACTGCGTGAAAGTAGCGATGTGTCACTTTTCAGTGTGCCCTCCCTGCGACTTGATTTATGCGTCATATTTACTGTATGATGCATCATGTCGCAAGGAGTTACAGTTTCTGACGTATCTATATGGCGTAAAAGTGACGCATTGCTAGAGTTTGTCACAAAAGTGGCGCAACTCCAGCAATGTGTCCTTTCACAAGGGCTTGCGTCAGTCTTACGCCTGCTGTGAGGTAGGGATAAGATATTGACGCATTTGCACCCTAGAAGTGGCGCAGTGAAACCTGGTAGATTTCACTGCTTCACTTCTACGAGGCTTACATAAGTGGGACTGCCCACCCTGCATACATTATACCTGACGCAGGTATAATGTAGCACAGGGGTTTACAAAGTGACGCATCTGCTTAGATGATGTCGCAAGGCCTCATAAATAAGGCCCTGCATTTTTCTAAAATTTTCAACAATTTTAGAGCGCAAGAGAAATTGTGACAACATTGGAAGTTTGATAAGGTGATAGGCCAGAGATCAACCACTTCTGCCCAAGCAGCAATATTATAGGTAAACCTCTTTAATTTGACACACTCTGTTAACTCTTTCGGTGCTCATGACGGAACCGTTCCGTCATGTGCACAGGCGCACTAAATCCCTCTGCTTCAAACTGCAGACGGATTTTCTATTCTGGTGTCGGGGGGGGGGGGGCTTTGGAGGTGTTGAAGAGCTTCCCCATTCTCCCAAGGCCTGTTTCTTATTTTCAATGTAATGTTGATCATGGTGTGCTATCATCATTACATTGAAAACCAAACTGAAACTTAGTTTCAATATCAATGTTTCAGTACTTGTGGGGCTATCTCAGCCCCCGAGCATGGAAACACTTGAAGGAGGTATCATTTTTATCAGGAGACCAAGGGGAAAGCTGGGTGGTAGGCCATTTTTGCTGGCATGGTGATCCCACAATGTACCATGGTATTTTTGATATTTATACACCAATAATATTAATGTGTTAATTTAAGGAGCTTCTATGAACTGCGCTGCGCCAGGGTACAACCTGTTCCTCACCAACTCCTGTCTTGTTCTATGACATACATATTGAACTTATTGTAATATATATATATTTTTTATCAACTTTTAAAGAACACCATTTTTAGTCCAGTTGTTGGGAGAGCACTAATTAATTCCCCAAGAGATTATACAAATGGCCTAAATTAATATTATCAGTCATCCTTTACTCTCTGTTCCAAGAGAACATACTGTTGAAGGACATTTTCTTCTGAATACCTTTCCCTTAATACCATCACTTCACTTTTAGTAAACCACATTTTTGCTTTTATTAAATCGAAGGTCATGCTTAAGGTAATGTGCTGGATGTTTAAATGATGGAATGGAATAACTACAACACAGCTGGAAGGAAATATATGCAGTATTGTAAAATTGCAAGAGTTTTTGGTCTGTTGTTCTTAATTGTTAATTTTTCTTAATCATTTGTCACCTCATTAGGAGTGCTCTTTTATTTAATTTTATTTATTTATTGCCGTTAAGTCTGCCCGCCCCAAATTACCAATACCAGGGGTACGGATAAATCTGGTGGGATGAAGAGATGGACTTAACAGTGATGCTACTTTCTATGCTGACAAAATAAGCTTCAACCCGAACCCATCTAAAGTAATCTTTAAACTAGTCAAAGAACTCCAAAACCCTAGATCCCCCTCCCCTAAAATCTCATCCAACGAGCAATGCGAGCAGTTGGCAACATACTTCGTTGAAAAGGTCCAAAAAATCTATGCGACCTTTCTGCAGAACCTCCCTCACTCTGAAGAAATTAAGACACCCGATCACACCTTTACCCCTCTTACCCAAATCCCTGCCATCACGGCTGCTGACCTGACCAAACTTTGCAAGAAGGTGAAGTCTGGCTCGCCAGCTGACCCTATGAGCCCCTCTCACTTCCTGGACTCGATTGATTTTTTTCTACCCCCCATGCTGGATATCCTCAACCTCTCCTTTTCCTCTGCTTCTGTACCCATAGCTTGGAAGCAAGCGTGGGTATCGCCGATAATCAAAAAACCCACCCTTGACCCGTCCAAGCCGGAAAACTTCCGGCCAATTTCCCTCCTCCCCTGGATATCCAAAATAGCAGAAGCCCATGTCAACGGCATCCTCTCGAAGCATGTGGACCTGCACGGCATCCTGGATCCATCCCAAAATGGCTTTCGAGCGGGCCATAGTACTGAATCTGCCCTACTGGCCACCACCGAACATCTCCGGACGATTTTAGACTCCGGTCAAAGTGCTGCGCTGATCCTTCTAGATCTCAGTGCAGCCTTTGACACGGTATCCCATGAGATTCTTCTAAAGCGTCTGGAGATGGCCGGTGTGACTGGCCTCGCTCTTACATGGTTTCAATCCTTTCTTAAGGACAGAACCTTCAAGGTGTCAGCCCCCCCATTTCTCTCTAAATCCCATCCCATAGCCCAAGGAGTCCCCCAGGGTTCAGCGCTGAGCCCCTCCCTCTTTAACTTATATGTTCAGCCGCTCGCGGATGTGGCCAAAGAGTGGGGGCTCACGCTGGTCTCATACGCCGACGACACCCAGCTGGTCGTCACCCTCTCGGAAAGCCCGTCCACTGCGGCATCCAAGTTCAGAGAGGGCATGGCAGCGGTGGCACAATGGATGACGAACAATTTCCTCCAGCTTAATGCTGGGAAAACCGAGGTGCTCCTCCTTGGCCGAAACACCAGCCTCTGGAACGAGCACTGGTGGCAGTCATCCCTCGGCACCACTCCACTCCCTAAAAACTGTGTTAAAAATCTGGGAGTCTGGATGGATGCTAACCTCAGCTTCCAGTCACACACTAAAAAGGTAGCAGCCACCTGCATAGGTCTCCTAAGGAACCTCAGGCCCATACTTGGACTCTTTGACTCAAAGTCCCGCCAGCTAATCGTCCAGGCAACCATCTTGTCACGCCTGGACTACGTGAACATCCTCCTCCTGGGAGCAAACAAAGCAGAAACGGCTAGGTTCCAACGTATCCAGAACGCGGCGGCTAGAACGCTGGTCGGTCTCCCACGCAGATGCTCAGTTAGAGCCACCATCCGCAAGCTCCACTGGCTGCCGGTGGAACACAGAGTTAAATTCAAAGCTCTGACTACGATCTTTAAGATCGTCAAACAGGGAAGCCCCCCCCTACTGCGAAACCTGGCCAGACCTTATGTTCCTGGCCGTGAACTACGCTCCTCCAACCAACTTCTTCTGGAAGTTCCCAGAACTAGGCTTTCTCGCACTGGAGGTCGTTCCTTTAGCGCTCTCGGACCCAAACTCTGGAACGATCTCCCGATCAGCATACGTTCCATAGACAGTCTCCCAGTCTTTCGCAAAGCAATCAAGACCTACCTCTTTCCCGCTCTCTAGGGCGCTCTCTACTCCCCCGCCTAGTAGGTGTGAGCCTGTCTCTCAGCGCCGGGACGCCCCATTGCTGGGGTAGCTGTTGCGCTTCACCAAATCCAGAAATAGAAATTACCAGGTGGACCCTTAGAAGTGAGAAATTCCCATGGATTCAGAAATTCTGGTTCACATGACACACCTAGGTATAGGCCCTGTCCATCTTATCAATGGGAGCAGCACTGACATACAATGATAGAAAGAAGGTAGGTGCACTAAAAGACAGGACATAGTTGCAACAAATTGAGCGCGCCCAACTTTTTGAGACCTGTTTCTGGATGATACCTTTGTTATACCGTTGTCCCATGAGGTGGCATTGCAAACTATCCATTTGCAGGGTATCACAGAGAGACAAGCTTAATAAAAGTTAAGTAGCAGTGTAGCTAATTAAGGCCAGCTGAGACTGGCTACAATAACAAGGACTGTGGCCTGCAACACATTCCCTGTGTTTGCATTCCTAAGTGGGATTTTTGGTTTTATAAAGAAGTTGATGTTCCTTAAAGGAACCACATTGGCTAAGCTTTTCAAACCAAGGGTTTGTAATTGAAAAATAGCTTTATATACCTTGTTTACAATTCTGTAAGGTTCAAGATTACAGTAATAAGATAAATAGGGCTTGCACGGGCACCAGAGAACAATTTCATAACAGCAACGTGCATGAAGCTACATTTGATCTGTGTCAAATCATGACTAGTCTAAGTGAAGAGAAGTGCACCTTCAACAGCCTTGGTCATTGAACCTTTTGTGCAGAGGAGTTTCCAGGTCGATTGCAAAATGTGCACGGGTAACACATTTTATGTGTGAGCAAATTCATTTCTATTGGTTTGTGCATGATCAAAATGTATTTTTCTCCATCTGCACTAATAGCTGATTACATAAATCAATTAATCTGCTCTCTAATGTTTAATTATCTAAAGTACTTACTGATGGGGCTCATAATATTACAGATAAAGAAAAATAAATCTACAGTTCTCAATAAAATCAATGAGGAAAAACAATACATTTTGCATTTATTAAAGGGCTCGCTACATTGCTTGATTTTGTTGTCCCAAAGTCTTCATACCTGCACTTTGCAGAATCATATTCTTTGCACCTTCTGTGTACTTTTTGGACTGAGGGGCTAGAAACTTGGGAGGCCCCACTGCTGCAGACATGCTATAAAGTGCCTACTACACTCCCGTGGTGAGGAGCGCGCCTGGGCGTGTCCCTGGATGAAGACTAGGTCAAAAGTCGGTCTTGTTGTACCTGTCCGCGTTTCTGTTTGTCTGTGGCTCCCATCTGCCCCGTCGCTTGCGACTCCTTTCGTAAGCATCCAGGTTTGCCTTTTCCCCTGTACTGGAACTAAGGGGAAAAGGAAAATTGCATTTGGTGCCACAGAGGGTGATATGACAACTACAATTGGTTCCTTCCTGGTGAGTGCAGCTAGTGTCCCTTCAAAGGAGAGGTAACTCACAAAAAGACCCGTCTCCCTGGAGGGGGTGAGGGACAACTTGGTTGTTTCTAATAGTTCTAATAGTCTAGACATTCTCATGAGGCCAAATGAAGGAACAGTCGACTCTCAATCAAGTATGGACAGTGTGTAATGGCCCCTTGTGGAGAATGTGCCTATTCTGGAGCCTCTAGTGAAAAAGAAGAAGGGTAGGACACTGTGCAAGAAGGGGACATTAGACTGCAAGGGGACTAAACTGAAGAAGCATAATGTCATCCCATCGTGGACTACCTGTAATATAGATGAATTATGCACTAGGAAAGAATATTTGCTTAAATTATATCTAAAGCCAGTACAAGATCGCCCTGATGCCAAAAAGAGAACTTGCGACCCAAATATTGAGCCTAGCTAAACTCACTCTGCCGCTAAGGTGCTTTTGCTGTCCTCGCACCCTCCTTCGGATTCAAGCACTATGGCTAGTATGGCCGACGTTCCTAATCCCAATAAAACCACGGTCTCTATTGGTTGTGGTTTGAGGCACGGGGTTATGTCAGCTCAGACACAAATGAGATGATCCTCATCTTCTCTGGTACAAGTGCCTATAGGTGCCATTCTCTCTTCCCAAGCAAACTGCTCCAGCGACGCTTCCTGGACAATTAGGCAATGGGGGGTCTGAGAGCTTGCTTGTAGGATGGGTATGGAACCCAGGGAGACTTGCAAGAGTAGCTTTAGCCAGGAAATTTGAGTTTTGAATCTCCCACCAGAAGTATGCCCTTGTTTCTTAATTTTAGCGAACGTTCCTAGGCTGAAACAGTCCCAGACTGAGAACACAGTCTAGTTGATTTTAAAAGTATTTGACTGGCTAATAAATTTGGAGGCAATGACCACTCTTTATCTGAACACATTTTGATGGCAAGGAGGGTTGACTGGGTAGGAGTCCTAACTTTACTACTCCTAAACTGAGAAAAATCCTAACTTTAAGACTTTCGGTATTTACAGAAGGCATTTAGGAATCCTAAAATAGGACTCCTTATTTCTGTGAATACCAAAATGAGTAAGTGCCTTCTGTGAATACCAAAATGAGTAAGTGCCTTCTGTGAATACCAAAATGTTAGTAATTTTGGGATTTTGTCTTAAGTTAGTTCTGTGACTGGGCCCTGAGTGTGGAGGAAGAGAAAAGGGTAAGGTAGAAAGAGCTTGAAATAATTAGAAGTGGGGGAAAGGTCGAGGCAGACAGGCGAAGTGGTAAGAGAAGCTAGAGAGGGTGGGTTAAAGAGGAGAAAGAGGGATGGGGTGTAAAGAGAAAAGAAATGCAGTTGAGAGACATGGTGTGGAAGAGAAAAAGAGAAGAGGTTACAACAGAGAGACATAGAGAGGGAGAGAGCGAAAGGTGAAGTAGTGAGATATAGCAGGAGCGGTAGAGATAGAAAGGCATGATATGGAATGTGAGTTGAAATAGACAAGGAAATGCAGAGAGAGATGCGGATGAGACAGACTGCAGATACTGAAAGAGGAGAGAGGTAGAAAAAAAGAGATAGTGAAAAATGAGTAAGAAGTATGAGAGTTGAGGCAGAGCAAATGAATGTAGAATGGTAGAGCAGAATTTGGATAGGTGGTACAGGAAGCAAATAGTGAGTTAAAATGAGATATTAGACAGTGGGAAAGACAGAAAGGAGACAGACTAAGAGAGAGAAAGGCAAATATGAGGAGAAGTGAAATGTAAGAGAGTGAAACAAGCGAGGTGAAGGGAGATGAGGTAGAGACTAGTGAGGTAGAGAGGGAGCTGAGAGGGTGGAAAGATGAACTCTTGGGAGGTGGAGAGATAGAGAAGTAAGATTAAGAAAGATGAACTTTAGAGAAAGATTAAACTCATGGAAGAGAGATAAAGAAGAATGAGATGGAAATACTATAGTGAAGTGTAAAGAGATGTTTGTAGGTAGAGGCAGCATTGAGGCAGACAGAGGGGTAGAATAGAAGAGAAGTAAATAAAGATAGGTACACAGTGTAGTAAGTAGTGAGAGGGGAGGTTGTATGTTAGAATTAGAGAGATGGAGTAGAGAGAAGAGTACTGAGTAAGAGGAGTGGAAAAAATGGGTGAGGTATGACTACTGCGATCAATGGGGGAAGCTACACTGAGATGTAAAGAGAGATGTATGGTGAGGTGAACTAAAAACAGGCACATGAGATATTTAGTTGCCACCAACTGCCTGAGAGCTCATTGATTATGGTTGGGAAAACAGGGCTTGCATACTAAACGTCAGAAAGCGGACATGCTGAGCTGTCAAATAAAAAATTAACCTGTTTTTTATTCACAATATTTACAGAAGGGTTTCTGACTAACTGGATCACCTCACCAGGGCACCCTTTGGAGCTGAGGGTCCTGGGCAATTGTCAACTTTGTACATGCCTTAAATTGGCTTTACCATCTCAAGCCGTATTCTGTATAGGGCCCAAGGGGGCATTGGGAGTATGCATCCCCTTTGTCAGTATTAGAGGAGGAGGTTGCAGATGCTTGTGCGGCAGCATCTGTTACACCAGTAACACATGTGGCCCTGGCACTATCTTGTGAGAACATTCACTAGTTATCATGTAGTCTTGGCCCATGCAAATATGGGAAACAATTTGCCTTTGCACTTGTACCCTACTACAGATTCAGACACAAAGGCAAACAGGCCCTTTTGAGATGCACTGAGAGTGCACAACAAAAAGGTAGCACATTCTCAGTGCGCTCCCAGAGGGCAGCCCTCTGGAAGGGACAATGGGGTGCCATGGACCCTCCAAACATCTCTCTGCTGGCGCGTGCAGTCACCTGCACTGTGAAACACAAAGCAGCTTATAAGCTGTGTCTCCATCCCTCATTTAATGAGCTAATCCAGGGCCGGTGCAAGTTTGCAGCTGCCCTGGGAGCAGCACATTTAAGATGATAGGGTACACTGGCTCAGTCTGTGCCGGGCATATTTCTTGATAGTGTACCGAGCCCTGACGTCAACCGCCTATCTGTTCTGTAATAAAAACCCAGGTCTATGCAGAAGTGACATATTCATTTGTTTAACCAGTTAGATTTGAAAAATCTATCTTTCGAAATTGTTCAACAATTTTAGAGCTCTAGACAAATGTTGACATAACTAAAAGTTTGAAAAGATGAATGGCCAAAAGTCAACCCCTCCTGTACCAAGCTGCAACATAATTGATACAATCTTTAATGTGATACACTCTGTCACAGTAAAGATGACTTTAGCCAGTTACACTAAGTAATAAAAAGATACAGCACCTCCAGATGCTGATGTATATATCAAAGGGTAAACCTTTTGCCCATGGGCACAGGGTGGTAAATGTTAAATGTTAGAGGGTACTTGCTTAATGTTCATTGCATATTGAAACTACCACAAACTGGAGACCATTAAAGGACAACTATTCTGCGTCAAAAACGTCCAAGACATTAAGTCAAATATACAGGACTATATTGTAAACTTAACCTTATACATCATATTTAAGCCCAATAATACTATTCTGTCATGATCAACTCAATCCTACAGTGAGCCATTACATTTGGAGAGGACTGTTCCAAAACCCCTTTCATGTAACGTTGCACGTTTTGCTTCCAGTATTTTTTAAATACATTGTGGTAATACATAGATTTTCATCTTGGCATAATGACAACACAGGGAAACAATGACTTGTAGGTTTACATCTTTGGGCCAAGTGTAAAGTATTTTAAAATGCTGCTATTCCTTTATTTTGTGTTGAAATGTAGTTTAAAGGTACCTTAGAAACAGAGGTTGCAGTCACAAGGAAACTAAATCACTGTTAACCTCATAGATGCTATTAAACATTCCTCCCCAGTGCTGCGCTGTCCATTGGAACTAGTGCTGAATGGACGTCCAATGGTCGTGCGCAGCACTGGGGAGGTAGTGCTGCCGTCGGCCAATGCACCGAGGCAGCACTTAAGGGGTTAAATGTTCTGTTTATGTTTTGAAAGTTCACTTACCTTATTTTCCTCCATTTGATGAAGGACAGTATCAGCAGCTGGGAAGCAGAGGTGACCTTCACAGTCCCCTATCCACTACTGTGGTGGATTTGGGGTGATGAAAAGAAGTCTCCAACAATAGGTAAATGTCAATGACAGTGAAACACCAAATATAAGAAGAAAGATACACCTTCTCAGCAACTACCATCCGGTCTCCAAGGTAAGAAATGACAACAGAAGCCACATTCTGGAACAGTAAACCATGACGCAACAATGGCTGCATCAGAGTTCCCTGAAGATTCTGCAGTGCTAAGACTCCAGAGGTTTCCATGGCCCCAGAGAGACACCTCATGGCAACAAGATTCCAATCTGTCTCAGAACTCTATTTTTTTTTTTTAAAAACATGATTAACAGTTGTGTACATAGCTAATGGTAAATATGGCTCTGCCTTGTGCAGAGTAAAGCAGGGGTATCACCAACGTGTTAATTTGGAATATCTGGGGCAGGTGGGTTAATTTCCTCTGCTTGTCAGATATACGCATGAGTAATCTCATTAGGAGTGTGAGCAAATATTGCAGGTTTACATCAGTGAGATTAAGGGTATAGTATTTGCCAGTGGATGAACTGGATTTTATTGGGACCAGGCTTGGGAATGTCTACTTCAGCTTCAGCACCTCTCCCTGAAGCTCTGAAGCCTGTGCACAAAGGCTGGAAGGAGTAACATGTGCATCCTGTGAACAAGATGGAAGGGATATGGTTCATCCTCTGTGCCTTCAGGATAGTTTTGCTTGTTAAACTGGCAATGGTAATTCCCTGGCCATTTTGTGTGTCTTCTTGTCAGATATCATATTGGAAAGATGATCTGCTGATGCACCTGATTGTTAAACTTGAAAAAGTTGTGTGTGGCCAGCAAAAGAAGGACCCGAAAGAAGAACACATGAGGGAAAAAATACATGGGAAAATAATTATTCTACATGAAGGGAAGAGAGTAGTTATCAGGACTTGGATAGCATTGAATCAGTGCTTAATTTGAGCCAGTGTTTTCCGGCACTTAATCATTATCACCTGCGCTTCAGCACCAGTAAAGGACACATTCATTTTTGGTAGGCACAGGGAGATTAAGTGAGTCATAAGATATTGAGCCAACGCTAAGACCTGGATTTCAGCTCCGAGCTCAGCAGCTCTGGCCATTACACCACATTCTCTCTCCACTTGTAGGGTTTCATGGCTTCTGTTTTAGGTGGCGCAAACAAGAGAAATGGGCCGATGGAAGCTGCCTCCTTAAGAGAGCCCCAGCACTAATTTTTTTACAAAATTGCTGCAGCACTTGATGCCATCTTCTTTGCAATTTGTAGCATTGCAAAAACAAATTTCACTGTTATCTAACATAATGGTTTTAAATTTATTGTGCTCATGAGAATGAAAAGCTCAGACAGCCTTACCTGACCTGACAGCTTACCAGGGATTTAAATCTATGAACTGCAGGTGACACAGACATGAGAGAAGTGAATATATAGCTCACTGAGCTATCCCAAAGAATACTGGATATTACATAACACTATGAATAATCCTGAGGGGAAACATGATCTGGATTTAGGTAGAAATCAGTGGAATGAAAGTTTATTTATTTTCTTTTATTGCTATTTTAAAGGTTGTATATAGCGCTACTGGACCTAGGAGTATCAGAGCGCTTTACAGACAGATAAACATCATGAAGCAAAAAAATTAAACAAACTTACAAAGTGAATAACAACTCGCATGGGAAACTGTCTTTCAGTTAGATGAGGGAATTGAGGAAAGAGAGTAATTAGGTATGAATGAGGGAGAAGGGGATGGATGAAAGATAGGAGAGAGAGGGGTAGAGGGAGAAGGGGGAGAAAAGGAAAGTGAGAGAGAAGGGTTGGGTTGAGGAGAATAAAACAGTGGACTACATCATTAAAGAGATGTTAGGTACCCCAATACTTGTTGAGAAGAAGCACCTTGAGTCTTTGAAGAGAGGGAAGGATGGGTTGCAGTGAAGATCTTTGGGGAGAGAGTTCCAGATCGTAGGGGCATTACCAGAGAAAGAACGTGATTGTGTCTTTTTACATTTGAGTCTCGGGGGGATGAGGACAAGGGCGTTGGTGCTTCTCAAGGACCTGGAGCAACCAGCTTTTTGTAGTTTGTCCGAGAGGTAAGAGGGGGTGTTTTGGTGAAGGGCTTTGTGAGTAATACATGCCATCTTGAAGGTGGATGTACCTTCGATTGGGAGCCAGTTAAGGTTTTTGAGGATAGGAGAAATGTGACCAAATTGTTTACAATCAGAGATAAGTCTGGCGGCCAGATTGAGGACAGATTTAATTGGGGCAAGGTGGACTTTTGGGGTTCCTACAAGGGTGGCATTGCCATAGTCAATTCTGGAAAGTACAAGAGACTGGACAACAATTTTGAAGTCATCTGCAGGAATGAAAGGTTTGATTTTTTTTAAGGTGGAGAAGGGAGAAGAGAGCACCTTTTGCAGCATTTTTAATGTGAGGGATGAGAGAAAGATTCTTATCAATGCTGATGCCCGAAGATTTGACAAAGTTAGAGGTGGAGAGGGTGCAGTTGAGTGCTTTTATATCATTGATCCAGAGTTGAATAGGCAGGGAAGTATTTTTGGGAGTGAAAAGGATGATTTCAGTTTTTGGGGGATTCAGTTTGAGATGATTAAGATGGAACCAGGCTTGGACTTTGTTCAAGGTATCATTGAGGAGAAGAATGTCATGGTGGGATTCGATCTTGTAATATAGTTGAGTTTTGTCAGCATAGGGGTGGTAACTGATATTAGCTTGTTTGAGAATAAGGGTGAGTGGTTCCATGAATAGATGAAAAAGGGTAAGTTAAAGGATAGAGCTTTGTGGGACCCCAAGAGAGACAGGTTGTGGTTTGGAGAGACAGTGACTGAGTTTAATTTGTTGGGATCTGTTTTGGAGATAAGAGGTGAACCATTGGTGAACAATGCCCTCAAGCCCAAAACGGTCTTTGATAGTATTAAGAAGGGTAGGATGGTGGACAGTATCAAACGCAGCAGAGAGGTCAAAGAGGATAAGGAGGGAGGATTCGCCTTTGTCAAGAGAGCGATGGATATCATCTGTGATACTGAGCATGGCAGTTTCCGTGCTGCATCCTTTTCTAAAACAAGATTGGAAAACGTCGAGGAGATTGAATGAAGTGATATGCTTGTCTAACTGGTAAGTACACATTTTTCAAGGGCTTTGGAGAGGAAGGGAAGATTAGAGTTAGGGCGTAAATTGTTCAAGTCATTAGGGTCAGCGGTGGGGTTTTTGAGGATGGGGGAGATTTGACCTAGTTGAAGGGATGCTGGGACAGGGAGGAATTGATGATATTGGTCCAGATGGGTGCGATGATGTGTTTGAGTTCCTGAACCAACTGGGCAGGAAGAGGATCATTGGTGTGTGACGAGGGTTTGAGTTTTGAGATAATGTTGAGGATAGTCGATTCAGATACTGGACAAAATTCGTTCCAGGAGGCATTTTTTTTTGGTAGGGGTGTCTTTAAATATAGAGTCAGGATGGGGTAGAGTAGGGAGGGGTAGAGAGGGTTCGTGGCATGAAGGGGCAGAGGAGCAAGGTGAAGTAGGACTGTTAGGGAGGAGGTGTTGGCTAAGGATAGATTGGTATGGGAGAGGAGGAGAAGAGAAGGATAGTTCAATCGAGTTGACTTTATTGGAAAAGCAGCTGGCGATTTCTTCACATCTTTGAACAGTGGCTAGTATTTTAGGGGGACCAGAGGAAGTCTGTTTTTTAACAATGCTAAAGAGTTCCTGGTCAAGTTGTGAACGGAGGAAGGAGGCTTTTTCAGTGAAGATGTGCTTCTTGTATTTGGCTCTGGCAGTTCTAATGAGTATCAGGTTATCAGGGGAGGGATGATTCCTCCATGAGCGTTCAGATTGTCTGAGGGCCCATCTTTCATTATTAAGGTCAGAGTTAAACCAGGATTTAGGAGTTCTTTTTTTTATGTTTAAGTTTGATTGGGGCAAATTGGTCAAGCACTTGAAGGATAGAGTTATTGTAGTGATCAGTTAGGTCAGTGGTGCTGTGAGAGGGGGAGGGAGTAGGCGGGTTTTGATAGAAGATTCCAACTCGTCAGGGGGATAAGGAGAAGATTACGGGTATGTTTCAAGGGTAAAGTGCCGATAGGCGTGGGGATAGTAATAGAGCAGTTCAAATTGAAGAGGATAAGGTGATGATCCGACCAGTCGACTGGAAGAATCGTTGAGAGAGAGGCCAGATCCTTGCTAGTCATAATAGCATCAAGGGTGGCGCCTTTATAGTGAGTCAGGGCTTGGCAGAGTTGTGTCAGGTCAGTAATGTCCATGATATCTTTAAGGAGGATGACAGACGGGTCGTCGTTATTATTCCAGTCGATGTTATAGTCGCCAAGAAAGAGATTCTTGGGGTGAGTGAGCAAAGGTTGAGTGATGAGATCCAATAGCTCTTCGGTAAAGGGGATGGGATTGCCGGGGGGGGGGTGGTAGATAGTATGAAGACGAATGGTGGGGGAGTCAGGAGCGGTAAGATCAACGCAAACGTATTCAAAGGTAGAAGGGTCCTGGAGATGAACAAGTGTGAGATTGAGTTCCTTTTTAAAAATTAGGGCAAGGCCACCTCCTATTTGCTTTATTCTGTCTTTCCTAATGATGGAATATCCAGGAGGAATGAGCAAGTCGAGGATATGAGTCGAGTGGGGGTTGAGCCAGGTTTCCGTAAGGAAAGCAATATCTATGTTTTCATTGAGAATGGTTTCCGCAATATCAGTCGCATGGCAAGATGCAAATCTGCAGTTCATCAACATGGAGTATAGGGGTGAGGGGTCAGGGTATTGAGTGGAGGGATCAGGGAGGATGGAAGTTAGTTGTTGAGGGGGTCTAGGTGATGTCGGGTAAAGGGGGAGTCGACTCGTTACTAGGAGAACAGGGATAGTAGACTTACTAGGTTAGTAGTTATGAAAACAAAAAATATGAATTCATTATGCAATCATAACCTCACATTACTCTAGAATCTCAAGCTATGTGTTATGTGTGAAATTGTCGTCATTTTGATTAATGTGACATACTTAACTTGAATTTTGCATGTGAAAGACAGGTTCAAGCATAACATGACTTGCAGAGAATATTGTCTGAATTGACCAGTCTGTCTTCTGCTGGTAGCAAGAGTAGATTTTCCACTTAATGTATGCAACATACTTGCCCCAAACCATTTGAACTACAAAAATGTAATGTTTCAAAATTGTTCAACAATTTTAGAGCACAAGAGAAATTTTGACAACCCTGGAAGTTTGGAAAGGTGATAGACCAGAGGTCAACCACTTCTGCGCCAAGCAGCAATATTTATGGTAAACGTCTTTAATTTGACATACTCTGTTAACCTTTTCAGTGCTAATGACGGAATGGTTCCGTCTTGAGCACCAGTGCTCCTGTGCTCCTGATGGAACCATTCCACCATGGTCACAGGCGCACTAAATCCCTCTGCTGCAAACAGATGAGGGATTTCCTTTTTTGGGGGTGCCCCGGGAGGTGGGGAAGAGCTTCCCAACCTTCTGAGGCCTGTTTCTTATTTTCAATGTAATGTCGACTGTGCGCATGGCGCGCTGTCGTCATGACATTGAAAACAAAACTGAAACTCAGTTTCACTTTCAATGTTTCGGTGCTTGTGGGGCTATCTCAGCCCCGAGCACCGCAACACTTGGGAGAGGTATCATTTGTATTGGAAGACCAAGGGGAACGCTGGGTGGTAGGACATTTTTGCTGGCACAATGATACCACAATGTACCATGGTATTTTTTGGCATTACTACACCAATAATATTACTGTGTTACCTTAAGGAGCTCCTCACCAACTCCTGTCTTCTTCTGTGACTTACATATAGAACTTTTTGTAATATTTTCTTTTTTTAATCAAATTTTATAAAACTACAATTTTTAGTCCAGTTGTTGAGGGAGCCCTAATTCATTCCTCAAGAGATTATGCAAATTCCCTAAATTATTATTATCAGTCATCCTTAACTCTCTGTTCCAAGAGAACATACTGCTGCAGTAAATTTTCTCCTGAATACCTTTCCCTTAATACCATCACTTTTAGTAAACCACATTTTTGCTTTTAATTAAATCTAGAGTCATGCTTAAGTTAACGTGCTGGGTGTTTAAATGGTGGAATGGAATAACTACAACACAGCTGGAAGGAAATATCTGCAGTATTGTAAAATTGCAAAGGTTCATTGGTCTGTTGTGCTTAACAGTTACATTTTCTTAATCATTTGCCATCTCATTAGGAGTGCCCTTTTAGTTGATTGTATTTATTTATTGCTGTTAAGTCTGCCCCCCCCCCCCCCCCATTACCAATACCAGGGGAACGGATATATCTGGTGGGATGGAGGGGTGGAGTTAACAGTGATTAGAAGGTGGACCCTTAGAAGTGAGAAAATCCCATGGATTCAGAAATTCTGGTTAACATGACACACCTAGATATAGGCCCTGTACATCTCATCAATGGGAGCAGCACTGACATACAATGATAGAAAGTAAGGCTAAATGCACTAAAAGACAGGTCGCTGTGTCCACAAATTGCGCACACCAACTTTTTGAGACCTGTTTCTGTATTTTAGATAATACCTTCGTTATACCTTTGTCCCATTATGTGGCATTGCAAACTATCCATTTGCAGGACATCACAGAATGACAAGCTTAATACAAGTTACGTAGAAGTGTGGCTAATTACTACCTGCTGTGACTGGCTACAAATACAAGGACTTTGACCTGCAACACAATCCCTGTGTTAGCATTCCTAAATGGGATTTTTGGTTTTTATAAAGCAGGTGATGTTCCTTAAAGGAGCCACACTGGCAAAGCTTTTCAAACCGAGGATTTGTAATTGAAGAATAGCATTATATACCTTGTTTACAATCCTGTAAGGTTCAAGGTTATAAGTAATAAGATAAACAGGGCTTGCACGGGCACCGGGGAACAATTTCATAACAGCAATGTGCATAAAGCTACATTTGATCTGTGCCAAATCATGACTAGGCTAAAGTGAAGAGAAGTGCACCATCAACAGCCTTGGTATTTGTCCCTTTGGTGCAGAGGAGTTTCCAGGTCAATTGCAAACTGTGCACGGGTAATACATTTAATGCATGAGCAGATTCCTTTTTATTGGTTTGTGCATGAGCAAAATGTATTTTTCTCCATCTGCACTAGTAGGTGATGAAATAAATCGATGAATCTACTCTCTAATTTTTAATTATCTAAAGTACTTACTGATGAGGCTCACAATATTACAGATAAAGAAAAAGAAATCTACAGTTCCCAATAAAATCAATGAGGAAAAACAATACATTTTGCATTTATTAAAGGGCTCGGTACATTGCTTAATTTTGTTGTCCCAAACTCTTCACACCTGGATTTTACAGAATCATATTCTCAGCGCCTTGTGTGTGCTTTTTGTGCTCTATAGCAAGTACTGGGCACACGTTTAGAGATAAACAGTATTGATACCGAGTGATTTACATAAAAACAAGTCGACACCAGTGGTGTAATAAACACGTTGTTTATGTGGATGTATTCTCCAGAACATACAACGCCAGCCGACACGTGTTTCGTCAACAGGGGGATACATGTGACTCTTCAGGGCTGAAAACGCATGATGAGCGGATCTAGTTACCGGTGATAGTTCCAACCCGGTCGACGGGTATTTAAAAGAGCCGTAGGTACGGCACGAATGGATGAAGGAATAAACACAGGCAGGTAAGTCTGTGTGGCCAAGATCTTGTAGTACCGTGTCTCGGTGGTGCTCGTCTTGTCTCCGATAGTAGGAGCTCCTACTATCAGGGTTGGAACTATCACCGGTAACTAGATCCGCTCATCATGCCTTTTCAGCCCTGAAGAGTCACAGGTTTCCCCCTGTTGACGAAATACGTGTCGGCTGGCGTTGTATGTTCTGAATAATACATCCACATAAACAACGTGTTTATTACACCACCGGTGTCGGCTTGTTTTTATGTAAATCTCTCAGTATCAACACTGTTTATCACTAAACGTGTGTCCAGTACTTGCCATATTGTCTTTCCAGTGTCAAGGTTTCTCATCTTTCGCTCTTACAGAGGTTTAGGGTATTCCTCTATACCAGAGGTCTTCAATCTGTGGGGCGCGACCCCCAGGGGGGTCATGGAGTCTTTTGAAGGTGGTCGTAGATTCTGTCAGAGCATGCAGTTCCTGGCGTTGGGCTGATGATTGAGGGTGCTCACGGCGGAGGCCTAATTAACACCGCGGGGTGAAAAAAACATCAAAGCCTCATCAACAAGTAAAAGGTCTTTTAAAGACCTGTCAAGTACTCGGGTGTGGCTGTGTGTGTGTCCCTGAAGCTGTTTCAGCCGCGCTCACATACACGATCGGGGAGAGGGGAATGGGGGGGGGGCCTGGGGGAGCAGGCTGTAGTGTAACCCTTTGAGTTCATTGAACGTTGCACGCCTGGAGCTGTGGGTCCCGTGACAAGTCCCAGAAATCATTGGTTAAGTCCCAGGAGCCCTCATACCTGGAGCCTGTGCAGGAGAAATGTGCCTGAGAGTCTGATCTTCATGGTGAGATGTTGTTACAGCCTATATGCCCCCTCCACCCCCCCCCCGCCCTCAGCAGGGAGGCACAGAGATGCCCTCCCATGAGTGGGAAAGAAGAAGGAAGAAGACGCAGAGAGATACTGACCCCCCCATGAGAGAGGCACAGAAAAGGTGGGTGGATGAATGATGGGTGGATGAATGGATGAAAGGGTGAACTGATGAAGGAAGGATGGATGGATGTAAGGATGAAGGATGGATGGATGTGTGAAAAGGTGGGTGGATGAATGATGAGTGGATGGATGAAAGGGAGGATGGAAGGATGAAAGGGAGGATGGATGTATGGATGGATAAAAGGTTGCATGGATGAATGATGGATGGATGAAAGGGTCGATGGATGAAGGATGGATGGAAGGATGAAAGGGTGGATGGATGAAGGATAGATGTATGGAAGGATGAAAGGGTGGACGGATGAAGGATGGATGGATGGATGAAAGGGTGGATGGATGAAGGATGGATGTATGGATGGATAAAAGGTTGCATGGATGAATGATGCATGGATGGATGTGTGAAAAGGTGGGGGGATGAATGATGGGTGGATGGATGGATGAAAGGGTGGGTGGATGTATGGATGAAAGGGAGGATGGATGAAGGATTGATGTATGGATGGAAAGATAAAAGGGTGGATGGATGACGGTGGATGTATGGATGGAAGGATGAAAGGGTGGACGGATGAAGGATGGATGGAAGGATGAAAGGGTGGATGGATGAAGGATGGATGTATGGATGGATAAAAGGTTGCATGGATGAATGATGCATGGATGGATGTGTGAAAAGATGGGGGGATGAATGATGGGTGGATGGATGGATGAAAGGGTGGATGGATGAAGGATGGATGTATGGATGGGATGCACTGTGAAACACAAAGCAGCTTATAAGCTGTGGCTCCATCACTCATTTAATGAGCTATTCCAGGGCCGGTGCAAGTTTGCAGCTGCCCTGGGAGCAGCACATTTATGATGATAGGGTACACTGTCTCAGTCTGTGCCGGGCACATTTCTTGATAGTGTACCGAGCCCTGATGTCAACCGTCTATCTGTTCTATAATCAAAACCCAGGTCTGTGCAGAAGTGACATATTCATTTGTTTAACCAGTTAGATTTGAAAAATCTATCTTTCGAAATTGTTCAACAATTTTAGAGCTCTAGACAAATATTGACATAACTAAAAGTTTGAAAAGATGAATGGCCAAAAGTCAACCCCTCCTGTACCAAGCTGCAACATAATTGTTAAAATCTTTAATTTGATACACTCTGTCACAGTAAAGGTGACTTTAGCCAGTTACACTAAGTAATAAAAAGATACAGCACCTCCAGATGCTGATGCATATATCAAAGGGTAAACTTTTTGCCCATGGGCACAGGGTGGTAAATGTTAAATGTTAGAGGGTACTTGCTTAATGTTCATTGCATATTGAAACTACCACAAACTGGAGACCATTAAAGGACAACTATTCTGCGTCAAAAACGTCCAAGACATTAAGTCAAATATACAGGACTACATTGTAAACTTGACCTTACACATCACCTTTAAGCCCAATAGCACTATTCTGTCATGATCAACTAAATCCTACAGTGAGCCATTACATTTGGAGACAGGACTGTTCCAAACTCCCTTTCATGTAACGTTGCACACTTTGCTTCCAGTATTTTTTAAATACATTGTGGTAATACATAGATTTTCATCTTGGCATAATGACAACACAGGGAAACAATGACTTGTAGGTTTACATCTTTGGGCCAAGTGTAAAGTATTTTGAAATGCTGCTATTCCTTTATTTTTGTGTTGAAATGTAGTTTAAAAGTACCTTAGAAACAGAGGTTGCAGTCACAAGGAAACTAAATCACTGTTAAATTTTCTATTATGTTTTGAAAGTTCACTTACCTTATTTTCCTCCATTTGATGGAGGACAGTATCAGCTGCTGGGAAGCAGAGGTGACCTTCACAGTCCCCTATCCACTACTGTGGTGGATTTGGGGTGATGAAAAGAAGTCTCCAACAATAGGTAAATGTCAATGACAGTGAAACATCAAATATAAGAAGAAAGATACACCTTCTCAGCAACTACCATCCGGTCTCCAAGGAAAGAAATGACAACAGAAGCCACATTCCGGAACAGTAAACCATGACGCAACAATGGCTGCGTCAGAGTTCCCTGAAGATTCTGCAGTGCTAAGACTCCAGAGGTTTCCATGGCCCCAGAGAGACACATCATGGCAACAAGATTCCAATCTGTCTCAGAACTCTGTTTTTTTTTAAAAAAAAAACATGATTAACAGTTGTGTACATAGCTAATGGTAGATATGGCCCTGCCTTGTGCAGAGTAAAGCAGGGGTATCACCAAAGTGTTAATTTGGAATATCTGGGGCAGGTGGGTTAATTTCCTCTGCTTGTCAGATATACGCATGAGTAATCTCATTAGGAGTGTGAGTAAATATTGCAGGTTTACATCAGTGAGATTAAGGGTATAGTTTTGCCAGTGGATCAACTGCATTTTATTGGGATCAGGCTTGGGAATTTCTACTTCAGCTTCAGCACCTCTCCCTGGAGCTCTAAAGCCTGTGCACAAAGGCTGGAAGGAGTAACATGTGCCTCCTGTGAACAAGATGGAAGGGATATGGTTCATCCTCTGTGCCTTCAGGATTGTTTTGCTTGTTAAACTGGCAATGGTAATTCCCTGGCCATTTTGTGTGTCTTCTTGTCAGATATCTTATTGGAAAGACGATCTGCTGATGCACCTAATTGTTAAACTTGAAAAGGTTTTGTGTGGCCAGCAAAAGAAGGACCCGAGAGAAGAAAACAGGAGGGAAAAATACATGGAAAAATAATTATTCTACATGAAGGGAAGAGAGTAGTTATCAGGACTTGGATAGCATTGAATCAGTGCTTAATTTGAGCCAGTGGTTTCCGGCACTTAATCATTATCACCGGCACTTCAGCACCAGTAAAGGAGGCATTCATTTTTGGTAGGCACAGGGAGATTAAGTGAGTCATAAGATATTGAGCCAACGCTAAGACCTGGATTTCAGCTCCGAGCTCAGCAGCTCTGGCCATTACACCACATTCTCTCTCCACTTGTAGGGTTTCATGGCTTCTGTTTTAGGTGGCGCAAACAAGAGAAATGGGCCGATGGAAGCTGCCTCCTTAAGAGAGCCCCAGCACTAATTCTTTTTACAAAATTGCCGCAGCACTTGATACCATCATCTTTGCAATTTGTAGCATTGCAAAAACAAATTTCACTGTTATCTAACATAATGGTTTTAAATTTATTGTGCTCATGAGAATGAAAAGCTCAGACACCCTTACCAGGGATTTAAATCTATGAACTGCAGGTGACACAGACATGAGAGAAGTGAATATATAGCTCACTGAGCTATCCCAAAGAATACTGGATATTACATAACACTATGAATAATCCTGAGGGGAAACATGATCTGGATTTAGGTAGAAATCAGTGGAATGAAAGTTTATTTATTTTCTTTTATTGCTATTTTAAAGGTTGTATATAGCGCTACTGGACCCAGGAGTATCAGAGCGCTACAGACAGATAAACATCATGAAGCAAAAAAATTAAACAAAATTACAAAGTGAATAACAACTCGCATGGGAAACTGTCTTTCAGTTAGACGAGGGAATTGAGGAAAGAGAGTAATTAGGTATGAATGAGGGAGCAGGGGATGGATGAAAGATAGGAGAGAGAGGGGTAGAGGGAGAGGGGGGGCGAAAAGGAATGTGAGAGAGAAGGGGTGGGTTGAGGAGAATAAAACAGAGGACTACATCATTAAAGAGATGTTAGGTACCCCAATACTTGTTGAGAAGAAGCACCTTGAGTCTTTTTTTGAAGAGAGGAAAGGATGGGTTGCAGCGAAGATCTTTGGGGAGAGAGTTCCAGATCGTAGGGGCATTACCAGGGAAAGCACGTGATTGTGTCTTTTTACATTTGAGTCTCGGGTGGATGAGGACAAGGGCGTTGGTGCTTCTCAAGGACCTGGAGCAACCAGCTTTTTGTAGTTTGTCCGAGAGGTAAGAGGGGGTGTTTTGGTAAAGGGCTTTGTGAGTAATACATGCCATCTTGAAGGTGGATCTACCTTCGATTGGGAGGGAGATTGGGAGTTAAGGTTTTTCAGGATAGTAGAAATGTGATCAAATTGTTTACAATCAGAGATAAGTCTGGCGGCCAGATTGAGGACCGATATAATTGGGGCAAGGTGGACTTTTGGGGTTCCTACAAGGGTGGCATTGCCATAGTCAATTCTGGAAAGTACAAGAGACTGGACAACAATTTTGAAGTCATCTGCTGGAATGAAAGGTTTGATTTTTTTAAGGTGGAGAAGGGAGAAGAGTGCACCTTTTGCAGCATTTTTAATGTGAGGGATGAGAGAAAGATTCCTATCAATGCTGTTGCCCAAGGATTTGACAGAGTTAGAGGTGGAGAGGGTGCAGTTGAGTGCTTTTATATCATTGTTCCAGAGTTGAATAGGCAGGGAACTATTTTTGGGAGTGAAAAGGATGATTTCAGTTTTTTGGGGATTCAGTTTGAGATGATTAAGATGGAACCAGGCTTGGACTTTGTTCAAGGTATCATTGAGGAGAAGAATGTCATGGTGGGATTTGATCTTGTAATATAGTTGAGTGTTGTCAGCATAGAGGTGGTAACTGATATTAGCTTGTTTGAGAATAAGGGTGAGTGGTTCCATGAATAGATTAAAAAGGGTAGGGGAAAGGATAAAGCCTTGTGGGACCCCAAGTGAGACAGGTTGTGGATTGAAGAGACAGTGACTGAGTTTAATTTGTTGCGATCTATTTTGGAGATAAGAGGTGAACCATTGGTGAACAATGCCCTCAAGCCCAAAACGGTCTTTGAGAGTATTAAGAAGGGTAGGATGGTGGACAGTATCAAACGCAGCAGAGAGGTCAAGGAGGATAAGGAGGGAAGATTTGCCTTTGTCAAGAGAGCAATGGATATCATCTGTGATACTGAGCATGGCGGTTTCCGTGCTGCATCCTTTTCTAAAACAAGATTGGAAAACGTTGAGGAGATTGAATGAAGTGATATGTTTGTCTAACTGGGAAAGTACACATTTTTCAAGGGCTTTGTAGAGGAAGGGAAGATTAGAGATAGGGCGTAGATTGTTCAAGTCATTAGGGTCAGCGGTGGGGTTTTTGAGGATGGAGGAGATTTGACCTAGTTGAAGGGATGCTGGGACAGGGAGGAATTGATGATATTGGTCCAGATGGGTGCGATGATGTGTTTGAGTTCCTGAACCAACTGGGCAGGAAGAGGATGATTGGTGTGTGACGAGGGTTTGAGTTTTGAGATAATGTATAGGGCAGTCAATTCAGATACTGAACAAAATTCGTTCCAGGAGGCATTGTTTTTGGTAGGGGTGTCTTTAAAGATAGGGTCAGGATGGGGTAGAGTAGGGAGGGGTAGAGAGGGGTCGTGGCATTAAGGGGCAGAGGAGCAAGGTGAAGTAGGACTGTTAGGGAGGAGGTGTTGGCTAAGGGTAGATTGGTATGGGAGAGGAGGAGAAGAGAAGGATAGTTCAATCGAGTTGACTTTATTCGAAAAGCAGCTGGCGATTTCTTCACATCTTTGAACAGTGGCTAGTATTTTAGGGGGACCAGAGGAAGTCTGTTTTTTAACAATGCTAAAGAGTTCTCTGGGACGGTTTTTGGCCTGGTCAAGTTGTGAACGGAGGAAGGAGGCTTTTTCAGTGAAGATGTGCTTCTTGTATTTGGCTCTGGCAGTTCTAATGAGTATCAGGTTATCAGGGGAGGGATGATTCCTCCATGAGCGTTCAGATTGTCTGAGGGCCCATCTTTCATTATTAAGGTCAGAGTTAAACCAGGATTTAGGAGTTCTTTTTTTTTATGTTTAAGTTTGATTGGGGCAAATTGGTCAAGCACTTGAAGGATAGAGTTATTGTAGTGATCAGTTAGGTCAGTGGTGCTGTGAGAGGGGGAGGGAGTAGGCAGGTTTTGATAGAAGATTCCAACTCGTCAGGGGGATAAGGTGAAGATTACGGGTTTGTTTCAAGGGTAAAGTGCCGATAGGGGTGGGGATAGTAATAGAGCAGTTCAAATTGAAGAGGATAAGGTGATGATCCGACCAGTCGACTGGAAGAATCGTTGAGAGAGAGGCCAGATCCTTGCTAGTCATAATAGCATGAAGGGTGGCGCCTTTAGAGTGAGTCAGGGCTCGGCAGAGTTGTGTCAGGTCAGTAATGTCTATGATATCTTTAAGGAGGATGACAGACGGGTCGTCGTTATTATTCCAGTCGATGTTATAGTCGCCAAGAAAGAGATTCTTGGGGTGAGTGAGCAAATGTTGAGTGATGAGATCCGATAGCTCTTCGGTAAAGGGGATGGGATTGCCGGGGTGGGGGGTGGTAGATAGTATGAAGACGAATGGTGGGGGAGTCAGGAGCGGTAAGATCAACGCAAAGGTATTCAAAGGTAGAAGGGTCCTGGAGATGAACAAGTGTGAGATTGAGTTCCTTATTAAAAATTAGGGCAAGGCCACCTACTATTTGCTTTATTCTGTTTTTCCTAATGATGGAATATCCAGGAGGAATGAGCAAGTCGAGGATAGGAGTCGAGTGGGGGTTGAGCCCGGTTTCCGTAAGGAAAGCAATATCTATGTTTTCATTGAGAATGGTTTCCGCAATATCAGTCGCATGACAAGATGCAAATCGGCAGTTAATCAACATGGAGTATAGGGGTGAGGGGTCAGGGTATTGAGTGGAGGGATCAGGGAGGATGGAAGTTAGTTGTTGAGGGGGTCTAGGTGATGTCGGGTAAAGGGGGAGTTGACTCGTTTCTAGGAGAACAGGGATAGTAGACTTACTAGGTTAGTAGTTATGAAAACAAAAAATATGAATTTATTATGCAATCATAACCTCACATTACTCTAGAATCTCAAGCTATGTGTTATGTGTGAAATTGTCATCGTTTTGATTAATGTGACATACTTAACTTGAATTTTGCATGTGAAAGACAGGTTCAAGCATAACATGACTTGCAGAGAATATTGTCTGAATTGACCAGTCTGTCTTCTGCTGGTAGCAAGAGTAGATTTTCCACTTAATGTATGCAACATACTTGCCCCAAACCATTTGAACTTCAAAAATGTAATGTTTCAAAATTGTTCAACAATTTTGGAGCACAAGAGAAATTTTGACAACCCTGGAAGTTTGAAAAGGTGATAGACCAGAGGTCAACCACTTCTGCGCCAAGCAGCAATATTTATGGTAAACGTCTTTAATTTGACACACTCTGTTAACCTTTTCAGTGCTAATGACGGAATGGTTCCGTCTTGAGCACCAGTGCTCCTGTGCTCCTGATGGAACCATTCCACCATGGTCACAGGCGCACTAAATCCTTCTGCTGCAAACAGCTGAGGGATTTCCTTTTTTGGGGGTGCCCCGGGAGGTGGGGAAGAGCTTCCCAACCTTCTGAGGCCTGTTTCTTATTTTCAATGTAATGTCGACTGTGCGCATGGTGCGCTGTCGTCATGACATTGAAAACAAAACTGAAACTCAGTTTCACTTTCAATGTTTCGGTGCTTGTGGGGCTATCTCAGCCCCCGAGCACCGCAACACTTGGGAGAGGTATCATTTGTATTGGGAGACCAAGGGGAATGCTGGGTGGTAGGACATTTTTGCTGGCACAATGATACCACGATGTACCATGGTATTTTTGGGCATTAATACACCAATAATATTACTTTAAGGAGCTCCTCACCAACTCCTGTCTTCTTCTGCGACTTACATATAGAACTTTTTGTAATATTTCCTTTTTTTAATCAAATTTTAAAAAAATAGAATTTTTAGTCCAGTTGTTAGGGGAGCCCTAAAACATTCCTCAAGAGATTATGCAAATTCCCTATATTATTATTATCAGTCATCCTTTACTCTCTGTTCCAAGAGAACATACAGCTGCAGGAAATGTTCTCCTGAATACCTTTCCCTTAATACCATCACTTTTAGTAAACCACATTTTTGCTTTTAATTAAATCTAGAGTCATGCAAGTTAACATGCTGGGTGTTTAAATGGTGGAATGGAATAACTTCAACACAGCTGGAAGGAAATTTCTGCAGTATTGTAAAATTGCAAGAGTTCATTGGTCTGTTGTTCTTAACTGTTAATTTTTCTTAATCATTTGCCATCTCATAAGGAGTAGCCCTTTTAGTTAATTGTATTTATTTATTGCTGTTAAGTCTGCCCCCCCCCCCCAAATTACCAATACCAGGGGAACAGATATATCTGGTGGTATGGAGGGATGGAGTTAACAGTGATTAGAAGGTGGACCCTTAGAAGTGAGAAAATCCCATGGATTCAGAAATTCTGGTTAACATGACACACCTAGATATAGGCCCTGTCCATCTCATCAATGGGAGCAGCACTGACATACAATGATAGAAAGTAAGGCCAAATGCACTAAAAGACAGGTCGCTGTGGCCACAAATTGCGCACACCAACTTTTTGAGACCTGTTTCTGTATTTTAGATAATACCTTTGTTATACCTTTGTCCCATTAGGTGGCATTGCAAACTATCCATTTGCAGGACATCACAGAATGACAAGCTTAATACAAGTTACGTAGAAATGTGGCTAATTAACACCCGCTGTGACTGGCTACAAATACAAGGACTTTGGCCTGCAACACAATCCCTGTGTTCGCATTCCTAAATGGGATTTTTGGTTTTATAAAGCAGATGATGTTCCTTAAAGGAGCCACACTGGCAAAGCTTTTCAAACCAAGGATTTTTAAATGAAGAATAGCATTATATACCTTGTTTACAATCCTGTAAGGTTCAAGGTTATAAGTAATAAGATAAACAGGGCTTGCACGGGCACCAGAGAACAATTTCATAACAGCAATGAGCATGAAGCTACATTTGATCTGTGTCAAATCATGACTAGGCTAAAGTGTAGAGAAGTGCACCTTCAACAGCCTTGGTATTTGTCCCTTTTGTGCAGAGGAGTTTCCATGTCAATTGCAAACTGTGCACGGGTAATACATTTAATGCATAAGCAGATTCCTTTTTATTGGTTTGTGCATGAGCAAAATTTATTTTTCTCCATCTGCACTAGTAGGTGATGAAAGAAATCGATGAATCTATTCTCTAATTTTTAATTATCTAAAGTACTTACTAATGAGGCTCACAATATTACAGATAAAGAAAAAGAAATCTACAGTTCCCAATAAAATCAATGAGGAAAAACAATACATTTAGCATTTATTAAAGGGCTCGATACATTGCTTAATTTTGTGGTCCCAAACTCTTCACACCTGGATTTTGCAGAATCATATTCTCTGCGCCTTGTGTGTGCTTTTTGTGCTCTATAGCAAGTACTGGGCACACGTTTAGAGATAAACAGTATTGATACTGAGAGATTTACATAAAAACAAGTCGACACCGGTGGTGTAATAAACACGTTGTTTATGTGGATGTATTCTTCAGAACATACAACGCCAGCCGACACATGCTTCGTCAACAGGGGGATACCTGTGACTCTTCAGGGCAGAAAACGTGTGATAAGTGGATCTAGTTACCGGTGATAGTTCCAACCCGGTCGACGGGTATTTAAAAGAGCCGTAGGTACGGCATGAATGGATGAAGGAATAAACACAGGCGGGTAAGTCTGTGTGGCCAAGACCTTGTAGTACCGTGTTTCGGTGGTGCTCGTCTCGTCTCTGATAGTAGGAGCTCCTACTATCAGGGTTGGAACTATCACCGGTAACTAGATCCGCTCATCATGCCTTTACAGCCCTGAATAGTCACAGGTATCCCCCTGTTGACGAAATACGTGTCGGCTGGCGTTGTATGTTCTGAATAATACATCCACATAAACAACGTGTTTATTACACCACCGGTGTCGACTTGTTTTTATGTAAATCTCTCAGTATCAATACTGTTTATCTCTGAACGTGTGCCCAGTACTTGACATATTGTCTTTCCAGTGTCAAGGTTTCTCATCTTTGGCTCTTACAGAGGTTCAGGGTATTCCTCTATACTGATTGCACTGTCAAAATCTGCATAAACTAACTACTCCCTAACCACTTGTGTGACTGCTAAAGCGCCAGTGTCCTGCTCTCTTCTAAACCCTACTCAGGCCTTCTATTGCTTTTGTGCTCTGCCTGAACTCTCACAGTCCCACAACCTTCACGTTCCCTGAGGAGGAGGGGCTGGCAAGTTGGGAGGTTCCACTGCTGCCAAGGCGCTATAAAGTGCCAACTACATCCATGCAGTGTGGGACGCCTTCTGGGTGCTTTTTGGACACTGCCTGAGGATTCACAGTCTCACAACGATCGCAAGCCCTGAGGAGGAGGGGCTGGCAACTTGGGAGGCCCTGCTGTTGCAGACGTGCTATAAAGTGCCAACTACATTCCTGTGGTGCTGAGCTCACCCAGGTGCGTGACTGGATTAGGACTGGGCCAAGAGGGCGCCCATCTGCACCTCTCAGCAGCTGACAGAGGCCAGGTCAGGGCCTCTCTGTTTGTCCCACGGCTCGCATCTGCCCTGTAGCTTGCAACTCCTTTCTTGACTATCTAGGTTTGCCTTTACTCCTGTTCTGGAACTATGTGGAAAAGGAACATTGCATGTGGTGCAACAAGGAGTGATATGACAACTACAATTGATTCCTTCCTGGTGCATGCAGCTAGTGTCCTTTCAAAGGAGATGTAACTCACCAAAATACCCATCTCCCTGGAGGAGGTGAGGGGCAACTTGCTTGTTTCTAATAGTTCCAATAGTCTGGACATTCTCATGAGGCCAAATGAAGGAACTGTCGACCCCCGATCAAGTATGGACAGTGTGTGTTTGCCCCTTGTGGAGAATTTGCCTATTATGGAGCCTTTAGTGAAAAAAGGGTAGGACACTGAGCAAGAAGGGGACAATTGACTGCAAGGGAACTAAACTGAAGAAGCATAATGTCATCCCATTGTGGACGTCCTCTAATATGGATGAATTATGCACTAGGATAGATGTTTTTTTCAAATTACATCTAAAGCCAGTACCTGAGCGCCTTGATGCAATAGAGGAAAGTGCAACCCAAATATTGAGCCTTGCTAAACTCACACTGCCCCTGAGGTGCTTTTGGCGTCCTCTTACCTTCCTAAGGATTTAAGCAATATGGCTAGTATGGCCCATGGTCCTAGCCTCATTCAAACCATGGTCCCTATGGGTTGTGATTTGAGGTGCTGGGGGTTATGCCAGATCAGACTCAAAAGACATAAACATCATCTTCTCAGGTACAAGGGCCTATATCTCCCAATCTCTCTTCCCAGGCAAACTGCTCCAGTGATGCTTCCTGGACAATTATGTGACAGGGGGACCAGAGATCTTGCTTCTGGGATGGCTATTGAACCGAGGGAGATGCGCAACCGTAGCTTTAGCAGGGAAGTTCAAGTTTTCAATCTCCCACCAGACGTATGTCCTTGGGTCCTAAACATACCCAGACTGAGAACACAGTCCTATTGATTTTAAAAGTATCTGACTGGCTCACGAAATTTAGGAGCAATGACCACTCCTTATTTGAACACATTTTGATGGCAAGGAGGGTTGACTGGGCAGGGCCATCCCATAAAACAATCCCTGGTAAATGCATAGTGGTCAACTTCGATGATCCAAAAATTGTTGCAACCCTCCTATGGCAACTTCCTCTCCCCTTTTCAGGAGTTTCATAAATATCTGTTTTCCCACAAGGGTTCTTTTACAAACCTTCTTATCTCTCCCACCCATCCCTGGTGTAGGAAGACTAATATATAGAGATAATAACAGAGAGAATCACGCTTCTGGTCAAGCTGCGGTGGTGCTGTAACAGATATACACTCCTAGAAGGTTTGGATGAGTGCGATTGACTGAAAGCTCTACCCAAAGTCTAGGTTCCTGATAGTAGGAGTGATACCGAGGCACGTGTGGCAGATGCTGACACGATTGCTAACACCCCTGAGCCAGTTAAGGTTTTATCTTAGTAAATTGCAGGATTGACGCAATAACTAGGAGACCAAGAGTGGGTCAATTTAGTGGCTAGCTACCATGTGATCTGCCTACAAGAAACCTAGGACTAACACCAAGGTATTTAGGTTTTGTACATATCATTCCTCAGCTATCTATTCTAATGCTAGCAGAGCTAAAGGTGTTCTACTCACGCTGATTGCAAATACATTTTTGGGGGAAGTGATTACATTGTATAATGATTTGCCTTATTTTAACTGCTTTGTGTGCGATGTTGTCCAGGATTGGGGTTACTAATTGTTAATTACTATAACAATACCCATTGCCCACCCCTTTCATGCTAAGTATAGCTTGAAAGGGTGCCTTATTTACAAGGCGGCGTTAAGCCACATTGAGTGGCTTAACGCAAGCTTGTAAATAAGGTGAAGCCCCTATCGCCACAGGAAACTCGATAAAAGTGACGTTCCTGTGGTGATAAGGGCTAGTAAATATGCCCCTTTATATTTATGCCCATCCCTTTCTTGCAGAACCCAGAAATGTACACTATTTTAGTGCAATGTTAAAGAATTGTTATGTTTATTGTAGTATGCCTTTTTCTTCTTATGTAATTTTTAAATACAATATTGTGATTTTAATTGTTTTTATGAGATGGGGTATTTTAAGATTTGATACATCAAAGTGAGGTATGGGTTTAAATGATGTCCCAGTGAACAGTGCGACGTAATATTTCACAGGGGTAAATGAAGTCTTTTTAGTGTTTGTCTAAGCTTTTACATGTTCTTTAATGCTACAGAAGCGTAGCGAAAGTAAGTTTATTCACTGACTGACTGACTGCAAAATTTAAAGCTGATATGTATCAAAGACACATTGCAATTCACAAATGCACTGTTTTGTCATTATAAATACTTTGGGACCCAGTAGGAATATTTAGGAAAAGAAGGGCACTTCCACTTTGTGAATATTGGCTTCTGAGCAATGGCCGAAGCACACTGTGCTCCAGGGAACCTCTTCATGCTCCAGACAATGTGCTTTGCATCATGTCAGTTTTTTTTGTCTGCTTACATGGACAGGAGTTGTTCTCAGAAAACAAAATGCCACATAGCAATTTGTAATGCAGGGAAGGTGGTCTGATGGCACCTGCAGGAAATGTTTATGCATTTCCGCCCTTAATTTACAGGATCAACAAACAGAATAATATTAATGGGGCAGAATTCTTTTGCAACCTGTATATCTAGTCCAAGGTTATAACATTTCTGGAAAGAATGTCGCTCACAATCCTATTTATCTGTAAATGTGTTTCAGTCCAGGTTAGCTTTTGTCTCCCTAAAATCACTAAATGAGTTAAAGCTGAATTGTCATGATGTGTAAAATAACACTCAGGCTTCTATAACAAGTGGGTAACAAAATACCAATCTCTATGCAAACACATAACCTCTGCATTTCACGATTTTCCCCATTTCAAATTCAACAGGTAAAAATTGCTGAAATGTACCAGGGAGAAAGCCCTGTAATTACCAAGATAAGCCACAGAGTCATGGCGCCCGGGCCAGGGTGACTGACTCCGGCATCTGGGGATCATGGTTCGATCCCCGGTGCCAGCGACAGATTAGCCCAGCACCATGTGACTCTGGGCAATAGCTTGCTTAATCTTCCCGACGGCCCCCAGCGCCTAGAGACCCTTACGGGTGATTGTTCGCACTTTACCAATGTGGATTATTATACATTTGGTGCAGGAGCGACGAGGTTCTACATATTAATCCTCATTTATGAGTTAAAACGGAAAATTGGAGAAATAAGCAGAGTCCGGCAAATACCTCAACTTGCGCTGTAGATATTTAACAAGTCCAATATATATATCTCATGCCCCTCCATCACACTTGTAATCAGCCTTCAGAAAAGACTTGAGATAAATGATCTCTCCCAAAACATTGTAGTCCCCAATCTTCCTATTTGCACTTATCTAAACATTTAAACAAACATTTACTTGAAGTTGTAAATCTGTTTGTGCTATCTTAAGAGTTTTTGGAGCCCTGGGCAAGACACATTTTGGCACTCTTTTTTGGAACGATTTGCTTTTATTATACATTTTCAACCAGTACTTAATTTTTGCAGGCACAGGCTCTTAATTGCCGGAACCTGCAATTATGACAGCTGACACTTGGTGGTGCTGTTTGTATGTTTTAAAGATGAGCAGGAAACTGTTGTTTTGTTAATTCAAGCCCAACTCATGCCAAAAGTATTGAGTAATACATTACACTTTTAGAAACAGAGCACACACAATCAGTTCCCAGCTCCAGCTACTCAGCCTCTGCTAACCAAATAGTACCAAAAGAAATGTTAGATAATCTACAGCGACAACTAGTCCATAATAAAATAAGAAACATGCAACTAGCACTTTCAAGTGTAGCTTTAAGTGCCAAATATTCTTAATCACTAATAAATTCCCTTCATAATTGCCATTCTCACTGCAAACGTGAAAATCATAGCACTGGAATGAGAAATGTTATTTCATCAGTACTAGGTAAGCGTAAAATTATAGCAGGATGTGTAGTCGCGTAACTTGCGGGCCTGATTCATAGAACTAACTTAAGACAAAATCCTGAATTTACCACCATTTTGGTATTCACAGAAGGCACTTACTCATTTTGGTGTTCACAGAAGGCACTTACTCATTTCGGTATTCACAGAAGTTAGGAGTCCTGACTTTAGGACTCCTAAATGCCTTCTTGAATACCGAAAGTCTTGAGGATAGGATTTTCTCAGTTTAGGAGTAGTAAAGTTAGGACTCCTAACTTTAGGACTCCTAAACTGAGAAACAACCCAACTTTAAGACTTTCGGTATTCACAGAACGCATTTAGGAGTCCTTAAGTTAGGATTCCTAATTTACTACTCCTAAACTGAGAAAAATCCTAACTTTAAGACTTTCGGTATTCACAGAAGGCATTTAGGAGTCCTAAAGTTAGGACTCCTAACTTCTGTGAAAACCGAAATGAGTAAGTGCCTTCTGTGAATACCAAAATGTTAGTAAGTTTAGGATTTTGTCTTAAGTTAGTTCTGTGAATCGGGCCCTGAGTGTGGAGGGGGAGCAAAAGGTTAGGTAGGAAGAGCTTGAAATAATTAGAGGTGGTGGAAAGGTCGAGGCAGACAGGCAAAGTGGTAAGAGAAACTAGAGAGGGTGGGTTAAAGAGGAGAAAGTGGGATGGGATGTAAAGAGAAAAGAAATGCAGTCGAGAGAAATGGTGTGGAAGAGGAAAAAGAGAAGAGGTTACAACAGAGAGACATAGAGGGGGAGAGAGCGAAAGGTGAAGTAGTGAGATATAGTAGGAGCGGTAGAGATAGATAGGCATGGTATGGAGGGTGAGTTGAAATAGACAAGGAAATGCAGAGAGAGATGCGGATGAGACAGACTGCAGATAATGGAAGAGAAGAGAGGTAGAAAAAAAAAGATAGTGAAAAATGAGTTAGATAGTATGAGATTTGAGGCAGAGGAAATGAATGAAGAGAGGTAGAGAGGAGTTTGGATAGGTTGTACAGGAAGCAAATAGTGAGGTAAAATGAGAGATTAGACAGTCGGAAAGACAGAAAGGAGACAGACTGAGAGAGAGAAAGGCAAAGATGAGGAGAAGAGAGATGTAAGAGAGTGAAACAAGCGAGGTGAAGGGAGGTGAGGTAAAGACTAGTGAGGTAGAGAGGGAGCTGAGGGGGTGGAAAGATGAACTCTTGAGAGGTGGAGAGCTAAAGATGTAAGATAAAGAAAGATGAACTTTAGAGAAAGATCAAACGCTTGGAAGAGAGATAAAAAAGAATGTGATGGAAATACAACAGTGAAGTGTAAAGAGATGTGTGAAGTAGAGGCAGCATTGAGGCAGACAGAGGGGTAGAATAGAAGAGATGTAAATAAAGATAGGTACACACTGTAGTAGTGAGAGGGGAGGTTGTGAGTTAGAATTAGAGAGATGGAGAAGAGAGAAATGTACTGAGTAAGAGGAGTGGAAGAAATAGGTGAGGTATGAAAACTGCGATAGAGAGGGGAAGGTACACTGAGATGCAAAGAGAGAGGTATGGTGAGGTGAACTAAAAACAGGGACATGAGATATTTAGTTGCCACCAACTGCCTGAGAGCTCATGGATTATGGTTGGGAAAACCGGGCTTGCATACTAAACGTCAGAACACGGACATGCTGAGCTGTTAAATTAAAAAATTAACCTGTTTTTTATTCACAATATTTTCAGAAGGGTTTCTGACTAACTGGATCACCTCACCAGGGAACCCTTTGGAGTTATGGGTCCTGGGCAATTGCCAACTTTGCCCTTGCCTTAAATTGGCTATACCATCTCGAGCCGTATTCAGCATAGGGCCCAAGCAGGCATTGGGTGTATGCATCCCCTTTGTCAGTATTATAGGAGGGGCTTGCAGATGCTTGAGCGGCAGCATCTGTTACACCAGTAGCACATGTAGCCCTAGCACTATCTTGTGAGAACCTTCACTAGTTATGATGGAGTCTTGGCCCATGCAAATATGGAAAACAATTTGCCTTTGCATTTGTATCCTATTACAGATTCAGACACAGAGGCAAACAGGCCCTTGTGAGATGCACTGAGAGTGCACTACAAAAAGGTAGCACATTCTCAGTGCGCTCCCAGAGGGCAGCCCTTTGAAAGGGACAATTGAGTGCCATGGAACCCCCGAACATCTCTCTGCTGGCGCGTGCAGTTACCTGCACTGTGAAACTCAAAGCAGCCTTTGAGCTGTGGTTCCATCCCTCAATGAGCTGTTCCAGGGCAGGTGCAAGTTTGCAGCTGCCCTAGGAGCAGCACATTTATGATAATAGGGTACACTGTTCCAGTCTGTGCTGGGCACATTTGTTGATAGGGGTGCCGAGCACTGACGTCAACCGTCTATCTGTTCTGTAATCAAAACCCAGGTCTATGCAGAAGTGACATATTCATTTGTTTAACCAGATAAATTTGAAAAATCTATCTTTTGAAATTGTTCAATAATTTTAGCGCTCTAGAGAAATGTTGACATAACTAAAAGTTTGGAAAGATGCAGGGCCAAAAGTCAACCCCTCCTGTACCAAGCTGCAATATAATTGGTAACATCTTTAATTTGATACACTCTGTCACAGTAAAGGAACTTTAGCCAGTTAAACTAAGTAATAAAAAGAAACAGCACCTCCAGATGCTGATGCATATATCAAAGGGTCAACTTTTTGCCCATGCACACAGGGTGGTAAATGTTAAATGTTAGAGGGTAGTTGCTTAATGTTCATTGCATATTGAAACTACCACAAACTGCAGACCATTGAAGGACAACTATTCTGCGTCAAAAACGTCCAAGACATTAAGTCAAATATACAGGACTACATTGTAAACTTGACCTTACACATCACCTTTAAGCCCAATAGCACTATTCTGTCATGATCAACTAAATCCTACAGTGAGCCATTACATTTGGAGACAGGACTGTTCCAAACTCCCTTTCATGTAACATTGCACGTTTTGCTTCCAGTATGTTTTAAATACATTGTGGTAATACATAGATTTTCATCTTGGCATAATGACTACACGAGGAAACGATAACTTGTAGGTTTACATCTTTGGGCCAAGTGTAAAGTATTTTGAAATGCTGCTATTCCTTTATTTTGTGTTGAAAATGTAGTTTAAAAGTACCATAGAAACAGAGGTTGCAGTCACAAGAAAACGAAATCACTGTTAAATGTTCTGTTTATGTTTTGAAAGTTCACTTACCTCCATTTGATGGACAGCAGTATCAGCTGCTGGAAAGCAGAGGTGACCTTCACAGTCCCCTATCCACTACTGTGGCAAATTTGGGGTGATACAAATAAGTCTCCAACAATAGGTAAAGGTCAATGACAGTGAAACACCAAATATAAGAAGAAAGATACACCTTCTCAGCAACCATCTGGTCTCCAAGGTAAGAAATGACAACAGAAGCCACATTCCGGAACAGTAAACCATGACGCAACAATGGCTGCATCAGAGTTCCCTGAAGATTCTGCAGTGCTAAGACTCCAGAGGTTTCCATGGCCCCAGAGAGACACATCATGGCAACAAGATTCCAATCTGTCTCAGAACTCATTTTTTATTTTTTTTAAATGATTAACAGTTATGTACATAGCTAATGGTAGATATGGCCCTGCCTTGCGCAGAGTAAAGCAGGGGTATCACCAAAGTGTTCATTTGGAATATCTGGGGCAGGTGGGTTAATTTCCTCTGCTTGTCAGATATACGCATGAGTAATCTCATTAGGAGTGTGAGTAAATATTGCAGTTTTACATCAGTGAGATTAAGGGTATAGTTTTTTCCAGTGGATGAACTGGATTTTATTGGGATCAGGCTTGGGAATTTCTACTTCAGCTTCAGCACCTTTCCCTGGAGCTCTGAAGCCTGTGCACAAAGGCTGGAAGGAGTAACATGTGCCTCCTGTGAACAAGATTGAAGGGATGTGGTTCATCCTCTGTGCCTTCAGGATTGTGGTGCTTGTTAAACTGAGATATGGTAATCCCTGGGCCATTTTGTGTTCTTCTTGTCAGATATCTTATTGGAAAGAGGGTCTGCTGATATACCTAATTGTTAAACTGGAAAAGGTTGTGTGTGGGCAGCAAAAGAAGGACCCGAAAGAAGAAAACATGAGGGAAAAATACATGAGAAAATAATTATTCTACATGAGGGGAAGAGAGTCGTTCTCAGGATTGGATAGCATTGAATCAGTGCTTAATTTGAGCCAGTGGTTTACGGCACTCAATCATTATCACCGGCGCTTCAGCACCAGTAAAGGAGACATTTTTGGTAGGCACAGGGAGATTAAGTGAGTCATAAGATATTCAGCCAACGCTAAGACTCGAACCTGGTTTCCAGCTCCGAGCTCGGTAGCTCTGGCCATTACTCCACATCCTCTCTCCACTTGTAGGGTTTCATGGCTTCTGTTTTAGGTGGCGCAAACAAGAGAAAGTAAAGCTACCTCCTGAAGAGAGCCCCAGCACTCATTTTTTTTTACAAATTTGCCACAGCACTTGATGCCATCATCTTTGCCAATTTGTAACATTGCAAAAAAAAAGTTCACTGTTATCTAACCTAATGGCTTTACATTTATTGTGCTCATGAGAATGAAAAGCTGAGACAGCCTTACCAGGGTTTTGAATCTATGAACTGCAGGTGACACAGACATGAAAGCAGTGAATATATACCTCACTGAGCTACCCCAAAAAATTACTGGATACAACATAACACTATGAATAATCCTGAGGGGAAACATGATCTGGATTTAGGTAGAAATCAGTGGAATGAAAGTGAAACAAATCACTTCAAAACAAAAAATCTATAACCATTGAATATAAATCTAACTAGGTTAGCAGTTGGGAAAAAAAAGGAATTTATTATGCAATCATAACCTCACATTACTCTAGAATCTCAAGCTATGTGTAATGTGTGAAATTGTCATCGTCAAGGATAACATGACTTGCAGAGAATATTTTCTGAATAGACCAGTCAGTCTTCTGCCAGTATCAAGAGTAGATTTTCCACTTATGCATATGCAAAATACTTGCCCCAAACCATTTGAACTTCAAAAATGTAATCTTTCAAAATTGTTCCACAATTTTAGAGCACTAGAAAAATGTTGACAACCCTGGAAGTTAGGAAAGGTGATAGGCCAAAGGTCAACCACTTCTGCGCCAAGCAGCAATATTATTGGTAAACGTCTTTAATTTGACACACTCTGTTAACCGATTCAGTGCTAATGACGGAATGGTTCCGGCTTGAGCACCAGTGCTAATGTGCTCCTGACGTACCCATTCCACCATGGTCACAGGCACGCTAAATCCCTCTGCTGCAAACAGATGAGGGATTTCCTTTTTTATGGGGGGGGGGGGGCCTTGGGAAGTGGCCTGTTTCTTATTTTCAAAGTAATGTCGATCACACGCATGGCGCGCTCTCGTCATTACATTGAAAACAAAACCGAAACTCAGTTTCAGTTTCAATGTTTCGGTGATTGTGGGGCTATCTCAGCCCCCCAAGCACCCCAACACTTGGGAGAGGTATCATTTTTATTGGGTGACCAAGGGCAACGCTGCCTGGTAGTTACATTAAGGAGCTCCTGTCTGTTAGACCTGTCAGCCCTTTGGGTGGTCCCTCCTTATTATTTTGTTTTCTTTTCCCTTTTTGCCTCTAATTATTTTTGTCCACTGTGATTTTTGATTGTGTTAGCTTAAAAACTCTGGGCACACCATCATTACTAATTAATGGTGAGGCGCAGGTGCTCCTGTAAAAATGGAGAGTAGGTGCTCTAACACAAAATGGTGGCCTGTCAGAATTTACCTCAGAGCTTGGGCCATTGGGTGACATGAGAGGTTCTGGAACTTTCTGGTCCACTCTAGTCACTTGGGCCGAGGCTATATATAGAGGGAGTGCGGGGCGGCCATTTTGGAGAGGAGAGCGGACACTGAGGGGCTGGATGGAGTGCAGGCTGCTGAGTGAGGAGGCTGACGCACTGAAGGGGTTGACCGCCTTTAGGGGCTGCTACCCTTCACATTTGACGCTGCCCCCCATCTGCTGATCTGACCCTGTCCTTATATAACACCTGGACCCTCTTTTTCCCCAGTGCTTCCACAGAAGAGGGACTTCTCAATTTACCAGATCGTGTATTGGCGAAGCCAGGACCCCCTTAAAGGTGGTGAGTGCGACTGCCTCCAGCTGGGGATGTAACCTGCAGGGAGTACCCCCCCCCCCCTTTTTCGAGTCTCTACTGCCGCTTGGAGCGCCAGTGTGACAGGTCTTCCCATCACATTACCTCCGTGAACCCAGGGTCCTTCCCGGGCTGCAGGATCGCATTAACAAACACCGCAGCCATCCGGCACTGTTTTTTTCTTTTCTTCCCCCCTTTCGTGCTACCAGCCTTGAATCTATTCACCGCGAAAGCCCTAGGGAGATTCTTTGGTATGCGGGACCTAATGTGACGTTTTGCCGGCCTCTGCTTATGAGGGGAGTACCGCTGCTGCAATCGCGACAGCGCGGCGGCCTGGGCTGGGAAAGGAAGCCGGGCCGCGCTGAAGGGAGGCTGAGGTAGGAACGGGAGAGACGCGGGGCGGAGTCGCCTAGAGATCGAGGCTCCAGCCCAGCGCGTCACTCTCCCTCGTCAGTGCTTCCGCCTCCGACTTCCGCTGAGCACCACTGTTTTGGTGCCCCCGGCACGGGAAGCCTAGAGGGGACACCATGTGAACCGGTGGTGTGACTGAGAGCCCCCCCCCCTTTTCCTTGTGTGGGCGCCAGCTTCATTTTATTGACAACAATCCACAGGTGAGGAGCTGGGAAAATCGCACGCGCTGGGTCTGAGGTGCGGAGAACTGGTAACAGCTGCAGTTAACAGGAAATTGAGGATCTTTGTCCCCATCCCTTAAGGAGTGAGTTAGTCCTGCCTGACAGAGGCTTAGGAAGGTATCACCTCTTTTGTGTGGAAATGAATTGCCAACTGGGGAAGAGGGTTAATATCTAAAATTCCCCATTTCAATGGTGACTCTGCATGGGCCTAATCTTTTGAATAACCCTGTGCGGACCATATATTTTGATGCCTGACTGTAGTGAAGGATTTGGCCTATAATGTCTGTACTTTTTGGCCCTTGTTAAGAACTGTGAAATTTTGCCCGTTCTCTTTCCCCGGGTGGATTTGCCTGAACTGCTTCCACGGAATGGTACCAGGAACTGATTCACTGAGATAATACCAAATTCCGTAATGTGTAATGTTCTACCGAACAGAAGGGTAATAGGTTTGTGCCCTTTTCCTGAACTTTCACGTATGCCAATTGAATAGTTGACCAAAAAGACTTGATGGTAAACGTATTTAATCTTCTACCTTGGGACTATTTTTGTATTTATTTATTTATGTATGCAACTGAGGATGCAAATAACTACCTAATGCTTAACCAATGCTGTAGACTCCTGCTTGGTTATAGTGTCCTACATACAGCATATTGGCATGGTTACTGAATACTACTTGATAATGCTCTGAACCAAGTGTATGGGATATTCTTTTCCGTATTTAAAGCTTATGCTGGAATTTCGCCTTGCTGTAAACTTAATTAATGATATGTATTGACAAAACCAAATATATTGAACTCAAGAAGATAAACATTTCTATTTTTCTAACCAGGTGTGGTGTCACTTTTTGAGTGGAGGTACGCTGGGTTGCTGTGGTGAGTGTGACGCAAGTACAACACAGTTGCCTTGGAGTTAGGCCTTCCCACTTGTGCCAAGCTACCCTAGGTGGACCGGTGACCCCGGGTCCAACATATTGGTGTTCAGCGGTGGGATTAAGGCTTGTGCTTGCGTTCACTTGACAGTGGTCCAGTGTGCACCATGCACCCTACACGTGAATCTTGGCTTTTCTGAATGGAGTTTTCTCCTTGTTGGTCTCCCTAATTGGATACTTTTGTTTTTTCCAAAATCCTTTCTGGTGGTGGTTAGAATTAGCGCTTATTTGACGCCTCTCTCCTGAGAAACTCCAAATAAATGTCTGAGGGCCCGTCTGGCAAAGTGGAGTTTGAGTTGGCTGAGTTAGAGACTTACTCAGTGGCGCAACTGATGGAATTTTGCCAGGAGAAAGGGGTGTTCTTCAAGCGTGGTGCGGAGAAAGTAGAAGTCCAAACCAGCTTGAGAGCATGGGTAGCAGCTCACCCAGGTGGGGAAAAGGGGGAGAAAGAAGGGGGTCGTGACACAATCATAGAAGTGGACATGCTGTACCAAACTGAAGGGGGGAATCTGTTACCAGGTCCTGGGACACCTTCGAGGGCGGGCAGTAGTGTGTCTGGCAGGAGCCTGTCCTCTGCAGAATTAGCGGACAGGAGGGAGAAGAGACAACTAAAATTAGAATTGGCCCAATTGGAGAAGGAGCGGGAGGAAAAGAGTTTTCTCCATGAGCTTAGCTTAAGGGATTTAGACCTCAAAGACCTACAGATAGGGACCCCCAGTAATCCTATTGGTGGCAGCGTACCCTACTTGCCCAAAGATGTAGTCGCCAGTTTTAGTGTAGGAGACGACATTGCCAAATGGTTGGCTGCCTATGAGGTCTCATTAAGAGCCCATGGGATTTCAGAGAGTCATTGGGGAGGTGGCCTGTATAAGTACATGCCTCCTGTGGGGAGGGGTGCTCTTTTAGCTCTGGAGCAGGAGGAACAGACCAATTACCCCACAATGAAGATTGCCTTGATCAGAAAGTTTGGGCTGACCCCTGAACAATATCGGCAAAAATTTCAGAACAGCCACAAACTAGCTACACAAAATTGGGTGGACTTTCTGGACTACGCTAAGAAGGCATTAGAGGGCTGGGTGCAAGGCAGTGAGGTTACCGATTATGAGGGGTTGTACAATCTGTTCCTGAAGGAGCACCTCCTCGAGAAATGTTTTCCGGAGCTGCGTCAACACCTGGAGGACAGCAAGCTGACTCACTCTAGAAAGCTTGCAGAGGAGGCGGACATCTGGTCTAGTACCCGGGTGTCCTCAAAGGGGTCTGGAGGGGATTCCCAGAGGACTGGTCAGGGCGCTCCCCAGAAGAAAGAGGGGGGAGATAAAAAGAAGGAGTTCTCGAAAGGCCCCCAAAATAGCTCGCAGGGGAAGGGATCAGGTTTCCCTCCTAAGGTTAATCAACAAAAATCCCCCTATCCTCACCATAGTCAGCAGCCTAGGGTTGTCCGCTGTTATGAGTGTGGTGAGATTGGGCACTATAAGGGAGATGCCAAATGCCCAAAAAAAACACGCCCTCCCACTGGAGGAAAAACCCCTGGGGTGGCAAGTGTAGTGCTCGGGGAGGAATAGCCCTTAGACAAGGGAGGTAAGTGGGCAGGGATAACCTTAGTCCCTGGGAGACAGCGAGATGGTTCCTAAGATCCAGGTGCCCCCAAATACCACCAAGTATGGGCAGTGGGTCACCATCAATGGCCAGAGCAGGGAAGGCTCTGAGGGACACAGGTGCCATCATGACCATGGTGAGAAAACAGCTGGTGACCCCAGAGCAGGTGATTCCTAAGGTACTCCACCCAGCTGTGATGGCTGACAGCAGAATAGGTCACTATCCCGTGGCCGGAGTTCGCTTTGAGTGGGGAGGGGTCGCTGGCCTTCTTCGAGTTGCGGTGAGCCCTCCCGTGCCAGTCAATTGTCTGTTGGGAAACAACCGGGAGCACAATGCTTGGAAAGAGGTGGAATTCCGGACACATACAGAGATGCTGGGTTCACCTGATTGGACCTGTGCAAGCACACGGTCCGCGACTGCCCGGAGGGGGAGTTAGCAAGGGCTGGAGCCTGGAACAAAGGCACAGCCAGCTGCCAAAAAGGGGAAGATCCAGGGACAGGGAAAACCTGCCTCGGCATCCCTACCCCGTGAGATGGATGGGGCACCTGAGGTGGTGGTCCCGGAGTCCACGGAGGGGGATGTTTTCTCCCTGGAGGACTTACAGTTCCCTGCAGAGTGGCATGTGGAGGGAGGACCTACCACAGAAGAGTTTTGTTTGGGGCAGAGGGAGTGCCCTACCCTTGAGGGTTTGAGGCGACAGGCTGAAGCCCAGGCAGCAGGTAACATTGCAGGGAACCTTCACATCTACTGGGAGGATGGCCTTCTCTACAGCGAACACAAGGCTCCGGTGCATGGTTCGTCACGGGCCTTGGTAGTTCCCCAGCGTTACCGAATCTTTCTCCTGGAGTTGGCTCACGAGATTCCTTTCGCAGGACACCTGGGTCAGGACAAGGCCTTTGCCCGGCTTGTCCCCCATTTCTATTGGCCTCAGATGAGGGTTGTGTCCGACACTTTTTGTAGGACGTGCGTGTCCTGTCAAGCCAGTGGGAAAACAGGGGTTAAGCTGAAGGCTCCCATGGAACCACTACCCGTCGTTAGCACCCTCTTTGAAAGGGTGGGCATTGACATTGTTGGGCCGTTGGATCCACCTACTTCACAGGTTTATCCTGGTTCTGGTGGATCATGCCACCCGGTACCTAGAGGCTATTCCTTTGAGGACCGTTACTGCACCCGCGGTGGCTCGGGCCCTGATGGGGATTTTTACCCGAGTGGGTTTCCCCAAGGAAGTTGTGTCCGACAGGGGTTGTGTCCGACAGGGGGGCCAACTTCATGTCAGCATATATGCGGGCCATGTGGAAGGAATGTGGAGTTACTTACAGGTTCTCCACCCCTTACCACTCCCAGACCATTGATCTGGTGGAAAGGTTTAACAAAACCTTGAAGGGCATGATCAGGAGTCTGCCTGAGAGCCAGTGGAGGAAATGGGACATCCTTCTACCCTGTTTGTTGTTCTCATACAGGGAAGTGCCACAGAAAGGAGTGGGCTTCAGCCCCTTTAAACTTCTGTATGGGCACCATGTCAGAGGACCTCTCAGCCTGGTGAAATATGGATGGGAAAAGGAGACTTCCCCAGGATGTGGTGAGTTACATGCTGGCTTTCCGTATCCAAATGGCTAAGTTGTGGAAGCAAGCTTCTGACAACCTTGAAGCCAGCCAGGCAGTCATGAAAAAGTGGTATGACCACAATGCTCACCCTGTGGAGTTGGAGCCTGGCCAGAAGGTGTTGGTTCATGGAGCCTGAAGAGCTTAGTGCCCTCCAGGATCGCTGTACAAGCCCCTTTGAAGTGGTTGAAAAGAAGGGCAAGGTCACTTATTTAGTGGATCTTCAGACCCCCAGGCAGCCCCATCGGGTGATCCATGTCAACCGCCTCAAGCCCCACCACGAGAGGCCCGAGGTCATCTTGATGATAGTGACTGATGGAGCAGAGGAAGAGGAAAGTGAGCCTCTCCCTGATCTCTTTGCATCCCAAGAGAAGGATGGGTCGGTGGAGGGGGTGATCCTCTCACCATCCCTGACTCCCGAACAGCGGAGAGACTGCCGTCGAGTCCTTGAGCAGTATTCTTAGCTGTTCTCCCTTATCCCGGGAAGGACCTACCTGTGTACCCATGATGTGGACACACAGGACAGCCCACCTGTTAAGTCCATGTCCTACCGGCTGTCAGATAAGGTGAAGGCCAGCATCCACAGTGAAGTCACTAAGATGGTGGAGCTGGGAGTGATTGAACCTTCCAGCAGCCCCTGGTCCAGTCTGGTGGTTCTGGTACCAAAAGCTTCCTCGCCGGGCACCACTCCAGAACTCAGGTTCTGTGGGGATTACAGGGGACTGAACTCTGTGACAAAGACTGATGACCATCCTATCCCAAGGGCGGATGAGCTCATTGACCGGCTGGGAGTTGCCCAATATCTAAGTACCTTTGACCTCACATCAGGGTACTGGCAGATCTCCCTTACAGATGGAGCAAAGGAAAGGTCAGCCTTCTGCACTCCTGAGGGCCACTACCAGTTCTGTGTGATGCCCTTTGGGCTCAAGAACGCCCCTGCCACTTTTCAGCGGCTGGTGAACCAGGTCCTCTCCGGGATGGAGGCCTTCTCTGCTGCCTATCTTGATGACATCGCTGTCTTCAGCAGCAGCTGGGAGGACCATTTGTGTCACCTTCAGGCTGTCCTTCAAGCCCTGAAGCAGGCTGTATTGACGATCAAGGCCAGCAAATGCCAGATTGGGCAGGGGTCGGTAGTGTACCTAGGCCACTTGGTGGGCCGGGGTAAGGTGCAGCCCCTCCAGGCTAAGATCGAGACTATCATGGCCTGGGAACCCCCAAGACTCAAACAGAAGTCCAAGCTTTTCTGGGCCTCACAGGATACTACCGTCACTTTGTCAAGGGATATGGCACGATTGTGGCTCCCTTGACTGAGCTTATACCCAAGAAACACCCTCGACAGGTAGTCTGGACTGAGGCGTGTCAACAGGCTTTTGACACCCTAAAGCAACCAATGTGTGCGGCTCCTGTCTTAAGGGCCCCTGACTTTTCCAAGGAGTTTATCGTCCAAACGGATGCATTGGAGCATGGCATTGGGGCAGTGTTATTGCAACTCAATGAGGAGGGTCTGGACCAACCTGTGGTTTTCCTATCTAGGAGACTGCTCCCCCGGGAACAGAGGTGGAGTGCGATCGAACGTGAAGCTTTTGAAGTGGTATGGGCCCTGAAGAAGTTGCGGCCATATCTGTTTGGCTCGCGCTTCCTCATTCAGACTGACCACCGGCCCCTCCGTTGGCTGATGCAATTGAGGGGTGAGAATCCCAAGTTGTTAAGGTCTTCCATCTCCCTACAGGGAATGGACTTCAGGGTGGAACATCGACCTGGAATGGACCACGCCAATGCAGACAGTCTCTCGAGGTATTTCCGCCTTAGTGATGAGAACTCCCAAGGGGTTGGGTAGCTCTCCCCACTTTCAGCTAGGGGGGACGGGTGTTAGACCTGTCAGCCCTTTGGGTGGTCCCTCCTTATTATTTTTTTTGTCCACTGTGATTTTTGATTGTGTTAGCTTAAAAACTCTGGGCGCACCATCATTACTAACTAATTGTGAGGAGCAGGTGCACCTGTTAAAATGGAGGGTAGGTGCTCTAACACAAAATGGTGGCCTGTCAGAATTTACCTCAGAGCTTGGGCCATTGGGTGACATGAGAGGTTCTGGAACTTTCTGGTCCACTCTAGTCACTTGGGCCCAGGCTATATATAGAGGGAGTGCGGGGCGGCCATTTTGGAGAGGAGAGTGGACACTGAGGGGCTGGCTGGAGTGCAGGCTGCTGAGTGAGGAGGCTGACGCACTGAAGGGGTTGACCACCTTTAGGGGCTGCTACCCTTCACAGTTGACGCTGCCCCCATCTGCTGATCTGACCCTGTCCTTATATAACACCTGGACCCCCTTTTTCCCCAGTGCTTCCACAGGAGAGGGACTTCTCAATTGTCCAGATCGTGTATTGGCGAAGCCAGGACCCCCTTAAAGGAGGTGAGTGCGGCTGCCTCCAGCTGGGGATGTAACCTGTGGGGAGTACTTCCCCCCCCTTTTTCGAGCCTCTACTGCAGCCTGGAGTGCTAGTGTGACAGGTCTTCCCATCACATTACCTCCGTCAACCCAGGGTCCTTCCTGGGCTGCAGGATCGCATTAACAAACACCGCAGCCATCCAGGACTTTTTTTTTCTTTTCTTCCCCCCTTTCGTGTTACCAGCCTTGAATCTACTCACCGCGGCAGCCCTAGGGAGATTCCTTGGTGTGCGGGACCTACGGTGACGGTTGCCGGCCTCTGCTTCTGAGGCGAGTACCGCTGCTGCAATCCAGACAGCGCGGCAGCCCGGGCTGGGAAAGGAAGCCGGGCCACGCTAAAGGGAGGCTGAGGTAGGAACGGGATAGACGCGGGCCGGAGTCGCCTAGAGATCGAGGCTCCAGCCCAGCGCGTCTCTCTCCCTCGTCAGTGCTCTCGCCTCCGGCTTCCACTGAGCAACACTGTTTTGGTACCCCCGGCACTGGAAGCCTAGAGGGGACACCAAGTGAACCGGTGGTGTGACTGAGAGCCCCCCCTTTTCCTTGTGTGGGCGCCAGCTTCATTTTATTGTCAACAATCCACCGGTGAGGAGCTGGGAAAATCGCACACGCTGGGTCTGAGGTGCGGAGATCTGGTAACAGCTGCAGTTAACAGGAAATCGAGGGAGTTTTTCCCCATCCCTTAAGGAGTGAGTTAGTCCTGCCTGACAGAGGCTTAGGAAGGTATCACCTTTTTTGTGTGGAAATGAAGTGCCAACTGGGGAAGAGGGTTACTATCTAAAATTCCCCATTTCAATGGTGACTCTGCATGGGCCTAATCTTTTGAATAACCCTGTGTGGACCATATATTTTGCTGCCTGACTATAGTGAAGGATTTGACCTATACTGTCTGTACTTTTCGGCCCTTGTTAAGAACTGTGAAATTTTGCCCGTTCTCTTTCCCCGGGTGGATTTGCCTGAACTGCTTCCACGGAATGGTACCAGGAACTGATTCACTGAGATAATACCAAATTTCGTAATCTGTAATGTTCTACCGAACAGAAGGGTAATAGGTTTGTGCCCTTTTCCTGAACTTTCACGTATGCCTATTGAATAGTTGACCAAAAAGACTTGATGGTAAACGTATTTAATCTTCTACCTTGGGACTATTTATGTATTTATTTATTTATTTATTTATGTATGCAACTGAGGATGCAAATAACTACCTAATGCTTAACCAATGCTGTAGACTCCTACTTGGTTATAGTGTGCTACATACAGCACATTGGCATGGTTACTGAATACTACTTGATAATGCTCTGAACCAAGTGTATGGGATATTCTTTTCCGTATTTAAAGCTTATGCTGGAATTTCGTCTTGCTGTAAATTTAGTTAATGATATGTATTGACAAAACCAAATATATTGAACTCAAGAAGATAAACATTTCTATTTTTCTAACCAGGTATGGTGTAACTTTTTGAGTGGAGGTACGCTGGGTTGCTGTGGTGAGTGTGACGCAAGTGCAACACAGTTGCCTTGGAGTTAGGCCTTCCCACTTGTGCCAAGCTACCCTAGGTGGACCGGTGACCCCGGGTTCAAAACTGTCTTCTCCTATGACTTAAATATAGAACTTTTTGTAATAGTTTTTTTTTTCAAGTTTTAAAAAACTGCAATTTTTAGTCCAGTTGTTGAGGGAGCCCTAATTCATTCCTCAAGAGATTATGCAAATTCCCTAAATCATTATTATCAGTCATACTTTAATCTCTGTTCCAAGAGAACATACTGCTGCAGGAAATCTTCTCATGAATACCTTTCCCTTAATACCATCACTTTTAGTAAACTTTAATTAAATCTAGAGTCATGCTTAAGGTAACATGCTGGGTTTTTAAATGGTGGAATGGAATAACTACAACACAGCTGGAAGGAAATTTCTGCAGTATTGTAAAACTGCAAGAGTTCATTGGTCTGTTGTTCTTAATTGTTAAATTTTCTTAATCATTTGCCATCTCATTAGGCGTGCCCTTTTATTTAATTTTATTTACTTATTGCTGTTAAGTCTGCCACCCCAAATTACCAATACCAGGGTGTTAGATTTGGGGGTCTCTAGTTGGCACAGGTAGGTGCGCCTGACAAATAGGGACCCTCTCCTCTAGTCAGGATAAGGGGATTACACTCCTAAAATAACCCCTATCTCACCCCCTTGGTATCTTGGCACGAGCAGCAATGCCTTATCTCAGAGGCGTTGTAAATTAAGCAGTTGTGACCACATACAGTAACCCAGTGACAACACTACAAATGGACACCACATAGGTTTTATATAAAAAATAAGTAGACTTTATATAGAGTTACCACAAGACCATAAACGACAAAAATACACAATACTATTACTTTAAGATGATAGATTTAAGCTTAGTTCAGTTCAGTTCTTAGATGCAACACTCTGCGTCAATGTACCTTAAGTTGCGTTGGGCTTCCACGTCAAGCAATGTCGTAGCGATGGGAAATGAGGCAAAGTTCAGATACAAAGAAATAAAGACGTGAAGATCTTCCACATGCAGCACGCTTCTCGGGGATACGAGAAGTTTGCGGTTCGATGCGTGGACTGCAGTGGCGACACCCTGACGATGCGATGGCAGCAGCTCCAGCTGCGATACTATTCTCCCACGATACGTGAAGCTTCCGCTCGATGCGACAACTGCAGCAGCGACATCCAAGATGCAATGGCAGCAGCTCAGACGGCGGCGAGCTCTGAGGGGTTGCGACAGCATGTACAGCAACGGCAACACGCTCTGACTTCGTTGCGAGCTTCTTCTCCTGATGCGGTGCAGTGCGACAGATACAGCGGCGACACTCTCCTTCGGAGGTGCGACGGCAGCAGCAGCGATGGCGACACGCTTCCTCTTTGTTGCGGCACGCTTCTCTCCGATGCGGTGCAGTGCGAAAGTTCCAGCTGCGACACCCTCCTTCGTATTTGCGATGGTAGGCACAGCAAAGGCGACACGCTTCTTCTCGTTGAGTCGCGCTTCCAGCACCTTGCGACACGCAGTTCTTCAGAAGGACCAAAACAGCAGCAGGCACTTCCAAAGAACTCTGGGGAGCTGGGGGGTAAAGTCTGTTGTCCCTGAGACTTCAGCAGGAGGCAAGCTCTTCTCCAAGCCCTTGCAGATCCTTCACAAGTTGAAAGTACACAAAGTTCCTTTCTCCTTCCTTTGGCAGTAAGGCAACCACTGCAGGCCAATCCCCCAAGCAGCACTTCAGCTTGGGAATGGTCTCTCTGCAGTTTCTTCAGGTTCCTCTCCTCAGTAAAGATTTCTTCTTGTAGTCCAAAGTGATCTAATTTCATGGAATCAGGGTCCCAATATTTATACCCCAAAATCCTTTGTTCTCTGAGGGGAGAGGGGCCTGTGCCCAGTCCAAACCAGTTCTGAAGCACTCTGTTTACCAGACTTCTTCTTTCCTTTCACAGTGCAGAGCAGAAACATCAGATGCCCCACTAAAGGTGGAGCCAGCATTGTGGAAAGTACAGTCCTGGAGCACTTTGTTTATAGGACTCCTTCTCTTCTTTCTGTGTGCAGGGCAGAGACATCAGCCGCTCCCCAGGGGGTGGAGCCAGCATTATGGGAGGCAGGCACAGCCCTATTCAAGGTTCAAGTGCAACTCCTCCCTCCCATCTAGATGTAGATCTCTCTATTCACCGCTGGGTGACTCAGCCTGTCTCTGGGAATCCCCCAGCCCTGTCACTCACAAAACCAGACAAAGGAATACACAACCTAGCAAAGGCAGGTTTGAATGGTTAGACAAGCAAATATCTACTTTCTAAAAGTGGTATTTGCAAACACAGAATGTTAAAACCAACTTCACTAAAAGATGTATTTTATAATTCTGAGTTCAGGCATACTAAACTCGAATTTCAACCATGTTCTCTGAGACAGTTAGGATTATAAAATGTAATAACTCTAACAGCCCATTCTGGCCTACAGAGAACAGGCAGCCTTGCAATAGTGAAAAGCGAAAATGGCTGTAATTCACTATTAGGGCATGCCACACACACCAGGGCTTGTCCTACCTTATACTTACAATGCTGCCTGCCTTTGGGCCTACCATAGGGGTGACTGATATGAAGAAAAGGGAAGGTTAGGTGCTGGCAAGTGGGTGAACTTGCCCGGTCAGCATGACAGTACCAGACTGCACGCAGGCTCTGCAATGGCAGACCTTAGACACACTTTACAAGGCTGCTTCTGTGGGTGGCACAACCAGTGCTGCAGGCCCACCAGCAGCATTTGGATTTACACGCCCTGGGCACACTCAGAGCACTAGACTAGAGTCTGACAAGTAAACCAAATAGCCAAACATGGAACCACTGATTAATACATCAATTTACAATAGGGGGCACTTGCACTGTGACACTGAATAGCAGTGGCACTGTGCCCAAAGAATATATTACCAGCAAAAACACATGAGGCAACAGAATAAAATGGAAGGGAGGGCCACGCCAATGATGCCAGGTCTAACAAGTGTCCCCTCCAGCTGAAAAGTGGGGAGAACTGCCCTAACTCCTTGAAGTTCTCATCACTAAGGTGGAAAAATCTGGACAGACCATCAGCGTTGGCGTGTTCTGTACCAGGGCGGTGTTCCACTGTAAAGTCCATACCCTGTAGGGAAATAGACCACCTCAACAGCTTTGGATTTTCACCCCTCGTCTGCATCAACCATCTGAGGGGTCTGTGGTCTGTCTGAACCCGGAAGTGAGTCCAGAACAGGTATGGTCTCAGCTTCTTCAGTGCCCAGACCACAGCAAATGCCTCACACTCAATAGCACTCCACCTCTGTTCCCGTGGAAGTAACCTTCTACTGATAAAGGCTACGGGTTGATCTAGGCCCTCCTCATTCATCTGTGACAGAACAGCCCCCACACCATGCTCTGAAGCGTCTGTCTGAACGATAAACTCACTTGAATAGTTGGGTGCCCTGAGCACGGGCGCCGTGCACATGGCAGCTTTCAGGGCCTCAAAAGCTTTCTGACAGGTATCAGTCCAGATCACCTTCTTGGGCTGCTTCCTGGAAGTCAGCTCAGTCATGGGTTCAACAATGTTGCAATACCCCTTAAAAAACCTCCTGTAATACACTGTGAGACCTAAGAAGGCTCTCACCTCTGTCTGGGTTTTGGGTGGCTCCCAAGCCAGGATGATTTGAATCTTGGGTTGTAGGGGCGCCACCTGGCCGCTCCCAACTTGGTGTCCCAAGTACACTAGACTAGGGTCTGAAAAGTAAACCAAATAGCCAAACATGGAAACACAGATTAATACATACATTTACAATAGGGAGCACTTGCACTGTAGCACTGAATAGCAGTAGCACAGTGCCCAAAGCATATAATACCAGCAAAAACACGTGAGGCAACAGAAAGAAAATGGAAGGGAGACCCACGCCAATGGTGCCAGGTCTAACACAGGGGTACAGATAAATCTGGTGGGATGGATGGATGGAGTTAACAGTGATTACAAGGTGGACTCTTAGAATTGAAAAAGTCCCATGGGTTCAGAAATTCTGGTTAACATGACATACCTAGGTATAGGCCCTGTACATCTCATCAATGGGAGCATTACTGATATACAATGATATAAAGTAAGGCCGATGCACTAAAAGACAGGTCGCTGTGGCCACAAATTGCGCACACCAACTTTTTGTGGCCTGTTTGTGTTTTTTGATAATACCTTTATGATACCTTTGTCTCAATAGGTAGCATTGCAAACTATCCATTTGCAGGGCATCACAGAGTGATAATACAAGTTACATAGCCATGTAGCTAATTAACACCAGCTGAGACTGGCAACAAATACAAGGACTTTGGCCTGCAACCAATCCCTGTGTTTGCATTTCTAAATGGGATTTTTGGTTCTATAAAGCAGGTGATGTTCCTTAACCCCTTCCATGCTGGGCCGTTTCCGCCGCTGTGCGGTAAACAAACGAACAGGGCGGGGCCGTGACGAACCCCAGCCATCATCAGCACACGAGCACCGTGGAGAGTGACGGCTGGGGTTCGTCATCAGCATGGAAGGGGTTAAAGGAGCCACACTGGCAAAGCTTTTCAAGCCAAGGATTTGTAATTGAAGAATAGTTTTATATACCTTGCTCACAATCCTATAAGGTTCAAGGTTATGAGTAATAAGATAAACAGGGCTTACACGGGCACCAGAGAACAATTTCATAACAGCAACGTGCATGATGCTACATTTGATCTGTGTGAAATTATGACTAGGCTAAGTGAAGAGAAGTGCACCTTCAACAGCCTTGCTCATTCTCCCTTTTGTGCAGAGGAGTTTCCAGGTCGATTTCAAACTGTGCACGGATAACACATTTTATGCATGAGCAGATTCATTTTTATTGGTTTCTGCATGAGCAAAATTTATTTTTCTCCATCTGCACTAGCAGGTGATGAAATAAATTGAGTAATCTGCCCTCTAATGTTTAATTATCTGCAGTACTTACTTATGGGGCACATAATATTACAGATAAAGAAAAATACATCTACAGTTCTCAATAAAATCAATGAAGAAAAACAATACTTTTTGATGCATTAAAGTGCTCGATACATTGCTTAATTTTGTGGTCCCAAAGTCTTCACACCTGGATTTTGCAGAATCATATTCTTTGCGCCTTGTGTGTGCTTTTTGTGCTCTGCCTGAAGCCTCACAGTCCCACAACCTTCACGTTCCCTGAGGAGGAGGGGCTGGCAAGTTGGGAGGCTCCACTGATGCTGATGCGCTATAAAGTGCAAACTACACCCATGCACTGTAGGACTCCTTCTGGGTGCTTTTTGAACTCTGCCTGAGGACTCACAGTCTCACAACGATCTCAAGCCCTGAGGAGGAGAGGCTGGCAACTTGGGAGGCCCTGCTGCTGCAGACGTGCTATAAAGTGCCAACTACATTCCTGTGGTGCGGAGCTCACCCAGGCGCGTCCCTGGATTAAGACTGGGCCAAGAGGGCGCCCATCTGCACCTCTCAGCAGCTGAAAGAGGCCGAGTCAGGCCCTCTCTGTTTGTCCCTTGGCTCGCATCAGCCGGCTTGCGACTCCTTTCTTGACCATCTAGGTTTGCCTTTTCTCCTGTACTGGAACTATGGGGAAAAGGAAAATTGCATGTGATGCAACAAGGAGTGATATGACAACTACAATTGATTCCTTCCCAAGCAGCTAGTGTCCTTTCAAAGGAGCGGTAACCCACCAAAATACCCATCTCCCTGGTGGAGGTAAGGGGCAACTTGCTTGTTTCCAATAGTTCTAATAGTCTGGACATTCTCGTGAGGCCAAATGAAGGAACTGTCGACGCCCGATCAAGTATGGACAGTGTGTGTTTGCCCCTTGTGGAGAATTTGCCTATTATGGAGCCTCTAGTGAAAAAGAAGAAGGGTAGGACACTGTGCAAGAAGGGGACAATAGACTGCAAGGGGACTTAACTGAAGAAGCATAATGTCATCCCATTGTGGACGTCCTCAAATATGGATGAGTTATGCTCTAGGATAGTATATTTGTTTAAATTACATCTAACGCCAGTACACCTTGCCTTGATGCCTTAGAGGAAAGTGCAACCCAAATATTGAGCCTTGCTAAACTCACTCTGCCCCTGATGTGCTTTTGGCCGTCCTCTTACCCTCCTAAGGATTTAAGCAATATGGCTAGTATGTTTTATGGTCCTAACCTCATTCAAACCATGGTCCGTATGGGTTGTGATTTGGGGCGCTGGAGGTTATGCCAGATCAGACTTAAATGACATAAATATCATCTTCACAGGTACAAGGGCCTATAACTCCCATTCTCTCTTCCCATGCAAACTGCTCCAGCGACGCTTCCTGGACAATTTGGTGACGTGGTGACCGGAGAGCTTGCTTCTAAGATGGGTAGTAAACCGAGGGAGATGTGCAAGAGTAGCTTTAGCAGAGAAGTTCAAGTTTTGAATCTCTCACCAGAAGTATGCCCTTATGTCTTAAACAGACCCAGACTGAAAACACAGTCCTATTGATTTTAAAAGTATCTGACTGGTTTACGAAATTTAGAGGCAATGACCACTCTTTATCTGAACACATTTTGATGGCAAGGAGGGAGTGATTGGGTAGGGCCATCCCATAAAACTATCCCTTGTAACTGCATAGTGGTCACCTTCGATGATCCAAGAATTATTGCAACCCTCCTACGGTAACTTCCTCTTCCTTTTTCAAGAGTTTCCTAGATATCTGTTTTCCCACTACAGTTTTTTAACAAACCTTATCATCTCTCAAGACTATCAATTCAATTCAATTTCAAAGCTTTATTCGATTATTAAAAACAATCACAAAAGCATACAGTAAAAGATACACAAAATACACATTATATTGGAAACGACAAAAGAACTCATCAGTATCGGGGTTTAAAAAAGTTATTAAAACACCAAACTTTTCCTATGCGAAACAGCTTTGAGTAGAAAGGTGGCAGTAAAAAAACAAATATCAACAGAGTCAAGTGCAAATAACAATTTCAGGGCTTGGGCTGTAGTATACACAGAGTGTTTTCTAAAAACGGGTCTAAGATAATAGCGGCGAAGGTGCAGGTAAAGAGGGCAAATGAGCATAAAGTGCAAGGTGCTTTGCCTAGACTGGCCATCACAGGGGCAGGGGGATTGACTATGAAGTTTCATCTCTGGGAAGGCCACTAGATTATGTACAATACCAAGTCTTAGCCTCGTAAGAACAAACAAATGCGATTGCTTGGTAATAAATTTAAGGTACATAGGCATGCCCTTGTCCTCCAACAAGTTAGAATAATAGAATGCATAGGTTGACATGGTGCTACATTTCGCCCTGCGTAGGTTAGAGTTGGTCCCAATAAAGACATTTTTAAGTTCCTTTTTGGAAAGAGTAGCAGCACTATGGGGATCATTAACAATGTCAAGGTTAAAGATATTACTGTAGGAAGATGAAACATAACTTAACCAGGGGATATTGCCAGCTTTGCTCATTTTAAGACAATCCGAAATGATCTGCCTGGTAAAATCAGTCTCATCTTTAACCCAAATTGACCTCCAGACCATTAAAGGTCTCAATCCCACTAAGTCTGTTAGATGATACAAACTCACCTCGCTATGACACAGTTCATTGGAAGTCGAGGGAGGTAAACAGAGGAGTCTTTTAAGGAACCCATTCTCGGTGACTTGAAGTTCCCTGTGCGGACAGTAGCCCCAAATACCAGATCCATATAGAGCAATAGATACGCACCTATGCCTGTAGATATCAAGCATATCCGGTATGCAGCGGCTACCAAGCTTAGAGGCAAAGCGAAAAACTCCGGAGGAGCTTTTAGCCATCCTAGCGTTTACATTTGAGAGCTCATGTGCCCAAGTCCCTTTGTTATTAAAAGTCACGCCAAGGTAGCAAAATCTATCCACCACCTCTATTTTATGATTATTAAAATGGAACCGCTTTAAGAGTTTCATACGTTTACCACAAGCCATGATATACGTCTTAGAGTTATTAATTTTCAATTTTCTCTCCTTGATAAAGTCATAAAAATAATTCATTAATTTTTGGAGCCCATTTGGAGTGCGCGAGAGTAATACCGTGTCGTCGGCATATAGCAAGACAGGCACGGCATTGCCACCAACCTGGGGGGAGTAAGCCTCTACCAGCTTCAATTCAGACTCTATAGAATTTATAAAGAGGGAAAAGAGCAGGGGGGCCAACACACAGCCTTGTCGAATACCAGACTTGACCTTCATTTTCTCTGTGCATTCACCTGCCTGGCCAAAACGAATCTGGGCTGATAAATTAATATAAAGTCTGGCCAGGAAATGTATTATTGCTGGGGGGGCACCCATACCCAATAAAGTGGACCATAACAAGTTATGGTCCACTAGATCGAAGGCACTCGAAAGATCAGCGAAACAGAGAAATAGAGAACCCGGTTTCGCCTTCGTATACTTTCCGATAAGGAGATCAAGATTAATGCACTGCTCCATTGTCCCCAATCCTTTGCGAAAGCCATATTGGGATTCCGCTAGGATTTTGTTTTCCTCTGCCCATTCCTCCAACCGCATCAAAAGAACCCTACTCATGATTTTAAGGGAGGAATCAAGAAGGGAGATAGGGCGGTAGTTCTTGGCCTCTCCTCTATCTCCCTTCTTGTAGATGGGTAAAATTATAGATTCACTCCAGGTAGGTGGTGTGCTCTCCAAGACTAAGGCATTAAACACCTGGGTTAGAAGTGAGCTCCAGAGTGTCGGGTTGGATTTGTACAGGTCAACCGGGACCCCGTCGGGTCCAGGAGCCTTTCCCCCTTTACTCCGACTAATAGCAGTGACAACCTCAGGAAGTGAGATGTCCAGGGGTAACTTCAATCCGGGCAACGGGGTAGGATAACTGGCACTGTCCTCTCTCAAGACTAATAAATAGAGATCATAAGCAGAAAATTGCGGTTCCGGTCAAGCCAGGATGGTGCTGTAACAGATATACACTCCTGGAAGGTTTGGATGAGTGCGATTGACTGAATGCTCTACACAAAGTCTAGGTTCCTGTTAGTAGGGGTGACACCCAGGCACAAGTGGCAGATGCTAACACGATTGCTAACATGATTGAGCCAGTTAAGGTTTCATCTTGGTAAATTGCAGGATTTAGGAATTAACTAGGAATCCAAGAGTGGGTCAATTTAGTGGCTAGATACCATGTGATCTGCCTACAAGAAACCTAGGAGTGCAAACCAAGATAGTTAGATGGGTTTTGTACATATCATTAGTCAGCTATCCATTCTAATGCTAGCACAGCTAAAGGTAGTCTACTTACCCTGATTGCAAATACTTTTTTGGGGAAGTGATTACATTTTATAATGATTTGTCTTATTTTCACTGCTTTGTGTTGGATGTTGTCTGGGATTGGATTACTAATTTTTAATTACTATAACAACATCTATTGCCCACCCCTTTCACGCTAAGTGTAGAGTGAAAGGATGCCTTATTTGGTGTGCCCCTTTTGGGAGTAAAGGCGCTACTCGGCGGACGCTTCCTGCTTTACCTGCTGTTGCTGTGGGGAGTTGGAGACCGGACCCGTGACTCACGGCCCCCGCTGCGCGGGAGCCGCTCGGGGTCAGCTGTGCCTGCCTGTGAACGGAGTGGAGTGAAGCCAGAATCCAGCAAAGGCTTGCGACGGGACTGCGAGGACCAGCAGGCAGTGCACTAACCTGCCACAGCTGGTCCTCTTCCCGCCGCCTCCTCCCTCGGATTGAAAACAGGGGCCGGACTTGGGCTTTGGTTCCCCTTTTGGGAGTAAAGGCGCTACTCGGCGGACGCTTCCTGCTTTACCTGCTGTTGCTGTGGGGAGTTGGAGACCGGACCCGTGACTCACGGCCCCCGCTGCGCGGGCGCCGCTCGGGGTCAGCTGTGCCTGCCTGTGAATGGAGTGGAGTGAAGCCGGAATCCAGCAAAGGCTTGCGACGGGACTGCGAGGACCAGCGGGCAGTGCGCTAACCTGCCACAGCTGGTCCTCTTCCCGCCGCCTCCTCCCTCGGATTGAAAACAGGGGCCGGACTTGGGCTTTGTGTGCCCCTTTTGGGAGTAAAGGCGCTACTCGGCGGACGCTTCCTGCTTTACCTGCTGTTGCTGTGGGGAGTTGGAGACCGGACCTGTGACTCACGGCCCCCGCTGCGCGGGCGCCGCTCGGGGTCAACTGTGCCTGCCTGTGAACGGAGTGGAGTGAAGCCGGAATCCAGCAAAGGCTTGCGACGGGACTGCGAGGACCAGCGGGCAGTGCGCTAACCTGCCACAGCTGGTCCTCTTCCCGCCGCCTCCTCCCTCGGATTGAAAATAGGGGCGTGGTCCTATAGGGAACTATATTGCTGGCCTATCTAACTCGGCCCGCGGGATGCGCGCGGACACGCACGGGCGAAGACCGGGCCAAGAGCGGGCCCGTTTGTGCCCGTTCGTGACCAGCAGTGACCGGACCGGGCTACCCCCTAACTAGTATAGTATCCACTTGCCATTTGGACCATGTCTGGTAGAGAAACACGGATAAAATCGTCACTAACCGGAAGCCTCTCAACTGCTGGAGGTATGGAAAAATTCCTTGTCAGGGCTAACAACATTATTGACAAAGAAATCGTCATCCTGGAGAAACGCTTATCTACAGAACTTATCTCTCTAAAACGCTCATCTATGGGACCTCTTGCTAACGCCATAACACCGGTAAGAAACTGCGAAAACTCTACCCCTATGGTTGAACTTCAGCCTCCGATTCCCGAGGTACAACCGTCGCTAAGAGTGGACTCTGACATTTTAGTGGATACTGTAGCTAACACAATTGAAACTGTAGCAGAGATTAATTTTGTTCCTGATAGCAATAATGTTTCAGTTATCTCTGTCCCTGAAGAGAGTTCCACTAACACTAAGAACTAAGGGGAAAGGGAAGGCGCAATTAGGAAACGGAAAAGAGTATACAATAAAAAAGAGCCAAAATCTGGTAGATCTGTTAAATCAGCTAAACTGCGTGGTGACCCACCCCCGACCATCAACACCCAGGAAGCTGTTCCCCCTGGTAGTGAGATGTCAATGGAGTGCGTTGCAGCCCTACGCAAATCGATTATATTCCCATTAGAGGCCAAATTGGATAGGTTGGACCTTAGAATGTCCAATATAGAGAAAACCACTGCTTCAATCCTAGCTAACTCCAGCAATCACAAATGCCTAAACACTCCTCCTATTGTCCCCACCCCCTCGGCCCCCTCCCTCCCCAGTCTGACACTATCATCTATCTCTTCCTTAACAAGTTGTCCACCTGCCCCGTCCTTATCCAGTAAAATTAATACCCCAACCCACCAGCATTTAGTGAGCCTACCAGCCGAATTGTCTAAACCCTCGGTACATACGGACAAGGTGAATCAGGGGTCCCCGGTTAAAGAATTTTAAACCCCTAGACCCAGACGGCCTGACCTACCACCAGAAGCCAATCGGTTCACGGTCGTCTTAGCTGGAGTACCGCCACTACAAAACGGGGAAACAGAAACTTTTAATTCCTTGAAATACAGAATTATTAAGTGGCTCAATTGGAATAGACCTTTTCCGGCTCATTTACATAACGAAATTATTATGGTCAGGAGGGTTCCCTGGGTTGGTAAGACTCCAAAAACCATCAATGGAGATTGCATTACTGTCAGTTTTAGAGATCCCCGTACGGTTTCTCATATCTGTGCGGGATTCAACAGATCCTTTGATTCAACTATACAAACCCTCCCAGTTTCTTTCTTTTTTCCACCAACTAACTATTTCCATCATACTAGAAGAGGAGACTGGACTGTAGTGGAACGTAGGGGCAGGCAACGACCATTTGATTTAAGACCTCCCATGCTACCCCAATACATACCCCAACCCAACCCCTTCTCTGATTATAATCGCTATGGTTGTTTAGAAGGCCTGGAGGGAGTTGACTGACTATACCCCAATGCACCATCTCCCGAGTTGGTCACTGTTATCGGAGATAGGATAGCTCTTTCAAAAAATATTTTACCGGATATACGTATGGTAGCTCCTCGTACCTTAGATACGATTTATATGATTCCTGCCCCATCTGTTGACCCGAAGGAGGTTTCCATGGTACCCCTCATTCCGTCTGTTGACCCGAAGGAGGTTTTTCACGCACCCCATATTCCGGGGTCAACAGATATGGGTTGTGCAAATATAGAACCTGTGCAGGTCCTTAAGCCAACAGGTTACTCAATGGCGAGTTGGAATATTGCAGGGTGGCGGCCAAGAGTCTCGGCCTTGGGATGGAGAGAACATATCATGGGTTTTGATATTTTGTGTTTGCAAGAAACATGGTCTGTTGAAGACATCCACTATGACGGCTTTGTATCTTATAATTGTCATGCTGAAAAATCTATGATGGGGAGTGAAGGACTGGGCTCTTTAAGGCCCAGCGGTGCCAGGGCACAACACCTGAAACCTTCGTGGGTAACCTGCTCCGGCGTACGAATGACAGAGACACGGGACACTTCCTTCGGCGTCAAAGATTCAAGGTTTATTTACTGCAGGGAACACAGAAGTCACGACAAGTACAACGCATGCCACTTGGGGAGACTGCTTCAAATTGGTTCTGTGGATTGCTCCTTTTATACACGATTTTCCCATAGAGTTACATTGAACACAAAAGTTTATGACCCGGTTCCCATAATTATCCCCCAGAGGGGTCGCTTTTGGTCACTTTGAAACACACAAGATCCGGGACATAAGTGCGGAAACATTTGGCGGTTCCCAACTGTAAAAACCCATCTTCCCACCATTAGCGCATTCCAATCAGTAGTAAAACAGATCGAAATAGGAACAGGGACAGGTGCAGAGGAAGAGGGAAACAGTGGGGAGATCGGAAAGGGTGTAAAAGGGGAGGTATCAGGACACACGAGATACAGGCATCAAAGGGACGTGCCTAATGAGATGCACGGCTGAGACAATAAACCGGCACGGCAAGATGAGCCTCAAGCGGCGCCATCTGCCTTACAGTATCATCCCCCTCATCATAAAGACACTTACAAAGGACATGTGTCTTCCGCAAATATCTTGGGAGTCCCAGGGTCGTGAAGCGGACAGCGTCCGTTCGCTGGCTACTTGAGGGCAAGAGACAAAATGGATGCCGTATCTAAGATGGAACCCGTGGGTACAGATGAAAAACCCACATAACAAACGAACGGTTTAAGTTAGCACAGCGAAACTGCTCACACTTACTAAACTCGTCATTTGCGGTTCATAGACACCAGACTCGACCATATTCGTGCGAGTCGAAAACACCACTTACAATTGTCACGGAACCTCAGACGCTCCTTTTGCCCTCATGTAGGCAAGCACTAGTCGGAATCATATTCGATATTCATCAGACCATCGAGATGTTGCTGTAGCATAGCTCTGTCCAATCGAGTCCCCTTGGTAACAGGTGGCTGTCTCATACACGTTGTAGCACAAAGGCCACATAAGGCAGGACCGCACTGCACACAAAGGCAACACGTGAACAGGAACGCTACAACGACTCCGATAATCATCAGAATCTTCCAACCCCAAGTCGACATCAGGCCCCAAAACCATCCAAGCAGCGTCCAATCCCCTACATCCACGTGTATGGATTCAGAGATCTTATGCAACTTTGAGATGGCTTGATAAACAGTCGGAGCGTTATCAGGAATGAAAATACAGCAGCTCGAATGGATCACCTTACATACCCCACCTCGATCTGCTAAGATCACGTCTAAAACCATACGGTTTTGTAACGTCATAAGTCTATCCGCCTGAAGTTCTGTGGTGATATTACCAAGGGCACTGGCAGTAATATTAGCTGTCGATTCTACCACTCGAGTCAGCTGTCTCAGGTTCCTACTATTAACCATAGGTCCCCAAAACGGGAGGAAACCCTTGAAAAAGTCTCCTGCCTCTTGACCGGCAGTATCCTCTTCGCTAATTACGCCTCTCACAACTCTAGTCTTGTGATAATCTGCATCTACAGTAAACGTCGGAGGCAACAAGTTTGCGATAAAACATGAGCCCATGAAGTCAGAGGGCAACCATGCATACGCACGATCATGACAGATGAAGTATGTACCCTTGGCAGCCAGAAACACAGGGGACGAGACCATCGGCAGAATGTAATTCTCGGTGCAAGCACTCTCTCCAAGTCGGGCTTTCGATCTTCGGCCACGACCTATTAGACAAAAATTACCAATGTGGGGTACGACCCATATCGGAGGTGAGCTTTTAAGCTGTTTTTCACTAGTGAACACACTATACTCGCCTCTACTCAGGACCCTATAAGCTTGTACCTCTTCTTCTGGAATAAGCGAGGGATCATAGATATCGCTATCTAAATCCTCTATTGCTATAGACAGGGGTTTTTGATACGAGGTAGGACCAGAGTAGGGGGAACGTGGTTCTCGAATGGGGTGGAAACCCAGTGCGCTTCGAAACATTGTTTGAAATGCTCGAGCAGACCCTTGGGAACTATACGGTAACACCAGATATAGAATTCCCTTATCCGTAGTATGTGGCATCAACCCACATACCCAACAATTAGTAGTGTTAACCACTAACTGATGCTGATGAAGGAGCTGAATAAAGGAATTGTTGCGGAATTCTGCACGTCTAGCCTGCTCGTGTTCGGGTAAGACATGAAAAGAATGGGGAGAAGCAACAGTAGTAAGTTTAGGATCAGGTGTTGGAGTAGGTAACACAGGAGATAGAAAACCAGAGATCATATAATACACCCCACCCGCCAAAAATGCAGAAACAGTCAAGAATAACACAAACACTTGGAATATAAAACATTTCGTACGACTAAGTTGTTGCAGCTTGAATCTTTGTATCTGAGCTTCTTCCAAGTCCATCAGCTTCGAAAATGCCATTCCCTACGACCGTTTCTTGACGCACTTCGTTCTGTGTAGCAATAGTCAATCCCTAGGAGTTCCCAGGAACCGACGGTCTTTAACCTAGTGTCAAGACCTACTAACCAGAAGGAAGTACGCGCGCGGCCCTACGGTCTTTATTTCACAAATATATATATATGCGAAAACAATGTTTCTCAGCTGTGGAAGCAAAAGTGTAAGGAATGAAACTCAATGAATATATACAAAAATAATTACAATGATACGAGTGTTCAAACTGATCGTGGAAAACGGGATAATGCAGTTGTCAATACAGCAAAGCAGGATCTTTTATTAGTCTTTAGTGCTAGATCGCAAGAAGTATCGGGTTTTCCCAGGACGTGTCTGCTCGTCAAACAAAGGATCCGTTGAAGAGACAGCGCCCTGCTGATCAGTTAAGTGTTCTGGTCTTGAGTCTTTTGATGACAATTGTTCAACAGTGTCTTTCTGCTGCACTGAGGATTCTCCAACAGGCTGTGCGTCGCTAAAGGGTACAAACGCCGGCAATCCTTCGGTTTCAGTTGATGCAATGCCTCTCCTCACCCACGGGTCTGCCGGCAAAGGAATAGGGACCTTTTTGGTGTGGGTGGCGTGCACCCAATTCTTCCGTCCCTCAAGACGAACAGCAGTCCTCGTGGCAAGGAGAACCTGGTAGGGTCCAGTGAACCTCGGGTCCAAGTTGTTCTTGCGCGAAAAGTTCCGCGTCACCACCCAATCTCCGGGCTGGAGCTGGTGGCCTGGACCCTCCGTCTGCGTCGGCAGTGCGTCGTAAACCTGTTGGTGAATTAACCTCAGTTTAGCAGTCAAGTCATGAAGGTAATCGATCAACATTGGGTACTCAAGATCACAGAACACACCTGGCCTAGGAACCCCCCACACATTCGCAGGACGGCCGAACACTATTTCATAGGGGCTAAGCCCTACTCGGGAGTGTACAGTCGCCCTAGTTGACAGTAATGCTAAAGGTAAAGCGTCAGGCCACGAAAGACCAGTCGTAGCCTGAATCTTTGCTAGTTTCAGTTTAAGGGTGCCGTTATACCCTTCGACCAAACCAGCTGACTGGGGATGGTTGGCGCTGTGGAATTTCTGATTAATTCCAAGGCCCTTACACACACTCTTCATCACACTTCCCACAAACTCACTTCCGTTATCTGACCACACGACTCTAGGCATTCCATACCGAGGAAAATATTCCTTCAGTAGGATTTTCGCAGTAGACAATGCAGTGTTGTCTTTGAGAGGATAGGCCTCGATCCATCGGGAGAATGCGCAAACCACAACTAAAACGTATTTCAGGTTATTGCATCGCTCCATATGGATGAAGTCCAATTGGATCACCTCAAAGGGACATGAAGGGGGAGCAAAACTGCCAGGAGGAGTTGGGGTTCCTTTGCCAGGATTGTACATCATGCACACCATACAATTCTTCACCAGACGTTCAGCACATTTCGTGATACCATCATTCTTCCACACAGGAGACAACAACTTACAAATACCTTTCGCGCTAATATGTGCTAACCCATGCGCCATTGTCACAACGGCCAGCACATACGCATCGGGCAACAACCATCTTTTCTGATCCGAAAAATCAATCCAACAACCACTCGCATCCAACTTTCCCGTACTTTCTTTCCACTTCGTCTTTTCAGTTTCGGTAGCCTCATTCTGAATTGCTTTCACACTCTCGATAGTGTCCTCACACATACTCGATTCTGTAGGCCACCTAACCGAACTCGTCACATACATTCGAGTGCTAAGGTTTCGAGCAGTCTCCTTAGCAATCTCATCCGCAAACGCATTACCACGACCAACATCATCCGTCACCTTACGATGCGCACTACATTTAACAATCGCCACTTGCTTAGGCAACGTAAGTGCATCCAAAAGATCATTCACAAGCTGGCCATGCTGAATCTTCGTACCATGCGATGTTAGAAAACCTCTCTCTCTCCACAACCGTCCAAAACTATGCGCGACACCAAAAGCGTATTGGCTGTCGGTAAACACATTCAAACGTTTTCCTTTTGCTAACACACACGCTCTAGTGAGAGCGATCAGCTCTGCAGCTTGGGCAGAATTCTGATTCAATCTTGCAGTCTCAACAACAGTATTCAGCGTTACAACAGCATACGCAGTAGTCACATCACCATTCGGCAGTTTAAAACATGAACCATCCACATACAGTGTTCCATCTGGGTTTTCCAATGGGGTGTTTTTAAGGTCCACTCGACCTTTTGTTTCTTCTTCTGTCCTCAAGTAACAATCATGTTCTGCTACTTCATCTGACTCTGAGCTAATTGGTAACAAAGTCGCCGGGTTCAGAACATTGCAACGTTTTATCTGGATATGACTTGCCAGCAACGTTAGCTCGTACCCAGACAATCTCGCACTCGTCAAGTGCTGGGTTTTTGTACGATTCAAAAGAGTGTCGACTGCATGCGGAACCATCACCGTAAGCATATTATCCATGACCAATCCTGCTGATTGTCGGATGGAGACCGCAGCTGCCGCTGTTGCTCTCAAACAACTCGGCAATGCTCTAGCTACCGGGTCCAAGGTCGAGGAAAAATATGCACATGGACGTTGTTTACCGCCAAAAGGTTGCGTTAGGACACTCAAAGCACAACCTTCCCTCTCGTGAACATATAATGTGAACGGCTTACTGTAGTCGGGAGTACCCAACACAGGAGCCGAACACAATGAATCACGCAATTCAGAAAAACTTTTCTGACATTCTTCCGTCCATGGTAAAGGAGTTGAAACATCCTTGCACGTAAGAGCCACTAATGGTTTCGCTAGCAATGAAAAGTTTGGAATCCATTGCCTGCAGTAAGACGTGATACCTAGAAAGGCACGCACATCTCTTTGGGTTTTTGGCACAGCCATTCGCGCAATTGCTGCAATCCTCTCTGGGGTCAACCTCCTTCCCTCCTTTGACAAGAAGTGACCTAGATAGGTTACTTCTTGACAACAATATTGGAGTTTAGAAGGGGACACCTTATGATTCAACTCATAGAGATGTTGCAGCAACGACACCGTAGCAATTTTGCAAATGTCCTGAGTATCTGCAGCCACCAATAGGTCATCGACGTATTGGATTAAGGCCGCACCGGCCGGCAACCGAAACGCATCCAGTTGACCCTTCAAGGCTTGACTGTAAATCGATGGACTTTCACAGTAGCCCTGAGGAGCGCGTTTGAACCGGAAGCTGCGTCCACCAAGAGAGAAACCGAAAAGGTCTCTGCTCTCTTCTGCGATCGGAATGCTGAAAAACGCGTTCTTTAAGTCAATCACCGAAAACCACGATGCAGAGGCTGGAATCAGAGTCAGTAGCGCCGTGATGTCAGGCACAACAGGGAATTGAGGAACCACAATTTTATTCACCTCCCGTAAATCGATAACAAAACGATAAACAGGCGGTTTCGAAGGATCAGTACGTTTTAGAATGGGCAGTACAGGGCTGTTGCACACGTTTCCCCGTGTTTCTTCAATTACGTCTTTCTCGATCAAATCATAGATGATCGCTAACAATGCTCGTTCACCATCGAGAGAGATGCGATACTGGGGAATACGTGGCAACCGCACGTTAGATTTCAACTGAACAACATAAGGGGAGATGTCAAGCAGGCCCACGTCATTGGGACCTGTTGCCCACAAAGATGCAGGAAGAGAACTCAATTCCGGTGGAAGCTTATCGAGAGACAAGTACATAGGAGAGACAACCCTCTCTCCCAACGTAAGCTTTACACCCTCAGGAGAACAATACAGAGTTGCATACAAGCGTTTAAGCAAATCCAGGCCCAAAAGATTTTCACCACAACCAGTAGTCAAAATCAACGGAGCTTGAAGCTCACGTGGCCCAATTGTAAGGGGCAAAGGGCGCGAAACTGGATTGCTAACGGGGGCGCCAGAGAATCCAACGGAAACATTTGTTAAGCCAGACAAAGGTGCGCCAGGGAGTTTCGAATGCATAATAGAACTTTTCGCTGCACCAGTGTCCAACAGAAAAGGCTCAACGACGCCCGATGTAGCAACTGCGACGTAAGGCCCTCTCTGATCAACCGGAACTGATACCACTCCCTCTCCTTGTCTTTGGCTGTCCTAGTAATTACTGTCGTCAGTTCCCTGATCGACGTAATAATCGTCTACATTGTACTGCGCAGATCGTCCTTGCGATGATCCACGTTGATCGAAACAGTTATTAGAATTAGATGAGTTATCAGAACGATCATTCTGAGCACCACGACCCCTACCACGTGATACCTGATGCGAACCACCACGACCTCCTTTGGACGAATTACCACTATTTCGATCATTCAGAACAGGGCAATTGAATTTAATGTGTCCCTCCTGTCTACAATAAGCACATTGATTGTACCCTAACGATGATCTTTGGGAGGAGTCATTACGCTGCTGCGATCGATTCGATTGCGACTGCGATCTATTCTGTTGCGATGCATTCTGATTTGAACGCGGAGGATACGCTTGTTGCAGCAGCACTTTAGTTTTGAGCTCTTTCGTCTTTTTATCAGCACAGTCGTTCTCCTCTTTCTCTCTATTCTCATAATATTGCGCTGTAGCCAATATCTGAGCTGAGGTAGAAACGGCCCATGCACTTTCCGAATTCTTTAATTTATTGCTCAAATCGGGCAATAAGTTCGAAACAAATTTATCCACAAACAATCGCTGACCACCCTCGGTACCCATATCCTGTCCACTATGGTCAATGAATGCTTCCTCGAACCTCGTAAAGAAGTCGGAAACACTCTCGTCCTTCTTTTGCTTACAAGCTGACAATTTGTCCCAGTTCACCCTCATAGCTGGCATGAGAGTTTTCATTAACGTTATTATTCGTTGAGGAAGAGCAGTAATCATCTGCTCAGGTTTAGCTCCACCAGTTTGCAAACCATCCGCCGCTACAATGGCAGCCCAATCACCACCTAATTCATTTGGATGATTCTCCTGCCGAATCTTAGCCCATACCGGTTGCGGTACGACATTGCCGAACAACATATCGATATCGGCAAGATTCATTACCGTAGCATCTATGAGCTGCGATAATTCTTTGTAATACCCTGTAGGATTTTTGCGAGGGTCAGGCAAAGATTGCTTCACCTGTAACACTTCCGAGCGTTTCCATGGGAGATGTATCCATACTCTCTGGAAATGCCCCAGTGTCGGAGGAGCAGCATTAGGATTAGGTGGCATCCACACCGGTGGAACTTCGCGCATAGGAAATTGACCAGACTCATCTGGCTGTCTTTCAATATCCTCAACAAACAAGGCTTGGGGTATCGGAGTGGGACGAAAAGATAGCAACCGCTCAACAGCACGTCGAACGTTGGTATCCACTATCAGTCCGTTCGAGAACTGAAGCTGAAGATCAGACAAAGCGGTCAGCACCTCGTCAGGTGCATCGGCAGATATCTGATCTCTAAGGACCTTACACATTTCCTCGAACACAAATCTCTGGGTTGGTATATTGAATTGACAAAATGTGTCGAGTACAATACGGGGTGGATTTCTAAGAGGATTCATCATCCAACCCATCGCCATATTATATAGCGAAGCGCGTTCTCTGTTACCAGGAAGCGGACTACGTCTCTGAGGACCATCGGAACCAGCGGACCCAAGAACAGGTCCGAGCGAATGAAAGAAGCTAGCCGCAAGAGGAGAATTACGACTACGAGTAGAGGGAGAAGTATGGGACACAGGACTAACAAGTGAAGGGGTAGAAACAGTAGCAACAGCAGGAGTTAACAGAACAGGAGCAGTAGCGGGAGCAGGAGTATGTGGAAGCGGAGGAGCAGTAGGGATAGCAACAGACAAAGGAGCAGGAACAGTCGGAAGAACGGGTGCAGGTTGAGGGACAGGCTGAGGAACAGGAAGAACAGGTGGAAGAATAGGTACAGGAGGAACTACAGGAGCTGTGGTACCCTGTACATACGGAGGTGGCGACTTCATGAGATAAGACATTAAAGGATCCTCAACTGCATCTTCCTTCTTTTCCGACTCCGTAGGCAAAGCAGGATAGCATTTATCTATAGTCATACGCTGTAATCTATCAAACACTTCCTTATCCTTAACCTCCTTATCATGCTGAAACTGCTCTGCTTTCTTCACAATAGTAGCAACATTATCTTTCTGATTTTGTCTAGTCTGTCTGATTTCTTTCTGTCGGGCTTCTTTGCGCCACAACCGAAAGGCATCAAACATGGCCGGCCTTGACTTTCTTTCGAACAATTTAACCTCTAGATTATCTAAGATCGGGGTCTCGAAGCTACCATGAGGTGGCCAACGAAGGTCACCGTCCTTCTTCGTGTATTTGATCCAGTATTCATTAAAAGTAATCGGGCCTAGCCCATGTTTACTGTACAGTTCATAAGTGGGAGTTCCAACCGGAGGTATCGGACACGAGTCCTCCAGTCGGGAATCCATACCACAAGGCCTGAAACAACTAAACAAAGTACTGCGACCAGGCATCTTGCACACTAGCCGAGTTTCACAAACGTCAAGGGTTACGGGATTTACCAAGTCCCAGCAAAGAGCTAATACCCTCGGTTTTTGGCGTCTGCAGTCGTCAAATAATACAACAAAGTACGCTAGCAAAGTGTCACCGACAAAAACACTCATACAGCGTCAACAACAAAAACACTCGCTAAAGTGTCAACGACTAAGAACTCTGGGAGCGACCCACAAATACTTAACTCAGAGATCGATGGCGTCACCAGGAAGGCCCGTCAACCGTCTCGCTCTACCAAGGTCTACGCCAGGCGCCAAAACAGGTCTACAGTCAGGGCAGCAGTCCGTCGCAGCCGTCAGGAGGCGGGAATCTTCGCGGGAAAAGTCTTCGGGCCACTTATTTCGACAACAGGATCGATGAAGCGGGGTGCACCTTCCCTCGGAGATTTCACACGAAGTTCCTCACGATCGTCGGGCTTGGACCGGTACCACTGATGCAGCCCCACGTTGGGCGCCAACTGAAGGACTGGGCTCTTTAAGGCCCAGCGGTGCCAGGGCACAACACCTGAAACCTTCGTGGGTAACCTGCTCCGGCGTACGAATGACAGAGACACGGGACACTTCCTTCGGCGTCAAAGATTCAAGGTTTATTTACTGCAGGGAACACAGAAGTCACGACAAGTACAACGCATGCCACTTGGGGAGACTGCTTCAAATTGGTTCTGTGGATCGCTCCTTTTATACACGATTTTCCCATAGAGTTACATTGAACACAAAAGTTTATGACCCGGTTCCCATAATTATCCCCCAGAGGGGTCGCATTTGGTCACTTTGAAACACACAAGATCCGGGACATAAGTGCGGAAACATTTGGCGGTTCCCAACTGTAAAAACCCATCTTCCCACCATTAGCGCATTCCAATCAGTAGTAAAACAGATCGAAATAGGAACAGGGACAGGTGCAGAGGAAGAGGGAAACAGTGGGGAGATCGGAAAGGGTGTAAAAGGGGAGGTATCAGGACACACGAGATACAGGCATCAAAGGGACGTGCCTAATGAGATGCACGGCTGAGACAATAAACCGGCACGGCAAGATGAGCCTCAAGCGGCGCCATCTGCCTTACAGTATCATCCCCCTCATCATAAAGACACTTACAAAGGACATGTGTCTTCCGCAAATATCTTGGGAGTCCCAGGGTCGTGAAGCGGACAGCGTCCGTTCGCTGGCTACTTGAGGGCAAGAGACAAAATGGATGCCGTATCTAAGATTGAACCCGTGGGTACAGATGAAAAACCCACATAACAAACGAACGGTTTAAGTTAGCACAGCGAAACTGCGCACACTTACTAAACTCGTCATTTGCGGTTCATAGATACCAGACTCGACCATATTCGTGCGAGTCGAAAACACCACTTACAATTGTCACGGAACCTCAGGAGGGCAAAAGGTGGTCTATTGATCTTAATATCTGTACATCTCCCTGTATTCGTAAAAAAAAGTCATCTGGTGGGGTTTCACTCTCAGATATTGGAAATAGTAGTTAACAGGGATAGGAACTTTCTGCTGATTAATCACTACAATAACACCTTTGATTCTACCAGCACTTCTATTGTGGATGAGCTTGAAGCGGTACTGGACACCATCTACTATAAATCTACCACATCCTATGATATCATCTGGGGTGGAGATTTTAATATCAGAACCTGTCCTCACTCTTACACAACTGCCTGTGGGTTCAATGGGAACAATGGAGAGTACTTAGCTCACTTTATACACTCCCCCTACGGTATCTCCCTCAACAATCTTCTATTAAAGTACGATATGGCCATCCATCAACATGCCCCCGATAAAGAGGGTAATATGGCTCCCACTTTTACGGGGAGAAATACTGCCTCTGTTATTGATTACCTGCTTATCTCGACTCAGATTGTCCCGCTTTGTACGGTCCCGCTTATTCAGGACCTTGGTTTGAGTGATCACAACGTTCTAACTATGTCCATCTTTACCGAGAATCCTAGGAAGGTTTTTTCCGGCAGGGTTGTAGATAATATCATTCCATGTAGGCAAAACGGGATACGGATTAAGTGGTGTGGGGAAAAATCCGAGAACTTACATTGTAGTGTGGTGAAAGCTGGTTCAAAAGTGATACTTAGCTGCCTCGAAATCGATGCTCCATCCGAAAGCATTATAAAGGACTTCGAGGAGCTTGGCACCATAATTAAGAAAATTTTTACTACTAACAAGTCCCCTATCAAACGGGATACGTTAGGCTGGTTTAATCATGCGTGCACTAGTGCGCTAAAAGCTCTTAAGAATGCGCTATCCAACCTACCTAGAGATAGGGAAGTGGTTAAACACTTGAGGGCCAATTACAACATTGAATTGAAACACAGGAAACAAGAGCTAAGAGAACAAGCCTGGGATGACCTGAACAAAGCTGCAGCCCTTCGGGACAGAAATTTTCTGGAGCACTATTAATAGCCCTTTCCTCCAGAAGGAAGAATTCCCAGTCCTTACTGCTCAAGTAAGTGAAGATAGTTGGGTCTTATATTTCACAGGGATCTTTGACCCAGTCAGGGAGACCCCTGCTAACATCTTTAATAACCCCATTATTCCATCTGAACCCCTGGGACTTACGATGCATGAAGTAGATATGGCTATTAACGGGAGCAAAGGAGGGAAGGCTCCGGGTCCAGATGGGGTCCCTATTGACCTATACAAATTTAATCTGGCCCTGTGGAGTCCTCTATTGACCCTAGCTTTTAATGCCGCTGCTGACAATAACACCCCCTCAACCTGGAGTGAATCCATTATTATTCCAATCTACAAGAAGGGAGATAGAGGAGAGGCCAAGAACTACCGCCCTATCTCCCTCCTGGATTCCTCATTAAAAATCATGAGTAGGGTTCTATTGATGCGATTGGAAGAATGGGCCGAAGACAACAATATTCTTGCACCATCCCAATATGGCTTTAGAAAGGGCCTTGGTACTGTAGAACAATGTATTAACCTAAACCTCCTAATCGGAAAATACACCAAGGCCAAACCGGGCTCTCTGTTCCTGTGTTTCGCGGATCTCTCCAGTGCCTTCGATTTGGTCGACCATGCCTTATTATGGTCAACCTTACTGGGCATGGGTGCCCCCTCTGCTATTATCCACTTCTTAGCAAGACTCTACTCCAACCTATCGGCCCAAATCCGTTACGGTCCAGCGGGAGAGTGTACTAGAAAGATCAAGGTCAGATCTGGTATCAGACAGGGATGCGTTTTGGCGCCGTTGCTTTTCTCGCTTTTTATTAACTCAGTTGAGCAGGAACTAATGAAAATCCAAGCCGACGCCCCACAAGCGGGAGGTCTACCTATATCGGTATTACTCTATGCCGATGATACGGTTTTACTTTCTAGAACCGCAATAGGCCTCCAAAAATTGATGAATTGTTTTTATGCCTTTATCCAGGGGAAGAAACTCAAAATCAATAACTCAAAAACATTTATCCTGGTGTGTGGCAAAAAGGTAAAACATCTTAAACCGTTTTATTTTAAGGAAAATCGTATTGAGGTTGTCGAAAATTTCTGTTATCTGGGCGTTACTTTTAATAATGGTGGCTCCTGGAGACCAGAGCAATTAAATGTTAAAGCAAGGACGGAGAAGGCTTGTCTAGGCGTTTTCCGCTTTGCTTCAAAAGTAGGAAGTCGTCGAATTGTAGATATGTTGAATATCTACAAACATAGATGTGCATCGATAGCATTGTATGGTTCCGGGGTATGGGGACATTGTAATGTAAGGGGTCTGCAAACTATGGAAAATATGTTCCTCAAAAGATTACTCTGCCTCCCACCCTCGGCATCCACTGAGTTAACACACCTAGAATTAGGTTTGGAATATTTAGCCGACCTAATTGGACTAAGACCATTATTGGTGTGGAAATCCATTTTTACCAAGTCCGAAACAGACTTTACCAAAAGAATCATCAAGGATTGTCTACATTTGGAAAAAGTCTCTAACATCCCCTGGCTAAAATATGTGATTTCAACCCTTAAGGACCTATTTGATATGGATGTAAGTAAAGATCCTGTATGTATTAATTCCTTGTCTAAACAGGAGGTCAAAGGTGAATTTCTGAGGGTTAAAACTGATATGCGGAAAACAGAAACAAGAGAGTATTCAACCCATGTTTTTTATTATTCTCTTAAAGATGATGTTTCGGGCATACCTATTTACCTCAATGTCATCAGTAGACGACCCCATCAATTTGTCCTTTCAAGGCTAAGACTTGGCATTGTGCATAATTTGGTGGCATTCCCTATGATGAAATGCCACCCTGTTACCCCTTGTCCGTGTGACGGTTTAACTAAACAAAGCACCTCGCACTTTCTCCTACTCTGTCCATTGTACAAAGCTCTGCGTATTTTCTATCTTAAACCTTTGTTCATGAAATATTCTATGTATACCACAGGAAATGCTATGAAGTTATTATTTTCACTTGCGAGCCCGGATATATGTTTTTTTACTGCAACCTTCATCTTAAAATCTATTACAGCAAGAAAAAGTATGGTTTTCCTTTAAACTTTGTATTTTAACTATCGTAGCCTATGCCATATTCACTAGTTAAATTGTATGAAATGTATCTCCCCTGTTGCTGCAATTTTATAAGTATAATGTTTTAATCTGTATCCTTTTATGATGTTTTAAAACATTTGAATAAAGTTTATGAAACGAAAAGCAAGGTGGAGTTAAGCCACATTAAGTGGCTTAACGTTGCCTTGTAAATAAGGCAAAGCGCCTATTGCCACAGGAACGTCGATCAAAGTAACATTCCTGTGGCGATAGGGGCTTGTAAATATGCCCCTTTATATTTATGACACTCCCTTTATCGCAGAACTCAGAATGTGCAATATTTTAGTGCAATAGTGCTGCAATTGTAAAGAATTGTTGTTTATTGTAGAATGTCTCTTGTATCTTATGTAATTTTTAAATACAATATTGTGGTTTTATTTGTTTTTTATGAGATGGGGTATTTTAAGGTTTGAAACATCAAAGTGAGATATGGGTTCAAATGAAGTCCTCAATGAACAGTGTGATGTAATGTGTTTCACAGGGGTAAATGAAGTCTTTTTAATGTTTGTATTATCTTTTACATGTACTTTAATGCTACAGAAGCATAGCGAAATAAAGTTTATTGACTGACTGACTACAAAATGTAAAGCTGTTATGTATCAAAGGCACATTGCAATTCACAAATGCACTTCTGTGTCATAATTTGCACTATGGGACACAGTAGGAATATTTAGGAAAAGAAGGGCACTTCCACTTTGTGAATATTGGCTTCTGAGCAATGGGTGAAGCACACAGCACTCCGGGGAACTTCTTCATGCTGCAGACAATGTGCGTAGCCTCATGTTCGTTTTTTTGTCTGATTACAGGGACAGGGGTGGTTCTCAGAAAACAAAATGCTACATAGCAATTTGTAATGCAGGGAGGGTGGCTTGATATCACCTGCATGAAACGTTTATGCATTTCCACCCTTCATTTGCAGGATCCACAATCAGAATAATATTAATGGGAAAGGAGTCTTTTGCAACCTGTATATTTAGTCTCAGGTTATAACATTTCTGGCAAGAATGTGGTTCACAATCCTATTTATCTGTAAATTTGTTCCAGTCCAGGTTAGCTTGTGTCTCCTTAAATCCACCAAATGAGTTAAAGCTCAATTGTCGTGATCTACAAAATATCATTCAGGCCTGTATAACAAGTGGGTAATAAAATACCAATCTCTATGCAAATGCAAAACCTCTGGATTTCATGATTTTCCCCATGTCAACTTCAACAGGTCAAAGTTGTTGAAATGTACCGGGGGAAAGCCCTGTAATTACTAAGATAAACCACATTTGGTGCAGGGGCGACAAGGTTCTACATATTACTCCTCATTTCTGAGTTCAAACTTAAAATTGGATAATAAGCAGGGCCCAGCAAATACCTCAACTTGCGCTGTAGATATTTAACAAGTCTGATATATTTCTCATGACCCTCCATCACACTTGTGATCAGCCTTCAGAAAAGACTTAAGTTAAATGATCTCTCCCAAAACATTGTAGTCCCCAATCTTCCTATTTGCACTTATCTAAACATTTGATCAAACATTTACTTGAAGTTGTAGATCTATTTGTGCTATCTTAAATGTTGTTTTGGAGCCCAGGGCAAGACATATTTTGGCACTCATTTTTGGAACGATTTGCCTTTATTATACATCTTCAACCAGTGTTTAATTTGAGCTGGTGGTTTCCGGAGCTCAGCACAGGCACTTAATTGCAGGCACTGGCACTTCATTGTCAGAACCTGCACTTATGACAGCTGCCACATGGCGGTGCTGTTTGTGTAATTTAAAGATGAGCAGGAAACTATTGTTTTGTTAATTTAATATACATTCAAAACAACTAATACCTGCCACCCAAGCCATTCTTGAAGCTTTGGGGGCCTCGAACAGTCTGAATTGTCACACTTGTTAAAGTGTGACGGGTAGTAGTTGTGTGTGTACAGTGGCAATGTGTGGTGAATACTGAGGTGGCTTCCTGAGGTGGGTCCGGCACCTTTATTTTTACAAATTAAGCACTGTCCTCAGTTAATTCAAGCCCGAATTATGCCAAAAATATGGAGTTATACATTACACTTTAAGAAACAGAGCAAATAAAATCAGTTCCCAGCTCAAGGTACTCAGCCTGTTCTAGCCAAATAGTACCAAACAAAATGATAGATAATCTACAGCGACAACTAGTCCATAATAAAAAAAGATATATGCAACTAGCACTTTCAAGTGTGGCTTTAAGTGCCAGATATTCATAATCACAAATAAATTCCCTTCATAATTGCCATTCTCACTGCAAACTTAAAAATCAAAGCACTGCAACTAGAATTTTTGTGATTTCATCAGGTGAAATCTGCCAACTTTATCCTTATATCTCCTTATTCCATGCTCTTTTCTTTTTACGTGTACACTTCTTTGGCTAGACAGAAGCGTCTGACCCTGCTTAAGTAAGAGAAATGTTAGGGGGTGGGATACAGAAGAAGAAAAGAGAGGTAAAGAGAATGATAAAGTAAGAGAGTTGAAGTAGGAGAACAAAAGATGCAGAGAAATAGGTGAGATAGGGTGAGAAGTAAGGTGAAGGAACAAAGCTGACAGTCAGAAGGAAAGAGACATGGAGAGGTAGAAAGGGGATGGGGTAGTTAGAAATATGTATATAAGAAGGTATTGTTGTAGAGTGAGGTAGATGGGCAGAAAAATCAGAGATAGGTAAAAGTAAAATTATAGTAGGGTGTTTAGCCGGGTAGCCTTAGTGTTGAGGAAGAGAAAAAGGTAAGGTAGAAAGAACTTGAAATAATTAGAGGTGGGGGAAAGTTAGAAGTAGACAGGCGAGGTGGTAAGAGAAGATAGAGAGGGTGGGTTAAAGTGGAGAAAGAGGGATGTGGTATAGAGAGAAAAGAAATTCAGTAGAGAGACAGGGTGTGGCAGAGAAAAAGAGAAGAGGTTACAACAGAGAGACATAGAGGGGGAGAGAGAGAGAGAAAGGTGAAGTAGTGAGATATAGTAGGAGTGGTAGAGATAGAAAGGCATGGTACGTTAAAATAGAGAAGGAGATGCAGAGAGAGATGAGGACGAGACAGACATCAGATAATGGAAGAGAAGAGAGGTACAAAAAAGAGATAGTGAGAAATGAGTAAGATAGTATGAGAGTTGAGGCAGAGGAATGAATGTAGAAAGGTAGAAAGGTAGAGAAAAGGTAGAGAAGAGTTTGGATAGGTTGGACAGCGAGAGAGAAAGGCAAAGATGAGGTGAAGAGAAAGAGATGTAAAATAGTGAAACACGTGAGGTGAAGGTAGGTGAGGTAGAGACTAGTGAGGTAGAGAGGGAGATGAGAGGGGTGGAAAGATGAACTCTTGGGAGGTGGAGAGATAGAGAGGTGAGATAAAGAAAGAGAGGAACTTGAGAGAAAGATTAAACACATGGAAGAGAGATAAAAAAGGATGTGATGGAAATACAACAGAGAAGTGTAAAGAGATTAGTGAGGTAGAGGCAGCATTGAGGCAGACAGAGGGGTAGAATAGAAGAGATGTAAGGTACACAGTGTAGTAGTGAGTGGGGAGGTTGTGAGTTAGAATTAGAGAGACGGGGTAGAGAGAAGTGTACTGAGTAAGAGGTGTGGAAGAAATAGGTGAGGTGTGAATACTGCGATCGATGGGGGAAGGTACACTGAGATGTAAAGAGAGAGGTATGGTGAGTTGAACTAAAAACAGGGACATGAGCTATTTAGTTGCCACCGACTGCCTGAGAGCACATGGATTATGGTTGGGAAAGCCGGGCTTGTATACTAAACGTCAAGAAACGGACATGCTGAGCTGTCAAGTTTATGCACAGTATTTACAACAGGGTTTCTGACTAACTGGATCACCTCCCCAGGACACCCTTTGGAGCTGAGGGTCCTGGGTAATTGCCAACTTTGCCCGTGCCTTAAATTGGCTATATCATTTCGAGCCGTATTCTGCATAGTGTCCAAGGGGGCAATGGGAGTATGCATCCCCTTTGCTAGTATTACAGAAGGAGGTGCAGATGATTGTTCGGCAGCATCTGTAATACCAGTAGCACATGTAACACTAGCGCTATCTTGTGAGAACATTCACTAGTTATCATGGGGTCTGGGCCCATGCAAATAAGGGAAACAAGTTTGCCTTTGCACTTGTATCCTATTACAGATTCAGACACAAAGACAAACATTCCATTAAGAGATGCACTGAGAGTGCACTACAAAAAGGTGGCACCTTGTCAGTGCGCTCCCAGAGGGCACCCTCTGGATGGGACAAGGGAATGCCATGGACCCACCAAACATCGCTCTGCTGGTGCTTGAAGTCACCTGCACTGTGAAACACAACGCAGCTTATAAGCAGTGGCTCCATCTCTCGCTTAATGAGCTGTTCCAGGGGAGGTGCAAGTTTGCAGCTGATTTGGTGCAGCACATTTATGATAATAGGGTACACTGTCCCAATCTGTGCCGGGCACATTTCTTGAGAATGGTGCCTAGCACGTACTTCAGCCGTCTATCTGTTCTGTTATCAAAACCCAGGTCTATGCAGAAGTCACATATTCATTTGTTTAACCAGTCACGTTTGAGCAATGTATCTTTCAAAATTGTTCAACAATTTTACAGCTCTAGAGAAATGTTGACATAACTAAAAGTTTGGAAAGATGAAAGGCCAAAAGTCAACCACTCCTGTACCAAGCTGCAATATCATTGGTAAACGTCTTTAATTTGATACATTCTGTCACAGTAAAGTTGACTTTACTCAGTTCAACTAAGTAATGAAAAGATACAGCACCTCCAGATGCTGATGCATATATCAAAGGGTCAACTTTTTCCCCGTGGCCACAGGGTGGTAAATGTTACATGTTAGAGGGTACTTGCTTAATGCACATTGCATATTCAAACTATCAAAAACTGGAGATCATTAAAGGGCAACTATTCTGTTTCAAAAACTTCCAAGACATCAACTCAAATATTCAGGACTACATTGAAAACTTGACCTTACACATCATATTTAAGCCCAATAATACTCTTCTGTCATGATCAACTAAATCCTACAGTGAGCCATTACATTTGGAGACAGGACGGTTCCAAACTCGCATTCATGTAATGCTGCATGTTTTGCTTCCAGTATGTTTTAAATACATTTTGGTAAGACATAGATTTTCAAGTTGGCATAATGACTACACACGAAACAATAACTCGTAGGTTTACATCTTTGGGCCAAGTGTAAAGTATTTTGAAATGCTGCTATTCCTTTATAGTCTGTTGAAATGTAGTTTAAAAGTCACTGCTAAATATTCTGTTTATGTCTTTGAAGTTCTCTTACCTTATTCTCCTCCATTTCATGGAGGACACTATTAGCTGCTGGGAAGCAGAGGTGTCCTTCACAGACCCCTATCCACTACTGTGGAGGATTTGAAGTGATGAAAAGAAGTCTCCAACAATAGGTAAATGTCAATGACAGTGAAATGCCAAATATAAGAAGAAATATACACCTTCTCAGCAACTACCGTCCGGTCTCCAAGCTATGAAATGACAACAGAAGCCACATTCCGGAACGGTAAGCCATGATGCAACAATGGCTGCATCAGAGTTCCCTGAAGATTCTGCAGTGCTAAGACTCCAGAGGTTTCCATGGCCCCAGAGAGACACATCATGGCAACAAGATTCCAATCTGTATCAGAACTCTGTTTTTATTTAACAAAAACATGATTAACTGTTGTCTACATTGCTAATGGTGGATATGGCCCTGCCTTGTGCAGAGTAAAGCAGGGGTATCACCAAAGTGTTAATTTGGAATGGTGAACAGACAAAATATCGACTCCAAAATATCGACTGGACATAATATCGACTTTTAAATATAGACTGGACAAAATATCGACTGGACAGAATATCGACTACAAAAATATCGTTTTTAAGGTAAGTGAAGTAATATCGACTGTATAAAATATAGATAGCAAAAATATCGAATTTTTAATAATATATAATACTTTATAGTGTATTTTTATGTAATAATATGTGTGAAAAGTGTGTATTAATGTTATAAAATATTTTATTAAATGAATTTCGTTTTTATAATAATTGCGTAATGTAATTCTGTAGCGGGTTGTGGGTTTATAGGGGAATAGGGTGGGAAGTAATTTAATAATAATTAATTAATTAATTAATATATGTTTGTAAATATTTTTTATTAATAATTAATTGATAATTAATTAATATTAATTAGTTAATTAATTAATATAATTTTGTACATATTTTTTATTATTAATTAATTGGTAATTAATTAATTGTAATTAGTTAATTACATTAATTAGAGTAAATTTTAAAAATATATAATTTTGTGTTATTGTAAAGTTATTAATTGGGGTAAAATAATATTAATTATTAAATTAATTACAGCTAATGTGCTAATATATTTACTTTATTGTTATTGTTAATTAATAATTAATTGGTAATTAAATAATATTGATTAATTTTGGGTAATGGAGTATTTTTAGGGTTCAGGGTCAGTTTTCAGTTTTTGGGTAAAGGGGTATTTTTAGGGTTCAGGGTCAGTTTTCAGTTTTTGGGTAAAGGGGTATTTTTAGGGTTCAGGGTCAGTTTTCAGTTTTTGGGTAAAGGGGTATTTTTAGGGTTCAGGGTCAGTTTTCAGTTTTTGGGTAAAGGGGTAATTTTTAGGGTTCAGGGTCAGTTTTCAGTTTTTGGGTAAAGGGGTAATTTTTAGGGTTTAGGGTCAGTTTTTAGTTTTAGGGTAAAGGGGTATTTTTAGGGTTCAGGGTCAGTTTTGGGTTTTTGGGTAAAGGGGTATTTTTAGGGTTTAGGGTCAGTTTTGGGTTTTTGGGTAAATGGGTATTTTTAGGGTTCAGGGTCAGTTTTCAGTATCTTATTTAATTATTGTATGTTATTATATATATATGTTTTAACAAATAATATTGTAAAAAAATGTTTTAATTACTTTCATTTATTATTTAATTATTATAAGTTAATGTAAGTATTTTTAAGTATATTTTAGTAATTACATTTTAATATTAATTTAATTTAACACTGTTTTTTATAAAGTCGATATTTTTTACAACTATATTATTGTAAACGATATTTTGTACTCGATATTTTTGTACTTACCTGTTTGTAGATACAAACTCGATATTTTGACTGTCGATATTTTGTCCACGATATTTTGGCTAGTCGATATTTTGACCCTCGATATTATTTCAGTGATCCATTTGGAATATCTGGGGCAGCTGGGTTAATTTCCTCTGCTTGTCGGATATATGCATGAATAATCTCATTATGAATGTGAGTAAATATTGCAGGTTTACATTAGTGAGATTAAGGCTATAGTTTTATTTTACCAGTGGATGAACTGGATTTTATTGGGACCAGGTTTGGGAATTTCTACTTCAGCTTCAGCACCTCTCCCTGGAGCTCTGAAGCCTGTGCACAAAGGCTGGAAGGAGTAACATGTGCCTCCTGTAAATAAGATGGAAGGGATATGTTTCATCCTATGTGCCTGAAGATTTGTTGTGCTTTTAAACTGGCATATGGTAATCCCATGTCCATTTTGTGTTCTTCTTGTCAATATCTTATTGGAAAGAGGATCTGCTGATACACCTAACTGTTAAACTGGAAAAGGTTTTGTGTGGGCAGCAAAATAAGGACCCGAAAGAAGAAAACATGAGGGAAGAATACATGATTAAATAATGATTCCACATGATGGGAAGACAGCAGTTTTCAGGACTTGGATAGCATTGAATCAATGCTTAATTTGAGCCAGTGGTTTCTGGTGCTCCACACCGGCACTCAGTCATTATCACCAGCGCTTAAGCACCAGTTAAGGGCACATTTATTTTTGATAGGCACGGAGAGATTAAGTGAGTCACAAGATATGGAGCCGATGCAAAGACTCAAACCTAGATTCCCAGCCCTGAGCTTGGCAGCTTTGGCCATTACACCACATCCTCTCCCCTCTTGTAAGGTTTGCCTCCTGAAGAGAGCCCCAGAACTTATTTTTTTTTACAAATTTACCACAGCACTTGATGCTATCATCTTTGCTAATCTGAAGCACTGCAAAAATAAATGTCACTGTTATCTAACTTAATGGCTTTAAATGTATTGTCCTCATGAGAATGAAAAGCCCAGATGGCCTTGTCAGGGATTTGAATCTATGAACTGCAGGTGACACACAAATAAGAGTAGTGAATATATAACTCACTCAGCTACCTCAAAATACTACTTGGTAATATATAACACTATGAATAATTCAAAGGGGAAACATGATCTGGATTTAGGTAGCAATCAGTGGAAAGAAAAGTGAAAAAATCACTGCAAAACCGAAACTATAACCATTGAATATAAATCTAACTAGGTCAGTAGTTTGGAAAGTCAAAAATCTGAATTTATTATGCAATCATAACCTCGCATACCTCTAGAATCTCAATTATGTGTTATGTGTGAAATTTTCGTTTTGAATAATGAGACATTTTTTACGTGAATATTGCATGTGGAAGACTGATTCGTGCATTACATTACTTGCAGAGAATATTTTATGAATGGAGCAGTCAGTCTTCTGTCGGTATCAAGAGTAGATTTTCCACTTAATGTATGCAACATACTTGCCCCAAACCACTTAAACTCCAAAAATTGAATCTTTCAAAATTGCTCAACAATTTTAGAGCGCAAGAGAAATCTCGACAACCCTGGAAGTTAGGAAAGTTGATAGGCCAGACGTCAACCACTTCTGCACAAAGCAGCACTATTATCGGTAATCCTCTTTAATTTGACACACTCTGTTAACCCTTTCCGTGCTTATGGTGGAATAGTTCCGGCATGAGCACCAGTGTCCTGTGCTCATGACGGAACCATTCTGTCATGTGCACAGGCGCACTAATTCCCTCTACTGCCGACAGCAGACGGATTTCCTTTTTTGGTGGTGGGGGGGAGGCTCTGGCGGTGGGGAAGAGCTTCCCCAACCTCCTAAGGCCTTTTTCTTATTTTCAATGTAATGTTGATTGCGAGCATGGGGTGCTGTCGTCAGTTTCAGTTTCAATGTTTCGGTGCTTGTGGGGGCTATATCATCCCCCGAGCACCGAAACACTTGGGAAACGTATCATTTTTATTGGGAGACCAAGTGGAACGCTGGGTGGTAATCATTTTTGCTGGCACGGTGATCCCACAATGTACCATGGTATTTTTTGTATTAATAGACCAATAATATTAATGTGTCAGTTTAAAGAGCTTCTATGAACTATGCTGCACCAGGGTACAAACCGTTCCTCACCAACTCCTTTCTTCTTCTATGACCTACATATAGAACCTATTGCAATATTTTCTTTTTTTTAATCAAATTAAAAAAATATATCATTTTTAGTCCAGTTGTTGAGGGAGCCCTAATTCATTCCTCAAGAGATTATGCAAATGCCCTAAATTATTATTATCAGTCATCTTTTACTCTCTGCTCCAAGAGAACACACTGTTGCAGAAAATGTTCTACTGTATACCTTTCCCTTAATACCATCACTTTTAGTAAACCACATTTTTGTTTTTAATTAACTCTAGGGTCATGCTTAAGGTAATGTGCTGGGTGTTTAAATAGTGGAATGGAATGACTACAACACAGCTGGAAGGAAATATCTGCACTTTTGTAAAATTGCAAGAGTTCTTTGGTCTGTTGTTCTTAATTGTTAATTGTTCTTAAACATTTTCCACCACATTAGGTGTGGCCTTTTATTTAATTTTATTTATTTATTGCCGTTAAGTCTGCCCACACCAAATTACCAATACCAGGGGTACAGATAAATCTGGTGGGATGAAGTTAACAGTGATTACAAGGTGAACCCTTAGAAGTGGGAAATTCCCATGGATTCAGAAATTCTGGTTCACATGACACACCTAGGTATAGGCCCTGTCCATCTCATCAATGGGAGTAGCACTGACATACAATAATAGAAAGTAATGCCAGATGTACTAAAAGACAGGTCGCAGTTGCGACAAATTGGGCGCGCCAACTTTTTAAGACCTGTTTCTGGATGATACCTTTGTTATACCGTTGTCCCATTAGGTGGCATTGCAAACTATCCATTTGCAGGGCATCACAGAGTGACAAGCTTAATACAGTTAATTAGCAGTGTAGCTAATTATGTCCAGCTGTGAAAGGCTACAAATACAAGGACTGTGGCCTGCAACGCAATCCCTGTGTTTGCAATCCTAAATGGGATTTTTGTTTTTATAAAGCAGCTGATGTTCCTTAAAGGAGCCACACTGGCAAAGCTTTTCAAACCGAAGATTTGTAATTGAAAAATAGTTTTATATACCTTGTTTACAATCCTGTAAGGTTCAAGATTACAGTAATAAGATAAACAAGGCATGCACGGGCACCAAAGAGCAATTTCATAACAACAATGTGCATAAAGCTACATTTGATCTGTGCCAAATCATGACTAGGCAAAGTGAATAGAAGTGCACCTTCAACAGCCTTAATCATTGTCCCTTTTGTGCAGAGGAGTTTCCAGGTCAATTGCAAACTGTGCACGGGTAACACATTTTATGCATGAGCAGATTCATTTTTATTGGTTTGCGCATGAGCAAAATGTATTTTTCTCCATCTGCACTAGTAGATGATGAAATAAGTTGATGAATCTGTCCTCTAATGTTTAATTATCTAAAGTACTTACTGATGAGGGTCATTATATTCCAGGTAAAGAAAAGTATTCTACAGTTCTCAATAAAATCAATGAGGAAAAACAATACATTTTGCATTTATTAAAGGGCTTGATACATTGCTTGTTTTTGTGGTCCCAAAGTTAAGGAGGGACAACTACATTTCCGTGGTGCGGCACATTCCCAAGCGCGTGCCTGGATTAAGACTGGGCCAAGAGTGCGGCCATCTGCACCTGTCAGCGCCCGGAAGAGGCGGGGGCAGGCCCTCTCTGTGTTCCCCATGGCTTGCATCTGCTCCGTAGCTTGCGACTCCTTTCTTGACCATCTAGGTTTTCCTTTTCCCCTGTACTGGAACTAAGGGAAAAGGAAAATTGCATGTGGTGCCATGCGGGGTGTGATAGGACAACTAGATTTGATTTCTTCCTGGTGCGTGCAGGTAGTGTCCTTTCAAAGGAGATGTATCTCACCAAAAGATCCATCTCCCTGGAGGAGGAAGGGGGCAACTTGCTTGTTTCTAATAGTTCCAATACTTTGGACATTCTCATGAGGCCAAATGTCCCCCGATCAAGTATGGTCAGTGTGTGTTTGCCCCTTGTGATGAATTTGCATATTATGGAGCCTCTAGTGAAAAAGAAGAAGGGTAGGACACTGTAAGGAGGGGACATTAGACTGCAAGGGGACTAAACTGAAGGAGCATACTGTCATCCCATTGTGGACGTCCTCTAACATGGTTGAATTATGCACTGGGATAGAATGTTTGTTTAAATTAGATCTAAAGCCAGTACATGATCGCCTTGATGCCATAGAGCAAAGTGCGACCCAAATATTGAGCCTTGCTAAACTCACTCTGCCCCTAAGGGGCCTTTGGTGTCCTCTTACCCTCCTAAGGATTTAAGCAATATGGCTAGTATGGTCCAGGGTCCTAATCCCATTCAGACCACGGTCCTTATTGGTTGTGATTTGAGGTGGCGGGGTTATGCCAGCTCAGACTCAAATTATATAAACATCATCTTTTCAGGTACATGGGCCTATAGCTCCCATTCTCTCTTCCCATGAAAACTGTGCCAGTGATGCTTCCTGGACAATTACGTGACCAGAGGGCTTGCTTCTATGATGGGTTTGGAATCGAGGAAGACGCGCAAGAGTAGCTTTAGCAGGGAAGTTCAAGTTTTGAATCTCCCACCAGAAGTATGCCCTTATGTCTTAAACAGACCCAGACTGAGAACACACTCCTATTGATTTTAGAATCAAACATTTTTATTATGCGGTAAAGTGTCGTATAACACAGCCCAGCTGCCTACATCAACACGCCGGCAGGGCGGATGCATAGCTTGATAGAACACAGCAACTGTGTCTACATTCCGGAGGCCGACCCTGCGGATGCATGGAAGCACCACCATCTTACCAGAAGCATTGAAACCGCTTTTAGAAGAAAAAAACAAAAGGGCAAAAGGTAGAACCCGACCCCCACAACTCTCCACCCCACCCCTCCTATAGTCCCAACCTCCTCCTCCCACTCCCACCCACCTTCGCATCAGCACATCCAGGTGACATTCGCACCCCATGGCTCACCCTCTCTCTACTTGGTACAGCTAAGAGACCGTTAGGCACGCGGGGATACCCTGGAAGGTTCCAAGGGAATAAGTTGAAGTATCTGCAGATATTTCGGGCATGTCACTTCCCACAATTCTTTAGACAATAATTGCAAGAACGGCTCCCATAGGGTAGCATATGCAGAGCCCTTCCCATCAATACTCAAGGAAAGGCGCTCCATAGCAAGGATGTGCCATAAACGCTGAAACCAGTCCCTCACATCAGGCAGTGCCGGGGAACCCCATTGTGCTAAGAGGACTTGCCTCGCTGCTAATAGAGCCAACGCTATTTCTTTGCCCCTAAGGGAGCGCAAGGGAAAAGATTTCGGGTGTGGGAGCCCCTGTAGTGTATGTTCGGGCAGGCGGGGCAGTGTGATCTGAAAAGCAGCATCAATCTCGTCAAGGACTGTTGCCCAATAGCGTTCCAACTTCGGGCACCGCCATAGCAGATGGACTAGAGTCCCGGACATCCCACAGCCCCTCCAGCAGAGGTCCGACTTCGATTTGTCCCATGCTTTGACGCGTGCTGGGGTGTAGTACCAGTAGGTTGCAGTTTTATAGGCTGATTCGGTTTCCGTCGTGTTAGAGGTCGTATGGTGGGCCCGCTAGAACACCTGATCCCATTCCTTGGTCATCAAGGGGCGACCTAATTCTATCTCCCATCGGACTTGGGCTTTTGTACGTTGCTTTCGAGAACTACGTATGATCATGGCGTACAACTCAGAAATAAGGCTGCAATCGTCCTTTTTACAGACCAACCAATGCTCAAAGGATGTCATTGGCCTTGACATAGGCGCCACATTAGCCGCCTGTGTCACCCAGTGCACCACTTGCGCATAGGAAAATGCATCCTCAGGTTCCAGTGGGAAGTAGTCCGAGCATAGCTTCAGGAACGGAATCAGCCCCTCAAGATCAAAGAGCATGCCCACCCGCTTACAACCCTTCTCTCGCCAGCGGTGAAAAACAGAGGACGAACAACCCGGGAGGAAGTCAGGGTTATCTACTATTGGCGTCATCGGGGAGGGAAAGGAGGTCCAACCCTTGCGTAACGCCAACTGATCCCGTGCGTGCAAGGTCGGAGACGTTACCGGCGAGGAGTACAGCCCCCACGCTCTGCGCCTCCTCGGCATCCATAGCTCCCTCCAAATGTTACACCCTGCCACCATCTGATCCATAAACAGCCAGTGTTTACTGGACATAGGCCTATTCCATTCCACTAAATATCTGAGACAGGACGCCTGAAATTACGCAGACACCAGGGGGAAGCCCAATCCGCCCACGGCTTTCGGAGAGGCGGTCACCGCGAACGCGAAGCGGGGTCTCTTATCGTCCCACAAGAATTTATTGAGGTAGCCCTGCAAACGTCTCAGCATGCCCGGCGGCGGTTCTAAGGGCAGCATCTGAAAGAGATACAGTATACGGGGTAGCACCGTCATTTTAATCGCGGCTAACCGACCAAACCACGCCAATTTAAGACGCGAACAGTCGGCGAGGGACTTAGCAACTTGCTCAGCCAGTGTCGAGTAATTGAGGGAAAGGGTTTTAGCAAGAGCCGGGGCTAAGCGCACTCCCAAATAAGTAATATCCGAGTGCACCCACTGGAAGGCAAAGTCTTTCTGCAAGTCCATTACATCCGCGACTGGGACCGAGATGTTAAGAATCTGTGACTTGGCAAAATTAACCTTAAACCCCGCCGCGTCGCGAAAGGCAAGGAGCTCAGAGCATAAGCATCGCAGCGAAGAGTGGGGGTCAGTTAGTGCTAAAATGACATTGTCCACATATATACTAATTTTATGAGTATCAGCCCCGAAGCGAATACCCCAGATATCAGCGTGGGCACGAACGCGCTGGGCAAAGGGCTCCATGTAAAGCGCGAAAAGCAGCGGGAAAAGGGGACACCCCTGCCGTGTTCCTCAGGCAATGTGGAAATGGGCAGCTCTACTACCATTCACCCTTACCACCGCTCTGGGCGCCGCGTACAAGCACCGCACCCAGCGTAGAAACTCATCGCCTATGCCAAATGCCTTCAGCACCTCAAACATGAAGTCCCAGTCCACCCGATCAAAGGCTTTCTCTGCGTCTATAGACAGAAGAAAAGCCTGAGCTTTAGATCGGTGCACTAGGTCCATCAAATGAAGCAATCTCTTGGTATTATCTGCTCCCTGCCTAGTTGGAATAAATCCAGCTTGGTCCGGGTCTATCACCCCGTCCATTAACGGACTAAGCTGCGCCGCTAAGATTCCGGAAAACAGTTTAGCATCAATGTTGAGGAGCGAAATTGGTCTGTAAGAGCCACATTTCGACTGGTCCTTTGTAGGCTTGAGAATAACCGTGATGGCCGCCTCAGTCATGGACGGAGCAACCACCCAGGTGTCAAGAAAAGAATTAAAGAGACGGGTCAGAAAGGGAGCCAGTTCCCTACAAAAAGACTTGTAAAACAGAGCTGAGAACCCATCTGGGCCAGGTGACTTGGCCACTTTGAGCCTGGAAATGGCCGAAATAACCTCCTCTATGCGGATCTCCGCATCTAATGCTGCTACGGAGTTTGAGGGAAGGGGCGTGATATGTGACTTTGTGATGTATTGTGTTATGGTGTCATGCGCCGTGCCCTCTTTTGTGTATAACGATTGATAAAAGCAACAAAAGGTATCTAAAATGGCAGTGTCAGTGGTGTGGAGATTCGCCTGGTCATCCCGTATTGCAGTAATGGTGGAAGACTGTACCCGTGCCCGCAACTTGTGCGCTAGCATCTTGCCCCCTTTATCACCACAGAGATAAAATTTATGCCGCAGACGCAACAACGCATATTCCGCTCTATCCAGGTCCAGGTGTTTGAGCATGCGCCGTTTCATCTCTAATTCTCTCCACACCCTCGGTGCTCTTTTCCTCTTGTGGATCGCCTCCAAACCACGGACCTCCCCTTTCAACTCCTCTCGCTTCTCCCTACGCAACGTAGCATGTGTGGCCGCAAGCGCTATGAAGTCCCCTCTGACCACCAACTTCATGGCCTCCCAAATTGACGCCAATGCCATATCCTACACACAATTTTCTGAAAAATAGTTGGTAATAGTGTCTCTAATCTTCGACACTACACTATCCGAATGTAGCATGGGCCGCCAGTCGGCCGACGGCAGCCTATGGCCCAGGAGCGAAACCTTCACCGTTATGAGTTCATGGTCGGAAAGAGAGCGTGGTGTAATGTCCGCGTCAGAAAGATGAGGTAGGAGGGCCGAAGTAGCTAAAAAGTGGTTAAGTCGTGCGTATGTCTTGTGTGCTGCTGAGGTAACCACGATCAACCGAGACGACACAAGAACAAACATCCAGCACACCAACAGGCCCAAAAAACATTCCTTTTTTAGAACAGGCCGGAACATTAGACGACTCAGGAGGGGCAAAACAAAAAGAACCGCTGGAAATAAGAAGTGTGACTCAACCCAAAAAGACCAACAAAAAACAATGAAACAATTAGTAATCAACATTTCTGATCATACTTTCACCAATCATGAAATAAACTTACTACAAAAAGGAACTTCTTTTGTGCCAGCGACCAAATCTAACCTGTTAGAATTAAAAATCAGTACCTTTAAACTCACCAGGAAACTAAGACTGAGATTTTTTTTTGAGAACGTAACAACCCCCCAAGGGGACAAAGAACCAGACCCCTTAATGGGGCTGAAAATTCCAAGTACTTTTCAGGCTCCAGTGAGCCAAAAAGCCATCGATTTGTTTGAACAACTCATCAAACAAGACCTGGCATCTATCAATTACAATAAAAACTCACACAAAAATATCACTCAAAAGGGCCGAGATACACTAAGAGCTATCGCCAACAACCAAGAAATAACTTGTATGAAAGCAGACAAAGGCGGCGCTCTGGTCATCATGAATTCAAGCATGTACCATCAGAAATTGAATGAACATATATTGGATGAAACTACTTATATGAAACTTCCAGGTAATCCTACCGTAAAATTTGCAACAGGATTAAAAAACATCGTCGACAAAGACTTAAATGAGGGAGCCATCAACCAAAAAACTAGGAACTTTCTTCTCAAATCCAATCCTAAGAGTCCATCTATATACGCGTTACCAAAAATTCACAAGAACACTAACGATCCACCGATACGTCCCATAGTATCAACTCGTGGAAGCATTCATGAGCCAGTGGGCCAATATTTAGATCGCCATCTTCAACCCACAGTTCAATCTCTTGCAAGTTACATCAGAGACACCACAGACTTTCTATGCAAATTACAAAATCTACAAATAGACCCCAATGAACACCTATGGATGTGTACCGCTGATGTCAGCGCGTTATATACTTTGATTCCACACTCAGGAGGAATTGACGCCATGGAACAGGCCATTCTCAAACTTGATCTAGAGGAACCCATGAAGTTATTCCTAATGGAATTAGTAATGTTTACCCTGTACCAGAGTTACTTTAAACACCAAGAGGATTGGTACTTACAGTTGGTAGGCAGAGCATGGGAAATTGCGCAGCACCAGTCTACGCAAACATTTATATGGGTGAATTCGAGAATAACAACATATGGTCAAATCCAGAATGAAGCAATAACATTAAAATGTACGTTCGTTTTATTGACGATTTGTTTTTCCTTTGGAAAGATACCAGAGAAAATCTGGAACAAGCTTTGATCACTTTAAACACCATCGACCAACGGATCAAGCTCACATGGACAATAGATGCAGAATCCATAACTTTCTTGGATGTCAAGATCACATTAAAGAACAATTGCATCATCACAGACATACATCGAAAAGCTACTGACCGCAATAATGTTCTACATTACACGAGCTTCCATCAGGGATCACTCAAGAAACCCCTACCTAAGTCTCAAATGATAAGAGTCAAACAGATCACATCAGACTCTAACCTGGCAGAAATTCGGACAGATGAAATGATGAATAGATTCCGTGACAGAGGATACCCCAATCAAATTCTAGAGACAGCCAAGAACCAAGTCAAAGAAATGAATCGTCAGGATTTATTGAAAAAATCGAGTACAAAATCCCAGAGTGACAGAATGGTCATAGTTTCTAAATTTTCCAATGTCAGTACTACATTTCGCAAAATAGTGTTGAAACATTGGCCCATGTTACAGTTGGAGATGGATTTCAAAGATATGTTTAAATCATGGCCACTATTTGCATACACCAGAGAAAAGAATGTGGGTGAAATCCTCAAACAACCAGAAAAAATCCAGACCACATCATTCGGGACTAAACCTTGCAATAATTGCAACAACTGCAATAACATAATTTTGGGCAACAAAGTGACACATCCCATGAGAGGACACAATCTAGCGATAAATGTCACAGCCACTTGTGACACGAACAACGTATTATATGCTCAAATGTCAGTGTGGAAAAACATACATCGGCAAGACAGAGTGAAAAATCAAAGTACATTTGAATGAACACAAGTCAAATATTCGAACTAAAACTTTGAAATGATCTGTAGCCAACCATTTCAGTGAAATGAACCATAATGTTTCCCAACTAAAGTTTATGATATTGGAAACCATCAAAAAAGTTGAAGGAAAAGACAATAATAAATGTCTACTCCAAAGAGAGAACCACTGAATTTACAAACTCAATTCTATGAAACCGTTTGGATTAAATGAACGAATTGAATATTCGTGCTATTTATAAACATTATTCTTTAACCCACATTGATGGGGCTTACAGTTCTGAATGGTCTCCTTACTGTATCTGTATCTTTATGCTGTATTTTTGCGTTGTGGTTTTATGTTTATTTTCTAGCATATAGCTGGTTTATATTCACATCATGTTTCATGCATCATCATACTTTTAGTGTACTTTATCTCACTTCCTGACTTCCGGGTTCGTCAGGTTTCCAACAGTCCCATTTCTATCAATACCTTCACTCACATAATCACGTGATCGGCACTACTTTGCACTTTAACTGAAACAAACCCGCCGTATGAACATTCACAGAAGTTAACTGAGCCGTTTAAACCAGAAGCGCACAACACGCGACGTGCTCTCACGTAAGTTCAACCTATTTTTCACTTCTTTAATCGGACGCTACGGCACCGAGTAACCAAACCACATTTATTAAGTAAAAGCCTACTCGGGCGTTCTTTGACATACCTGCGATGTGGATAACGCTGCATTTAATGGCCGAACGCGCTCCAAAAACTCTGTTCGCTTCAACTACTCACGTTACTCTGATTTCCTAAACACTATATACCGCTGATTCCTCAAACACTTAACATTGCTGTTTTCTTTTTAACTGCATGTTTAACAAATCCGTTCACTAAATGCTCCATTAGCAGGAATTCACCGTTAGTTGTTCACAAGTGTGCTCACTCGTTTGCTCAATAACATTCACCAACACGTTATTAACTTTCACGTTGTCCATGATCGCTGTAAATGTATCGATATGATTTTTTTACACCAATATGTTATACATGTGGTATATGTCGTTTTTTGTAGATGCTCCCAGAAGAAGGGTATTATACCCAAAATGCATTGGAGCTGGAGAATGTAAAAGTTGAAAATTCAAAAACTTTATTGATTATGTGAAGAAACATACATCAATGGAAATAAATAAACAAAACTTTATATAAGTCTATCAGGAGTAAAAGACTTTTTTTCATGAACATATGGAGGATCATTACCCCAATATGAGTGTGCCCTAAGGGATGCAATCAATTTCTAATTGACAGCACTACTAGACTTTAACTTACTCGTCTTAAGGGTAGAAGACGATACCTTAGGAGCACCTGTTTAAATCAAGCAACTTTATTAAATCAACTTCACAACAAGCTGTGCACTCGTCGACAATTTGAGAAACTGTCCCAGCTATAGCATGAAGAATTTTTGGAAGGCAGGGGTCTGAAGGAGACCCTGATTTGGTGTGTGCCATATGTCTGAGCACTCCTTCTTTACTGAGCCGGGACCTTAAATGCGGACATCGCGCACCTAAACTGGCACAGGAACTGATGACAACTCACAGGATTGGTGCTTGTTAAGCTTTCAGCAGTTGTGATCGGGAGATGGTACATACGAAGGCAGAGGTCAGCTCTGAGTCAGCCTATAATTGGAACAGATCAGACCAGTACCACAGCAGCCTTGAGTGGCATTGCAAGACCAGGAGGACCTTAGCCCTATTGAGAGTAGACACGGGGGAAGAACGTTAGGAGTGTTGCAGCCCCGCTTACTGATCGGCAGCATATCCTGCGAGAGTTGTCACTATTAATATTACATTGCTGAAGCGAGTATTTAAGAAGAAGAAGCCCCAGCCACCAGGGATTAGCGAAACGGTTGGGTCGCCTGCAATTAACCCCATGTGTGCCATATAAGACTAACATTAGAGTATTGTGCAGATTGATAATATGTTCTACAACCAGCTTTAATGGCAGTGCGATAGAGTGGCTGTTCTTTAAGGCAGACCCTATACTGTATGCTCCTCTTTCCACTGAATTACTGCATAGGGTTGTCCTATAACTGGAATTATCTGGGTGAAGAAAGAGGGCCTAATTGAGAGCTCAATATATATAACAGACTGTGCCGGGGGGAGATTATAATCTTCTCCATTGATTGTGAACACCGGATTATACTGGATTGAATTTTGAACTGAGCTGTTGATGTTTGGGATGGAGGCCGCCACCCTGTGTGCCAGCCAAACTCAAGGGATTTCGGGCGCGTTCTCTAAAAATTGCAATACAATTAAGGAGAGCATTGCTAGTATGGCACAGTCTGGGGCCACACATGATACTGATATTGAAGGAGAACCTGACCCGCCGTCTAATCTGGACATTAAGAATTTGATACTGGAAGGGAACAATACTATTACTGAAAAGATAGATGGTGTGATTGTAACATTGACTTTACAGCATCCAGCTATGGATAAACTCTGCGGGCGAGTTAAGGACTTTGGATCAAGGATTGATACTGAGGAGGAGCTACTGAGTGCACATGCGAGTCAATTAAAAGATCAGGAATTACGCATACAACAACAGGAAATGAAGACTGTGGACTTGGAAGACCAATCAAAGAGAAACAAAATGCGTATTCTTGGACTACCAGAGAAAATGGAGACAACAGCATTGAACTGTTTTTTGAGAGCTAACATCCTAAGGTAATCCCAGAGCTAAGTGTGGAGGGATATTGCATGTGGACAGAGCTCAAAGAACTCCTGGTGGTAGGCCTAACCCTGGTGCACCTCCCCATTTGTTGATTGCACGTATATTGCGACATTGAGATATTGTTCTGATTTTGGCAGCTGCGCTCAAACAGCAGAAAATACTATGGTAACAAACTTTCATTTCATCCAGATTATGGCAAGGCTACTCATAAAAAAGTAAATCGTTCATAGAAGTTAAAAGAAAACGGAGATATAAAGGGTGGGATTATTCTCTACTCCCTTTGACACGTTTAAGAATTGATTGGCAGGGTAAGAAATATTTCTTTGAACAACCAGAGGAGGCTTTGCAGTTTCTTCAAAACCATTGATTATGCATAGTTGTTGCCTGCTATCTAAGATTTACGAGTCAATAAGACTGGATAAAGGGAGGAGGGTTGAGGCTCTTTAAGATTACTGAGGGGGGGGCAAATGATGTACGATTATGATCAGGGTGAGAGTTGACCGTAGCTGAGATGGGTAAACTGTGTGTTCTGCTTATGGAATGCTTGTTGTAACCACACGATGAGCATCTAAAAAACGGCTGCAATCAATTCTATTGTGTTTGGTGTCAAACATGTTGGAATTATACCCACACATCGTTACTGGTGTGGGAGGTATGATTCCACCCACCAGGAGGGATCGTCCGGTAGGCTCTCGGTGTTTCCGGTACCAGCCTTCTAGTCCTGTACAGCACAAAATGGTTGCTTCTGACCAGAGACACATTTCTGCCCTCCTGCTGCTAAGCCAAGCTCGAGCAGGGGAAGGCTGGACAATAGGCACCCTGTTACAGGGAGGTGTGACCGCCTACCAGACAGGATGTAGAGTATTAGGGCTGGGTGGATGCACTTGCCAGTGCCTAAAATATGCATGAGGGGCACATGTTGGGTCCCTGTGCATAGTTCCGTTCAAACCAGTCCTATTAGCTGTTAGCTCCTGCTCTGGTGTGAAACTGGAAAAAGGACATGGGAGTAACCTCTGCCCGGTCCTGACATTCTCCTCTGAATATTCCCAACCCTTTCCTTAGGGTACTTAAGGGCTTACATGAGTGTAGCTCCCTAGATTCGGTGTGGACAATATTCAGACCTGAAACTACTGCACTTCTACCGTCTGGGCACTCTAGACATCGCTGCACTTCGTTTGAGCCTAACGTTGTCTCCCCTCCAGTCTGCTGCCTCGTCTGTGCTTGTGCACCATACAGGATCCATGTAGGGTGGTGGAGCATCCAAGACATCTGAAGATAATCTCCCTTGGAGTGAAGGAGTCACTCCCCTGCATTCGCAAGCACCGCAACACTGCTGACTGGTCTGCTGATCCTGAGCTCCTACGGAATAAGAAGGGTTCAACAACACAGGAGGTGTGTTCTATGTCTCTCGAGGCTGAGTTGCCCTCTCACCCACTTTGAGGCCAGAATCCCTGTGGGGGCTGCAAAACCTGAACCCCTGTGTACAACCAACTTTTGCAAGTGCAAATGCTTATTGGCAATTCTGCAGCAAGTGCATTGGGCTTCAAGTCGCCCCAACCCCTGGCAACTTTGCCTGGAAAAATCTTTGAGCACATTGCATGTGTGCTCCGTGGCCTGTTGTTTTGTAAAGAAGCACAAGGTCCTCCTGAAACTCCAGTAACTTTAAGCTGTGGGTCCTGTGGAGGGTCAACTATGTTTTCTTTGAACTTACCTGATTGCTCTGGTATTGCCCTGACTTCTCTGCTTATGGTGATTCTCCTTGACCTTGCTGGTCCTCTTCTTGCAATTTCTTGACCTCCTGTGTGGGTTGCTTTTGCCAAGGCTTGTTGGTGCTCCCGCCAGACACCGGCCCCTCAGCACTCTACATTCTTCTTGGGACAGCTCATATCCAGCTCCTTGTCATCCTCAGCATCGCCTGGTCCCCACAGCTGCAGAGTCAAATTCATCGATATCTATCCTGCAGCACCGGACATCGGTGGGCATTCGTCACATTTGAAGCAGCATATGCTTCTTAGCAATCCCTGAGGCTGGCTTTGGGCTACTTGTAGTCCAGACCCCGAGCAGTGATTCCACTGAATATTACTGGCCTACACTCCACGAGTGACCCGTGGGCTGGTATTTAGTGATTCCTCTTGAGGTCCCTTTGTGATCTCTTGTTCGTCAACTTGTGGGTCCCTAAGAAGGGTACTGTAACTTTGAACAGGCTTACCTGGTTGCTCCAGATGTGCCCTGACTCTCCATCGCTTGGGGAGTCACCTGGACCCCCCCCTGCACTCGACATCCTTCGTGGGACAGCTCGCCTGCAGACTCTAGTCATTGTTGACGTCTCCTAGTCCCCATGGCAGCGGAGTCAAGCTTCACCTCATCACACCTGAAACACCTTACATTGGTGGGCATTGGTCTATCATGCCCGTGGTCACCCTGAAGTGACCAAGACACTGTCCCCTCTGCTATCAGGTTCTTTACATCGTCTATCCTGGCTTGGATCACACTGGGCACTTTTCCTTTCCATGGCAGCAGCACTTTGCATCAACTCACCAAAACAGCTATGATTCCCGATTCACCTATGCACCTGGCTTCCCTGGGTGAGGTAACACGGATCACTGAAATAATATCGAGGAACAAAATATCGACTTGCCAAAATATCGTGGACAAAATATCGACAGTCAAAATATCGAGTTTGTATCTACAAACAGGTAAGTACAAAAATATCGAGTACAAAATATCGTTTACAATAATATAGATGTAAAAAATATCGACTTTATTAAAAACAGTGTTAAATTAAATTAAAATTAAATTTTAATTACTAAAATATACTTAAAAATACTTAAATTAAATTATAATAATTAAATAATAAATGAAAATAATAAAAATATTTTTTTACAATCTTATTTGTTAAAACATATATATATAGTAACATACTATAATTAAATAAGATACTATTATATTACCGTACAATACCAGAAGTGTAAAAAATACTATTCCCACTCCAAAGAGTATCGACGGTCACATTATCGATTAGCAAAAATATTGTTAAAAAACTGAAAACTGACCCTGAACCCTAAAATAGACCCCTTTACCCAAAAACCCAAAACTGACCCTGAACCCTAAAAATACCCCTTTACCCAAAAACTAAAAACTGACCCTGAACCCTAAAAATACACCTTTACCCAAAAACCCAAAACTGACCCTGAACCCTAAAAATACCCCTTTACCCTAAAACTGAAAACTGACCCTGAACCCTAAAAATGCCCCTTTACCCAGAAACTGAAAACTGACCCTTAACCCTAAAAATGCCCCTTTACCCAAAAACTGAAAACTGACCCTGAACCCTAAAAATACCCCTTTACCCAAAAACTGAAAACTGACCCTGAACCCTAAAAATGCCCCTTTACCCAAAAACTGAAAACTGACCCTGAACCCTAAAAATACTCCTTTACCCAAAATTTATCAATATTATTTAATTACCAAATAATTATTAAATATATTAAAATGTACTCTAATTAATGTAATTGACTAATTACAATTAACTAATTACCAATTAATTACTAATACAAAATATGTACAAAATTATATTAATTAATTAACTAATTATTATTAATTAATTATCAATGAATTATTAATTAAAAATATTTACAAACATATATTAATTAATTAATTATTATTAAATTACTTCCCACCCTATTCCCCTATAAACCCTCAACCCGCTACAGAATTACATTACGCAATTATTATAAAAACAAAATTCATTTAATAAAATATTTTATAACATTAATACACACTTTTCACACATATTATTACATAAAAATACACTATAAAATATTATATATTATTAAAAAGTCGATATTTTTGCTATCTATATTTTATACAGTCGATATTACTTCACTTACCTGAAAAACGATATTTTTGTAGTCGATATTATGTCCAGTCGATATTTTGTCCAGTCTATATTTAAAACTCGATATTATGTCCAGTCGATATTTTGGAGTCGATATTTTGTCTATGCACCAGGTAACACAAGTACTTCTGTGCTCACATGGGTGCTGGTCTTAGAACCTTCTAAGTCTAAAAGGGTTTGCTCCAAGTCCTCTCCGAAGTGTTAATAATCTTTAAAATTCCAACAGCGACTTTCCCATAAGATTGTACGGTGCTCGCTGCTGTGTTCTCACACAGCACGCGTCCCCCGTGGGTCTCCTGTGTCACTACCTTTGGTGGTTCCTTGGGGTCCCAGTGATCCTACGTGCTCTAGGCACTGTGTATAGTCCAGTCGTGGTTCTTATACCTCTTTCTTAATATATCGTTTGGTCTCCCCCTGGGGCCCATTGTATATTGTGCTATTTACTTACATTCAAGTGTGTTGATATTGTGTATCTGGCTCTCTAATCTCATAAAGAGAGAGTGTTTAGTAATAAATACATATATTTTACATATACCTTGTATTTGGTCATTCAAAAGGTATCTGGTAAATCAAGCTGCTTTACACTCCTTCAAAACTTAGCCTGAAGGCTGCTCTCCATAGCTACCACTAGGATAGCTTTCAATAAAGGTTGTCTTAAATCTATTCATCAATAGGAGTTTTTTGGATTGGTGCAAGGTGCCCACTATAACTAGTGGACAGCATATACCAGGCCAACTTCCCACATTGGTGGCAGCAGTGGGATTCAAGCTTGCTATTGCTTTACCAGATAATCTCATTGAGTGACTAACTGAAAACCACTATAGGTACTTAGGTACATATAAAACAAGTCCAGAATAAAGTAAGTTCTATTGAACTTAGAGTTGGGTAAGTCAAGGGTCTAGTACACCCTTTCTCCAACTCAAGAGAGAGTTTAGTAGGCCCACTAGGTTAGGTAGGTACCTACTCCACATAACACTAGTATATCTTAAAGAGCTGAAGCCAGTGGCTCCATGCTGACTAAGTATGACCATCTGCCGTTCCCAGAATTGAGGAACACATGTGCATCTAGGAAACTGAAGACAGGGAAAAACCCTAAAGCACAACGCCTCATAGAGGTATAGCTTTTAGATGACCTCAGAAAGACCCCAGGGTTTGATGAGGCAGGCAGGTTGGGTGGAGAAGCAGAAGAGGAAAGGTTAGGAGGTGAACACATCCAAGACCTAGACTCTCAAGCTGACCAGGAGTAACATGATGATTCTAACTTGGAAAATTCAATTCTTCCCATGGGTAGGAGGGAAGGCCCCATGGGCCCTCTCTTTACTCCACCTGGAAGGGTTAGCAGTTTACCAAGAAGATCAAGATCTCCTTCTCAGCAATCTCATAATTCTAGTAATTCTGTAGGGACCTCTGTTTCTCATAGGACTTCTACATCTCACAAGAGAGAGACTTCCTATGATAAAAAGTACAAACTGCTTGAGTTTGAGAAAGCTCAGCTTAGAATCAAGAGAGAGCAGTTGGCCTCAGACAGGGAATCCCTGGAGCTCCAGAGAGCTTCACAAAGGTTGGAGCTAGAGCCCCATGGTGGCAGCTACAGTGTCCTGAACAAGATTGTCCCTCCCTACCGGAGTGGGCATGACATCCAAAAATGGATAACTGCACTTGAGAGGGTCTGTAAAGTAGAGGGTAACTCATGAGCAGTGGGCAGCAATCTTGTGGCTCTCCTTTGCAGACAAGGGTAGAGACAAGCTCCTCAATGTTAGATAAGAGGATGGTGATAACTACAAAGTCTTGAAGAGTGCTCTGATTGATGGGTTTGACTTACCCACTGAACAATACAGGATTACGTTCAGAGACACCCAAAAGGCACAGACTCAGGCTGGGTTGACTTTGTAGATTGTGCTACTAAGGCTCTGAAAGGCTGGTTACTTGGCAGTAAAGTGTGTGATTTGAAAGGATTGTACAATTTAATTATGAGGGAGCAGATCCTTGATAATTGTCAGAATCAGCTATTGCATCAGTACTTGGTGGACTCTGATCGGACCTCTCCCCAAGATTTGGGCCAGGAGGCAGAAAAATGGGTCAGAACCATGGTGAGGCAGAAGGTTCAGAACCAAGGTGGTGACTCAAAGAAGCAAGATTCTAAAAGCGCTGATAAGGGTGGGGAAAAGGGTAAAGACCAGAAGTCTTCTCAAGGGCCCCAAAAATCTGCATCTGGTGGGGAGTCACAATCCTACAAGGGTAAAGGCCAAAATAAACCATGGTGTAAAATCTGTAAATATAAGACCCACTGGGCAAGTGATTGTAGTAAGTCCAAGGACTCAACTCCAGCCACCATTGCCCCGAAGGCAACTGTTTCCCCTAGTTCAGTTCTAAGTGGTGGTACTCAGAATAAGGGTGTAGTAGGGTTAACCCTGGGTTCTGAGGTGGACTCTGGCCTAGTCAGAGTTCCAACTCAGGCTGTACTGATGCAGAGGGCATAACCAAGCAGAAACAGGCAATATGGAGGAGATAAATGCTACAGACTCATTCTTAACACCAAGTCAGTATCAGCTACATGATAATAAAGACAAACCCCAGGCCATATACTCAGACGCCAACAAAGTTCAACCATAGAGTCTCCATGAATTTCGGGGCCCAGAGCTAGTGGCACCAGACCTGAAAGGGGATGCAGTCTGCGATGAGGCCTGTACAATGATATAAACTCTGCCATAAATAAATTAAGGCTCGGTTCCAAATGTGTGACCTACTTGACCGCAGTGTAGGTCGAAGGCAGTAGTCAGCAAGTGCCCACTGCCATGTGTCGTTGGCTTGTGATGCACAGAGTTAGTGGCACCAGAGCAGTTGTGGTAGTGTTCGATCACCTCCGTAACGATGATCTTTTTTTCCTCCGGACTGAACCACGTCATCCTCTTACTCCTCTCCTTGAGTACAATGATATGTACTCTGCCATAAATAAATCAAGACTGAGTTCCAAATGTGTGACCTACTTGAACACAGTGTAGGCAACAGGCAGTAATCAGCAGGAGACCACAGACAGGTGTCGTTGGAATGCTATGCACAGAGTTGGTGGCACCACATCGAAGGGAGAACAGTGACATCAAACGTCCCATTGACATATGAACTCTGCCATAAAGAAATCAAGATTCAGTTCCAAATGTGTGACCTAGTAGACTGCAGTGTAGGCCAGCGGCAGCGGTGGAGTATGTTAATGAGAAAGGAGTGCTGGGGGCCTGTGTCACGGAGGCCATGATGGTCTGAGGAGGCTGCCAAGTTCATGGGCCTCAGGTTTAGAGCTTGCACCGGCACGTGGTGGGCCCTCTTTGACACACACCAGTGTCGGCAGGTGAGCAGTGAGGCCTGGGTGCACAGGGGCGGGCAAGACGGGTCTGGGGACCAGCGGCCTGGGGTGCAGCAGGCGCACAGGAGTGCAGGCAACACCGCTCATGGCATTGGCCTCGCTGCGGGATGAGAGGCACCACCCTGGCTGACACGTTGGCCATTCCGGAAGAGAACCACACCCAGAGCTATGTCCTTTTTATCCACACCCCTTTGCAAGCCTGGCGTGCGCCGGGCAAGCCCACTCCGCTAATACTTACAAGTGGGGGGGGGGCGTAACAAGCTACTTTTCCACAATCTTCCCCACTGGCTGAGGTAACATGGTTGCCTTCACTATCCACTACACTCCAAACACCAGCAGTGTATGTCGACATGGATATGTGTGTGGTCTGCATACTGGAGTCTGTCCAGCACATCCACGCCACACTTGGCATTGTGTACATTCTCATTCATGGGTCACTTGCCTCCTTCACACGTGCCTGATTCCCACGTCTCCCCACAATCTGCTATTGTGTGGCTGAGGTGCCATGCCATTAATGGCTTATGTACATGGCTAGCCCAGGTTACTATAGTAAGTTGTGTTGTCGTGTCTGGTAGGTAGGCATGTTGTTTGGCAGGTTGTATGTGAGTCTGTAACGTGTGCATCCCCAGAGTTGTGAGTTTCATGATTGTGTAGTTGAGGTGTGTGGTGTGCTCATTTGGTGCTTACCAACGAGCAGTGCATTCCCATAGGTGCCATCTTGAAAGCGCTGGTTGATGATGGACTGTCGGAACACGTAGGAATCATGCACACTGCTTGGGTAGTTGGCGACGACATCGGTAAAGAGTCCCTGGTGGTCCACTATTGCCTGCACATTGATGGAATGTGTGTGCTTTCTGTTGCAGTAATTGTGTGCAGTGTCACCTGGGGGTGGTGGCAGTGAGTGTACTGGCCCTCTTGGGGCTCCAAGCTGCATGATCAGTAGCTCCATGGCATCTGTTGTTCTTCAGGTGTGGCTCTTGGCTGGGCTCCATTTTAGGTCTCGCTCTCAAGACCTATTGTCACCGAGTTGCCTCTCAAGGGAGACAGACCGGTGCACGAGCCGACCAGGGTCTGTGGACCCCCTTACGCAGGCCGGCCGAAGGCACGCACACACACACGCGCAGACACGCACACACGCAGACACACACACACGAGCAGACACACACACTCACACACACGTGCGCGCACGCTGACACACACACACACGTGCCAAGCCCCCCAAGCCGGACTTACCGCATCAGCGGCCTCAGCCGCTACTCCTTACTTCTGCTGCCACCGCTCCTCTGGGCCATCCACTCCGTGGGCACGGGCTTCTCGCAAAGACGGAAGTCCCGCCCCACGACAGCCATGAGCGTGCACATCCCGAAACCGAAAGTTCGGGAACGTGCACGCTCACGGCTTGTTGATCCTCCAGCAGTTTTAGTGTGTCTTGTCCAGATACTGGAGCTCGTCATTGTAGCTGTGGCTCATGGTAGTAGCGGCTTCCTCTGCCCCTTTCACACACTCTCAGAGCCTCAGAAAGAACCGGTGTCCAAGTACACACCGTGTCGCAGGCAGATGACGTAGCAACAGACAGCTTTCTACAGATGCAGCCTGCAGATGCCCAAGCAGAGGCAGGGCTTGTGACATCATCTCTGGGTGCCTCAACACGCCTTGGCTGGCTTTCTGGCAGCTGTGTTTCAACTCGTGTAGTTCTACTGATAGAACGAGAGAGGTGGCCTAGTGCTCTTACCATTTAGCGCTGTCAGGCTGCCAAAACGGAACTTTAGAGTGAGGTTCCGTGATGATCGTCAGTGGTGTTTTCAACTCGCACGAATATGGTCGAGTCTGGCATCTACGAATCGCAAATGACGAGTTTAGTGGGTGTACGCGTTTTCTTTGTGCTAGCCTAAACCGTTCGTCTGTTTCGTGGGTTTCTCTATCTGTACCCACGGGTTCCATCTTAGATACGGCATCCATTTTGTTTCTTGCCCTCAAGTAGCCAGCGAACGGACGCTGTCCGCTTCGCGACCCTGGGATTCCCAAGACTTTTTGCGGAAGACACGTTTCCTTTGAAAGTGTCTTTATGATGAGGGAGATGACACTGTAAGGCAGATGGCCCCGCTCGAGGCTCATCTTGCCGTGCCGGTCTATTGTCTTAGTCGTGCATCTCATTAGGCACGTCCCTTTGATGCCTGCAGCTCGTGTTTCCCGATACCACCTCTTTTACACCCTTTCCGATCTCCCCACTGTTTCTGCCTTCCTCTGCACCTGTTTCTGTTCCTTTTTCGATCTGTTTACTGCCGATTGGAATGTACTAATGGTGGGAAGATGGGTTTTTACAGTTGGGAACCACCGAATGTTTCTGTACTTATGTTCCGGGCCCTGAATACATGAAAGCAAACCCTTTTGGTCTTTACGATGGGAACTAAGTTGTAAACCTTTGTGTATCATGTTAACTTATGAGAGAAACTTGTATAAAAGGAGCGACCTACAGTAGCAATTCGAATCAGGCTCCGTGAACCTACATGTGATGTACTTCTCGTGACTTCTGTGTTCTCTGCAGTAATAAACCTCGAATCTTTGACGCCGAAGGAAGTGTCCCGTGTCTCTGTCATTTGTACGCCGGAACAGGTTACCCACGAAGGTTTCAGGTGTTGTCCCCTGGCACCGCTGGGTCTTAGAATAACCCAGTCCTTCAGTTGGCGCCCAACGTGGGGCTGCATCAGTGGTACCGGTCCAAGCCCGACGATCGTGAGGAACTTCGTGTGAAATCTCCGAGGGAAGGTGCACCCCGCTTCATCGATCCTGTGTTCGAAACAAGTGGCCCGACGACTTTTCCCGCGAAGATTCCCGCCTCCTGACGGCTGCGACGGACTGCTGCCCTGACTGTAGACCTGTTTTGGCGCCTGGCGTAGACCTTGGTACAGCGAGATGATTTGACGGGCCTTCCTGGTGACGCCATCGATTTTTGAGTTAAGTATTTGTGGGTCGCTCCCATAGTCCTTAGTTGTGGGTGCTTAGTTGTTGCATGGTTCCATTGCATTTGTGGTTCTTAGTACTTGGTTCTTTGTTGTGATATTTGACGTCTGCAGTCGCCAAAAACCGAGGGTTTTTGCTTTTTGCAGGGACTTGGTAAATCCTATAAACCCTTGAAGTTTGTGAAACTCGGCTGGTGTGCAAGATGCCTGGTCGTAGTACTTTGTTCAGTTGTTTTAGAAAATGTGGTGCGGATTCCCGACTGGAGGACTCGTGTCTGATACCTCCGGTTGGAACTCCAACTTACGAGTTATATAGCAAACATGGGTTTGGTCCAATTATATTCAACAAGTGTTGGATTCGCTATACTAAAAAGGATGGTGTCCTTAGTTGGCCACCTCATGGTAGTTTTGAGACTCCGATTCTAGACAATCTTGAAGCTAAATTGTTTAAGAGAAAAGCAAGGCCGGCCATGTTTGATTCCTTTCGGTTGTGGCGTAAAGAAGCCAAACAGAAAGAAATCAGACAGATAAAACGTAATCAGAGAGATGGAGTTGCTACCACGGTAAGAAAAGCAGAACAGTTTCAGCTAGATAAGGAGGAAAAGGAAAAGGAAGTTTTCGATAGGCTACAGCGTATGTCTGTGGATAAATGTTATCTCGCTTCACCAACGGAGTCGGATAAGAAAGAGGAATCAGTTGAGGACCCTTTACTGTCCTATCTTTTGAAGTCACCACCTCCGTACGCACAGGGTACTGCAGCTCCTGTGGTTCCCCCTGTACCTGCTCCTGTACCTGCTCCTGTACCTGTTCCTCAACCTGTACCCGTTCTTCCGACTGTTTCTGCTCCCTTGCCTACTTCTGTCCCTACTGCTCCTCCGCTTGTGCTTCCTCATACTCCTGCTCCTGCCGCTCCTGTTCTACTTACTCCTGCTGCTTCTTCTATTTCCGACTCTTCTCTTGTTAATCCCCTATGTTATACTTCTCCTTCTGCCCGACGTCGTACTCCTTTAGTTGCTGCTAACTTTTTCAATTCTCTTGGACCTATTCTTGAGTCCGCTGGTTCGAACGGTCCTCAAAGACGTAGTCAGCTTCCCGGTAATCGGGAACGTGCTGCGCTGTATAATATGGCGATGGCTTGGATGAAATACCCCATTAGGAATCCTCCACGTTCAGTGCTGGATACGTTCTGTCAGTTCAATATACCAACGCAAAGATACGTTTTTGAGGAAATGTGTAAGGTTTTACGTGATCAAATATCGGCTGATGCACCTGACGATGTATTGACTGCTTTGACTAATCTGCAGCTCCAGTTTTCGAGCGGAATGATAGTTGATTCCAATGTTCGACGTGCTGTTGAGCAGTTGTTATCTTTCCGTCCCTCCATAATGCCTCGAGCATTGTTTGTAGAAGACATTGAGGGACCATTAGAGGCGCCTGGTCAGTATCCCATGCGTGAAGTTCCACCAGTGTGGATGCCGGGTGATGCTGCTCAAGTTCCACCGATTTTGCCACATTTCCAGAGAGTATGGATACATCTTCCCTGGAAACGATCGGAAGTTTTGCAGATAAAGCAATCTCTGCCTGACCCTCGCAAAAATCCTGCAGGGTACTATAAGGAATTGTCGCAGCTTGTGGATGCTACGATAATGAATCTTGCCGACATCGATATGTTGTTTGGTAACGTAGTTCCGCAACCGGTTTGGGCGAAAATTCGTCAAGAAAACCATGCGGCAGAATTAGGTGGTGATTGGGCTGCTCTTATTGCGGCAGATACACGACAAATTGGTGGGGCTAAACCCGAACAGTTAATTACAGCTCTGCCCGAGAGAATTATTACCCTTATGAAAACGCTTATGCCAGCTATGAAGGTGAATTGGGACAAGTTGTCCGCTTGCAAACAGAAGAAGGACGAGAGTGTCTCTGATTTCTTTACGAGATTTGAGGAGGCATTCATCGATCATAGCGGTCAGGATATGGGTACCGAGGGTGGTCAGAGGTTGTTCGTGGACAAATTTGTTTCTAACTTGTTGCCTGACTTGAGCAACAAATTGAGAAATTCTGAGAGTGCGTGGGCTGTCTCTACGTCTGCTCAAATATTGGCTACGGCACAGTATTATGAGAATAGGGAGAAAGAAGAGAATGATCGTGCCGATAAAAAGACGAAAGAGCTAAAAACTAAAGTGTTGTTGCAGCAGGCGTATCCTCCGCGTTCGAATCAGAATGATTCGCAACAGCGTAATAGATCACAGTCACAGTCTAATAGGTCGCAATCTCGAAATGACTCCTCTTCGCAGAGATCTTCGTTGGGGTACAATCAGTGTGCCTATTGTAGAAATGAGGGTCATTTGAAATTCGATTGTCCAGTCTTACGTGATCGTAATAGTGGTAGTTCATCTAGAGGGGGTCGTAGTGGTCCGCAACAGGCATCACGTGGTAGAGGTCGTGGTGTCCAAAACGATTGTTCAGATAATTCGTCAGATTCAAACAATTGTTTTGATCAACGTGAATCATCGCAAGGAAGATCTGCGCAGTACAATGTAGATGATTATTACGTCGATCAGGGAACTGACGACGGTAATTACTAGGACAGCCATAGACAAGGAGAGGGAGTAGTATCAGTTCCGGTTGATCAGAGAGGGCCTTACGTCGCAGTTGCCACTTCGGGCGTCGTTGAGCCTTTTCTGTTGGACACTGGTGCAGCGAAAAGTTCTATCATGCATTCGAAACTCCCTGGCGCACCTTTGTCTGGCTTAACAAATGTTTCCGTTGGATTCTCTGGCGCCCCTGTTAGCAATCCAGTTTCGCGCCCTTTGCCCCTTACAATTGGACCTCGTGAGCTGAAAGCTCCGTTGATTTTGACCACTGGTTGTGGTGAAAATCTCTTGGGCCTGGATTTGCTAAAACGTCTGTATGCGACTTTGTATTGTTCTCCAGCGGGAGTAAAGCTTACTTTGGGTGAGAGAGTTATCTCTCCAATGTACTTGTCTCTCGATAAGTTTCCACCGGAATTGAGTTCTCTTCCTGCATCTTTGTGGGCAACAGGTCCCAATGACGTGGGCCTGCTTGATATCTCCCCTTATGTTGTTCACTTGAAATCTAATGTGCGATTGCCACGTATTCCCCAATATCGTATCTCCCTTGACGGTGAACGAGCATTGTTAGCGATCATCTATGATCTGATCGAGAAAGATGTCATTGAGGAGACTCGGGGAAACGTGTGCAACAGTCCTGTACTTCCCATTCTGAAATGTACTGACCCTTCAAAACCACCTGTTTATCGTTTTGTTATCGATTTACGGGAGGTAAATAAAATTGTGATTCCTCAGTTCCCTGTGGTGCCTGACATTACGGCTCTACTGACTCTGATTCCAGCTTCTGCATCTTGGTTTTCAGTGATCGATCTGAAGAATGCGTTCTTCAGCATTCCGATTGCTGAAGAGAGTAGAGACCTTTTCGGTTTCTCTCTTGGTGGCCACAGCTTTAGGTTTAAGCGTGCTCCTCAGGGCTACTGTGAGAGTCCATCGATATACAGTCAAGCCTTGAAAGGTCAACTTGATGCATTTGTATTGCCGGCTGGTGCAGCCTTGATCCAATACGTCGACGACCTATTGGTGGCTGCAGACACTCAGGACATTTGCAAAACCGCTACAGTGTCGTTGTTGCAACATCTCTGTGACTTACATCACAAGGTGTCACCTTCTAAACTACAATATTGTTGTCAAGAAGTAACCTATCTAGGCCACTTATTGTCAAAGGAGGGAAGAAGGTTGACCCCAGAGAGAATTGCAGCGATTGCGCGAATGACTGTGCCAACGACTCAGAGAGATGTGCGTGCCTTTTTAGGTATCACGTCATACTGCAGGCAATGGATTCCAAATTTTTCATTGCTAGCGAAACCATTGGTGGCTCTTACGTGTAAGGACGTTCCAACTCCTTTACCATGGACAGAAGAATGTCAGAAAAGTTTTTCTGAATTGCGTGACGCGTTGTGTTCGGCTCCTGTGTTAGGTACCCCTGACTACAGCAAGCCGTTTACATTATACGTTCACGAGAGGGAAGGTTGTGCGTTGAGTGTTTTGACGCAACCTTTTGGTGGTAAGCAGCGTCCATGTGCATATTTTTCCTCCACCTTGGACCCGGTAGCTAGAGCATTGCCGAGTTGTTTAAGAGCAACAGCGGCAGCTGCGGTGTCCATCTGGCAATCTGCAGGATTGGTCATGGATAATATGCTTACGGTGATGGTTCCGCACGCAGTTGACACTCTTTTGAATCGTACGAAAACCCAACACTTGACGAGTGCAAGGTTGTCTGGGTACGAGTTGACGCTGTTGGCAAGTCATATTCAGATAAAACGTTGTAATGTCCTGAATCCAGCAACCTTATTGCCAATTAGTATGGAATCAGATGAAGTAGCACCCCATGACTGTTACTTACGGACTGAGGAGGAAACAAAAGGTCGCGTGGACCTTAAAAACACTCCTTTGAAAGATCCCGATGGGACCTTGTATGTGGATGGTTCATGTTTTAAATTGCCGAATGGTGATGTGACGACTGCATATGCTGTGGTAACTTTGAATACTGTTGTGGAAGCTGCGAGATTGAATCAGAATTCTGCCCAAGCTTCAGAGCTGATCGCTCTGACTAGAGCGTGTGTGTTGTCGAAAGGGAAACGGGTGAATGTGTTTACCGACAGCCAATACGCTTTTGGCGTCGCCCATAGTTTCGGACGATTGTGGAGAGAGAGAGGTTTTATGACGTCGCATGGTACTAAGATTCAGCATGGACAGCTTGTGAATGATCTTTTGGATGCACTTACATTGCCTAAGCAGGTAGCGATTGTCAAATGTAGTGCGCATCGTAAGGTGACGGATGATGTTGGTCGTGGTAATGCGTTTGCGGATGAGACTGCTAAGGAGATTGCCCGGAACCTTAGCACTAGAATGTATGTGACGAGTTCGGTTAGGTGGCCTACAGAGACTGGTATGTGTGAGGATACTATCGAGAGTGTGAAAGCGATACAGAACGAGGCCACTGAGACTGAAAAGACGAAGTGGAAAGAGAGTACGGGAAAGTTGGATGCGAATGGTTGTTGGATCGATTTGTCGGAGCATAAGAGATGGATGTTGCCAGATGCGTATGTGCTAGCTGTTGTGACGATGGCACACGGGTTAGCACATATTAGTGCGAAAGGTATCTGCAAGTTGTTGTCCCCTGTGTGGAAGAATGATGGTATTACTAAATGTGCTGAGAGATTGGTTAAGAATTGCATGATATGTATGATGTACAATCCTGGTAAGGGAACCCCTACACCTCCTGGCCATTTTGCTCCCCCTTCATGTCCCTTTGAGGTAATTCAATTAGACTTCATCCATATGGAGCGATGCAATAACCTTAAATACGTTTTAGTGGTGGTTTGCGCATTCTCCCGATGGATTGAAGACTACCCTCTCAAAGACAACACGGCTCTGTCTACTGCGAAAATCCTACTGAAGGAATACTTTCCTCGGTATGGAATGCTGCGGATTGTATGGTCTGATAACGGAAGTGAGTTTGTGGGGAGTGTGATGAAGAGTGTGTGTAAGGGCCTTGGAATTACTCAAAAATTCCATAGCGCCAATCATCCCCAGTCAGCAGGGTTAGTCGAAGGGTATAATGGCACCCTTAAATTAAAATTAGCGAAGATTCAGGCTACTACTGGTCTTTCGTGGCCTGACGCTTTGCCTCTAGCTCTGTTGTCAACAAAGGCGACTGTACACTCCCGAGTAGGGCTCAGTCCCTATGAAATAGTGTTCGGCCGTCCTGCGAATGTTTGGGGGGTCCCTAGACCGAGTGTGTTTTCTGATCTTGAGTACCCAATGTTGAATGATTATCTTCATGATCTGACTGCTAAACTGAGGTTAATTCACCAACAGGTCTTTGAAGCACTGCCGACGCAGACGGAGGGTCCAGGCCACCAACTCCAGCCCGGAGACTGGGTGGTGACGAGGAATTTTGGAAGAAAACGCAATCTCGAACCTCGCTTTACTGGACCCTACCAAGTCCTCCTTGCCACGAGAACTGCTGTCCGTCTGAATGGCCGAAAACACTGGGTGCATGCCACCCATACCAAGAAGGTACCTATACCTTTATCAGCGGACTCGTGGGTGAGGAAGGGCATTGCTTCGTCTGAAACTGAAAGATTGCAGACCTTTGTACCTTTTAGCGACGCTCAGCCTGTCGGAGAATCCTCAGTGCAGCAGAACGACATTGTTGAACACTTGTCACCACAAGACTCAAGATCTGAACAATTGACTGATCAACAGAACTCTGTTCCCTCATCGGATCAATTGTTTGACGAACAGACACGTCCTGGGAGAAGCCAATACTTTTTGCGATCTAATACCAAGGACAAATAAAAAGTTTGCTTTTGTCCCTCGACATCTACGTTATCCCATTGCCACGATCAGTCTAAACACTCGTACAACTGTGATTTTGTAAATATTGAGTTTTTCCATATATGTGTTTTTGCTTCCACAGCTAAGAGACTTTGTAAATACTTGCGAATTAGGATACCTTGCATCCAGGTGAGCCGTAGGGCCGCGCGTGTACTTCCTTCTGGTTAGTAGGTCTTGACACTAGGTCGGAGACCGTCGGTTCCTGGGAACTCCTGGGGATTGACTACTGCTACACAGAACGAAGTGCGTCAAGAAACGTTGCGGACGGTTTTAGAGGATGGCGTTTTCAAAGCTGATGGACTTGGAAAAAGCTCAGGCGCAAAGATTCAAACTGCAACAAATTACTCGTACAAAATGCTTTATGTTTCAGGTGTTCCTTCTGTTTCTAACTGTTTCCTCGTTATTGGCGGGTGGGGTGTATTATATGATACAGTACTTCCTACCTTCTGCCATGCCTACCCCTACTTCTGAACATAAACCTATCTCCGCTGTGTCCCCTCATTCCTTCCATATCCTACCCCAACACAAGCAGGTTAGACGTGCGGAATTCAGAAATAATTCCTTCATTCAGCTCCTTCATCAGCATCAGTTAGTGGTTAACACTACCAATTGTTGGGTGTGTGGGTTGATGCCACATACCACGGATAAGGGAATTCCATATCTGGTTCTTCCTTATAGTTCCCAGGGTTCAGCTCGAGCATTGCAAACAATGTTTCGAAGTGCACTAGATTCCTACCCCAATCGAGAGCCACGTCCTCCGCACTTTGGTCCCGGTCCGTACCACAAGCCTTTGGCTATAGCGATTGCTGATTTAGATAGGGATATCTATGAGCCGTCGCTCATCCCAGAGGAAGAGGTGCGAGCCTATAGGGATCTGAGTGAGGTTGAGTATAGTGCGCTCGTGGGTGAAAGACAGCTTAAAAGCTCGTCTCCAATATGGATCGTACCCCACCTTGGTAATTTCTGTCTAAAAGATCGTGGCCGAAGCCCGAGAGCTCATCTTGGAGAGAGTGCTTGCTCCGAGACGCATGTCTTGCCGATGCTCTCTTCCCCTGTGTTTCTGACTGCCAAGGGTACGTACTTTGTCTGTCATGACCGTGCGTATACGTGGTTGCCCTCTGACTTTGCGGGCACATGTTACATTGCAAATTTGTTGCCTCCGACGTTTACCGTTGATGCAGATTACCACAAGATTAGAGTTGTGAGGGGCGTGATTAGCGAAGAGGACACTGCCGGTCAAGAGGCAGGAGACTTTTTCAAGGGTTTCTTTCCGTTTTGGGGACCTATGGTCAATAGTAGGAACCTGAGACAGTTGACCCGAGTGGTGGAATCGACAGCTAATATCACTGCCAGTGCCCTTGGTAATATCACCGCAGAGCTTCAGGCGGACAGGCTTATGACGCTACAAAACTGTATGGTTTTAGACGTTGTTTTAGCGGATCGAGGTGGAGTATGTAAGGTGATCCATTCGAGCTGCTGTATTTTCATTCCAGATAACGCTCCGACTGTCTATCAAGCCATCTCAAAGTTGCACAAGATCTCTGAGTCCATACACGTGGACGTAGGGGATTGGACGCTACTTGGGTGGTTTTGGGGCCTGATGTCGACTTAGGGTTGGAAAATTCTGATGATCATCGGAGTTGTTGTAGCATTCCTGTTCACGTGTTGCCTTTGTGTGCAGTGTGGTCCTGCCTTATGTGGCCTCTGTGCTACAACATGTATGAGACAGCCGCCTGTTACCAAAGGAGCTCTGATGGATAGAATTATGTTGCAGCAACATCTAGATGATCTGATGAATATCGAATATGACTCCGACTAGTGCTTGCCTACATGAGGGCAAAAGGAGCGTCTGAGGTTCCGTGATGATCGTCAGTGGTGTTTTCAACTCGCACGAATATGGTCGAGTCTGGTATCTACGAATCGCAAATGACGAGTTTAGTGGGTGTACGCGTTTTCTTTGTGCTAGCCTAAACCGTTCGTCTGTTTCGTGGGTTTCTCTATCTGTACCCACGGGTTCCATCTTAGATACGGCATCCATTTTGTTTCTTGCCCTCAAGTAGCCAGCGAACGGACGCTGTCCGCTTCGCGACCCTGGGATTCCCAAGACTTTTTGCGGAAGACACGTTTCCTTTGAAAGTGTCTTTATGATGAGGGAGATGACACTGTAAGGCAGATGGCCCCGCTCGAGGCTCATCTTGCCGTGCCGGTCTATTGTCTTAGTCGTGCATCTCATTAGGCACGTCCCTTTGATGCCTGCAGCTCGTGTTTCCCGATACCACCTCTTTTACACCCTTTCCGATCTCCCCACTGTTTCTGCCTTCCTCTGCACCTGTTTCTGTTCCTTCTTCGATCTGTTTACTGCCGATTGGAATGTACTAATGGTGGGAAGATGGGTTTTTACAGTTGGGAACCACCGAATGTTTCTGTACTTATGTTCCGGGCCCTGAATACATGAAAGCAAACCCTTTTGGTCTTTACGATGGGAACTAAGTTGTAAACCTTTGTGTATCATGTTAACTTATGAGAGAAACTTGTATAAAAGGAGCGACCTACAGTAGCAATTCGAATCAGGCTCCGTGAACCAACATATGATGTACTTCTCGTGACTTCTGTGTTCCCTGCAGTAATAAACCTCGAATCTTTGACGCCGAAGGAAGTGTCCCGTGTCTCTGTCATTTGTACGCCGGAACAGGTTACCCACGAAGGTTTCAGGTGTTGTCCCCTGGCACCGCTGGGTCTTAGAATAACCCAGTCCTTCAAGAGTCCTAGCTTTTCATGTACAGTAGATTGTGTCTTTGAAAAAAACGGTATACGATAAATTATACAATACACGCATTAAAAGTTTACCTTAACCTATTTTACGGAAATTAATAGTGCGGTTTTCTACATTTTGCAAATCGACGAAACAACCGCTACGTAACAATGGGACACCCTTCCCATTCCAACATGGATGCTACAAGATAAATTTGTATTTCTCAGCCCAAGCCTATTATCCATGTTGTCATTATTTCATTACGATTGACGTCATTGACACCGCCTCTTCATATGACATCTCGGTCACTTTCTTTTCCTTTCCCCTTTCTCAACCACCGTGGCTCACAACAATTAGGTTCCTTCCGATTCTCCCCCTCACGTGATAAGATGGTCCCCGCCCATTCTCCCAAGTCACGTGGGTTTGTTTCTCAGGCCGCCGCTTCAAAGAAACATTTGGAGACTAAGGAAGGTGGCAGCGAGTGTCGGCCCGTGTTCCGGTGCTGCAGTGCCTGGCCTCTTCTAGACTTTACCAGAACAGTACGACCTCAGGTACAAGCTGAACAGAAGGCGCCTCGAACATGCAGTCCTGGTCCATATTGAGTTTGTAATGCGGAAATTGCACGCAGCAGAAATCCTTGACTTTTCTGGCTAGGTTGTCAACTCCAAGTATAGCTGCCAAGTTTTCAGATAGTTTATGTGTGACATTTTCATGTGCTTAGTGTACTTATGAGTGATTCCGTACAGAAAAATGGAGACAGTATGAATGACACACATACTGTTTGTAATGCAGTTTTGATATGACTTTATTAGTCGCAGTGTTTTCTCAGCCGTAGGCTGCGACCTCCTAGCAATATCAATAAGCAAATAACTATTCCTCACTGTGCAAGCCAGGATTCAGTTTGGTTTCTCTTTGGTTGCACGCACACATGGTAACCCTCGTTGTCAGTAGTACACATCCTTTTCATTGGTAGTCCATCAGCAGCGGATCAGCACCTGTCCTGCAATGTTAGGTATTAGCATGAGGGTGGCACCTGCACCGGTCCTCTTTTTGACCAAGTAGAAGATGTTACTAGGGAGTGAGGTGGAGGGGAGAATCAATCAGGGGTTTGTAGAGCGTACTATTTACCCGTGAGGGTCTCAAAGTGATGGGGCGCGGGGGGTTTCGGGCTCCTTCGAGGTCGTCCGAAGCGCCAGGTCTTGAGGTCTTTTCTGAAGATTTGCAGAGTAGGGCTTCGTCTGATGCTGAGGGGGTGTTCGTTCCAGGTTTGGGCTGCGATGTAGAAGAAGGATCTGCCTCCCGTCTGGCTTTGTTTACGCAGGGGATTTCAAACAGGGATTAGGTCAGCGGACCGGAGGTATCTTGGGGGCGTGGAGGAGATTCTTTCGTTGAGGTACTGGAGTCTAGTGTTGTGAAGGGCTTTGTAGGAGTGTGTGAGCAGCTTGAAGGTCACTTTTCTTTCGCCGGGGAGGAAGTGGAGGTGCTGGGTGATGTGGTTGTGTTGTTGGATGGTGAGGATGAGTCTTACTCCTGTGTTCTGGACAGTATGAAGTTTGGGAAGGAGAGATTTTGTTGAGTCCGGCATAAAGGGCGTGTCCGTATCCAGTCTGCTTGTGATGAGTGCGTGGGAAACACTGGGATGATGAAGCCTGGCCATACTCGGGAGGTGACACAAGAACAAAAATGTTCTTATATAAGACTGAATATAAGTATGATATCGGCAGATGTGAGGCCGATTTATATCCCAGAATAAAGTGAAGACTTGATGAAAAGTGGACAACAATCTGACGTCTATTACTTTACTTCTTTTGGGACACTATTTGTGTATGTGCTCATGGCACAGCTTAATGTTTGAATGTTTTGAGGATGCTGGGTTTACATCTTTACCCTTAGAGCACTACGTACGATTGGATTTATAAACTTAGGGGCACATAGCCTTGTGCGCCTGATTACCCCATTCACCCCCTTAGCTTTCAGCCATTTGAAGGTCTTGTGGAGTATGCCGACGGTGTTGAAGCATGTGTAGGATATGGTGTTGAACTGTTGGTTTATGGTGAGAGAGGAGTTGAGTAATTGAATCAGAAGTGCTGCGACTCAGTAACTATGGGTTCCGGTCTATTTAACACACTAATCTTATATTTAGGGCCGGCCTTGGGCATGGGTGATCTGAGCGCAGCAGGGAGTTGCCTGACTTAATGTCATGCAAACAGCAGCCTGTCCATTCCACTTGGTGTCAATCTGGTCCCCTTAAAGATTTTGTAATCAGCCCTTAATGAAATTTACCTGTTTGGAGATATTGTTGGGACTAAAGATTTGCAACCGGTGCCAAGGAAACAATAGGCACCAAGTCCACTTGATGCCGGTCCAGGCGCTTAGTGTTTGTTTATATATGTTTAGCCGACCAGTGCCGGATTCCATCTGTAGCTGGTCGGGTAGGTGTTGGCCATGTGGTTTGGCCTCACCACACAGGACCCCCAACAGAATACACGCACACATTGTGGTTATACTATTGGCAATGGCCCAGAGCAACGATCTGCCCATTTATTTATCATCTCGGACCGAGCCTGACCCTCTGCGTGAGGAAATTGATACTTTGTAATGTAGAGGCAAGGGGCACTCTACATCTCTCCCATCTTTTCAAATGTTCTTGCATGAAAGAAAATCTGGACACTTGAGCCGGACTCATAAAGTCTTTCAGTGTCTGACTGGGGACCAGGTGTGGCTGAAGACCATACTTCAGGCTCCGGGAGATGTTATCAGTCTCTTGCCCTTTAAGCTGGGGACCTTCTTAGTTGCACATGTCCATGTGAGGGGAACGTGGGGGTATTTCTAGTGCTTGCCCTTTCAGATTCTCGTTGAGTTTTACACCTCTGCTGGGAGGTGGAGGTCAGGTGATACTCTTCCTCGGCTTCAGCATTCTCTTCAGCAGCATTCTCTGAGCGGTCTATGGAAGTTGCCACCTGTTTTAACCATGAGATGTTTCTGGTGATCACCTCCTTGCACTGTGACCATGGTTCTGTTGATCTTAATCACTTCCCATGCTTTAGTCTCGTAAGGGGTTCAAAACTTTACCCAGGATGTCTGTCCTTCATGAGAACCAATGCTCCGATTTGTAGAGTGGGTTTGCCCGGCGACACTGGCAGGCCTTCTCATTGGTGGCTTTTCTCCGGGATTGTGTAGCTTCAACATCCATGTCTGCCAATCGCCACTCAGTGTCAGCCAGGATGCTATCCTGTGTCTGCTTCCTAAACAGTAGATTTTCTGGATCCCAGTTCCTTGTGCTGTGAGGGATTTGCTGGTACGCTGGTAGGAACTTGTGCAGGCAGCATTCAGCATCCTCGCCAAGTTCCAGCCCAATCTTCAGAGCCCGGTTGAGTGTTCTCATGAATCTCTCTGCCTCCCCGTTCGCCTGAGGCCGCTGCATGGTGATTTTCCAGTGGCGAATGACCAGAGATTCTAATTATTCTTTTAATTATTTTTTCTTTGTTCAAGTTTTTTTTTGTTTTTGAAAAAACCTTTATTAGTGAAAAAAGGATAGGAAACACAGCATACTGCCTACATCCGCAGTAGGGCCAGCATTGCGATGCATCAAACGTTTAACTGATCTAGTCATGGGGTAGGGGAGTACACAGCAGGCCGCCTACACATCATGACCACTAACATATTGCGAGTAAATTGTGTGTATTCAAAGTGCTGGTGCAGTCCAGTCAAGTGAACATGGAGTAACTTGACAAGGTGTCCTATGTTCTCCAATGAGCGAGGCATATTGGCGAGGGTGGTAGTCAACATACTGCCTACATCCGCAGTAGGGCCAGCATTGCGATGCATCAAACGTTTAACTGATCTAGTGATGGGGTAGGGGAGTACACAGCAGGCCGCCTACAACCTTCCAGGCCGGCCGCGTCAGTTTGAATATCAGGTTGTAAGGGAAGTAATATCATTGCAGTGTCACATTAACAAACAACGACAATGATGTAATGTTAAACGGTCATGACCACAAACATATTGCGAGTAAATTGTGTGTATTCAAAGTGCTGGTGCAGTCCAGTCAAGTGAACATGGAGTAGCGTGACAAGGTGTCCTATGTTCTCCAATGAGCGAGGCATATTGGCGAGGGTGGTAGTCATTCATTATGGTGCCTCTGCGTGTGTGTCAGTAGCGTGCTCTAGTAAATAGGTTTGGAGGGGACCCCAAATGTCTTTCGGCCGTGATGAGGGGGGCTGAAGTTCAGCATATGTTTGCAATTGTTCTTGGCAGTAGACAAGGTCTTGGAGCCAGTCCTTGAACTTCGACGCCCGTCCTCTGCCCCATCTACGGGCAATTCTCCTCTTTGCAAGAAGGAGCGCAAGGGAAATGTATTTACACATTTTAGCAGTGAGGGGCTGAGTGTATCACAATAATGCTGTGAGGGGATCCATAGTAATGTGCAGGCCCGTCATAAGATCTAGAGCACCCAGAACCTCCGCCCAGAAGATCTGTATGGGGTGACAATCTCAAGCCACGTGTTTGAAGTCGGCCCCTTTGCTGCTGCAGCGATTACAATGGTCATTGTCCCGAAGTTTTAGTCGGAACATACGCGCTGGTGTGTAGTACAGGCGGTGGACATGTTTGTAATGTATTATTCTACTAATTATTCTATAATGTCATGTCCCTGTAATGGTGGCCTGTTGCCCGACTTCACTTTGTCAGGAAGGCCCGTCATTGTAAATATTTTCTTCAGGACTAGCTTGACTTGGGAAAATGCTGTGGAAGACACCACCTCTACCACTGGGAACTTTGTGTGCGAGTCCACTATCACTACCATGATCCGTCCATCCAGAAAGTTCCCAAAGCCAATATTGACTTTCGACTAGGACTTGTGGCTGGGTTTCTCTGTCGGAACCGGAGCCTTGATGGTACATGAGTGTTAGTTGCGTACCTTGTTATCAACCTTCGCATCCATGCCTGGGACCCACCACCTTACCTCCCAAGCGGGACTTCGTTTTCGCTGTTTCTTTGTGCGCCAGGTCAACCACACAGACCCATAGGCACTTTGGTATCACAGTCGGCTGCCCACACAGCAGCAGGCCATCTTGCCTTTCACTGAGTTCACTCCTGGCTCTCAACAGCTACTGCTGGGAAACTTGCTAGTCCGGTGTCAGGGTCCAAATCCCATCTAGGAAGCTTTGCCATTTCCTGTTGGCTAGGGCTTCTTTCGCTCGTGTCAGGCTTCCGTCATTCTTGGTGGCTTCACCTATCTCTTGGAGAGTCAGGGTCTTGGGGCAGGCATCACTCATGATAATCTTTTTTTAGGTCTCGCACCTGCGAACCGATCGCAAAGCGATCGTCGCTGCGAGACCCTATTGCAATCGTTTCTGCTTTCAACGAGGTAAGGGAGACAAGAGATGTGAATGCGCAACCTGAAGTAAAATCGGATCAGGTCGCGCGCACGTTCACCATCTCCTGTCTCCCCTAGCTCCTACAGCACACAGAGACACACGCGCACACACGCACACAGACATTCGCGCACACATCCCCTCTCTCCCCCCCCAGTCATCGGGCTCTTTTTACACACGCATACACACGCGCACACACATTCCCCCCCACTCACCGGGTTATTTTCGCGTGTCCCTCTCTCCCTCGGCAGCCAGCGGTCGCCAACAGGCGGGGCTCTCCACACGCAAATCTTCCGACGGGCACAGGAGCGCTCCCGTCAGCTTCCTGTATTTTTGCGGCCCCGCCCTCATCCCAACACAGATTGCCTGGCTTCCTGTTGAACAGAAAGAGCCATCCGTCTGGAAAATGTGGGTTGCCAGGTTCTCTTCGTTAAGAACCTGTCGAGTAAACACAGCAACTGCAGCATGAGGAACTTATTTATAGGTTTAACAATGTAAACCTATAAAAAAGTGAAAAATCTAGCACGCAGTGCCGAAATACTCTCTCTCGTACTGGCCATCAAACCTTGGGGCTGATACCCTTTAAGGAAAATATAGTAAACCTTGGGCTGGTACCTGTTAGGACATATACTGTAACCTACTTGCAGAACGTACACACAACACAATAAATGACGTGCTTTCGGAACGATTAGTTCCAATTGGGTACGGATGTTTAGTTCCGCATAAAGACAAAACAAAAACTTAACTTCAGACTTTTTTTAAAAAAAACTTTATTGAAAATATCTTAACTGGTCTAAATCCAGAAAGAAAGACTCATGCGCACACTATTTAAAAATGCAAAATCGGCTGTACAATAATCAGGAGGGTCTCTCGCACTCTGGGGATTAGCACTTAGCAGTCACCATGGACGTGCTTTCAGAACGTGAGCTACCGCCGACCGATGCGTCGTCACTTGTGGACTGATACTATACTCGCTGGTACAAGCCAGGTAATTTATCCCATCTTTCCAGGGAGCAGCTTTGCTGGAACTTAAAAGTTATGACGGGGCAGGCCCGGGAGATGGAATGTGCACAGGAGCTCGAGGGGCAGAGATGACGCGGGCATATCTTTAAAAAAATATACATTAAATGAGAAGCAGGACATGAGTGGGGCTTAAGGGCAGGAGTGTAGAGTCTTATGGGCACTTAAAACACAATATTTTGCCAACCAATAAACATTTGTGAAGACTTCAAACACAGACGAGACTGTGTTTTTGTTTGCGTGGGCATGTCAAAATCCAGGTGATATCCAACAGACTTCACAGAACCAGAATGAAAGCACTTGTACACAGCTATTTACCACACAAGACGTTTTTACGAGGGTGTAACACCCCTGTGAAGCTGCGCTCCTGTGAGTAGATCAGGATAGAAGGCAGCCTTTATCTCAGGTCCACAGTCCACGGCAAGCCACCACCAGACCCGCACGGACAGGATTTGTAAGATGCTCAGAGGACGTGCGCCCGGACTTGTGTCTAGCGTGGCTAATTTAATGGCAAATGTGCACTGGTGCCCAAAGGTGATCACTTCAGATGCACTCTATTTTCGCAGGCTGTAAATAAAGTTTACAACCAAAGAGGGAAAATAGACAGAATCGTCGCACAGTAAAATGGACGCTCCTGGCACCTTTTTGTCTGCCACAGCAGAGACAAGATGGGCACAGCGCTCCTTGAAAGCACACATGTGTTTTTCTAGGCAGCTAGCGGACCACAAAACACTATAAAACAAGCATTTGCAATGCAATAGGTCTCGCAGTTGTTAGAGTTTGAGCCATTGGCATTGTAATTGGCAATGCCTTTTATTTACGTTTTATAAACCAATACATAAATAAAAGGCATTGCCATTTACAATGGCAATGGCTCAAACTCTAACAACTGCGAGACTTATTGCATTGCAAATGCTTGTTATAGTGCAGGTTCTTGTCTGACTTTACACCAGGTAAGAGCAGGTTGTTAAATTCCTGCTGCTAACGTGCCTTATCGCCTGTTTTGTGATCTTATCACCGATCTGGCTGGTCGTTGAGAATGTTGTGAAGTGGTGCTGTCGCTGCTTTTTGCACGGGAACGCCTACTCTGCATCTTATTAGCGATAGTTGCCAGTGTCATCTGTGGCGATGTTTTTTGCGGCTGCTATCGCAGGGAAGCTGGTGATATCAGATGTTAGCACCAGCTTGAGAATGGGACAATACATTTATTGTGACTTTGGATGCAATAAATTGCTGCTAACTTGGCGATAAGTCCTTGAGAATATGCCCCTACATATGCTGTGGGTTTACTCTTACTGCATGGAAGAATTTCTAATGTTTAGAACTGAGAAGAAGATCCATAATAAACAATTATCCAAATTGTAAATTTTCCAAAGAGCTAAACATGGATATCTGTTCACTAAAATGGTTGGGGTAGCAGGTAGGACACCACACTCAACATCACAAATAACAGCACATGATTTACGCCTTCTTCCACACTTGGCCGTTAACATCCTCTTATTTTCTGCTCAGGCACTACACAGGACACAAAGTGAAAACAGCAGGCTAAAAACAGGTCTCTCAGAACCCTATTAACTTAATGTCCCAGCCGCTGCCTTCATGATTTCTGTAAACAAGGGTCGTAAGTGGAGTTTTTGGTGTACCAATGGGCAAGCCAAGGGTTGCAGATGTTATTGTTTCATAGATATACTATTAATAGCCTTGGCCCACCAATGGCTTATTGAAACAAAAATTCAAAAAACATATACAGAGACCAGCAGTAACATTGATACTGCAGGTCATTTTACAGGTAGTTCTGCAAATACCTGTCTCTGGAGGTAATGCAGAGACGTAACCTCACTTCTGCTATATAGTATTATTTTAAACCTTTTCCTGGACCTCTAGACAAGGCAATAGGCAAGACAATTAGGAAATAGATGCAGTAGTTGCAATCCTCTTTGTGTATCATAGAAGTCATAAACCTGAATATTAAAATTCACTACATACCCATTCATATAGTGGCACATTCATACAATGCCACTATTACTTAGAGGGAGAAACGCTTTTTTATTTGTTTTGGTTTAATTTTTTCCAGGTCATTCCACATGAATTGTTGATGATGATACTGAGTTAATGTAAAAATTCACACAGCGCAAATCTGTAGAGACTAGAGTCACAGGGGATTGGTATGTTTTTGTTAATCTGTTATTCTAAGCAATGAAAAAGTATGGATTAAAATACTGTGATTAATTTTGAAGTATGCATGTTGTACTCTTTTTTTTTAAATGTTTGCCTGAAATCACAAATTCCCATTCTATTTCACTCATGTAATCGAATCCATGGGAAATTTGCATAAATCCCACCCTTACTCTAATTAGTCCACAGAGGTGATTAAAAATAATAATGAGCAAAAATTATAAACAGAATACAAACTTTTTCAATCCACTTGCAAAGCATAATCAGGCTATGTCTGCTCTGCAGGTGAACCAGAGAAGCATGTAGATTTTGCGGATTTTCTGTATGGTCGAATTTTGTGTGGTTCTCCCTGGTAAACATGGCCCACAGAGTCCAAATCAAATCACAATGTATCTGCAATTTGCACTTCATCTCAGGATTACTGTCTGCCTTCCTTCCTGTTTTTCATCTGTGACAGGTGGAAGCAGATTGCAAAGGTTTACATATTAGCAATGTAATCAACTTGCACTTACTGCAAAATGAAAAAAAAACCTTATCACCCGAGGGTTGATGACACCTTTTAGTCAAATTTCACAGAGACACCTCCATTGAGGTTTTAGGCTTTCCCAGAATGACACAAGTTCTTATCTAAAAAAAGAGGTGTGTCATGCATTATGTGCTATATTTTCATTAATCTACCTTTAGACAAAAAGGGGAATCAAAAGTGAGATGATTTATATGTTATATAATTGCTTTACAAACCTCCAGAAAGAGGATAGTTTCAGAGACTTTTTAAATAATTGATGCCAAGACAATGTTCAAATAAGATAAATAAAGTTTATTTTGTGAACAAATACTGCACAAAAGGACAAATTAATCATTTATAACAAAAACTCTTTCTAAATGGAAAATGAGTTGATTTGGAAATTATCTTTCTTCCTCTGAATTCATTATTGGAACTCAAGGCAGTTGTTACCACACCATCTGCTGTGCCAAATTTGAAAACCTGCAGAATTTAGAACAAGTAACATAAATATCTGTTTGGTTGGTATAGCTTAAACACAGGTTGATTGATTCATATACATAATTATAGAGATGAAACATGGAAAACGCAATGTAAAACCAAGATAATATGTTTTATTACATGCCTAATTTGAAACATGCCCCCAAATAAAATGTTTTTTTTTATTAGATCAGAGGTTTGAGTGCTTTCAGATCAACTTTTGCTTCTTTAAATCACGTCAGTATCATTTATGCTAATAATTAATTGGTTGAATCAACACCCTATCAAACAGAATTATCTTGCCAGTCATGCCGGAGGTTTGATAACAAACATGGAAGCTTTTAACACTTTACAGAAATGAAGCCACAAATCTAAGACATGAACAGTTGAACTATAGATATTATATGTAAGCAATGAAGAGCTTGCAAACCAATCCAAATAACAAGAAAAGTGTCTGTAAACTTCCCCCAGACTTTGCGTTGGTGCTTTTAGCAGTCTGTTTAATGATATTTTTAAAATGTTCTAGTCTACATTGCTCTCTGGACACTGCATGAGACACCATTCCATGCCGAGTTTGTTTGAGCTACAATCCAATCCTCAGGTATAATATATATAAAAGCCTACATTTACCTCACTACCCATTAACATTGCTAAACCATAATATATATATATATATATATATATATATATATATATATATATATATATATATATATATATATATATATATATATATATATATATATATATGCTGTGCCCCTTTTCTTTTTCGAAGGAGAGAGAAGCTTTCGCATATATATATATATATACATATATATATATATACATACTATTAATATATATATATATATATATATTAACAAAAGCAATTTTTCATCACAAACCACCGGCAAGGCAGCTGAGCAGAAAAACCACGCGAGTCCCAATCTTCATTTGGCAATATTTAATGGAAAGGCAAGTTCATCAAATCTGACGCGTTTCGGGCGTCCGCCCTTGGTCACAGATCGTCAGGCAAGTAAAGGAACATCCCTTTTAAAGGGTCCATTGCACAAATTACAATTACCATTTTTTTCTTTTTGCAACACCATGTGATTAGAAGCATTAAAACTGAGAACATACTACATATATTAGACATAGCTAGTCTGTTTTCCAAACCATCATTTGATACATGTATATATACAGGTGAATAAAAGGAGGTATTGATGCATTATTTAAATTTTGTTGCCAAAGTTTACTTTTTTTTTTTTTCTTTTGTACATACTGGTTTGTGAACTTAGCACACAAAGGTACTGCTGGCCAGTTTCCAGTGTATGTGCTCTGACCCTTAAAACTCTATCAAATTAGCTAATCCCCAAGTTGCAGTAATGCCATAGTATATGGTGCAATTAAATACATCAATGGCATGGAAAATTACATTTTATCAGTGGACTGCAGCACATATAATGCACAATCCACTAGGATGACATGGAAAATATTACTGTTGCAACTTTTAAACATACAGGTAAAAACCTTTTAAGAGCTCTACTTTAAATATTAAATTAGGTGAGCCCTAAGTATGCCTTGTAGCCCCAAGGGAGGATATCAAGTTTTTAAAAGTGCTACATACAAATATCAGTGTTGGAATGTACCTACAGTGACTAGCCCCCAAAAGCTATTTTGCTGTACAGAGCTGTATCTTTTCCTAAGAGGAAAACAAAAGTGCAAATGAAATACTATTTATCGGTACTTGGGTTTTAGACAAGCTGCAAAAATTATTAAAACACTGTAGTTAATGTTTATTAAAAGAGTAGTATGAAAGTGGGGACCCCCGCTAAGTTTGCTTGAAGCCAGGGAAAAGAGGGGAAAATATAAACACATCAAAAGAAAATTTCCCTTATGGCTTACATATTTTGTACATTGTGTCTCAGTTCACATCAATATCACATGTCCTTCAAGATATGCTAGTAAAACATTTTTTTATATTTGTATTTATCAAATTTTATTTCTTTTTTTATGTACATAAACATTTTTTTTTATTTTTTTTATTTATTCATTGGTAAATTCAGACAATCAAAGCAAATGCTCAAAAAGTAAATAATGCAAATAGATACAATAAGCATGGGGGACAAAGTAGGAACACGTTATATATTGAAATGGGTAGCTAACATAGTACCTAAAGAGTATGGAGCATCTGTGAATTAAATGATTTGAAAAATAAATTCAACCCATATCTTATATTTTTTAACCATAGCTAAACATCACTATGATGCAAAATCGAACACATAAAAGATCAAATAGTTAATAAGGAAAAAAGGACATAATGCAAGGAAAAATACAGTAACAAAAATACATAATTAAATATTCAAAATTTGGTTTCCGCTTTCAATATTATACCATCTAGTAATGGGCTCCCACAGCTGTTTCCCTATTGCCCTCATTTTCCTACCTCTTGTGGCGTAAATTGCAATTTCTTGTTTATAGATGGCAATAAACCGACTAAGCCACATATGAAAGGTGGGGGGTTCTGCATCTTTCCATCTAGCTGCCAAAATTATTCAGAGCACGGCATATCCCAAAAAGATTACCGCCTGTTCTTCCCTGTTGTGATCCAAGGAATCATCATGACCTAATAGGAGCAATGTTATAGAGTCTCTAATTTGATGCCTGAAGACTTGGGCCCAGTATTCCAGTATCATAGCCTTAACTGTTGCCAATGCCGGGCATTCAGAAAACATATGCAAGAGATTTGCAAGTGGCTGATTACATCTAGGACAATTATCATCAGTCCAGAGCCCCCAAGCAAACAATTTAGCTGGCGTATAGTATAGGTTAAAAATGGTTCTGTAATATTGGGCCTTTAGATTGGAAGCTACAAAATACTTTGCTGAGAGAACTAGTGAGAGATCTATATCTACGTTGGGGTTGACTAATTTGGTGGCCCAGGATTGTTCCGTGCGTTCAAGGTCGTCAGGGGCGTTTGCCATAAACATCTGATATAGGACCCCAATTCTTGTGGAATTTTTCCCTATAATATCCAGTAATGGTATATTATCTAATAGGATTTTTGGTCTAGTATTACAGATGCTAGATGAAATTTGATAGAATTTTAGAAAATCACGAGCGGGAATGTTGTATCTTACTTGGAAGGACTCAAAAGATGATGGAATACTGTTACCCAAGAAATCGCCTATTGTTCTAATGCCTAAGAGCTCCCACCTCTGAAATCCAATATCATTAAAAATGGGGGAGAAAATTTTGCATTGCCATAATGGTGTATATTTCGTAAATGTAGGTATATCCAGATGTTTACAAATAGCTTTCCATACCGCACGTGCGTCTAAAACTGTCTTTAATTTAATTTTTTTGTAGTATGATGGTTCTACTTGTCTTAGAAACAGCCCCTTATATTTCTCACCTAAGCTAAGTTCATATATTGATGGAATGTATGGAGCTATAGAGATTAAGACTCCAGATTTGGCAGTTAGAAGAGGGTCCATATGCTGTACTAGTGTTGCCCAAAGATATAGTTTTAGGTTCGGTAGAGCTAATCCACCTCTATTTTGGGGGAGCGCCAGCAGGGGAAGGGCCCGTCTTATTTTACCATAGCTCCACATAAACTTTGAGATAAGGGAATCTATAGTCTTAATAAAATGTTCTCCAGGTAATAAAGGGATTGCTCTAAAAAAATATAAAACTCGTGGAAATATATTCATTTTAACATAGTTGGCCCTGCCTATTATCGAAAGGTGCAAGCTGTCTATCCTTCTAAAATCACTTTTGCTTTTGTTAATGAGGGGAGAGTAATTTAAGTCGGTAATCTTGCTTACCTCCACCGACAGGCATACTCCTAGGTATGTAGCCTGTTTAACCCTAAGTATGCTCTCATAATGGGTATTATTAGTGGCTAATACCATCGTTTTATCTCTATTCAAAGAGTACCCTGAATACAACCCAAATGCTTGTGTGATTGTCTCATTTTCAGAGATTGCTTCAGACGGATTGGTGGTTATAACGGCGACATCGTCAGCATATGCCATGACTTTAGTGGAGAAAGGCCCAGTAATGACTGGTTGAATTGCGGGTGAGGTTAATAACTTCTGAATAAGGGGATCAATATACAGGGCGAATAAAACCGGGGAACAAGGGCAGCCCTGCCTTGTGCCTCTTTGAACCCTGATAGACTCCGATTCATCACCAGCTATAAAGATTTTGGCCGTGGGGTTGATGTAAATGGCTTTAATGGCTTTAATAAAATTGTTTCCAAAATTTTTGTTTTCCAAGATGTTCCAAAGAAACTGCCATGATACTCGATCGAATGCCTTTTCAGCATCGAGGAGGATCATCGACATCTCGCCCCCCGTGGCGCCCATGATGTCAAACAGGGTTATGGCTCTCCGAGTATGGTCTGTGGTCGATTTGCAAGTATTTTAGCATATAGTTTTGAGTCGGAATTAATCAGGGATATGGGCCTATATGAAGAAGGAAGGTGAGGTGGTTTGCCCTTTTTATGAAAAATGATTATATTTGTTTGCTTCCATGATTCTGGAGGATTTGTGTGGTATTGCACTCCAAGAAACAAATCAAGCAAGAAAGGGGTTATTTGATCGCCGAGGATTTTGTATAGATCTAGTGGGATCTTATCCGGACCAGCCGCTTTACCATTAGCCAAACCAGCTAGAGCAATCTCCACTTCGGTGAGCGTAATTTCTCTATCTAAATTAGCTTTGGTCTCATCATCAATAGCTTTATGTGAAGCCTGATCTGGGAGCCAATTATTTAAAAATGTTGTTATTATGTTATTAGAATGTGAGATTTCGCTGCTATAAAGTTTTTGATAGCTTCTCTGTCAAAGCCTCTGCAGGATGGAACTCACTTCCTCACAATTTGCGTCTGGAACTTTGTCACGCCCTCTTCCGAAAAAAACTAAAAACCTTCCTGTTCCCCAAATAGTTCCCTCGGTCGCCCTCTCTTGGTTCTCACAAATTTACAGCGCGGGGATGCCTACGGGTCACCAGGCGCTTTATAAATCGTAAAATAAATAAAAAATAAATACATTTTTGGAATACTTTAATAATCTCTTTAGGAGTTGTATACTCATTACCCTCAAATTCGATCTTCTTAATACTACCCAATGATTGTTTTTGTCGGGTGCGTAGTGCTAATTGCTTCCCCACGTTTTCTCCTGATTCATACAGTCTAGTCTTATTAGCCTGATAAGTTTCGGCAGCTTTTTGAATAAGCGTACTATTGATCTCATTTTTAAGAATCATTATTTTGTTTAAGGTTTTCCCAGGATCTGAGGTAGAATCTACTTGCCCTCTTTGAACCTGATTTATTTCAAAGGCATGATGAGTTTCGAGATTAGAGAGTTCTTGCATCAGTTGTATGTTAGTATGTTTTTCCTTTTTTCGTTTATTAGCTACAAATGAGATAGTTTCTCCCCTCAATGCTGCCTTAAAACAGTCCCATACTATCAGACGGGGTGCGCTATACTGGTTACAATCGAAAAATGACTGGGCCCATGATTTAATATAAATTAAATACTCCTGATTAACCAATAACCTCCTGTCGAAAGTCCATTGGGGCATTGACTTAACCAAACTGGCAGTATCAAAGATGAAGGTCAACGCATTGTGATCGGATATTGTTTTCGGGGATTTAGTTATTTCTAGAATGTCCCCTTCCTCTATAGATGACATAATATAATCGATTCAGACGTACTTATTGTGGGGGAAAGAAAAGTACGTGAAACCATCTACATTTGGCCCTTGGAGCAACCCCCAGACGTCCACTAGATTATGACTTTTCATCATCCGGCCTAATGCGCTATATACCTTCGGTTTCCGCCCTTTATAATTTAAAGATAGGTGATTGTCTACGGGCAGCCCAATATCAATATTAAAGTCTCCGCAAAGGATTAGAGAGCCGGACCAAGAAGCCAATTCAATTTCGAGCTCCTGAAAAATATCAGGATCGTCTAGGTTTGAGCCATAAATTGCACAGATAGTAATGCCCAACTGTAGTTGAATTATGACCCATCTACCTTGTTTGTCGGCCAATTTGCGGATTGGGGAGCCTATTATAGGTTTGGCTAAGATGGCCACCCCTCTGGTTTTGGATGTTTGAGATGTAGTTACCATTAGGTCATAACCAGGTAATTTGAGTAAATCTCTGTCTGTATATGCTATATGTGTCTCTTGAAGACATATTATATCAACTGGGTTTTGGCGTGTTAATTGAAATAGCTGGGCCCTTTTATTTTTATGATTGAGGCCTGCCACATTCCACGAGCATAAACTTATTCTCCCCATTTGCTAACAAGAGAATCTAGCCCAGGTTTAATGTATTGGATCCAAAGACCACAAATATTCTTGAAATGCATAATACAGTTTTGCTTTTTAGAATTTTGTTTTTTGTTTTGGCTATGTTGGTTCACATCAAACCATGATCTTTGTGTGCGTCTTAACTTGTGACTGAATTTACCAATTTTTTTTGCATTTTTCCCCCTCCCCCCTTACCCCCCTTACCCACCATTCCCCTCCCCGGGTCCCTCCCCAAACCCCTCCCCCCACACACCACCCTTTGAGGCATGTAGACTCTCACTAGAGTCTCTAGCGATGGAGAGACACCTCTGCGCCGTGCCATATTATTACTCCATGTTTACCTAATAAGACATGTGCGGGCTAGCGGAGGAATATAAAACATGAGACAAATATATCTTAAATAGAGTAATCAATTTAGGACCCTATAGAGCCCACTGAGCCGAAAAGAGAACCCATAAGTGCCAAACAATAAATCATTGAAACAGTGATAGAAGCAACATATTCATGTTCTAGGTGACTGTAGGAAAAATAGAAGTTAGTGTCAGGCCTAAAACTTCATAATTCATTTAAATATACACATTCCATCAATGTCATTAAACATAGCCCGCCGTCAAAGTACTATTATTCATACTTATGTCAGGCTATCTAAAAAGGCCTTCGCTTTAATTTCGGAGGTAAAAAATGTAACCTGACCATTATACAGAACTTTGAGTGTAGCAGGGTTATTCAGATAAACCTTGGCCTTTTTGTCTAGAAGGGGTTTAATTAACTGTCGAAGCCGCCATCTCCGCTCCACAGTTGTGTGACAAAAATCCGGCCTAACAAAGTATGAAATATCGCCTCGAGAGCGATGAGCATCGGGTCTCGCTTTCTCTGCAATAGCCTGACGTAGAAGAAAGTTGCCAAAATATACCAGTATCGCCCTAGGATATTTGCTTTGTGAGTTAGAAGCCCGTACAGTAGCCGGGGTTCTGTGGACACGTTGAACTTCCAGCTCCCAGTTCCATGAGGATAGCTCGGGAAATGTATCTTTAAAAAGTTGAATCACAAAAACGCGTACGTTGTCTCCCTCACTTTTCTCCGGAACCCCCAGTATTCGGAGGTTGTTGCGGCGCATACGATTTTCCATCTCCTCGAGCTTCCACTTTACGTCAGTCAGTTCTGCGTCGTGGGAATCAACCTGTTCTTTCACTACTGTTGCTTCAGCCTCGTTAACCACTATCCGATCTTCCATATCAGCCATTCTTGCGTTGGAGGCCGCCACAGTTTTAGAGAGCTTACGTACCACGCCTTGTACCTTTTGTAGAGCTTGCTGTGCCTTCCGGCCATCTTTGGAGGTTTGTTCCCTATGGGATGCGATCGCCTGCAGCACCGTGTCCATTACCGAAGTTAAGGTAGTGCTTTGCTCCTTCAAAAAAGAGGGGCCCTGACTGCTGGAGGTTGTTGCAGGAGCACAATCCCGATGAGGACCTGCCACGCCATGACAACTTATTTTTTTTTTAATCACTGTATGCCTTCCTGTAGTGGTTTCGCCCAATAGCTCATCCACATCACTATCCTGTGTGCTGGAGCTGGAACCTGTTTGCAGATCAGATAGGGGATCTAAATCGGAATCTAGGTCATGGTGCCATCCTAGGTCCTCACGACCTTCAGAAATAGTATAGAATTCTAATGGTTCCAAGTCCGTGTCTGAAGCGATCCCGGTTCCCCCAAAAGAGTCTGGCATAAGTGCTATGGGCCAATAGCACTTGTTGCCAAAGTTTACACTGACATTAACATTTTTATAAAATTGTAAAATTTTTGTCGTTATTTTAGAATTCAATATCAAACAAATATTGATAACGCCCATTTGTGGTGGCGCATGATACCCGCATAAATGCGCTTGTATATACGATTGCAAAAAGACAATATAGTGTAACCACTGTCCATATGTCACTGAAAAGTGCAATGCGCGTAGAAAAAGTGCAAATGCATATGTGCAAATAACGCCACCTAATCTGTGCAAACATAGCATATAAATAAATATAAATACTTATGAATGCTTTAAAATATATATATTCCTTCATATTGCTTGTGTAGCAGCCGACTCAAAGTCCTAACCAGAGGGCTCGTCGTCACAGCAGACCACCCAAACAAAGATGTTGCTAGTTCCCCAAGCCTCTTTAGTGCGACGATTGTGCAGCGGGGTAGCGAGCCCCATATATTCCACCAATCCAGTTTCCCAATATCTCTCATTCCATATGTTGAAAAAGGGAAGACGGCCCATCAATCTGGTGCGAATGTAGCAGGTTTATTTACACAAATAGGCAGCAAAACAGCCCAAAGAGTTCCGGAGCAATTGACTCCTTGATTATGGTCAGGTTATGATCACTATCACATACTTTTAATACACCCATGTGATTCATAGTCACTTAACATAAATGAAGGAATCTCCTGTTGACGCTGGGTCAATGTCACATTTTCGCCCATTTTAACATAGTGATTATCCAACGTGATCAACATGTCATCATATCATCTGTAAAAAACACAGTTGATGGACAGAATGCAGAACAATGTCTTACATTCACCCCAGTACCTAGATCTGGGCCTAAATCCATCGTTTTTTTGCACTCCACACCACCCTAGGTCAGACAATGGCTATAGGCAAATCAGCCTTGACTCTGTGCCTCATGGGAACAGTCAGCCTGGATAGCTTGACTCCAGTGATGTGGAGTGCCTGGGACTCACGTCTGAGCATACCCAGCCCACTCGGGTGAAAATTGCAAAAAACACAGTTGATGGACAGAATGCAGAACAATGTCTTACATTCACCCCAGTACAAAGATCCGGGCCTAAATCCATCGTTTTTTTGCACTCCACACCACCCTAGGTCTGACAATGGCTATATGCAAATCAGTCTTGAATCTGTGCCTCATGGGAACAGTCCAGCCCGAACTCCCAAGCCATGTCTTTCCTAGACCGGAATCAGGCATCCAAGGACCGGTTTCTGGCTATCAGCCTTCTTCAGCCTGGATAGCTTGACTCCAGTGATGTGGGGTGCCTGGGACTCACGTCTGAGCATACCCAGCCCACTCGGATGAAAATTGCAAAAAACACAGTTGATGGACAGAATGCAGAACAATGTCTTACATTCACCCCAGTACAAAGATCTGGGCCTAAATCCATCGTTTTTTTGCACTCCACACCACCCTAGGTCAGACAATGGCTATATGCAAATCAGCCTTGACCCTGTGCCTCATGGGAACAGTCCAGCCCGAACTACCAAGCCATGTCTTTCCTAGACCGGAATCAAGCATCCAAGGACCGGTTTCTGGCTATCAGCCTTCTTCAGCCTGGATAGCTTGACTCCAGTGATGTGGAGTGCCTGGGACTCACGTCTGAGCATACCCAGCCCACTCGGGTGAAAATTGCAAAAAACACAGTTGATGGACAGAATGCAGAACAATGTCTTACATTCACCCCAGTACAAAGATCCGGGCCTAAATCCATCGTTTTTTTGCACTCCACACCACCCTAGGTCTGACAATGGCTATATGCAAATCAGTCTTGAATCTGTGCCTCATGGGAACAGTCCAGCCCGAACTCCCAAGCCATGTCTTTCCTAGACCGGAATCAGGCATCCAAGGACCGGTTTCTGGCTATCAGCCTTCTTCAGCCTGGATAGCTTGACTCCAGTGATGTGGGGTGCCTGGGACTCACGTCTGAGCATACCCAGCCCACTCGAATGAAAATTGCAAAAAACACAGTTGATGGACAGAATGCAGAACAATGTCTTACATTCACCCCAGTACAAAGATCTGGGCCTAAATCCATCGTTTTTTTGCACTCCACACCACCCTAGGTCAGACAATGGCTATATGCAAATCAGCCTTGACCCTGTGCCTCATGGGAACAGTCCAGCCCGAACTACCAAGCCATGTCTTTCCTAGACCGGAATCAAGCATCCAAGGACCGGTTTCTGGCTATCAGCCTTCTTCAGCCTGGATAGCTTGACTCCAGTGATGTGGAGTGCCTGGGACTCACGTCTGAGCATACCCAGCCCACTCGGGTGAAAATTGCAAAAAACACAGTTGATGGACAGAATGCAGAACAATGTTTTACATTCACCCCAGTACAAAGATCTGGACCTAAATCCATCGTTTTTTTGCACTCCACACCACCTTAGGTCAGACAATGGCTATATGCAAATCAGCCTTGACCCTGTGCCTCATGGGAACAGTCCAGCCCGAACTACCAAGCCATGTCTTTCCTACACCGGAATCAAGAATCCAAGGACCGGTTCCTGGCTATCAGCCTTCTTCAGCCTGGATAGCTTGACTCCAGTGATGTGGAGTGCCTGGGACTCACGTCTGAGCATACCCACCCCACTAGGGTGAAAATTGCAAAAAACACAGTTGATGGACAGAATGCAGAACAATGTCTTACATTCACCCCAGTACAAAGATCTGGGCCTAAATCCATCATTTTTTTGCACTCCACACCACCCTAGGTCAGACAATGGCTATATGCAAATCAGCCTTGGCCCTGTGCCTCATGGGAACAGTCCAGCCCGAACTACCAAGCCATGTGTTTCCTAGACCGGAATCAAGCATCCAAGGACCGGTTTCTGGCTATCAGCCTTCTTCAGCCTGGATAGCTTGACTCCAGTGATGTGGAGAGCCTGGGACTCACGTCTGAGCATACCCAGCCCACTCGGGTGAAAATTGCAAAAAACACAGATGATGGACAGAATGCAGAACAATGTCTTACATTAACCCCAGTACAAAGATCTGGGACTAAATCCATCGTTTTTTTGCACTCCACACCACCCTAGGTCAGACAATGGCTATATGCAAATCAGCCTTGAACCTGTGCCTCATGGGAACAGTCCAGCCCGAACTACCAAGCCATGTCTTTCCTAAACCGGAATCAAGCCTCCAAGGACCGGTTTCTGGCTATCAGCCTTCTTCAGCCTGGATAGCTTGACTCCAGTGATGTGGAGTGCCTGGGACTCACGTCTGAGCATACCCAGCCCACTCGAAGTGAAAATTGCAAAAAACACAGTTGATGGACAGAATGCAGAGCAATGTCTCACATTCACCCCAGTACAAATATATGGGCTTAAATTCATCGTTTTTTTGCCCTCCACACCACCCTAGGTCAGACAATGGCTATATGCAAATCAGCCTTGACCCTGTGCCTCATGGGAACAGTCCAGCCCAAACTACCAAGCCATGTCTTTCCTAGACCGGAATCAAGAATCCAAGGACCGGTTCCTGGCTATCAGCCTTCTTCAGCCTGGATAGCTTGACTCCAGTGATGTGGAGTGCCTGGGACTCACGTCTGAGCATACCCACCCCACTAGGGTGAAAATTGCAAAAAACACAGTTGATGGACAGAATGCAGAACAATGTCTTACATTCACCCCAGTATAAAGATCTGGGCCTAAATCCATCGTTTTTTTGCACTCCACACCACCCTAGGTCAGACAATGGCTAAATGCAAAACAACATAAACAAAAGGATTCTATCAAAAAAAGTATTCTATCAAAAAAGTGCAAGTGTTAATTTTATGGTTTTTATAGTTTGTTAGAAAGTGTAAAATAAGGCTCTTCCTCAGATTGGTGAGATGAAGGCACTATGTGCTTTTAAAATACCCCTCACACATTAAGAACCCCTTAGTGTCATGCTTCATCATGGGGGTCTTCCCGTCCCTCTACGGGGCGGGGCGTGCTACGACCTACGAACTACGCGGGAGGACTGTTTTAGTGGTGAAAGGCTATGTGTTAGTGCACTGTGGGTGAAAATTAGTGAAGTGTAGGGACCTTGTGATGTGAATAAAAAAGTATTAAAAAATCCCTGGCTAGTGGAAAAAATAATTTTATTCGCTTCCCTGGCTGGGATTGTTAAAAAGGGGTTGTGAGGTAAGGCTGTTGGCACCTACCAGGTCGACATGTTTCGCAGACAGTCCCCTACTGTCTGCTCATCAGGACCTTTGACGGTCCCTACTAGAGGGTACTCAGTTCTAAAGTTTGTCTAGAGTCCTACAAACTAACAGCAAAAATAAGCTGTAGGTTTGTGCTTCGGGGCATGAGTTGGCCCAGAGTGAAGCTGAAAAAGTTATCAAAAAAAGACACACTGGTCCCTGGAAAAGAGAAAGAAAAAAAAAATCACAATAGATGTATTCAGTTGTAGCACACAGTTCACAATGAACTTATTTTCTATGTTGTCCTTGAACACGCATTCATAGGCATGCTTTTTAGCTATATTAACAATGCCACTGAAGTTGGGCTTTTACTCTCTGCAGAAGGTAATATGCTCCATCTTTTGGAGCCTGTCCATATACATATAAAAACACATATAATCTCGACAAGACACACGTACACATATGACTCATACATAAAGGTAGACACTCTTTTGTTTTTTGTATAACGTTCGTTTTTTGCAATCGGTTTACTCGTTGTCCGAGTTGCGAATGCAAATGATTTTTGGCTAGAAATAAACATAAATATATACATATATATACATACTTTCCAAGTTCTGTTTGCGTGCCTCATGAGCCGGCAAAACCGAGGGTTTTCAACGCGGTCAACTGTAAGAATAAATAGAGCCGCACCTTCGCGTCAAATAACATTGTTCGAGAGAGTGATTTTTACCTCGTTTGTATGAAAGCACCTGGTTTTCACGACTGCTAGTCACAGTCTCTTACTTACGTAACCGCAAATGTCCAATGCTTCAATCCTGCCCTCGTGCCGCTCCGAGGAGAAACAACGCTATGCTTCGCTATCACCATTTAATAGAAGCCGATGTGCAATGTCATCAACCAGTGACCAATTCCAAGCGCTAGTGCGCTAACTCAAAATGGCCGCGTGTTTTTGGAACACTTCCTGGTTGGTGTAGAACCAACGGCAGTATTTCTTCCTTGTCGGTCGATAGAGAAATTGTTTATTAGTTTTTTGCAACGTTTGGTCTTTAGTATTTATCCAAAATAAAATATTGGAATATACAAGATGTACAAATATGGAAAAAGTGGAATGTCGCGGTCAAGGACAGTTCTGACCGATTGTAAACACTAGTACGCTGACTCGAAATGCCACGTATTTCCGAGCACTTCCTGGTTGATGCAAAAATACGACAATGTTTCTTCTATGTTAGTCATTAGAAAATTTTGTTGGTTTGTTAGTTTCCATAGCAACATCTGGTCTGTGATGCCAATCCATACAGAACTACAATAATAGAAAGCAATAAACACATGTGCAAGCATCAAAAAAAAAAAGGGATATCGTGGTCAAGGCATTTACCAGGTAATGAAGACAAGGTTCTAGCGCACCGGTAAAGTACAGAGATTGTATTCTATTTTCTATTTTTCAAGACTGCACAAACAATAGTAAGTTTCATAATGGGTTGGAGACAAGGTTCTAGCGCAATGGTAGAGTACAGAGATTGTATTCTATTTTCCAAGACTGCACAAACAGTAGTAAGTTTCCTAATGGGTTGTGCCTACCACGGATTATACTGGTGATTTTGAAAATCATTAAATAGTCAAAAGACTGTTCTTGGAACAATTTGATGCATATGTTTATAGTTGACCCCATGGAATGTCGTAGTTCAAACCATTTTTGTTGGATTTGATTCTAAACACCCATCTCTGTTCCTTTTCTAGGAGTTGTTCTTCTCTTGCGACTAGTTCAATTACTGTCCAGGACATGTCTTCTGCTTTATGACCCAGTTCTAATAAATGGTTGGTCAGTTTAGTGCTAGATTTTTTGCATTTCACGGTGCTCTTGTGTTCTCCTATCCTTATCTTGATTGCCCGGCTGGTCATACCAACATATTCCAGGTTACAAGGACATTTGATAAGGTACACAACATTTGAGCTATTGCAGTTGCTGAAGCTTCTCTGTTCCCACTTTGTGCCATCATTGAAGGTGATTGTAGTGCTTTTCTTGGTCAGGCAACAGACCTTGCAATTTCCACATGGATGATGGCCTTTTACAAAGTTCGTATTCTTTTCATGTTCGCTGCGGTTAGTTTTTGGTCTTGTATGAACCAGCAAGTCTCGAATGCTCTGTGCTTTTTTATGAGAGAAGATTGGTTTTGGCAGTTGGAGGTTGCCACTATTTAGAATTCTCCAGTTCTTACTGATGATCTTCGTCACCTGATTGGAGCTAGTATTAAAAGTGGTATCGCAAAAAATTGGTCTTTTCTCTTCCTCTTTGTGGATCTTATCTTCAAGAAGGCTTTCTCTGCAATTATTTCTTGCTCGTTTGTAAGCTTGGTCAATGATTTTTTTTGGGTATTGTCGTTCTTCTAGCTTTTTCTTTAGGTCTTGGGATTGGAGTTTGAAATTGCTGACCTCCGTACAGTTCCTGCGAAGTCGCAGGAACTGACCATAGGGCAGGTTATCCCGCAGATGTTTCGGGTGAAAACTCTGGTACATTAACAAACAGTTCTTTGATGTACTTTTGAAGTGAGTTGTAGTCATCAACTTTCCATTTTTCGGGAAGATATTTAAATCCAAGAAAACCAGATTGGTGTTTGAGGTAGTACTTGTAAATTTAAAAAAATCATCCTGTAGGTTTAACCATGTTAGGAATTGTTTCGAGGTTTTTTCATCTCCATCCCAGATGATAAGGATATCATCGATGTACCTCTTCCAGGTTCTGATGTTGTTCCTGAAAGGGTTCCTAGGGTTCAGGATCCTGGTGACCTCTAGATGGTGAACATAGAGACCAGCTATGCTGGGAGCAAATGTGCTCCCCATGCTGGTCCCATGTTTTTGGAGGTATATAGTACCCTCATATTCAAAAAAGTTCTCTTTTAGTGCCAAAGAGCAACACTCCATAATGACATTACGTGGAGTTTGGTAATCCCATTCTTCCTCAAAGAGCACGTCTTCAATAATTGTCAGGGTCTCTTGATGCGGTAGACTTGTGTAGAGGGATTCTATGTCACAACTGATTAGTAGCTGGGTTTCAGGGTTGAAAGTCTGATCTTCAAGTAGGTTCAGTACATCCTTAGTGTCTTTGAGGTACGTGGATGTTCGCTGGACCATCGGTCTTAGGAAAGCGTCTGCGAATTTCGACACAGGTTCCAAAATCGAACCTATTCCGGAAACTATCGGGCGTCCAGGAGGATTTTGTAGACTCTTGTGGATCTTTGGCAATGTATATAAGTAAGGGGTCTTTGGATTTGAAAGAAATTCCCCTTCTTTTTTCGTGATCCAATCGTGAGCCAAGGCTTCCTCAACCATAGTGGTTATCTTTGTTCTTATTTTCTCAGTTGGATCTTCTCGAAGGATTTCATAGTTTCGTTCGTCTCTCAGAAGTCGCATACACTCTTATTGTTCTTTGCTCTGAATTACATTACTGTGGCACCTCCTTTATCTGCTGGTTTTATTACTAATTCTTTGTTGTTACTTAGTTCACGCAAAGCTATTCTTTCTTCTTTGGAGATGTTTCGGTACACTCGTTTATTCATTGAATCTAGTTCTTCAAGTTCCTCCATTACAGCATTCTCAAATGCAAGTAATTCCACAGGTAGTGTATTATCCATCGGGGTGAAAGTGGATCTTGGTTTGAGTCCTGTATCTCCATTATTTTGGTTGTATTCTTTGTCTTTAAAGAAGACTTGGAGTTTCAGGCGTCTCATGAATTCCTGAATTTCCTTGCATAAATGGAACTTATCCAAATTGGCTTTGGGGACGTATCCAAGTCCCTTCTCTAATACTTTTTTCTGTGGTTCAGATAGTTCAGTGTCTGTAAGATTTACCACTAGGCTCATTTTTTCGATGCCCCTGTCATGCTCCTTGTGGACACTCTCGGTGGATCTTCTGTTGTGGTGTCCCAGTGGACATTGGTTCCTCTCCTGTTCCTTCCTTTGTTGCGTCCTTGGCGCGCCCCTAAAAAAGACGCATGGTCAAAGTATCCATAGTCTTGTGGTTGATAACTCCAGGGTTGCGGGGGCCCCTGTGGGTGCTGGAAAGGCGGCATGCCCTACCCCTGGTGCGGGAAAATCATGTGAGGGGGATAGTTGTTCCATCCTCTTGTGCCTCTTGTGCCCCAGTCCTTGGATGCTTGATTCCGGTCTAGGCAAGACATGGCTTGGTAGTTCGGGCTGGACTGTTCCCATGAGGCACAGGGTCGAGGCTGATTTGCATATAGCCATTGTCTGACCTAGGGTGGTGTGGAGTGCAAAAAAACGATGAATTTAGGCCCAGATCTTTGTACTGGGGTGAATGTGAGACATTGTTCTGCATTCTGTCCATCAACTGTGTTTTTTGCAATTTTCACCCCGAGTGGGCTGGGTATGCTCAGACGTGAGTCCCAGGCTCTCCACATCACTGGAGTCAAGCTATCCAGGCTGAAGAAGGCTGATAGCCAGAAACCGGTACTTGGATGCTTGATTCCGGTCTAGGAAAGACATGGCTTGGTAGTTTGGGCTGGACTGTTCCCATGAGGTACAGGGTCGAGGCTGATTTGCATATAGCCATTGTCTCACCTAGGATGGTGTGGAGTGCAAAAAAACGACGGATTTAGGCCCAGATCTTTGTACTGGGGTGAATGTGAGACATTGTTCTGCATTCTGACCATCAACTGTATTTTTTGCAATTTTCACCCCGAGTGGGCTGGGTATGCTCAGACGTGAGTCCCAGGCTCTCCACATCACTGGAGTCAAGCTATCCAGGCTGAAGAAGGCTGATAGCCAGAAACCGGTCCTTGGATGCTTGATTCCGGTCTAGGAAAGACATGGCTTGGTAGTTCGGGCTGGACTGTTCCCATGAGGCACAGGGTCGAGGCTCATTTGCATATAGCCATTGTCTGACCTAGGGAGGTGTGGAGTGCAAAAAAACGATGGATTTAGGCCCAGATCTTTGTACTGGGGTGAATGTGAGACATTGTTCTGCATTCTGTCCATCAACTGTGTTTTTTGCAATTTTCACCCCGAGTGGGCTGGGTATGCTCAGACGTGAGTCCCAGGCTCTCCACATCACTGGAGTCAAGCTATCCAGGCTGAAGAAGGCTGATAGCCAGAAACCGGTCCTTGGATGCTTGATTCCGGTCTAGGAAAGACATGGCTTGGTAGTTTGGGCAGGACTGTTCCCATGAGGCACAGGGTCAAGGCTGATTTGCATATAGCCATTGTCTGACCTAGGGTGGTGTGGAGGGCAAAAAAACGATGAATTTAGGCCCATATATTTGTACTGGGGTGAATGTGAGACATTGCTCTGCATTCTGTCCATCAACTGTGTTTTTTGCAATTTTCACTCCGAGTAGGCTGGGTATGCTCAGACGTGAGTCCCAGGCTCTCCACATCACTGGAGTCAAGCTATCCAGGCTGAAGAAAGCTGATAGCCAGAAACCGGTCCTTGGATGCTTGATTCCGGTCTAGGAAAGACATGGCTTGGTAGTTCGGGCTGGACTGTTCCCATGAGGCACAGGGTCGAGGCTGATTTGCATATAGCCATTGTCTGACCTAGGGTGGTGTGGAGTGCAAAAAAACGATGGATTTAGGCCCAGATCTTTGTACTGGGGTGAATGTGAGACATTGTTCTGCATTCTGTCCATCAACTGTGTTTTTTTGTAATTTTCACCCCGAGTGGGCTGGGTATTCTCAGACGTGAGTCCCAGGCTCTCCACATCACTGGAGTCAAGCTATCCAGGCTGAAGAAGGCTGATAGCCAGAAACCGGTCCTTGGATGCTTGATTCCGGTCTAGGCAAGACATGGCTTGGTAGTTCGGGCTGGACTGTTCCCATGAGGCACAGGGTCGAGGCTGATTTGCATATAGCCATTGTCTGACCTAGGGTGGTGTGGAGTGCAAAAAAACGATGGATTTAGGCCCAGATCTTTGTACTGGGGTGAATGTGAGACATTGTTCTGCATTCTGTCCATCAACTGTGTTTTTTGCATATCATCTGTGGCATAAAATAAATCACACCCATCAACATCTTTATACACTGGTATCAGTTCAATTGTCATCTAGTCTGGACAACAGCCCTGAAAGCAAGACTACAGGTTGGTCAGCAATAGCATGTTTTCTTATTAACTTCATAGGATTGCTGAAGCCGTAGGGTAACCCAACCACGGCGAAACGCGTTGGCACAAGGGGATTGGAGTGTGATGAAAATAAAGAAAAGAACAGCAAGAGCCCCATTGACAATTTGTGTTGATACTTTATATTATTTCTGTAATCTAGACATTGATACGTGCTTGCGTGCTCCAAAAACTATTGTATTGAGTTTTCAATCTGTGATTGAGTTTAGAGGGGTAAGGGTGTTCTCTTCCCAAAATTTTGGATGCACCAGACTAATCTGCCTTGTAAATAGAGAAAATAAGTGAATTTTACTATATGAGCGCCCATTTGCCCCAAACACCCAAGAGATTCATAGGATTGCTGGATAACCCAGAATCCAGAAAGGAAACACATTACGATGGCTGCAGCTAGGGATATAAAAAGACAGCAAGCTGCAGAGAAACTATTTGTTCAACCCAGTGACAGGACTAATACCAATGATAACAATGGCGATGCAACGCAGGATGAGACACATACTTAAAAAATAATTGTGGGATAACTTGTGGAGGGCATCTAAACAAGAACAATTGAAGTAGTGGAAGGCTACCACTTTGCAGAAGTATATGGACTGTGACAGAGTCCAGAGAGAATTAAGAATCTTTATTACACCCATCCTCAACAACCCAGATCCAGAGATGATTGAGGAGTGGGTGACAAGCAATCATGACTGCAGGAATAACAATGCTCAAAATCCTTGAAAAATATGCAACAAAGACTGTGAAAGATTATCAGCAGAGCTCGAACAAATGACCAATATGTTGAAAGAAAGTGTATCAAAGAAGAATTTGATAATGATATTAATAATTGAAGAAGAAGAAGAAGAAGAATGGAGAAAGTCGAATAAGAGATCAAGGCTAAAAAACAACGCACATTCCATTGAGACAAAGTGGACTATGAAAGAGGCCAAATCCTCACAACCCGTAGAAAATGTGATCACCTAAGAAAGAATATACAAGAAAAGATGCAAGGGGAGCAGCCTCTGGCAGAATCAAAAAGACAGTCAATGATCAGGAATAGTGGCCATCCAGAGCAAGCTGAAAGTGAGAGTGATACATCAGTTCAGTAAGAAGCGGTAGGAGTAAAATCAAACATTTTAAAGGTGTTCAACCATACGGCATAAGGAAGCCTGATAGCACAAGCGGGCAAAGGTGCACAGGGGGTACAGAGGTCACAGACACAAAGGCAGAGGAGGCAACAGGAAAGGTGCAAAAAAACAAGAAGATATAGAAGGCTTCATGGGAATCCAAACAAGAGAGCAAACATCAGCACAATAATGGGAAAAAACTGTGTTAATCTTTCTAAACTTGTTTGTAAATATCTATAAAAATTGAAATTCAATTAATAAACCAAAGTTTGAAGATAAGTTATAGTTATAAAGACCTATTAATTATTTGTATACAAAGCCAAAATAAACTACACAAATCTTCAAAATTCTACATTTATAGTTATAGCTTAAAGTCATAATTTGCGCATCACCCAAAACCTAATATATGTCTATCTCTATCTATCTATCTATCTATCTATCTATCTATCTATCTATCTATCTATCTATCTATCTATCTATCTATCTATCTATCTATCTATCTATCTATCTATCTATCTATCTATCTATCTATCTATCTATCTATCTATCTATCTATCTATCTATCTATCTATCTATCTATCTATCTATCTATCTATCTATCTATCTATCTCTATCTATCTATCTATCTATCTACCTACTATCTATCTTTCTATCTATCTATCTATTTGTATGTAAATATATATATGTATATATGTGCATATATATATATTCAATGAAAAAACCATAGGTTATAGACCATATATAGTTAGGGATTTGCATTTACAAAACCTTATTTTACTCGCATAAAACCATTGAAATTCCATATATAGTTAGTTGCGCTAACTATATATCGCGCACCCGCAATCCACTGCTGATGATGTCACATATTACATCATTCATGACATGGTCAGTGACATCACTGATGACATCACTGATGACATCTCAAATGACATCACTGATGACATCACTGATGACAACATCCAGTGACTGTATGTTTCTGTAAAGTTAAAATATGTCTTACATATTGAAGAATGAGTGGATGTATAAGTGTCTGGATGAAGGATTTAGTAGGTGCATGACTGACTGTATGAGTGAGTGATTAAATGTGTCTCACTGAGTGCATGGGTTAGTGACTAAACTGTCTTAATTTGTGCATCATTATGTCTGTTGTTCTGTAAACTGTTGCATGTGTTGATAACTAGCTATATGAGTAACTATATGGGTTATTGATTGGTTGCCCAAGTATTTGTATGGGAGACTGAGTGTCTGTGTGTGTGGCTGGGAGGTGTATGACTCTGTGCATGGATGTGTGAGCAGTTGATTCACTAGATGTATGGGTTCAAAAGTGCATGTGGAAACAGCTGTATGGGCGGTTGACTGTGTGCATGAGTGTATTGGTGAGTGAATGGATATCTCAGTGCTACATGTCAAAGTAAGTACATATGTAAAACACAGTACATGTGAGAGTTGACATATATAAATAACTGTGCATAAGAGCCAGTGAATGTGTGAGTGGCTGTATGGATCATTGTGAACTTGTATCAGGGATTGTATAAGAGAGTAAATATGTGTTAGTATATGTTTGAATAAGTAAAGTTTGTATAACTGTACAGTTGAGGAAAAGGAGGTGTGATTGATTCTTTGCATGACTGACTAGGTGTGTGAGTAACTCCATGGATGAGTGACAGTCTGTGAGTGTCTGTTTACACTGATTTTATCTAAGGTTATATTAGAGTCTGAAGAGGTTCATCGTATTATCACATGAATGATATCATCAGTGATGTGATCAGTAATGTCAAATGAGATGTCATCAGTGATGTCATCAGTGATATCATTTGAGATGTCATCAGTGATGTCATTTGAGATGTCATCAGTGATGTCATCAGTGATGTCACTGACCATGTCATGAATGATGTAATATGTGACATCATCAGCAGTGGATTGCGGGTGCGCGATATATAGTTAGCGCAACTAACTATATATGGAATTTCAATGGTTTTATGCGAGTAAAATAAGGTTTTGTAAATGCAAATCCCTAACTATATATGGTCTATAACCTATGGTTTTTTCATTGAATTTCAATGGTTTTTTAAATGCAAATTTCTAACTATATATGGTCTATAACCTATGGTTTTTTCTGTGAATTTCATTGGTTTTTTAAAAGCTAACATCTGTAGCTGTAAAATGTATTATTCTTTAAATCCCAAAATATATTTAGATGTTTATTGATAATTTTTTTTTTAATATTTTTTTCTTCGCTTGTAGTTCGCGAACCGGGAAGCTTTCCGTTAGCTCATCTTGATGCCGCGATCTAGTCCGCGAACCGGTCAACGTTACGTTAGCGGAACAGTGACGCGTCGCGGAAGCGCGACGTATCACGTTATCGCGTAATGCGTCTAATGACGCGTCGCGTTAGCGCTCCCGGAAGTGCTCCGGACCGCGAACCGGAAGCGATCTGGGACGCGGCGCGCGCCGCGTAACGTAAGCGGAACAGGTCATGTGACTTGTTTATCAAACTTTTCATTGGTTCATTTCACTTTTGGTTTCCAAATGATGTATGACTAGGTCATGTGACCTAAAAATAACACTTTTCATTGGTTCAGAACTTTTGCTTTCCCCTAATCATGTAAACCCCTCCTTATTTCCTCACTCTGACTTTCATCTTGGTGAGAGAAAGACCATTTAGCTAGAATTGAACAATGGCTTCTGTACTTGCTGCAGCTGGTGGAACCCCACCACCACCTCCACCTCCTCATAAGAAGAGAGGACCACCTAGTCAATTTATCACTAACAGAGAGGAGGAAGAGGAGGAAGAAGAAGAAGAGGACAGAGAGGAACAACAATTTGTCGAAGAGTTGCCCCGGGTTTCTAAGCGAAAAACAAGTTTCATCTGGCAGTTTTTCTCCATCCCTCCTGGATCAAAGAAGGTGAATGCTAAATATGCCACCTGCCTCATCTGTGATTACAGATTGTCGAGAGGCACAGAAAAGAAATACAGTATGGGCAACTATACGATGCATCGACACATGAGCAGGTGGCATCCCTTAAAATACAGCCGGGCTGAGTTAAGGGATCTTCAAGACAATCCCACGACAACTCCTGTGGCCAGATCTACCTCCACAATGTCTTTGACGGGAAGAGAGGCACAAGAAACTGTGCCAAACATTCAACCCAACTTCCAGCATATGAAGTTATCTTGTATATACTGTGGTGGTATGCTGTCATATGGCAACATGAGCGTCAACCTGATGAACATGGCGTTCGAAAATCATAAATGCCCTAATGCACCCAAGAAGTAATTTTTTTTTTTTGCTCCAGTTGAGCCGTTTTCAATGCCTGTTTTTTGTTGTCTCCCCTCCATAAAAAACACAAAAAAAACATAAAACAGTTCTAAAAATACAAAAAAATCAAAAAATGTTCAAAAAAATAAATAAATAAATAAAACAACAAAAACAAAAAAAAAACAGTTCTTTTCAGAACTACCTCCCCTTTCAAACAAAATTGCTAGAATGTTTATCACTCTGGCAAGCTCTATTTCTTTTGGTTCGCTTCAAGTTCGCTGACCGGTTCGCGAACTTTAAGCGAACTAAAAAAATATTTTTTTAAAAAAAAGAAGAGTTAGTATAAGGGAAGTAAACAGAGAATAATGTAAAAAGAAAGACAGCTATAGAGAGTAAATGAGAGATACTGTCAATGACATCATCAGCAGTGCATTGCGGGTAAAAAGAGTAGAAAACATTTACCTTATAATTCTTGTTACCTTTTTTAAATATTTTTTCATACTTTCAATCTGTAAAACAAAGAACAAACATTTCCAAAAATATTAAAACATGTATTTAAAAATTAGAAAAGACAAGGGAAAAGGTTAAAAAACAAACAGTTTTTCAACAACTTTGACATTTACAGAAGTCTCTGCTTCTCTACGTCCCCTACACAATCCTAAAGATATATATTCGAAAGAAACTGTATCTTGATGTTGATGAACTGAGGCCTATTTTGGAACATGATGTTTTTCTTGCACTGCTAATGTCTCACAATAGTGATGCAATAGCAGCGCAAAAAAGATGTAAAGCCATCATAAAATTGTGTCTAACATTGTAAATGCTTGATTTAGGATGCAAATAAGATGTGTGCTTTCAAGAGCTTTCTTTGAGGTGAGGCCTCTTTTCTTTTTTTAAAAAAAACACTACCCAGAAGTACAGCACTGAAAGCATTAAAATTGATATTTACAGAACTCAGCTTACCCATATGTACCTCACATTTCTAAATGTATATCATAAGGACAAAAAGCATAACATTAATTATACATGTTAAATGGTTTCTTTTTGCTGTTCTCAGAATGTATCAAATTTCACTTAAATCAGTGACTTGAAGGTATTCATCATGTAACAGCGGGGAAAAAAAAACACAATCAAAATGACTGTGTTTAAAAAACCCATACAACCTAAGAAATCTGATTTCAAAACTCCTTAAAATTAACTTACTTTCAATGACGTCGAACGATCTCCTATGAACAGCATCCACTCTGTTGTGCTACAAATATTTTCAGCCCGCCACTTTCTGAAAGAAAACCTCCATCGATACGTAAAATATGTTACATAGAAAAAAAGACTTCTCTCATTATATCACATGTTTCCACTAGGCCAAATCATGTTGCCGCGATTCGCAAGTCTTGTTATTCTTCCAATCAAATCCCGACATTTTCTATTTTCGCAACTTTCAAAAATAAAATATTTGAGATTATTTTCACAATCCTGGACTACTAATAACTTACTCTTCTTTGTCACTCATGTTCTCCTTTTCCTATGACACTGATACTGCTTACTATGAAGCAGACTTACTTGCATCAGGTTTATATAGTTGGATTTTTAATCTAGACAGCATTGCAGACTTACATTCCCTCTACTTAAAATTTTGGTTTTAAAAACACCAGGTAAGAATTTTTAAGGTCAAACTGCAATTTTTTTTTGAACGTTACAACGGAATCATTACAGAATGACCAGCCGTTTCCAGACTTTAAGTAAGCTGTATAATGTCCTGATGTTGTTGATGGACCATCGTGATAGATAATTGCTACAGTAACAAAAGTCCTCCCTGATATTGACAGCTGAGAAGCCACAAAATTTTTTATTAAAGTTGACAATTTTGATCCATCAGGCCTACAACGTTGGATCATTAAAATGACATACTGGCCATATCTACGTATAAATAATGTTGACATCATATCACATTTACATTGGCTACACTCCATGTTGTGATCCGCTGCATTTACTAGCTTATTAAAGGACACTGATTTACTGTCTGGCAAAGTTAAATATATAAATCTTTCTGAGTCTACACTAGTAGTACTTGATACCATACAGTTCTCGCAGTCATGCTGCCATTGATAAGAAAGCCCAAACAGGTGATCTACATCTACACCCTCATCTTGCAATACATCAAGTATATACATTAAAAACTCCTGACAATCTTGCTGATTATTTTCAGAGAAGTCTGTTTGACCTGAACATTCATCTAACAGATAACGAACTTCAGACACACTTTCTACTTTTGTTCGATCAGTGCTACATTTCTCTAACACAGAATTCAACAAGCAGCATAAACTTTGTTCTGAATTGAACACAATCTGTTCTTTTAAACTCTCTAGTGAAAAGAGAACATTAACAACTACATTTGCATAGCAGTTGACACCAGAACTGTTTTCAAATTGAAAACCAACAATATCTTCAACAGAATCCACTTTCTTTCTGCTAACAACTTTCGGTTCATTGACTTTTAGTCTTTTTCCAACAACCTCCCTATTGTTACTGATATTTCTACGTTTCTGGCCTACCACACGTTTCTCAAACAAAGGATATTGAGGCAAATGTGGCGCATACTCTCTTCTTAACCTATTGTATTCCTTAACACAATCTAGATCCGCACAAATGTTTGTGACATCACAGTCAATCAAGTACAATCCCGATAAAGTTCTAACTCGTGACAATGCCACATATGCCATACCCTCCTTGAACACAGAACTGCCAATATTCACCAATGCACAGTCTACACTTAAACCTTGCGATTTATGGATTGTCACCGCATATGCCAAGCAAACAGGAAACTGTTTACGGCGAACATATAAGTCTTTAACAAGCAAAAACCTAGCAGAACAACGACCAATTTGCTGTACTTCCTCAATGCCATCAAATTTAATTCTTAAAAATTCTATTCCATCTCTATTTTTGTATTTCTCAAAATCAACAACATTACCCATTGATCCATTTACCAGACCTCTTTCTACATGTAAATTCCTTCTCAAAATGATTCGGCAATTTAAACACACATTCAAAGTCTTTTCAAAACCCGCTGTCTTAGATATAGTCTTCTCTAATGAATCCAATTTTGATTTCAAATTGTCTGACAAAATAATTGTTGATCCCATATGCTCTAATTTGTCGATAGCTTCAAGTTTCACAATCTCTTGCTTTTCTAAATTCAACATTTTGTTGTTGAAGATGGCACATTCTGCAAGAGTTGGCATGAGACATATCCCAGATTTCTTCTCAGTAATTTTCTGAAAAATATTCTCAGGCTCAATCTCTTGTTTGGGATATAAATTTGACAGTAATCGTGCATTTAAAGCTTCTTTCCCATACTCGCTCACTTTTCCAATTCTAATATCTTGTAGAATATTCTTGTAATCTTCATCCTTTGCCTGACGCATATTTTGATGCAGTTCAGCATAATTGAAGTTTAACCATATATTGACGTTGCCAATGCTCCCTAGGCACTTCCTGGTATCTTCATGCGTGAGTATTTTGAACACAGGTTGACCTTTTACTGGTGTCAGCTGCAGAAGATCTCCGAAAACAATGATGTGTTTCCCACCAAATAACACATCATATTCAGTTTTAAGTACTTCTTGCATTCTCAAATGCACAAAGGCAAGCATGACATTTGAAACCATGCTTACTTCGTCAATGATAAGTAGTTTCATTTTCCTCAAGACTCTTGAAACTTCACAGCATGCATCTCCAGATAACTTGTTGTATTGTAATTTGTTGTCATGCTCCACCGGCAGCATCAATAGACGATGCAAAGTAATACCTTTAATGTTATGTGCTGCCAGTCCAGTAGGAGCGGTGACAACACAAGACAGCGATGACTGAGTCCTTTCCTGCAAATAACAAGAGATTGCTTTAATGAGGAAACTTTTTCCAGTTCCCGCTTCTCCACTCACGTACAGTCGGACAGGCTTCAACGATGTACATGAGCACTTGTTCTTCTCATGACTTAATCCGTGCTCAATTTCCTTGGTAACTTCATCATATATTTTCCTCTGCTCAACGTTGAGTTGTTTTTCCAAGTCTTCTAAGTTAACTGAATCCTCCTGAGCATGTGCCATGGCTCTTTCTACTTCATTCATAGCAGTGGCAGCTTCATTTTCGATAATAGGTCCTCCAAGTGGATCTTGACTCAATGAAACAGAACTCTGACTGTCCTGAGAACTGTCTCTGGCAATCTCGGCTGCAATCGTTGCTTCCTGCTCAATTTCCAAAGTTAGCATTTCTTGATATTTAGAAAAAGCAGGACATTCTATGGACTCCTTGGCTGCATTGAAAGAGTCTTCGTAACAGAGGAAATCTCCAAGCAGTTCCTCTTCTGCACGCCAAGGCTTGAAAAGTTGCAAAAGTGCTAAATAGAAAAACTCCTTTTTTTCTGGAGATTCACCACTCAATTTTCGATGGTTTACTAATTGGCATTTTCTTTGCTTGACCAGGCATCCTTCACTTCCAATTACAGCATACACTTTTTTCTCAATATCTTCTTTGATGTTCCTCTTGAATATATAATTTTGGAGAACCTCATATAAACAAACATTCTCAAGGTGACTGCTTCGATTTGGATAATATGTATCCAACATGTTGGTCTTCAAAATGTCGGTACTGTTTGGTTCCTTTTCTGCCAAATACTCAATTTCCCGGACAGGTTTTAGAACTCGATTTCGCGTTGCAGCAAGACCAAGACTCGCCCAAACGAGACTCCTGGATTTGGCATAGAGACTTGCTGAAGACAATCGATCAGAACATTCGTAAGCTCCGATTTCTCGATGCGACAACATCTTCAGACTGAAACTGTACAACTTCTTGCTGAGGCTCTTTTCATGGGAAATGTCCTCCCACATATCCTTCAGTTCGGTCTTTTCTTTTTTGGTGATGTAAGATGTCACATACCGAGCCACAGCCATACAGTTGTCAGCCACAAACTGTATATCCATGTTGGCATTCCACATGGACAAAATCACTGGGTTGTAGTCATTGATGTACTTGGACTCTTCGTTCCTTTTCAAATTGTATGTATTCTTGGGTGATTTCCTCGTCACATTATGTCGCAGCGAAGACATCAAACTGTTCACTCTTCCTTTAGAAATCACCGGTCGTGGAAAGTTGAAACGACATTTGGTGTAGAACTTCTCCTTGTTTCTGAATTTACGACGACAGTACTTTCCACAACGATGGCTTTGGAAACGTAGAACTTGTTCTCTTAGACTTTTCTTCTCCGTTGCGTTTGGAACAGCACACGTAGAATACTGTTCGATGAAATTCATCACTAAGTCATCCGGATCTGTTCCAAATTTAGGTGCATCCTTGATCCACAACAACATATGTATATGAGGGGCACCTCTTGCTTGGTACTCCTTTCTCCAGAAGAAATCCAACACCTCTCCAAGAGGTGGATTCTTTTTATTTGTGATGAAAGACATCATAGCTTCAAATCTATGATTGAAGTACCTGCATACATTCACTGGATCCAAAGAACACAGTTCTCCAGGTGTCTTGAATTCAATGTTTTCAATATTTCCATTTGCCTCTCGTAGAAATTCAAGTAAGTCTTCCCAGCCATACTCGGCACAGCTCAGAGTGAGGAACCATGTTGGAGTTCCTAAGTTCCTCAGCATACATTTTAAATCACCATGACGACGGTACCAGTACTCATTAGTACCACGCTGACACGCCATGAGATTAATTAAGTGAGAATCCAAAATACTGTCTTGGACATTGACTTTATGCATAAAGTCACTTGCCGAGATGTTTCGCATCTGTATACCACTTTTTAAGATGTGGTTCACTGCATATGACAGTCCAGACAGATCGCTTTCAAACAGGAGATGAAACAAATAGGGAATGCATTGCCGAAACCTAGGATCTTCTGCATACAATCGTAAAGTCCGGTATTCAGACGCAGGAATTTGATGAGGTCGCTCATCATATCTTCCTCCTTGACCTGTGGGAAATAGCTGTGGGAAACACCGAGCTTCCAAACTTTCCTCCCAAACACTAATGGGACTCCCTTTGACTTGTTTCATTTGAAACAACTCAATAGCATTCCCCATGACTTCCTTGGAATGCAAAGGATGAACACTATAATGTTCATATATTTCTTCACTTTTAGAGGCCTCTACTTTCTCAATTTGGCCAGCACACAAATCGCTATCCTCTTCATCACTTACTTCCTCTTCTGCAACATATACATTCTTATAGTACTTATTATTTTTCTTCAAATACACTGTTGCCTTTTTGACTTTCCTAACATCCACTAAATCTTGCCATATTTTCTTATTCTTTGTCGGAACCCCATTAACCAAGATAACCAGAAGTTCCTCTTCCACTTTTTCTATTCCAATTGTGTTAATGTTTTTCTTCAAATCTAGAGGCAAATAAACAACTCTTCCCTTTAATCCTCTCTGTAAATCTGCTGGAGGCAACTTCCCTGTCTTTGGCTCCATTCTTACAATAGCCTGAAAGGGATGGATACTTTGAATCAAAATAGATTCATAAGTATTTAAATCCTTCAATTCAGAAGGAATCTCAACCAATTCCAGATTATTTTGAACTGCCCTAGCAGGCATCTGGTTTTGGTTTAATTTATTACAACAATAAGTACACACACGTTGATCCGATCCCAAATCAAAATAATTTTCTACCATCAAGTATGTGGCAAAATCCTTCCATTCACTATTATTTTCGCTTTCACTTTTTGCATATAAATCCACTACCTTAGTCTGATTCTTATAATAAGTGCGTCGACAACATACACAAGTGAAATTAGGCCTCTCACTTGATTTCATCTGAAACGTGGCAATTTCCTTCTGAAAATTATCTGTACTGGAAACCTGTACATTATCTTCCACATTACCCTCTACTTCAGGGTCAATTTGAACATTCTCATCTTTACTACCAAAGTAACAAAACTCAATTTCTTCACAAATATTTTTCACATCTATTTCAGAACCATGCAAAAGAGCAGCACATAATTGTTTAAGCATAATTGCTGGACTCTTAGCATAATACAACATTCTCACTAATTTTCTCACTTTATTATGATGCACTGCTAGCATCCTGAAATGATGAAAAACACTCTGGCATACTCTCCTGGAAAGACAAGCCAGTGAATGACCACGCAAACCTGTCATTTGTCTCACTCTGCAAGGATCTAAATTTTGCAACAACTTCATTTTCTGCTTCAAACTTTTCTTATTAAATGTCCGTATAAAATCACAAAGCAAATTGATGGAAACCTGTCGCACACTGCAAATAGAACTACACTTCCAAATGTACACAGGACCCTTAGGACGTCTTCCTAAAACCTCATCACTTAGCGCCTCTTCTGTCTCTGTTGTCACAAGTTGTTCTTTTTCAACTGGACAACCATCCTTCACTTCATAAGCTCGACCACTGATGTCAACTGCATGCACCAAATCATTATCCTGAAAATAAGTCTCCTCATTAAAAAATGCCTCAGAACTTGAACTATGCATCCATTCTCCGGAAAAAACTTCACAAAAGTTAGTACGATTTACTACTCTCTTCCATCTACTTTTTGTTTTGAAATCAGAAATTACCTTGCTTAGTTTCCTAATTCTACTGATTACCAAAATAAACAACTTTCGCTTAATTTCAAAAGCATGATCAATAATTTTCTCTACATTTTTCTTCTTCTTATAAAATGCCGCTTTCTGTTGGCCTTTCTTTTTAATACTTTTCAATAAATTAACTAATATCCTATTACGGAACATTCGATTTCGAATGTCCCTAAACTGTTGTTTCCTTCTACTATCATGCACAAAGTTATCTCTTCCTCTACCAGTAACATTTGTGATGGGTCTCTCCTTTCCATTTAAATTACTTTTCTTTTTGTGAACTGAAACATTTTTTTGAGCAAAACTTTTTTTACTACAAATATTTCTTAAGAATGATTTCGTGCTCTTACCCGGACCTTTCTTGGTGTTTTGACAAGTATTTGGGGAAGAGGACTGCTGCAATAAAACATCATCCTGCTGTCTTTGACGTTTTCTAGCCTTTCGTATTCGACTTTTGGAAGGCATTTTCCAAACTATGAAAGAATCTGCAGTTGAATCTGTGGAAAAATATAATATAAAATGTTATTAACCACTATTACCAAACAGTAAATAAATAACAGTCATCTAAAACTTAATGCCGTACTAATTATTTAACATAGCAACTGTTTTCCACCAGCACTGCATCACAAAAATGACACTCAATGGTACAAAAAAGGCATACAACACTCATAAATCACTCCCTAATATTTTAAATCATTAATTCAGGATGACGATAAGATGTAGCCTATCTAAAGATTTGTTTAGGCCCTGATCTTTAGACTGGGGTAAATGTGTGTCATTGATCCACATTCAGTCCATCACCTGTTTTGTTTATTTGAGGTGAGGCCAACACATGGTTGCAGATAAGATTTTCACTGAAAAATATCAAAATAAAAAAACATGTGAAGGCCTACCAATGAAGTAAATCATTAAATGAAAACCAATACATTTCTGGAAATATGCACTACTAATGCTTCATAAGATGTTTTGGGTCATATTTATAATGCATTTGAGTATCTAGTATGCTATTTTACGTTCTTCCTGGTGCAAATTTATTGTAAATATGCTCCCACCTGCGGTTGGCAAATTTAGATTTTGATTATGGGAGTTAGATAGGCATGTTACTAATTTCCCAAAAATGGTGTATAACCCCAAACAACCTTTGAAGCAAATGCTCTTAGCCATGTTATCCACCTCCCATTGGATAACATGGCTAAGAAGTGCTTGCAAATGTGAAAAAAACGGCCGCAATGCATGAATATCGCAGAAAAATCAGCGATATTCATACATTTTCCAGCAAATGCTCTTAGCCATGTTATCCACTTCCCATTAAATAACATGGCTAAGAACTGCTCAGGGCCCCATGAGGAAGGCTTTCCATTTAAAAAGGTAAACATAACATCAAAGACACTAAAATGCCTTCTAAATATGACCCCAAACAACCTATGAAGCTCTAACAGTACATATCCTGAAATTTAATTGATTTCAAAATTCGATTTTTAAACACAGCATATAAATCAATTGTATACCTGCATTCATGAAGAAATGACTAAAAATGTCCTTGAGACACATGATTGTGTTTTCTGGAATGCCCTAGCACCATTTTTGAGACACTATTAACATGGCTAGGTAACTCCCATAATCAAAATTTAAATTTGCCAAGCGCAAGTGGGAGCGTATTTACAAGACACTTGCCCCAAGAGGAACGCTTTCCATTTAGAAAGGTAAACATAACATCAAAGACACTAAAATGCCTTCTAAATATAGCCCCAAACAACCTATGAAGCTCTAAAAGTACATATCAAGAAATGTAATTGTTTATCACAAATGCGATTAAAAACAGCCGCAATGCATGAATATCGCTGAAAAGTCAACGATATTCATGCATTATCCAGCAAATGCTCTTAGCCATGTTATCCACCTCCCATTCGATAACATAGCTAAGAACTGCTCGCAAATGTGAAAAAAAACGGCCACAATGCATGAATATCGCAGAAAAGTCAGCGATATTCATGCATTTTCCAGCACATGCTCTTAGCCATGTTATCCACTTCCTATTAAATAACATGGCTAAGAACTGCTCAGGGCCCCATGAGGAACGCTTTCCATTTAAAAAGGGAAAAATAACATCAAAGACACTAAAATGCCTTCTAAATATGACCCCAAACAACCTATGAAGCTCTAACAGTACATATCCTGAAATTTAATTCATTTCAAAATTCGTTTTTAAACACAGCATATAAATCAATTGTATACCTGCATTCATGGAGAAATGACTAAAAATGTCCTTGAGACACATGAAAGTGTTTTCTGGAATGCCCTAGCACCATTTTTGGGACACTATTAACATGGCTACGTAACTCCCATAATCAAAATCTAAATTTGCCAAGCGCAAGTGAGAGCGTATTTACAAGACACTTGCCCCAAGAGGAACACTTTCCATTTAAAAAGGGAAAAATAACATCGCAGAAAAGTCAGCAATATTCATGCACTTTCCAGCAAATGCTCTTAGCCATGTTATCCACTTCCTATTAAATAACATGGCTAAGAACTGCTCAGGGCCCCATGAGGAACGCTTTCCATTTAAAAAGGGAAAAATAACATCAAAGACACTAAAATGCCTTCTAAATATGACCCCAAACAACCTATGAAGCTCTAACAGTACATATCCTGAAATGTAATTGATTTCAAAATTCGTTTTTAAACACAGCATATAAATCAATTGTATACCTGCATTCATGAAGAAATGACTAAAAATGTCCTTGAGACACATGAAAGTGTTTTCTGCAATTCCCTAGCACCATTTTTGGGACACTATTAACATGGCTAGGTAACTCCCATAATCAAAATCTAAATTTGCCAAGCACAAGTGGGAGCGTATTTACAAGACACTTGCCCCATGAGGAACACTTTACATTTTAAAAGGAAAACATAACATCTTAGACACTCAAATACCTTATAAATATGGCTCAAAACAACCTATGAAGCTCTAGCAGTACATATCCAGAAATGAAATTGATTTCTTAAATCGTTTTTAAAAGCAACATCTCTGTTTCAACTTACATAACAGACCATAAAATGGGCTCCATGTACCACAATAACTTGTGTTACTGCATGCCAGAATGTTACACCAAATATGCAATTACAATTTCTCTATGAAACTAATTCTATTAGTATATCACTAGAGACAAAACCACATTTTAAAAACACAGCTTTCTTCATCATTTTCTCCTTAAATCATACTATTCTCTATCTAAATTAAATAAATCTTTTCTCACCTTAGCAAATATTTTTTGAGTTTTGAAAACAGTCTAAGAAATACACCAAATTGTCTTCAGCAGAAGAAAAAGGATGCACTCCAAAGGCTGCAGCTATTGAAAGCACAGAAATACAGATATTCTTTTCACATATCTCTCATATTAGCCAATCATACCTCTTCCCTCACTTTTTTCAAATCAAAACCCTTCCCCCCTCTGCCCTGTCTGCCTTGTTTCCATAGCAACCACCTCCTGGAAGACCTCTCATGTTTGCAAATTCACACAACAATGTTTCAATTGAACTCTGAACTCTCAGTGCACCTGCGTATCCAGTGCAATCTTTCATTAAATGTTTCTTCCTTGACCATTCAAATTACATCTTTCAAAGAACACATCCATGCACCCTAACTTTCTGTTTTCAGAAATGGAAATGCACCAATCACTGCTAATGAATCATTAGCATTGTAAATCCACAGTTTTTTTTCTTTTGAAACTCCTACTGTTTCAACTGCCCTTTCATTACCACACTTCATCTGACTGCAGAACAACCTTCTCCCACCATGTTTAAGGTCTGGATTGTTGGACATAGTTACATCCACTGGGCTCAAAGGTATGCTGAGAGCAGAAATTTACCTAACCTCAATTTACAAGATGTGGAAATTAAGTGGTTGGGCCAAAGAGGATTAAAATGTCACCAATTGATACCATTGGTGAAAACCTTTATGCATTTGCCAAAACCTGACCTGTTAATAGTGCACTGTGGAGGTAATGATTTGGGCACTTTGACAGGGGTAGGTCTGGAAATGCTTTTAAAGGACACCTTTGAGCAATTAATGGCACTTTTTCCTCAAACTGCCTTGGTATATTCCAATATATGCCAAAGACAGAAATGGAGGTGGTCCAACCAATTTTGTCCACAAATTGAGAAAGCGAGGAAGCATGTAAACAAATCTGTTTCAGCTTACATGAGAGACCATGGAATGGGCTCTCTGTACAACAATAACTTGCGTTACTACATGCAAGATATCTACAGAGGAGATGGAGTTCACTTCTCAGATGAGGGCAACAGAATTTTCATTCTGAATTTAAGACTGTGCATTGGTACCTACTTATAAGTACCTAAATGTACCATAAACTCAAAAGCTCTTCTCAGAGCTACCCTACATCTGATCACTCACAATTATTATTTTTCTCTAATTTTGTTCACTAATTTTCCACAAAATTCGCTCCCCGGAGCGCTACCCGGTTCGCTAACCGAAAGCTAACCTCGCGGAATTTTTTAAAAAAAAGTTTTTTTTTCCGCACATATAAGCCTCCTCAGCCACGCTCAGAAAACCTAGGGGGTCAAGATAAGTCTACCATGACCCCTTCTACCCATTCTAAACATTATTTGCCCTCCATCTTGTATCTTAATGCGACCGAAACACAAAATGGTGGACTCCCGTGACGCTTAAGGTTCGCTAACCGGGCCGCTTCCCGGAAAGCGGTCCTAAAAAAAGGCGGGAAAGTAATTTACAGAAAAACGACTAGAGACACTCTCACCAAATATAGATTAGCTCATACTACATAACAATCCCTTCCATTCTCACAAATTTCATTGAAATTCCATTTAGCCATTTAGCCTGTAGACCTCTCCAAGTACCGTGAGGTAAATTACTTCACAAAACACATCTGAATTGTTGGAATTGACAACCAATGAAAATGTTACTTTCATTTTCTACTTTTATTACCTGACATTTGATTGGTTATATACCTGTATATATATAAAGGGAGAGAAGGAAACACAGCCATTTTGACTACTACTTGTTGTTGTATATATCATTTAGAATATCACTAATAACATCAACTTGTTTCTAAAGGTAAGTTGTTATTTTTAAAACTGAAGTATATTGTGCACTATAAGTAAATATGGTAAACTTTTTCAGATAGTTATATACTATCCCTCTGTAAGAGTTAGACATTGAGAAAGGCTTCTTTATTATAATTATGGACTGATTTAGGTTTCTGTGGTATAATTATGAATTTACTTAGGCTTCTTCACAGGCACTTTTTAATAGTACTACTTCACGCCTGAAACCATACAGTGCCCATAGATTACTTCTCTGTTATAAACTCACAAGTGCCTGTCTGAACTTAAACCCAACAGTGCCCTATCTCTACTGATATATTTATTTTTTATGCAAATTACAGCAATAAAATGGAAGGTGAGCAGAATGTTTCCTTCGAAATTGTTCTGGAGACCAACACAGAAAAAGAAATTGAGGACAATGATGACTCTGATTTCATGGATGAATCACGGGACCATGAATTAGTTCAATGTGTGGAATCAGTGGATCATTTACTTCATTATGATGACGGTCAAATGTTTGAACTTATGTTCACTGAACAAGAACACATATCAGACAGTGAAATGCTAGACGTTGTATTAAATTTCGAAAAACAATCCGAAAAATAAAATTATATGTAATATTAAAAAATTGTTTGAGTCTTTAATCATTTTTATATGTAATTCATAAAGTAGTTAAATGTTAGAAATGTTATTAAATTTTGAAACACAATCACAACAATAAAAAATTGCTGAAAAAATAAAAATATTAAAAAATAATCAACAAAACCAACAAATAATTAACATACAGTATTAGAAAAGTCTTTCATTCTTTTATCCATAAAGTTCGCTGCCCAGAACGCTTTCCGGTTCGCGAACTTGGCGCTTACCACGCAAAAAAAAATTTTTTTTTTTTTTTTTTGGACCCTCCTAGGCCCTTTTAAAACCTCCACATAAAACCTAGGGGGTCAACGAGGATCTACTATGCCCCCTTATGGTAATTTCCCCCTTTGTTTTGGCCTCCTCTTGTCTCTCGATCCTACCGAGAGACAAGATGGCGGCCGCTCCGGACTGTTTAGAATGTTGACAGACACCGGAGGGCCAATCAGCTTCGCATCGCAAAGTTCCGATACGCGAAAGGTTCGCTAACCGGATCGCTGCCCGGAGCGCTGTTACAGATATATATCTTGATTTAAACGTTAATTTCTCAAAATCCACTGAAGCACATATATTGAGACCTAGCAAAGGCACATCGGGCTAACAGTCCCTACAATTTTGCCAAGTTTCGTGAAAATCCATTCAGCCGTTCGGGCTAAAAGTGAGTCCAACCGCCCTATGGAAAACTCAATGCAAAAAACGCGTTTTGGGACCCCCCTTTTTTCTCAGCCCCCCCTTGACGAAACCCCACCAAATTTTCAGGGGCTGCTCAGAAACAAAATGTGCCATTTTCCTGAAAATTTCAGCCAATTCCGTCCACAAACGCAAAAGTTATTAGGCATAGAATTTTCAGAAATCCCATAGGGAAAAAATCCTAACTATATATACCTACTGGCGACCGCCAGTAGGTAATATATATATATATATATATATATATATATATATATATATATATATATATATATATATATATATATATAATATATAACATAATCTCAACATAGTATCTTTCAGTTGCCTTTCTTCTTCCACGTGAAGGTGCCAAGCCATCTGATGCATTTAGCAATGAAGGGAGCTGAGCGGAGGCAAAGCATGTAGCACAACTAGTTGGTGTCAGTCCTTGTTTGCCAGCTAGAAAGCCTGGGAAGATGAAGTGTCTTGAGTGAATTTTTTAAAAAGCGTGCCCTTTTATTGCCCTGACTTTCTCACTGGAGTTTCAAACCAGTATTAATACTAACCCCATTCATCCAGTAGTTAAAATTCAACAGTATTTATGAAAGAGATCATGTGCATCAATCTAGGAGAACAGAAGGGAGGGAACTGCTGAGAGAGCATTTCTATTGACTTGATAAGGTAATTGAGTTGTCTTATAATAGTAGAGGAATGTAATGCAAGATATGACAAGTGTTGTCAAGTAGTAGAAGCCCTAAAACCAATGCTTAATTTGTACAGATGGGGACATTCTGTGGCCAATGGCACACGTTTTTTTATAGAATTAGTGACTTATTTTTCACATTTTGTATTTGTATTTGTATTTGTATGTCGATTTGTAGAGCGCGATTGCTGCCCGGGGGCGTCCAAGCGCTAAGAAACCAACAGAACAAGAGGAGGTGGCCCGGTGTTATTGGGCAGCAGTGAAGAGGAATGTTTTTAGCTGTTTCCTGAATGAGGTGAGATTGGAATTTTTCCTTAGGTGGAGGGGTAGGGTGTTCCATAGCTTGGAAGCGTTGTAGGTGAAAGTCCTACCGCCAGTTCTGGACTTTTTTATTTTGGGAATTGTGGCCGTGAAGGTCTGGTTGGATCGCAAATTCCTAGTGGGGAGGTAGTGTGACACTAGGTTGCGAGTGATGAGAGGACCCGTTTTCCAGAACGCCTGGTGCGCAATGCATAAGGCTTTGAATTGTATTCTTTGGGGAATGGGTAGCCAATGCAGTTTTTTCAGTCCATTTTTAACTGATTGACGTCGAGGGATCTGAAGCAAAGTGCGCGCGGCACAGTTCTGCACCGTCTGTAATCTCCGTATCGTGTACTCAGGGGCGGCGAGGTAGAGGGCGTTGTTATAATCCAGTCGTGACTGGATAAGGCCCTGAATGGCTACTTGTTTTGCCTCCATCGGTAGAAGATGGAGTACCTTCCTTAGCACTCTGAGGAGGCCGAAGCAGGTGGCTGCCAGTTTGGTGGATTGGGTGCCGAAGGACAGAGATCTGTCTAGCCACACCCCAAGGCTCTTGATGCTGTCCTTTGGGGCCGGAGGGGTGCCCAGGCAGGGTGGCCATAGAGTGCTGAGGGAGTTAGGGTTGGCAGGGCCCAGGAGCATAAGCTCTGTCTTGTCTCCATTCATTTTTAATGAGGAGGAGGACATCCAGTCCTTGACTTCCTCTAGGCATTTCCTCAGCCCTCCTTTTGAGGTCTGGTTAACTTCCTGTGCCAGTGAGACCACTAGCTGAGTGTCGTCAGCATATGAAATGATCTTAATTCCATACTGACGAACAACTTCAGCCAGTGGCCTCATATATATGTTGAAGAGCGCCGGGCTCAGTGAGGAGCCCTGCGGGACTCCACATTTTGATGGTCTGCTGGTAGAGGAGGAAGTTCCATCAAATACCCGAAAGGATCTGTCCTGTAAGAAGGATTCAAACCAAGACAAGGCTTTGTCCTTTATGCCGATGTTTGCCATGCGGTCCAGCAGAGTGTCATGGCTGACCGTGTCGAAAGCCGCGCTTAAGTCAAGGAGGATCACTGCCACTGATCCTCCCTGGTCCAGGATGTTTCTGGATTCCTCGGTGACCATGAGGAGCGCGGTTTCGGTGCCATGTCTTGGTCTGAAGCCCGTTTGAGTAGGATCAAGAAGCTGATGGTTTTCGAGATATTTGATCAACTGGCTGTTGATGTGTCTCTCTAGGATTTTACCAAGCCAGGGAAGGAGAGAGATTGGCCGGTAGTTACTGAGGTTCGAGGGATCCAAAGTGGGCTTCTTTAATAGTGCTCGGACCATGGCTTGTTTCCATTGTGGCGGGACTACGCCAGTAATAATGGAGGAGTTAAGGAGGTCCATGATGACGGGCAGGGTGATAGCCGAGGCTGACATAATGATGTCTGGCGGGGCTGGGTCCCCCGGTGACCCGGATTTGACTTTTTTTGCCAAGGACTCAAGAGTCGAGAGGTTAAGAAGAGCAAAGTGGTCCAAAGTGGGGGTGGAGTTCAGGTCAGAATGGCTTGCGATAGAGGGGGTGCTGGGAGGAGCAGGGAATGATTCATAAATGGTAGTAATTTTTTGCAAGAAAAAATCTGCCATGTTGTTGCAGTGTTCTGCGGTCTTAGTCTCATCTAGACTGGGTGGTAATTTGGTGAGGCTTTTCACGATGCGGAAAATTTCCCTGGGTTTAGATTTCGCCAGGATAATTTCGTTGGCGAAATAGGCTGTTTTGCTGGCCTTGATTTGTTCTTTATATATTTTGAGTAGTTTTTGATATTGGATTTTGTTTTCTGGCAGAGAGTCCAGGCGCCATTTCCTTTCTGCTTGTCTACACTGACGTTTTGTAGTTCTAAGGGATTCAGAGTACCATGGAGCTGATTTGTGGCAGCGTTTTGTGGTGGTTTTCCGTTTAGGTAGGGAAAGGTCGAGTGACTTGGTAATCCATTCCTCATAAGAAAGGTTTGCGAGGCATGGGTCCTCATTAAGCGGGGGGGGTGTTACTGGACAGTTTTTTGGTCCAGGTCTCGATAGGGAGGCGGGACCACGGTCTAGCTATTCTTATAGTGGGTTTGGTGGCTGGGGGTCTGGTGGTGTGCCATAGAAAAGGGACCAGTAGATGGTCAGTCCAGGGGAGAGGGAGGGGTGGACTAGTTGTCAAATTAGTACAATTACTGAAAACTGGGTCAAGCAGGTGTCCTTGATCGTGGGTAGGGGAGCTGACCAGTTGGTGTAATTGTAACGCGGCAAGGTCGTCGGTAAGAAGAGCTGCTGTGTGATCTGGTTTGGCATCGAAGTGAAAGTTAAGGTCACCCAACAATGTGAAATTGGCGGAACTCCTGACACGATCTGCCACAATCCGTGCTAGTTGGATGTGGAATTGTTTTGGGGGGCCGGGAGGTCTGTATATGAGGGTGCCTGAGAAGCAGTTGTTCGGCGAGAGCTCCAGACTAAACGCTAGGCTTTCGCAGTCTGGGATGCTTTCTGCGATGATTTGGCAGAGGAACTGCTCTTTGTGAACAATTGCTAATCCTCCTCCTCTGCCTTTTGGGCGGTCTTGGCGGGAGATTTTAAAGCCAGGGGGAATGGCTGTAACCAAGGCTGGGTCCGAGTCTAAGGTGAGCCAGGTTTCCGTTAGGAAAACAATGTCGGGCTTGTGCACCTCCATCAAGAGTGCAAATTCGTTCCTATGCTTGGGCAGAGACCTACAGTTAAGCAAGAACATGCGGTACTCGTGGCACTGGTCCGAGGGTGGGGGGGGCTTGAGGGTGCATTTGCAGAGGTTGCATATATACGGAAGACATTCAACGTGGTAAGGATGCTGGATACAGTTCATTTGTAGGAGTCTTAGCTCTAAGAGTTTTTCGGAGCTGTACTGTCTGGGTTTCGTAGTAAGGGGTGTTAGGGGGTTGGCCCTAGGCCCGGACTCGGCGCGGACGAGCGCAGACGAGCTTGCCTTACATTTGACTATCTATAGTAAGGCAGAGAAAGACAGAAAAGAGAGATAGATGGAGGAAGAAGAAGATAAGAAACAGCCCTCTATGCAGTAAGCAGGGATTAAAAAACGCTGCAAGAGTGAGGTTAAGAGGACGGAAATATAGTGTGGTGGAAGACATAGGCCTAAGTTGGAATCAAGACTAGGCAGCCTTGCTATTTATCATTTCTGGCATTTGGTATTACCATTCAGTGGGCTACTAAGGAAACCTTTGGGCCTTGTAGGTATACTTGTAAAGCGCTCTGCACTGCACTGCACTTGCACTTTGTTTCTGAGTAAGAACTGCCTAAAACATATCTGAGAGCTCATTTAGTTTATTTCTAGTTATCCAAAATAAGATGAAGAATTAACCTAAAGCTCATCATCCCAGGACAACCTTTACACCCGTAAGATTGATGTCCTTATTAACCTTGACATTTTCACACCATGATGCTACTCACCTACACATGTGTAGGAGCAGTGCCTGCTCCATCATTTCCATTTTCAGAAACTGGGTGGATTGACCTAAGGTATATGATGATGGTTATTATTTGTCTTTTACCCTTCTTATTCTTGGATTTTGCTTGGTCATCGTTAGATATCTGAAAAATGGAAAAACAAAATACTGTTCTTAGATAAAGAACACATATTTTCTACTAGTACGTTAACAGACCATTCCTATAGTTTCCTGAATAATGGAGGATTTCAATTAAGGCATGTGAGAATGTATCAAAGTACAGTTGTACGCAAAACATATATTTGAACAATGTGAATTTCGTACAAAACAGGTTTCATCTTATAAAGTTTCATCACAAATCGTTTGAGGATTTGACACAAGAGGTCTCAGGCATCCTCATTATATGCTACAAATGTATGGGGAAACAATGCTGCTTGTCTAATTTAGCATCCCTTTCTGAATGTGAGGTACCAGTTCAGAAAATATATTTATTTCCCAGAGGATTGTTTTGGATGGACAGGGCATGCTATGTTCATACTTCTGAAAGTGGTTAGACTATGCTTTTGCTAAAACGCTGTTTATCTAATGTTCATGACATTTTTAAACTGGCTTTCAAAAATGTGAACACCATTGGAAATTGCTAAGAATTTCTTAAGCTGAGTGAGTAACCTATAACACCTTGAAAGTTTTAGGCTGCTGAGCTTCCAAAGACGTGTTTTCCCAGCCGACTTTTGGTGTTGGCAGTCTTGAACTGGGATCTGGGCCTGCACAGAGAATGGTCACATGCACAGTTAGGTTCCAACGAGAGGTATGAATTTATCAGCAACATTTGCATGTGCACTTCTGATAATATTTATGCTGCATCTTTGCAAAATTACATACTACCTTCTACTAATGAAAAAATACTTTATTGTCAATTAATAAAACTACTGCTAAATTAACAGAATAATTGCCTATCACTCAACTATCTCGAAGTACACGGCCATTAGGACTTTCCTGTACACAGCCAAACGGAGCGAGAGCTCAGATCTTTAGAAGAATGCACCCCCTTTATCAGTGCATACAGAACTGGGCCGTAAGCACGAGAATCTAGGGAATTCATAATATTTTCACCTTCTAACCAGATATGTATTTTGGTTACATATCTGTGCCTTTTCAAAAGTTCTGAAGGACCAGTGAGGCACAATTTGTCTCCTTCCAGACTAAATACACTCTTACAGATATTTGTTTTGGGATTATTTGGACTTTTTACAATAACAATATCTCCTTTTTTAACTGTCTAAAAATCATGACTTAAGTTTTCTGACACAACCAATTGTTAGTTGTAGGCTCCATCAACGGACCAGAGCACATTAAAACTTAGATAGATATTCAAAGCACATAATGAAAGGTACAGCCAACAAGTACCAAACTTTTGCCTAAAACAAGTCGAAACTTATTTCGCTTTGTCACAAAAAGAGCTTCACAGTTCACCAAATCTGTGTGCATATCCATGAGTGATGTGTAATGGTCTCTTCCCATTTTTAATTACATCCTATTGACTTGCTGTACTCCTGTCCTTGTTAGTCCTTTGTGTATTATTAATGTAGTCCCATTATAAAAGTTGACATTCTCTTAAGGGTCTGTTGATCTATTTACACTTCTAAAGGTTTCCTTCGGACTTGCCCTGTTTGTATCAATTGGTCCTTTGTTTGTTTCTTTTATTGTTCAAGAGAGCTAGGTTGACTGGCGCTAGAGGGCGCACAAGCTAATGGCCGCACTTTAGTGAGGCTCTGGCTGCCTGGTCAGCTCTATCCTGATTTTATCCTGATTGCCTGCAGATTTACGCCTGAAAATCCCAGCGAGTGTGAGCCTCCCTATCCTGCAGCTCCAGTCCAAATTTGGGGACGATCCGACGCTCGGCGCTGAACTTAGCCGACCGAGGACTCTGGCCGGGACGCACTGCTGAGGAGGGGCGGTGCGAGAGCCTGCGCGCTGTGCCACGCGAGGTCGGGGCTTGCCACGAGGCAGGTAGGCCTCGGGGATGGGGTGACCTGCCCGGGGAGTGCGGGACCTGCCGGAGATCGGAGGACGGCGGTGGCGGTGAGTCTTCCCCCTCATCTCGCCGCAACAACGTGTGGTGGTGCTGGACGGCGGACCTGAGCCCTGCTGGGAGTGCGGGCGGTGCCGGGCACTGCCGCCTGAGCCGGGGGGTGCTTGTCCAGGACCCCGGCCTCTTACTGCGGCCTGCCGGAGGTCCCCCCCTGTCCTTCTGTGGGCTCGCTGCTTCTAAGAACTGGGGGTCGGGGAGCATCAGAAGACCACTGAGGGCCACAGGCTGTTGTCAAACTACGGGAGTTGCTGCCTGGTGGTGGCGCGCTGGGCCTCCCCTACCCCTAACCCCCCCACCGCCCCCCGGGGGCTTCTCGAGTGTGGACCTTGCTCACTCCTCTCCGGCACGTCGCTGCCCGCCACCCACACAACGTGGCCGGCTGGGGCCTCGGTCCCCCCCTCGTGAGTGATGTCGGCTGGCCCTGGTCACTGGAGCTGGGCCACATCGTGGTGAGGGAGTCGCTCTGTCGCTGCTGACCTGCTCCTTACGCAGAAGGCGCTGCCATTGGCGCAAACACTTCACAGGGGGGCGCGAATGCACAAAGGATTGGCGAGGGGCAGTGAACGCCACACTGATCGCCTCTCGCTGGGCGCCACAGGCCCCTACAGGCGGAGCACTATGGGGAAAAACGACAATAGGCAACCTAAGCTCTCTTTTGAGCCTGCTCCCCCCAAGAAACAGCTGCGTGGCACGACTGGCGCTGGCGGTGCCCATGACCCTTCGGGCGCTGAACCCCCCTCCACGTCCATGGCTCCAGAGATGCGAGTAATGCTGGAAGAGATGAGGCAGGGCTTCGCCACGATAGTGGACAAGGTGGACCGCCTGTCCTCCAGGATGGATGGGGTCGTACAGAAGCTGGAGGTCCATGAAGAACGCCTGACGGAAGCAGAGAGGCGTATTTCTGCCTCGGAGGATTCATCAGCATCCCACGATGCGCGCCTCTCCAGAATGGACAACATACTGCGTGTGATAGCGGCAAAGAATGAGGAGTTGGAGGCGAGGAGTAGGCGCAATAACATTCGCGTCACGGGTGTGCCGGAGTCCACCAACACTGGTCGCATGGAGGAATATGTAGAGAAAATCCTAATTGCTGCAGTGGGCAGGGAGGCCTTCTCTGGTCAATTTATCGTCGAGAGAGCGCACCGATCTCTGGGTCCAGTGCCCAAGCCAGGGGCGCAGCCGCGGCCTATCATCGCCCGGTTGCTTAACTACCGTGACGTGACGCGGCACTACGAGCAGCTCGGATGAATCGAAACTTGTCTTGCGATGGTGTGCCCTTTTCAGTGTACCCGGACTTTACGCCTCTGGTGCAGGAACAGCGGAAGAAGTTTTTGGATGTAAAGAACAAGTTTAGAGACATGCAGGTGGACTACGCACTCCTATACCCGGCACGACTTAGGGTGACCCATCAGGGCAAACAACATTTTTTCACTAATCCGCAGCAGGTGGAGGACTACATCAAGAAACTCCGAGCTGCTAGAAGAGACAGACGAAACGCGGAAAATGGAGATGCGGACGGAGACCCAGAGGAGCAAGCTGCAGACTGAGAATGCCTCTTTGTTGCTAGTTGGTTGACCTCCCGTTGTTGTACTGGCATTCGGATTGAATCCCGTGGCCTGTCTCAGCCTTGGTTGTCCTGATCTGGGTTGAGGAACTGGATTGCAGTATCATAACTGTGTGGACTGGCTGTGCAATGGCGGACAGGTCGAACACTATACGCCTGGGTTGAGACTGGTGTTGGAATGTCCAGGATAGTGGCACTTTTGGAGGAGGTGTGAGCAGCGGCAGTTGCATGGACGGCTCACTTGACTTGACTGGCATCTTCTCCAACTGGGGAGGTTGCCGCGTGAGACGTTGATATGATGGACAGGCTCTGACCTGCAGGGGTAATGTATACCAGGCACCACCCCCCCTTCTCTGACTGTTCCCGTATGACCTGTGCGGGGCGGGAGGGGATTGTAGGGGTGTATTGGTGCGTACCTCTGCTGCCCCCAGAAGGGGATTCCCCACACAGTTCTTCTATGGTTCTTGAATGCGGGGTTCGGGGTGGGGGGGGGGATTACGGTACTGGCAAGTTTGGGTTGCTTCAGTGGGAGGGGGGAGGACTTGGTGCGTGGGGGTTGGGATGCTGCACGTGGGGGGTGGGGGGGTGTCTGACTGTTGGGGTATGCGTTGTTGAGCCTAGAGGCAGTTTTGCGGGAGATGTTCATGGCATGTATGCAGAGATCAATGTCAGTGTGTGCGTAAGCGTCGGTGGATGGGTGATGCGAATGTTCCGAACAGCAGAGAGACTTGTAATTGGTACGTTCCGAATAAGGGCTGGTGCACCGGCCAAGGGCTTTTTTCACGACTACGGTGATGAGCATGGGTGATGTCGCCTTGAGTAACGTCTCAATAATGTCCTGGAATGTTCGAGGCCTTAATGACCCCAGGAAATGCAGAAATGTACTTACATATTTGGATAGGCATCATGTGCAGATAGCGATGCTTCAGGAATCCCACCTAAACCCACGTAGTGCCCCTAAGTTTGCAAGCAGGTGGGCAACTGTGAGGGAGTTTTCCTCGTATTCCACTTACTCGAGGGGTACGGTAATTCTGGTCAATAAAGCGTTGCCTTTCCAAAAGCTGGGTGCGAGGGTGGACACTGAGGGGAGGTATGTGATCCTTTGGGGCAGGTTGGGCGCTGATGTGATCATGCTTGTTAATTGTTACGCACCCAATATTGACACACCCGGCTTCTTCCTAACGTTGTGGGGTCATGTGTTGGAGATCGAAGCTACACACATAATCTGGGGGGGGGGACTTCAACGTATCACTGAATCCTGGGGCAGATAGGTCAGATGGTAGTGGCCAGTACAACACGAAAGCTAGGGACACTCTTCTGGGTATACTGACGGAGGCAGGCCTGTTAGATAGCTGGAGGCACACACACCCAGCGTCTAGGGAAGGCACGCATTTCACGACGCACGCACGCTCATGGGCGAGGATTGACTACTGCTTTGTCTCGCGAGGTCTGGCTGGGGGAGTCATTCAGGTGAAACATCTACCTCGTACTTATTCGGACCACTGCCCTGTACTGGCTGTATTGGAGATGCCTGGATATGCCAGAGTGCATCCGCCGTGGCGGCTCTTCCCCTCTGCCCTGCTTGACCCTATCTTTAAACATGAACTTGGTGAGGAGATAGAAGCATTCTTCCCTAGAAATAAGGGGTCGGTCGATAAGGTGGAAACGATTTGGGAAGTCTTTAAAGTGACTGTAAGGGGCGTCACGATTTCTAAGAGCTGTGGTATACTTAGGGACATAGTGCGCACGTTGTCTAAACTTGAATTAGACCTCAAAGCGCTGGAGGCAGAGATGGTCAGAAATCCTCGCCCTGACCTGGCGGAGGAATTCAGGGCCAAACTCTCGTCCTTTGAGGAGGAAGCTGCCAGAGAGGTGAAGTTCCGAGGCAAGTACTGGACGGCTAGGCGCTATTGTGAGGGTGACCGTCCGGGAAAGATACTCGCGGCGCTAACGAGACACCAGCGCCATGCCACCCACATATTAGAAATCACTGATGGCGAAGGCAGGTTCTATCAGGATACTAAGAGAATCCAGGACACCTTCCTGCAGCACTACAAACGGTTGTATTCCACACAGCAGGAGGGCGATGTGGATTTCGGGAACTTCCTAGATGACATAGCGCTATGCTGGCTGAGTGACGGCGACAGGGCATTCCTGGGATGTCCTTTCGAACTGGATGAGATCAGGGAAGCGATCATGTCCCTCAGCAATGGCAAGGCAACGGGGCTAGACGGCCTCCCGGCCGAATTCTACAAGTGCTACATTGACATCATGGCACCGGTGCTGAAGGAAGTCTTTGAGGAGTCGCTTGAGGTGGGGATACTGCCGGGCTCAATGAGGGAGGTAGCGATAACCTCCCTTCTGAAACCAGGGAAAAATCCGGTTGATACCGACGCCTATAGACCCCTCTCTCTGTTAAATTGCGACGCAAAAATACTTGCTAAAGTGCTGGCGACTAGGCTGTCCCTGCTCATGCATACACTGGTGCTACCAGACCAATCTGGGTTTGTCCCAGGTCGAGCCACATCGCATAACCTTCGTACGCTGTTCTCCCTCATACCCACCATAGCGCCTGAGCTACCGGTCGCTGCTGTGTTTCTGGACGCCACCAAAGCGTTCGATTCAGTGGAGTGGGGCTATCTCATGGCTATCTTAGGCAGAATCGGGTTCCCTCAGATATACATTGCTTGGGTGAAACTACTCTACACTTCTCCAGTCGCCAGGGTCATCATTAATGGGGTGCTCTCTGCCCAAATGCCGATCACGAGAGGGACCAGACAGGGCTGCCCCCTGTCGCCCCTGCTTTTTGCTCTGGCAATTGAACCACTGGCCTGCAGGATCCGGCAGTTGCATAAGGCCAGCGCCTTTAACTGTAACCAACGGCAGATTGGGATTTCCCTTTATGCAGATGACGTTACACTGTATGTGCGGCACCCACAACAACACCTCAACCCACTTCTGAGAGAATTTATAGTGTTTGGCGGCATATCCGGAGTGCACATTAATTGGCAGAAGTCGCAGTTCTTCCCCCTCACGGCCGCGGTTGCCCAATTTCCACTAGACTACGCCTTAGAGTGGTGTACCTCTGACCTGCGTTACTTAGGCATAGAGATATCGCTCAATAAAGAGGACACGATTCGGCTGAATTATGGAGTGGCTATCTCGCAATTGACTGACAATGTGAACCGCTGGTTGGCCCTCCCGCTTTCGATGGCAGGCAGAGCCTCCCTGATAAAAATGGTCATCCTTCCGCGTTTCCTATACCTATTCCAGAACATTCCTTACTACCCGGGCACCTATTTTTTTAAGAGGCTTCGGACTGAGCTGCTTCGCCTCTTCTGGGGCGGCAAACAACCGCGCCTTAGCTGGGCTGTTCTGACACAGCCATATGACAGGGGCGGATTCGATGTACCTGATCTGGAAGTGTATTACCTCAGTGCTCAGGCGCAGCACGCCTATCACTGGGTTAACCCCACCCCCTTTATGCCGCAGTTTGCTGCTGAGGATTGGATAGTACATCCACTCCCGCTCAAGGGCATGCTTCAGGGACTGATTGGTGATGTCGAGACGCCTGCTACCACTGTTACTTGTACTATTGACTCTTGGAGGAGAGTGACTAAACTGCTTGGAGCACCCATGCTTTATTCACCAGCAATGCCCCTCGCGTACCACCCGAAGCTATCGCTATTACTGGAAAATGGGTTTCGGTCCATGTGCAAACGCGTTCACCTTACTACATGGGGTGACTTGTTCCAGGATGGGTTGTTCCGTACCAAGGATCAGATATTTCGGACTAGTCCCCCAACACCGATGGAGATGTTTTATTATATTAGACTTCGTCAGGGTATGCGGGACATACTCCCTAGCTTCCCAGAGGAGCCAGGGACAGTACTGCCTATGTATGTGTTGCTGGTGTCGGATGGAAGGCACTTGGTGTCAAAACTGTATGCAGCCATCCGTGGGCAGCGTCCACCGGTTCTGTCTAAGGCGCGGGTTGACTGGAGCTCTGAACTAAATGTCGAGCTCACTGACGAGCAGTGGAAGTATTGTTGCTCGGTCACGGCTAACATATCCTCCAGCTGTCGGTTGAAAATCATTCATTACAAGTTTGTACAGAGATATTATTACACTCCAGTCAGGAAGCTACGTTTTCACCTCTCGGAGGACGACAGGTGCGCACGCTGCCGTGCGGAAGGCGCGGGTTTCCTTCATTTGGCCTGGGAATGTGGAGCGATACAGGCGTACTGGACGCAGGTACATGCTGCGCTCCAAGTCATGATTGCTGGCCCTCTTCCTCTGGACCCGGTGGTGATGTTGCTGGGGTATACCAGGGATGTGCCCAAGGCAGACCGTAGGTTTGTTGATATCGCGTTGCTGCTGGCTAAGAGAAGGATCGCTTGCAGGTGGGGGAGAGGCAGGGCACCAAAGTTTAATGAATGGCTGGATGACCTCACGTACTGCCAAGACCAACATGGCATCTATGCAGAATTACTACCCGCCCGTTGTAGACCCAGTGATTTTTGGTCCCGTTTACAGGTTTACTGGATGTCCCTGGCGACTCACAGTGACTCCTCTGGGGATGAAGGTCGGTTAACTGGCCCCTGAGCGAGTGGATGTTGTGTAATACACTCACCATACTACATATCGCACAATGGGTGGGACCTCAGCCCCCCTTGCTTGGACAGGGGTAGTAGGATTAACGCTAGAGTGGTACTGGGGACTCTGGGATACTTTCCAGTCATGTGCTGCTACTCACAGAACACACCTTTCTGACCCTCCCGATATCCTGCAACAGTGGGTGAGCAGGGGGTGGACATACACATTGGATCCTGTGACTGCGCATCGGTAGAGATGGCAGTTGCACGGTTGAGCACTCTACACACCTTTATGACGCATTGCACCCCTATTGCCTATACACTGAACGCTCACTGGGGTGACGGGTGAGGCCACCTTTTCTTGACACACATATGGCACACTACTATACACGGGAACATCTCTGGCTAACTAGTAAGGATTGAGACGGCCGTGGGTCGGGGGGTTTCGTGGCACCTCCCCTCCTTGATTGGCACTACTCCTGTATGCGAGAGCACTGTGGGCACCCCACTCCTTATGTCCCTGAATGTGTAGGAGGTGTGCTCTAACTCGGCTATCCTCACACTGCAGGTCACTGGGGATTATGTTGTTGGCCAGCCTAAATGTGATGTACCGGCCCATGTACAATTAATGCTTTTCTATTGAATGTACCATAAGTATCATGCTTTATTGGATTGTTGATGCTGTAACTGTCATGTATCTCTGTTGACCGCAACTAATAAAGGTTTAAAAAAAAAAAGAGAGCTAGGTTGACTACGCTGGACTCTCCCTGGGGCATATGGACAGGTCCGCACAAGAGGGTAGAGTACAGTGTCCAAGAGTGATACGGCAGCAGGTACAAACCTCCAATCTGTGTGAACTTAAATAGTGTAAAAGCCTCTCATGGAAATAAAATTACATTGTATGTGAATAGAAGGAAACAGTACAGATAAAAACATGCCCAAATTACAGACTATCTGCTTTTGATGCCTGATGATTGATGATTTTATTTTCAAAATGTCAACCTGACTTTCTAAATTTTGATTAGCTAGTTAAAAGGACATGCTGCAAAGTCCATGAGTCAAATATTTACATTTTAAATTAGTTATCTCAACTGAATCTTGTTTTGAACATTTCGGGCCACACATTTCCCTCATAAATCTAATAGCTGAGAAGCTGATCGTGGCTCAGGATCACACAATTTGGAAGTGGCAATAGCAATACCACCAGATCAAAAGCCTTCTAGAAGCAAATAGGGCACATTACCATCACATATATACTGAGAGAAAACTGAGTACACGACAAAAAGACGTGCGCGTTCATGGAAATACAACCCAAATTCTGGGTTCCGTTCTACACCTTCTTCTAAGGAATTACAAGCCATATGGTCCCATCAATATTGTCACATTACTAAGTGATTTAGGTAGTAGTTGCGTTCCCCTTAGAGATGTCTGCAGATGACACTGTTTCTTCTGATGCCGGTAACCTATACACCCTTGCCTCCTGTATACCTGAAAAGCTTCCAGTTTTACTTTGTAAATACTATTTCCAAAAAGCAGAGAGAGTGGTAACTCACAAACCTTGAGAACATTTTCTTTTAGACCTTCTTTTCATCACAGACGCTCAGATAACTGATTACATTGCCTCTGTTGTGAGATTTAGTCCCAGTTTAGAAAATATTTCAAAAAATCTTATAAGAGTTGGTTTATTGTGGTCTGCTATAATGATATCTTGTTTCTTTTATTTATTTTATTTTTAGTGTTTTCTATAGCGCGAACATGACCCTGCAAAGGGCGTCAGAGCGCTTTACAGTAGCATTTAAACAACATTCCTAACTTTACATATTACTAGACATTGGTGGTTGCAGTAATTGCAATTCCGAAGGGCTAGCAGCAACCAAAAAGTTCACTGATAGATTACCATAAAGTCTTAGAACTTTTTAAAACAATGAGATAAAAACGAGTTTAACAGACCAACATTGTACAGTGAGCTTGTAGTTTGAAAATTGTGTCCGCCAGGCAGAATGAAATAAACAAATAACAGTTTTAAGGAATTATGGGAGAAATTTCCTCATATGAAACGATTTTGCTTCCTTTTTGAATTTTGCGATGGTTGGCATTCTTCTCAAGTCGGGGGGAGGGCGTTACAGATTCTCGGTGCGGCCCCTGAGAATGCTCGGTCATACGTTCTTTTCTTACGGAAGCGCACCGGTTTCAGTAGTAGATCAGCCTTGCTTCTGGAGGAACGTGACCCTCCCGACAGCGTGAGTTTCTGGGCGAGGTAGACTGGAGTATTGTTGTGTATTGCTTTGTGGGTGATGCATGCCAGTTTGAACTGGATTCGTGCTTCGAAAGGAAGCCAGTTGAGAGCTTTCAAGTTGGTGGAGATATGGTCAACTTTTTTGGATCCCACTATGAGTCTTGTGGCTGCATTAAGACATGCTTTTAACGGGGCTGTTGAGATCTTAGGGAGTCCATCTAAGGTTGTGCAACCGTATTCAATCCCTGAGATGACCAATGCTTGAACTGCTGTTTTGAGGTCTGCTTTATTTAAAAAAGGTTTTAGATTTCGTAAGTAACTCAAGTGGAATCTGGCGTTTTTTGCCATTGTGTTGATATGTGCCGACATATTAAGGTTTTTGTCCAGAATGATACCCAGAGATTTAGTTGACTCCACAATCTTCAGAGTGCACTTTAGTGCAGTGATGAGGTTGGACCATCCTGCCATCAGGAGCTGAACCAGGATAGCACTGTACCCTCAAATCCCGTCCTATCTTAATTATGTAGCTCATTCCTGCAACTCCATGATAATGTTGCACCACTATAGGGTGGCAAGCCATATAACCAAATATTTTTCAGCAAGCATGGGAGAAAGTGCTGGTGCTTTGCCTGTCAAATTGTGTCCAAAGGAGGGTGGTTACTCTAGGATATGCCGAATGCTCCGGATAAGGTAGGGGATTTTTGCCGCGCCGGCCACTTCCATCTTCCAGTCTGGTTAAAAATGGATTGGAATGCAACCTGAACGATTGTCAGTACCTAATTTGACAAGTGTATTTTCAGACATGGGTTCCTTGCTCACTGACCCACTAGAACCAAGCTACACATGACTGAACAGCCCCAATCAGGGCAAAACGAGTCTTGGGTTGCATGTTGCAGTTCAGAGAGGACCTGGCTTGACAGTTTGGCTGGACTTTTCCTTTTTGAATAGGGTCAAGACTAATTTGCAAATGGCTGTCCTCATCTGAGGTGGCATGCTGGGCAAAAGAACGAAGGGTTGGAATGCTACCAGATCAATTGCCCTAAATGGCCATGGGTATGCACAGACAGGGGTCCCTTGCTTGCAGTCTCACTTGAACCCAGCGACACTGGACTGAAGAGCCCCAATCAGGGCAAGCCGGTCTTAGATTGATTGTGGGGAGAGGATTTGGCCTTACAGCTAGAGTGGTCAACCTCGAAGCTGGGGAACCGGGTTTGAGTCTTGGCAACGACCCTCAACATCCTGCGATTCTTGGCAAATAGTTTAATCTTCCTGTGCCTAACAAAAATGAATGTGTTCTCATATAACAAAACTGGTGCTCATGTAAAGTGCTCTGATAGCCGATGTCTATGGTCTAGTTCGAGCTGTATAAAACTTTTTTTTTTTAAAAAGAAAAAATTGTCCTGGTTCACAGAGGACCTGGCTTGGCAGTTCAAATTTAGATGCTTCCTATTAGAGCAGGGTCAAGACTGATTTGTATATGGCTAGGTCTAATCTGATTTGGCATGATAGACATAAGAATGATGTATTGGAAAAACCCTTTCAGTACTGGACACATCGAGAGTCAAGACCCACGGGAGTACCAAAGTACACGTGTTACCTCGCCCAGGGAAGCCGGGTGCATAGGTGTCTTTTCGTGTCGGGTTTTCTCATCGTTTCCAATGGAGAACTGCAAAGAAGTGCTGCAGGTGACCAAGTGAAGAGTGTACGGATGGATCCAAGGGTGGATCGGAGATCTGAAGAACCTGAAAGCAGAGGGGACAGAGTCTGGGTCACTAGCCAGTGACCAGGAAGGGGACAAGAAGACGCCAGCCAATGTCGGGTGCTTTCGGGTGATGTAGGTGAAGCTTGACTCTTCAGCCACGAGGTCCAGGAGGCGTCGACAACAAACAGGAGCTGGATTAGAGCTGTTCCACGTTGATTGTCGAGTGCTGCAGTGTCGGCATCCAGATTTGACCCAACAAGCCTTGGCAACAGCAACCCACACAAAATAGAAAAATTGGCTTTAGAGCAGACCAGCAAGGTCTGAGGGACTCACCCTTTTAGAGGGAGTCCAGGCACGTCTTGAGCAACCTGTAAAGCTCAAGAAACAAAGTAGATTTCTTTGTGGGGATCCACCAGTCGACGGACCAGGGATCACAAAGGGACCTCAAGCAGAAATGCAGGAAGCGGGCCCAATGAACAGTTGTGGAGTGTAGGCCTCAAAGCTTCAGGGCAAAAGGTGCTCAGGGCTTGGACTACAAGTAGCCCAATGCACAACTTTGGGAAAACTTGGGAAGTCAATGCACTAGCAAATGTGCTGGACGTCCAGGAGTTCCGGTCCCACGTCTCTCCTGACAGCTACAGGTCTCAACTCTGATGGGGACTCATGTCACCCTCGGAGATGTCTGGAAGTCCATGTCCTGTGCCGCAGATTCTTCGGGATCCGGCGGGAGCCTTGAAAATGCAGACCGGCAAGATGCTTCTTTGGTGCCTGTTTGACAGGGGAGTCGCTCCTTGACCCCAAGGGAGATTTCTTCCCTCTTCCAGTCGATGTGGAATTTCGAAGGTCCAAGATTTATGTTTCAGAGTTTCGTCCAGGGTAATCTAAAGTCCTAGGGACTGGGTTCCTATACTTATACTAAGTTTAGGCGTTGGACTAACTCTAGGGTCCCACCTATGGGAGGACCTGGGGAGGGGGTGGTTACACCCCTTCAACTTTGTCTAGTTTCACGCTAGAGCTGGGGCTGAGTGCCCCAGCAACCGGTTTGAACTGGGAAATGCATTGGGTACACCTTGTGTGCCACAGGCACTGTCTGGAAAGCATTCACTGAATGCACCCACCCTGCCCCAATACACTAAAGCCTGTCTGGGGAGGTGCTCCCACCTCCCTGGACCGGAAACCTATAGTCCAAGCCTCTCTTGCCGGAGTTTCGTCCAGCAGCAGGAGGTCAGACTCGTGTCTGTGGAAGCAGCATCTATTTTGTGAGGCTGGGGCTCTGTTTAACTTCTACCGGGTTTACCAGTGTGTACATGTCTTCTCCCTCCAGAAGGGGGGGGGGGGTAGTATTCCAAAGTGTTTGACATTCCAAAGTTAGCATTTACCGTGAGGTTATAATGCACTTAAGAGTATATGGTATAGCTGTATCATAGAACAGCTATAAGGAAGGGATTCCGAAAGCTGCAGAGGGCTCAGCTCATGCTTGGGCACCCTCTCACACCAAACCAAGCACTCTGCCTTCAGTATTGTCAATACATGCTTCAGCCCCTGGTAGACCTCTGGGGTACCTATGCCCTTGGTACCTAAGGTACCATATACTAGGGACTCATAAGGGTGACCAGGTAACCATCTTGGAGTGTACATAATGTACATGCAATCAATTTAGAGAGGAAGCAGCTAGGCTGGGGTCCTGGTTAGCAGGGCCCCAGTCAGACTAAAGTCGATAAATCAGTGAAACACAGCAAAAAGTGGGGGTAACCATAGTAAGCATATCCTACTCCCCTACACTACCCAAGTTATTGCTCGTGGTTAGAACTATTGCAAGCATCCTCCTATCACCTTTCGTGTTTGTCCTGTACTACCCTAAGTAGCCCATGATATGCCCAGACGTGGGTCCCTAGCTCACTGTGCCAATGGACCAAAAAACCCAACTGAAATGCACCAATCAGGGCAAAACCTGTCATGGATTGCATGTGTTCTGGGTCAGGAAGGACGTAACTTGGCAGATCGGACTGGACTGTTTCTATTGTAGTAGAGTAAAGACTGATTTTAATACGGCTAGTTTAAATCTGGGGTGGTATATTGGGCAAAAGAACAATGGATTAAAATGCTACTCTGAGCGATTGTCAGTGGTAGACTTATTGCAAGTATCATCCCATCACCTTTTGTGTGGGTCATGAACTGCTTTAAGCGGTAATGGTCATGTTCCTAGTTGGGTCCTTTGCCCATCGTGCCGAATGAACCAAGCTACACCCAACAGAAGAGCCTTAATATTGATGGTACCAGTTTTGGGTTGCTTGTTTTCAGAGAGGGGGTGGCTTGGCAGGACTGTTCATATTGGAGCAGGAACAAGACTGATTTGTACATGGTTGGGTCTAATATAAGGTGGCATGTCGGGCAAAAGAATGGTGTTTTGAAATGCAATTGGCAGTGGTTAGACATATTGCGAGCATCTTCCAATTGCCTTTTTGTGATAGCTTGATTAGTTAGCCTTTTTCCAACCTGAAAGTACATTTAAATATCATTTGCTTACAACGGTAAATTTACCCGGAGTTACTGCAAGAGCTGTGTCAATTAATACAAGTACATTTTGACGAGGAGGCATGGTAAGTAAGACCCTTATTAATATTCAAAAAGGCACCATGTGTGGTGTTGATTTCATAGACCCAATCCAAAGCTTTTGGATGCATCTGAAGGAGAATGACCAAAAAAAATTCAAGATGGAAACACTAACTCCTCGAGGCTGCTTTACAGTATGTCATGGTCCACTGTGGCCTACGCTGCTGAAATGTTGAAGAATATGAGGCATGTCTCGCAAATGTTATATTTGAATGCATTGGAAGGGTTTCTGGTCCTCACACAATCACTATTTGTGTCTTGGCATTTCAGATAAAAGAAACTCTCTTTCATAAGAACAATATGTAGTCCACACAAGAGAGTGTCCATTATCGAGGAATTACACGCAAGATACACACAGATCACACAGATCGATCTCAGTTTCAATTCAAAAGTACAAACCCTTAAAAAAAATTAAGGCAGTGTTAGTGGGAAGACAGCTGGGGAGGGCACATGAGGTGCAGGAGAGGAGTTTAAGGACAATCTGAGAGGGCAGTTTGATGTCCCATACTTTGCTTTGCTTTCCTTGTATTGTTTGGGTGGTTGGTTATTATTTTAACCAAAATACCAATAAATTACATTAGAAAAAAAGGAGGAGATTCATGAGCATGCTAGTCTATAACTTCTATGAGCGGATCAGAAGTTGTGAGAAGCTGCTGACCATTTGGTCTAAAGAACCAAAGATACAATGCCTACACCTTAATAGTGATTCCAAAAAGTCTCAGTAACAACATTAGTACAAAGGAGAGATTATGTCATAGTGCCAGATTTACCTAGGTGAGTGGAAGAGCAGAGTCATGTCGTTTATAAATGGAACGTTGGATTGTGTAATATAGTGGGTGTGCATTGTGTCCTTTGCTTTCATAATGTAACTGTTAGTGTTAAGCTTCAAGTTCATCTCTAGAAACTGAAAATACTTAACAAGATGAGAATGAATGAGGTCATAAAGTATGAGTAAAAGAAGATTACCAAAAAATGTGTTTTATGTACTCAGAGTATAATACCAATGCCAGAGAAATGGAACAAGTCACAAAAACAGTATTGCACACTCACAATGTTGCACATAATTCTCGATATACATTAATATATCTATCTTTTTGAGCTAGAGAAATCCCTTTCCAGCAGACAAACTACATTACTTGTTCCATAAATTGTTCAAAAACCAAAAAATAGAAATTTCTCAATCTAACCTGGGGTGTCAGGGTCAAGTAGGTGTGGTCAAAGATGCTACTTGGTGCACAGGACAAATTTGACGATCTTTGGTCTGTTGTTGTCAATAACTGCATAATGGAAAAAGTAAACTGATGAAGTTACAGAGTGGCTAAAACGTCTATAGGAATGAAACAGAAGTAGTTTGATTTATTTCTACGACATAAGATCAAAGTTGTGGAAATTATATTAGTCATACAATGGAAATCTCATATGAAATGTTTGTGCAATTGCTTATTTGGACTGTATAGTTTAATCAAATAACATTCAATGGATAAAATACAGTGGAAATCACAATTTATATATGATGATATATCCCTGTACCTAACAAAAGAGTGTGTACCTCAATCTTTCGCAGCTTTTTTGATTGGACAGCAAGGGCATTCCAGCATCTCATGCTAGGCATCATAGTCTGCATTTCTTTGTTGCTTGTGTCACGCCATCTGGTTACATCCTGTTGAATGTAAAAAGATTAAAAGATATATTTTATTTTTGGAGCAGTATATTATAAGAGAAGAAAACATTGGCTCTGATTTAGAGGTGGCTGGTAATGGGCCAGCTGTGGTGTGTCCACCATAGACTTTCTGCTGGTTCACCAGAGAAGTATCCTCTAACATTAGAGTTAGCTAATCCCACACACATTGAGGGCAGTTCAGTAACAGGCAACTTCAAATCGAGCCACATGGCCTCACTTAAACTGTGATGTTGAATTTCAATTGCTTGAAAGGAAGTAAAAATGAGAGATTCTCATATTGGACATTGACAGTGTTAGTCACAGATGTGAAAAGCTGCTGACCATGTGAGCCATGGAGCCAAAGACAAAAAATCTGCAACCCACCTGCAAGTAGACCCGGTACCAACAAGATGTTTGAAAAATGCGATCAGCATATTCTGTGCTTCTACTTAATTCACACAGTTTCAGTCCTGGGGCATAGTTTTATGTTGTGCCACAGATTACCAGAAGTATACATAGTTAGGATTGGTAATATCTTGCTCTAAGAGTGTGATACATGTCACAGAAGATGTAGTCTATGTATTCAAACCATGGACCAAAGAATGAGGTACCTCACGCCTTAAATACTGCATGCTAACTTCAAATATCATGGATCTCCATTGACATACAGTAAATATAAAGAGAGCAGAGTCATTCCAGAATCATGCCAGATCATAGCAATCATGTGTTGTTTACTGCACAATTTGCAGAACCTTATAATACTAACCTGAAGCATTAATTTGTGGCTTTGGCTGGGTTTGACGGCACTGATAAAATTTGAAGGAAAGCTGATTACATTTTGCAGATATCCTAGAAGAATGAATTTGTTACAAAGGCAAGTCCAGAGTGCACGGTCAAAATGGGAGGGACAGTTGGTTACGTTCTCCAAGGAGCCCAATGTTGTCTAAAAGAAAAAGAAAAGATCTTAGTTAAAGATGTGTTCTGCTACACACCAGAGCTCATATCTGTTTTTCATTTATTGTGGAACATAGCATTATCTACCCCAACTCAACTGATCAACAGATTTATTGTTGGCATTGTAGATGCAGTGCAGTGCAGTGCAATATACTCATCAACAGTGGTAGCCACATGGCAATCATATTCAGCAATTGCAGCAAATGCACGCATAAAGTGCATCATGCACATTGTATTTGACAAGTGTTTACAAAAAAAAATCTTCTTGATAAGCCAAAGTAAAAATTATGATATAAATATTTTTTTTAATTGCCTTTACCGGTTTTTAGGTACATAATACAGCTGCATCAAGTATTGTAAGATAATGATGAAACATGTATGGTGACTACAAAAATTAGATCCATACAAGTCTATTTCGTCTTCAAGTACAGTCTGTAAAGGACAAGTAGAGTGCAATATACATAGCCAGCAGTAATTAATACATTGAGGTATGAAGAGGTCTCTCTATGTTGGTTGTGTTGAAGACGTGGGGGGGGGGGAGTTATTCAGTCGCGTCTTTGTCTAGAGAGTGTAGGTATACACGGAAGGACGACCAAATATCCCTGGGGCATGATGCAAGGGGTTGTAGATTGCCATAGTCTCCCCACATGTTTTCGCTTCTGCTCATGCTTTTGAGTCACTCTTTAACAGTAGGAGGTCTGGGCCCACCCTAGCTCAGGAATATTTCCCTCATGCCAAGTAGTAATGCAACAGAAACCAGCCAGCAAATTGCCTGGGGTATGTCATAGGTGTAACCTAACAGAGCAATCATTGGATTGGGAGCCATCTTGTAATCTGTCATGTTGGAGATCTGGATATATACATTTTCCCAATAGTGAGCAATCACCGGACATGTCCATGTTAGGTGGGCAAAATCGTTTCCAGGGTATGACATTTCAGACATTTATCGTGTCTGGGGGTTCGAACTTTGCAATATCTGCTTGGGAGAAATAGCACATGTGGAAATATTTAAAGTGTATCCATTTATGTCTTTGGTTAATGGAAATGCGTTTTATTTGTGCAAGGAGCAGTCCCATATTTGGTCTGCAATAGGAGCCCCAAGTTCCTTCTCCCGGACCTTCCGCACCCGGGTTGTTACGTCTGGTTTTAGGACCAGGGAATCTTGGTATAACCTAGATGTCATGTGTCCGCCATCTGATGCCTCAATCACTACAGACAAGGGTGTGAAGTCTTCTGGAGGGATTGGATAGGTGGGTATAAGAGATTTAAAGGAGCTCTGGAGCCTTTTAAAGACAGAGAGGTCCATTTATGATGCATTTGGCGGCCACATGTCGCCTGATATTGTATGACGTGTCCATTGAGGAACAGGTCGCCAAGGGTGGACATTAAGTATCTGTGAAGTGTACTTTTGACCAATGTCTCCTTGTGGGTGGTATCCAGGGATTATCTGCGATGGGGATGATGTCGGAGTACAGAGGACCGCCCTGTAGCATATGTCGCAACCTGCGCCATGGCCAGCAGGTTGTGGAAACTGTCTGTATGTCCAACATTTTGAATGGGATGCCCCGCGGCAGTATCTGTGAGTGGAGGAAGCCGTCCAGCTGAGCGCGTTCTGGGCGTATGTATGGTATGCGCGCGTCAGGGTAGTACCAATGATATGTGTAGATACAGAGGCAGATGTCAGGTACCGCAAGACCTCCATGCTAATTGTAAAGTGTCAATGACTCCCAGCGCACCCAGGGGCGCCCCCCGCCCAGGTCAGTCACAGCAGAATGCCACGTAGATTGCCAAAGAAGTAATGTGTGAGCAGGATGGGGGTGGTAGTGAACAGATATAAAAAGCATGGTAGCACCACCATTTTAAGAATAGCCACACGTCCCATCAATGAAATAGGCAATTTTACGTATTGTTCAAATTGTGCGTTCAGGGTGGCCAATGCCAGTCCATAATTGGGCTGGAGGACCTGATCTCTATCCCTATGTATTTGGATACCCAAATATTTAGTGCAGTCAGTGGTCCATCTGAGGGGGTATTCCATTGGTAGGATTGGGTAGCATCCGTGAGCGGGAAGACCTCCGACTTTGCCCAGTTGATGCAGAGTCCTGAGAGTCGACCATAGCTGGCTATCTCCTGCATGAGCGGGGGTAGGTTATCCCTGGGGTGTCGCATAAACAGGAAAAATTTTTCCGTGTATAGCGATAGTAGCAATGGGCCATATGTAAGTTGCATTCCGCTGTGTATGTGTCTGTCCTGCAGTGCCCTTACCAGTGGATCCATTGCAATTATAAAGAGTAGGAGGGAAAGTGGACATCCCTGTATAGTGCCCCGAAATATTGGGATCGCGCCTGTGAGCGCGCCGCTTTTTCTCAAACAGGCTGTGAGTTTGGTATACAGTAGCATAATCAATGCAAGAAACGGTGGGGGAATGCCTGGTTTTCTCAGAACGGCTCTTAAGAGAGGCCATTAAAGTGAGACGAAGGCCTTTTCCGCATGCAGCATGGCCACCGCAGCTGGTGTGTCCGGTGCCACCTTAGTGAGCACTGCAAATAGTGTCCGTAGATTGAGGGAAGTTGCGCGGTGTGGGACAAATCAGCCTGGGCTGGTGAAATGATTTGCTCCATCAGCAATGCCAGTCTGTTGGCCAGTGCTTTGGCAGGTATTATATTTTAGAGGTTAAATAGCGATAATGGGCGATATGAAGTGCATTTTCTGGGATCTTTGCCTTGTTTCAATATTATCATGAAAATTGCCTTTCAGAGTGTCAGCAGCAGTTCGCCGGTGCTTAAAGATTTGTTATATAGTGCGAGGAGCTGTGGGACGAGTAGTCCTTTAAATGTCTTATAAAAGGTACCAGTCAGCCCTCCCAGGCCTGGCACCTTGGAGGGACCTAAAGCGGTGATAGCTTGTGTTCTGTGTTCCAGCATCAACGGTTCACTAAAGAACTCCTGCTGCCCGTTTGACAGCCAAACCATAGCTAAGTCCTCGAGGTAGGGGGTCATCACTGTGGGATTGTAAGTGGCGCTAGAGGTGTAGAGGTTTTGATAGTATGTTTTGAATTCATGCAGGATGTTTTCGCTGCCTGTGAAAGCGGCTCCCATATCTGAGCATATCCTGGCTATGTAGTTCTGCTGTCCGTTTGGGTGTAATAAGCACGCCAGTGTGCGACGAGGTCACTCCCCCTCCCCATAACGTTGTGCCCTAGCATGTTTGTCCATGTATTAAATCTTCCTATCCGCCAAGTCCTGGAACTCCGTAACGAGGATATTTCGTTGGTGTGTCCGGTCCTTATCCCCCTCCCCCACTGTCTGGTCTGTGTCATGAAATGCTTCTCAGTTTTCTGCACTTGAGTGTGAACATCACATAGTGACCCCACAGGGTTACTTGTGTGGATACGGATCCGGTGTTTAAATCAAAATATTCTGTAATAGAGGATTGTAGTTCATTGTGGAATACAGGCTCTAGCAGGGCTTCTCCTCCGAATCTCCAGCTGAAGGCCATGGGGCAACTTCATGGGATTCTCATTTATAACAGGACTGGGCTATAGCCAGAATGTTTTCAGGGAAGAACGGAGATCCTGCTGAGCCTTTGATGGACAAGCTATGAAAGAAACCAGTAGTCTAGTCCAGTCCAGACAGCGTGGGGGGACGAGTAGAATGTGAAACCAGGAGTACATCGATAGTGGGTACGCCAGGTGTCTAATAGTAAATATAAATCAGTAAGTTGGCTGAATGCTTCCCAGGTGCGAAGGTTGCGAACTGGCTGTGTACTGGTTGTATCTATCTGTGGGCAGTGTAACATGTTCAGGTCACCTCCCAATATCCAGTGGTCATTTCTAGGCGAGTATATAGTTCCTAGAAAAATTCAGGGTCATCAACATTTGGGAGGCCTATATATTGACTATTTGGATCCTTCGGTCTGCCAATGTACCCTGGATATATTGATATCTGCCGTTGGGGTCAGAGTATTGAGCCGTGAGGGTAAATGGCACACTCTTGTGGATCAGTATGCAGGTGCCCCAGGAAGTACGAACTATAGTAGAAGTACCTATGATTTCCCACTGCTTGTCAAAAGGGGGATCAGTGCATGGAGACAGATGGGTCTCCTGCAGCAGAGTGATTTTAACATTGTGCTTAGCTAGGTAGGAGAGCACTTGCTTCCCCTTCCGTGGGTTGTTAATGCCATGGATATTCCAGTATATAAGCGTAAGTTCTACTGTCTTCGACTTGTCATGGGGAGTGCTACCTAAGGGTATATTTTGATTCTATATCAGTTGTGTCTTAGCGACGTGCCGTTGGAGACATGTGCAATGGCGCAAGACAATTTACAGCATAACTGCACAGGATTAACATCAATGCGTCCGCATCTCATAGGTTCGTCCTCCTTCACAGGCAGGCCTCAGATGGTTGTGTTCCTGTAAGGGCTCCAGATGCAGCCTCAGTGAATGTCCCTGGGAGGGTGGTGGCCAGCTGGGCGAGGATGGGGAATGGGACCAGGGGGATCTGGTGTGCACATTGGCGGGACCCAGCGGTCCCGGCCTCAGGCTCGGCCATGGTCACTGTCGCCATGGGGCCTCTGAGGCTCCCTCTCCTTCTCCGTGTTTTCAACCCTGGGAGTCGTCTCACTGTATCCCGCTGTCTCTCAGAGGTCCATGTAGGGTTTTCCTGGATTCTGTGACCAGTTGTGCATAGTTAACAATGGTGTTTGCTGCTGAAGATGGACTGCCTGTGCCAGAGCCTCACAAGAACGTGGCCATCTTGGTGGTGGTCGTGGCCACGCCCGTCTGAGGATATAAATTAAATGTTATGTTTCATAATTTTCAAAATGCACTTCACCCATCTGAATGATTTAGAAGATCAAACAGTAAGGCCTCATTAAGAGGTCCTCAGTTAGACTGCTAGGTTGTCTACTTAGTGAGTCAAACATCTCATCCTCCAGCATGGTTGAAGCTGACTCTATTGAAAACCCTGAATTCAATACCACCTTGCCTCTCCTGCAAGGTGCAATTGTCATCACTAATGCGGTCCCCAAAATGATACCCTGCAACAAGAGGTACATTCTCTGTACCCACATTACAAATATCCTGGCCATGTAGATATGTAAATTTTGAGTACTTTCTGTATCATGCAATGATAGTTCACATGGGAGAATTAAATCATAAACTGTGGTGCGCTCAATAGATGAATTCCAACTATAAACACTTGTGTTTCAAATAAATTCTACAATCACTTTATGCTTTATTCCATCATGTTTTATGCCAACACATATCTTTCCTTTATCTCTGTAAAAACTTGTTCTGGGCTAATATAAAGACCCAAATAGTAACAATATATGGTATCTCCAAAATTGAATTATAAAATATGATGTATGGTATCATTGCTCCAATTATGATCAAAGGTTATTCAGTTTAATGTTATATAGTGACATAATATAATAATGAGTGATTGGTACACCTTCAGTTTCTGTATATTTGCACATAGAGAATGGTGTTTCTAGTGCTTTTTTGTCAGACAAAGCTTTTTCAAAATGTATGTATAAGTGGCACCACTGGGCATGGTGACATACCACCGTCTAAGATTGGGGGTCAGCTCAATGCAATTTCCAGCAATTGTATTGCTGCTCATTTGTCTTCCCCATCTTGGAGTTAGTGATGACTCCTCTGCCTGGAACAATGCCTTTGACTGCACAATAATGTACCTGAATGAAGGAAGGGCATCTGTTTCTTGTTGGCTGGTGTATTACTGTCCACTGCTAAACCTGGCCCTAAGTTTTAACTTTACAGAACTGTTTCCATGGCTTAGTCACTGTACCTGGATATCTGGTAGCTGTATGACAACAGGGATGACCTCAAACCTCTTTTTAGGAATCTTGTTGCAAATTGTGGCAGTCCATAGTTCAAAATCCTATAGGATGAAAAGAGGTAAAATATGTTGCCAATGGTTTTCTTTCTCAACTTAAAATCTACACTACTACTATTCTTTTACACAAAACATAGCTATAAATATGCTGAAACAGGCTCAATTACTTCTATGTAAATGTAGATTTTAGAAAGTGCTCAGCATTTCTTGACATGAGATTTTGAAACAATGCTTCATTAGTAGAGCAAGCAGCATTTCATTTGTCAAAATCAATTAATGAAAGCTATTAAAACACCAAACATGTGCCTAAAAACTGGTTGTGTCTGTAGCTTGGCTTTTGGCGACTGTGTACATTTGAAAATAGAGACATTTCCATTGAATGAACAGAAAAGGTTTAACATTTAAATTAGCAGCACTGCAAAATCATGTCCTAAAATCAATACTACTAGAGGCTTGATGTGGGATTGTAATATTGGCAATGTGGGTACATTTTCTACTCAAACTCTATGTGGCAGATCTGGGAAACACACTTTTCAACTACTGCTCTTTCCACTCAAATTTAGGAGGACATTTAAAACTGATTCTTCAATATGCAGACATTGTCCTGCTAGGCAAGACCAGTTTAGAATTGTAATTAATGTATCCGAGCTTCATTCTTCTTGGGATCTCAATAAGATAAGAATAAGTTCAGATAAAACTAATATATTAATCTTTGGCATAAAAGTAAAAAAAAACAGGGATCTGACATCTGAATGGTCAATTAGTGGTGAGAGCAGTTGTGTACAAGTGTTTGGGAGTCTGGTATAACGAGAGAGGTGGCCATCCTCCGCAGTTAGCAAAAATCTAACTGAAGTGACCTTTCCTAAAGCTGCCATTTAAAAAATATTTTTAGTTATAACATTTTATGAAATATACAGGAAGAGAGTAGTAAGTATATAAAGGGAATAGGTGTATTCATCACTCCAAGAAATGAAAAAGAAACACATTTTGTAACCACAAAATGACACAGCAAGGACATCATAAAACCCAACCCCAAATCACCCCTCCTGTCCATAAGCTGGGAAATATCACACACTGTGGTTGGAGCAATGCAGGGGGGCTAACCGACTCATAAAAACCTATAACAGCAGCATCTTCCACTACACTAATCACTCAATTCCCAACAATTAAATTGAAGCACATTACACAGTGTATTTGTATTTGTATCTGGGTTTTATATCGCGCCAAATCACCAACAGGTCTCAAGGCGCTTCTGACCGAGTACAGCAACAAGGAGAAGGGTGAATAAAGTACAGATTTCCGGCCTATCTTACAGGGATGTAAAAGCGTCCCTGAAAGGCAGTGTCTTCAGAGATTTCCTAAAACGGAGAATATTAGATTCTCTACGGAGAACCTCCAGTAGCTTATTCCAAATGGTGGGGGCTTGGACTGAAAAGGATCTGCCACCTTTAGTCGCCATTTTAAAGCGCGGGCATGATAGCAGTAGGTAATTGGAGGATCGTAGAGCTCTTTTGGGATTATACACTTCAAGCCTCTCTTTTATATAGGCAGGCGCTTGCCCATAAATTGCCTTATGGGCGATGCACAGGCTTTTAAATTCAACCCTTTGCTTTATAGGGAGCCAGTGTAACCTATAAAGTAGAGGGGAAGCATGGGTCCGTCTAGGTGATCCAAAGATTAACCGTGCTGCGTCATTCAGGATGACTTGTAGACGATTGATTAAATTTTTTGGAAGACCTAGATATAGTGCGTTCCCATAGTCGATTCTGGAAACTATCGTAGCTGAAACAATGGTTCGAAGCATGTTCGTAGAAAGCAAAGGGGCTAGCTTTCGCAACTGCCTAATCAGGTTGGTGCATGATCCAACCACAGCGGATACTTGGCTGGTCATCGATAGCTCCTGGTCGATCTTAATACCAAGGCTCTTTACGCTGGGACATGGCTTTGGGGTAGGTCCGAGTTCTTGGGGCCAGAACAGATCATTCCAGGGAGAGGCGATAGTTGAAACTACTAGGACCTCCGTTTTATCTGGATTGATTTTTAATAGGTTAGACGTCATCCAGTTCACTGTAAACCGCAATATCTTTTGGGCCATGGACTGAGCCGATATTGTATTATCGATACTCAGCAATGGCTGAGTATAATCGGCATAGTTAAAAAATTTACAGCCCATGTTTACCAAAGAGTCTATCAGTGGCTGCAGGTATAAGTTGAATAGGAGTGGCGAGAGTGCGGACCCTTGCGGGACTCCACATTCCAAGACGCCTACATCAGATACACGATCTGCGAATAGGATCCTCTGCGTCCTCCCTAGCAGAAAAGACGTTAGCCATTGGAGAGCTTGTTCTTTTATCCCAGACATGGCTAATCTGTCCAGGAGCAGTGCATGGCTGACAGTATCAAACGCCGCTGAAAGGTCTAAGAGTATCAGGGCGCTTGGTTTTTTACTGTCAGCCATGCATCTAAACTCAGGTGTTGAGGATTGGCTTATAAATGCGTGGGGGTTCCAAGACATTTTTTGGTTTTGCCACCATGGGAAGGGTGTCAGCATGGGTCACAACCCATTCCACAAGGTGTGATATCCTTTAGCTAGTCTTAAAAATGGCGTGCTTTGCAACTACCCAGTGCCATTGCCACTCGCTGCTTAGCAAGCAATATCATCGTAGAAAATTAGCTGTTCATTTTATATTGGCTATAGAAATGGTTTTTAATAACTACACATTTTAGGTGGGTCTGTTAGAAGATCTGTGCTGACTGACAGCCCATAGGCTGAAATCCTATGAAACTGACATAGGTTTAAAAACCTGTGTTCACATTTCTTGCTCCACATTCTATAATCCACAGTGATATTATTTTGTTGAACTGTAACAAAGGTTTAAATGACAAGCAATATCTAGTCTATTGACCATAGTGGACCTTATCAAACCTATATTAAAATGAGTCTTCAAAATGACCTAACTTTACTAGAGTTTTACATTGTACAGGTAAAACAAGTTTGCTGTTCCACTAATTCCATACCAACTTGTCAATTTTGTTTTATGAAAATTTGTAAATGAAAGTAAGATACCTCATAATACATGGTTTAAACAGCTTGGTAAGGAAACTCACATTACTTTAAAAGAAAATCTTCATGACTCCGTGATGGATGGTTGAGTTGATGTGCTACTTTGTAAAACCTTTGTTATGCATTGATTAAGCAACATATATACTTTATAAATAACAGAAAGAAATATCTAAACTATACACCTCATCTATATTATGGTTATATTTTTGTAAAAGACTGTGAGACTGATGCACAGACACTAAGGTAGTTTTAGAATAGAAATGCAGAAGCACAAGTATGGATTGCAGGTGTGAATTTAAAGATCTCATATACAAGTAGGAAAATGCCAAAATTGTACATTTGGATACAACATTTTCTGAAATAAAGGGTGATCTTATCAAAACACTTTACCCACATGTGGACTAATGCGTCAGTGAAAGTACAAAATGGAAAATTGTTGATTTTACAGGATAAATCCTGCTCATTAACCATCTTTCACACTGATCTCAATAGATACTGTAATTAGCCATTAGTTACAAACAAAGTCAGGGCTTTTCAGAAATCATATAATATCATGTGAATCACGTTATTCATAGAACAAATGGCAGAGCTTTTCAGTACTGACCTGTATCATTGAGGTTGAGAGTCTATGTCCACGGCTAGGTCTGGGTAAACAGTCAAAATGTGATGACAAGTCAAAGAAATTTTTCAGAAATACCCATAACTGCAAATTGAAACAGAGTAAATTGATCATCGTCTCAAGTATATGACAGTCTAAAGAGCTTACGTCTATTTTTTTGGTTATAGGGAAGGGTGCATCAACTAAATACTTACAATAATTTTCAAACTGAAACTTAATTATTTTGAAGTTCAAAATGCTTCTAGAAAGTTGTCAGAATATCTATAGAATTGGGATGAGATGATATTAAAGCAGTGCATCATCAGGAAATAAAGACATATTTTTGCTTGCAAACCCATTGAATTGAAGCCATTGTAAATCAACAATACACCTAAAGAAGGTTTTCTTCTGTACCTGGATGTATGACCACTGCTTGAGTTGGAAAATGATGACCCTTCCACCTTTCATGTTAGGCGTGAATAATGAATGAGCTGTACTGGCTGTCTCAGCGCCCAGTTTGAAATCCTATATAATAGAAATAGATTAAAAACCTTAGTTTACATATTGATGCTACACATTCCAAAATCCACACTACGGGGCAGATTTACAAACCCTTTGCGCCACTTTTGCGTCACTTGCAACATGGGAAAAGTGACGCAAAAGTGGCGCAAGGGGCTTGTAAATCTGCCCCTACCTTTTTAACTGTAGACCACATAAAGTGGTTAAAATAAAAGACTGACTGCTCCAATGTATTTGATCTCATTTTACCTTATTTTAAATCTGTCTTCAAATGGGTTTTCAAAATTGCATCACCGGCCAGAAAATTTGCATTTGTTGGATTTCCGAAAGTGATTGATTTAGGATGAACGTTTTGTAGGTTACAAAAAATATAAAAGCATATCTACTGTGGCACATGTTCCACGAATTGGTACTGTGTTGTCCTCAAAAAAGTCAAAATGTAGAATAAATCTTTTAAACAATTTGGTAATGGAACAAACAATAATTCAGAGAATTTGAACATTCAAGTTCATGTCATACTTTGAAAAAAGTCTGAAAAATCATTGAGGGAAAACTACTTTTTCAATTTATAGAAAGAAATGTACATCTCATGTATTCTTAATTATGCAAACAATACTGTTTTTTGCACCGCATTTTAGGTTTAGAAAAGCATTGCATGAGCAAAAACATGTTGTGTTTGCATTAATTTAAAGGTGCTCAACTAGTTAAAAGGCCCAGGTGTTAGCATTTGGTTTCTGAATGATCTGGACATATGTGTGACTTTGACACCTATGGTCTACGGTACTAAAATATGCACATTGTCAGCTCGATTCACAAAGGTAAAGTTAGACCAAACGTCTAATTTAGACCAAAAGTCTAATTTACTACATTTCAGTATTCTCAAAGGTAAGTTCCCACTAGTAACGTTACTATTAGTAAACTTGCTCATAGTGAAGTTACTAGTGGTAAGTTTAGTGCTAATAAAATTACTAGGAGTAACTTATTTTTATGAATAGTAAAGTTCGATTTTTGGTCTAACATTACCTTTTGTGAATCAGGCTCTTAGACTTTAAGTCTAAACTTAGACTTAAGGTCTAAACTTAGACTTAAGGTGTAAAGTTATACTTCAAGCATAAAGTTAGACTTCAGTTGTAAAGTTAGACTTTGGTCTAAAGTTATACTTCAGGTCTAAGTTTACCTTTGTGAATCAGGCCCTCATTGTGTAGATCCTCCTCATGCACTCGCTTGTAGGTTATCACAAATTAATTGTGCATGGGCCGGCAGATGCATGTAGGTCCAAGTGAGTTGTCTAGTCTTAGTGAGACACTACTCATGTTCAGAGAATATACATAATATTGGATGAATTGCTTAACTTAATGTTTGGCCAGTGTGTTGGTCGGACAGCAAGAGCACTTCCAGTGCTCATGCTAGGGTTCTCAGTCAACATTTTTGGGTAACTTGTGCCAAGCAACTGTTTGAAATCCTAAATAATAAAATAAAAAATGAGCAAACCTTCACTTGGTTTGGAGCAAATGTAAAACCATACACTTTAATGGATGGGTGGTGAGGTATCAACAGCGCATAGCCTATGCGGCAATAAATCTGTGAATGATTATTATACAAAAGCAGGGGGCATCAAGGGAACCAAAGACAGCTGACACCCACAACTGTCAAAGGACAGCAAATTACAACGTAATTGTTGTCACAATCGCAAAGAATTTTTTGTGGAGTTCCCTGAGCACAAATAGACGTATCTTGAAAAATTCACAAAGAATGTTCATTCAAACAATAATTGTCCATATCTGTATAGCAAAGTTGTGGAATCAGTCCTTATTTTATTGTCCAATCCAGATGACCACGTGGACTTGTAAAAACAGCAATGCAGTCTTGAAATAGTTTTACAACAGCCAAAACGTCAGAACGCCAACACGTGTTTCGTCAAGGGTTATAACCCAATGACTTCCTCAGGGCAAAAATATGGTAATCACTTTTAGTGCATGATATATTCCAGGATGATAGCTAGTACTGTAGTCAGTCAGTACACCTTTAGTTGGATTTGTGAGAGTTGAAGACTAGTTTCTTCAGTAATATATTCCTTTCGCCTGCGAGCAAATAGGCAATATTAAGCCTATAATTCCGGAACCATCATGTGTAACTCCGGTTCCCGTATGAAAGCGTGGTCTCAATCTCCCATGTCGGTATGGCGTGCTGACACGGGAGATTGAGACCACGCTTTCATACGGGAACCGGAGTTACACATGATGGTTCCGGAATTATAGGCTTAATATTGCCTATTTGCTCGCAGGCGAAAGGAATATATTACTGAAGAAACTAGTCTTCAACTCTCACAAATCCAACTAAAGGTGTACTGACTGACTACAGTACTAGCTATCATCCTGGAATATATCATGCACTAAAAGTGATTACCATATTTTTGCCCTGAGGAAGTCATTGGGTTATAACCCTTGACGAAACACGTGTTGGCGTTCTGACGTTTTGGCTGTTGTAAAACTATTTCAAGACTGCATTGCTGTTTTTACAAGTCCACGTGGTCATCTGGATTGGACAATAAAATAAGGACTGATTCCACAACTTTGCTATACAGATATGGACAATTATTGTTTGAATGAACATTCTTTGTGAATTTTTCAAGATACGTCTATTTGTGCTCAGGGAACTCCACAAAAAATGTAAAACCATACCAAACTTCTTTTCCTTCACATTAAATGGTATGGCAAAACAATTTTCAGCCTGGAGTACTTTACATCTCTTTAAATTGATTACACTTAATTTTAAGCCTACTTCACACTTATTTTAAGCTTAATTTGTGGTCTTCCAATACATATTGAATTGCTGTCAGGTAAATAGAAATGTATATTTCCCAAATATATTTGTGAAAAAGCCTTTAATCCAGTTAATTCAATTGTAGTGGTGTGTCACTGAACTAATTGTCAGATGTTCTAGTCATGTTCCACATGCAATTCTTTAAAAATCTATTAATATGCATATTTTAAAAAAAAATACATGTAACATACAATGTGCAAACAGAATCTACATTTCTTCGGTAATGGAGAGATTTTTACATGAGACACCATTGTATGAGAAAGAATGTGAGCCTTGTTTTGCAAACAGTTGTGTAAAAATATATTTATAAGAGAGCAACACATTGGAAAAATGTAGAATTATATGTTAAAGGGAAATCCTTAGACTTGTGGAGTAAGCTATAAATCCTGCATTTCCATGTCTTGCCTTGTTGAAGTATGTGCCATCATAATTATCTCTGCCATAGTTACCTTAAGTTAATTCTGGGGGCAGACTCTCAACAACAGAATTCTTTAATGGAGAAATTTGCACTTCCTTTTCATCGGGTTATAATCTATTGCTACTGAAATCTTTTTGATGCGTGGCTCTATTAGAGAAATGCTAAAATGAATAATAGGATTCAAACACAGTAACTCACTGCTCTGACCTAGAAACTGTTGTTAACAAAATCTGTTACTCACTGTTGCTACGTTACAAAGGAATTCTAGGCTGCTCTGGCAGGGCTCTCTAAGAGCCTGTCAAAACAGTGCTGGAAACCACAGAGCATAGCTTCTGAAAGAAAAGGCATATTTTAGACATGTCAGAGAGGGCATGTGATTTATGGTTCATCCATTAATCCTCTTCTCCTACATAGCAAGTGAAAACAGGTTTAGATGATTTGGGGGCCATACATATTCTAAAATTATAGACGGATATGAGGTGAATTATAGGGTTGTTTTTCACCTTGGGGTTTTGAGTGACTCTATAGACAAGTAAAGCTTCACTCTTGATACTTGGTTGTTTTCACTCAGAACCCCTCTGTGAAGAACACCCCATCATTTCCTGTTACTCATCTAGAATTCTCTATATATAATGCCGTGTTATACCTATTTAGAGAAGTTTGGTCATCTTTGATCTTTTCAAATCACTTTTCATTAAGTGACCCCTATAAGTGCAGAACCTTAAGTAGATCCTAAAGCTTTTTACAATTACCACTGATGGTCACAGGTGCAAGAAGGAGCAGGCCACGTGATAAAAAGAATCAATGAAAAAACCCATGCTGCCTGCCAGTCGTAAGAAGACTCAGGATCCAAAAAGAAGTTCACAGAAGCATGACAGGCATTCTGATTTTTGCCTTTCCTTACACAATATCTCCCAAGTTTGCCACAAGGTGCCTGGACTGCTTGAAGAGTTGAGAACAGCTGTTGGCATGGGGTAAGGGTGTAGGAAATGTAACAAGAAACATACTCCATGTAGTCAGGGTATGCTTCTAATATCCAAGAAAACTTAGAACTTCACAAGATAAATGATACACACTAGCCACCTTTCTCAGCAATATTAACAGACATACACATTTATCATCAGATGTGCATATATCTAGTCACTTTCTAGAAATCAAACTAAGACAGATTTGCATATGGCTGGGTCTAATCTGAGGTGGCATGGTGGGCAGAAGAAGGATGGGTTAGAATGCTACTGGAGTGAATGTCAGTGGTAAGACTCATATTAAGCATCCTTTAATCACCTTTTGTGTGTTTCATGTATCACCCTAATTGGCTGAGTGTATGTCCAGACATGAGTCTCTTGCTCAATGTCCTAGTAGGACCAAGTTACATGTGAATGAACAGCCCCAATCAGGGCAAATCCAGTCTTGGGTTGCTTGTGTTGTAGTTCAGAGAGGACCTGGCTTGGCAATTTGGGGTAGACTGTTCCTTTTGTAACAGGGTGAAGACTGATTTAATATGGCTGGGTCTAATCTGAGATGGCATTTTGGGCAAAAGAACGAAGGCTTGGAATACTACCCGATCATTTGCCAGTGGTGAGACTTATTGCAAACATCCCCTTTGATCCCATTTTATGTGTGTGATGTATTGCCCTAAGTGGCCATGCATATGCACAGATATGGGTCCCTTGCTCTCTGGCCCACTGGAACCCAGCTACACTGGTTTGAAGAGCCCCAATTCGGGTGAAACCGGTTTTGGGCTGCTTGAATTCTGGTCCACAGAAGACCTGGCTGGGCACTTTGGACTGAACGGTTCCTATTGGAGCTTGCTCAAGACTGATTTGCATATGGCTGGGTCTAAGCTGAGATGGCATGGTGGAAAAAAAAATTCGGGGTTTAATGCTAACCAGAGCTATTACAAGTGGTTACACTTACATTAAGCATATTCCTATCAGCTTTTGTGTGTGTCATGTACTGCTCTAAGTGACCATGGGTATGCCTAGATGTGGCTTCATGTTTACTGTGCCACTGGACCCAAGCTACACCTCACTGAAGTGCCTCAATCGAGGCAAAACCGGTCTTGGGTTGGGTTTATTCTGGTTCAGAGTATACCCAGATTGGCAGTTCAAGCTGGATTGTTCCTATTGATCTTGACTGATTTGCATATGGCTGGGTCAAATTTGAGGTGGCATGGTGGCCAAAGGAACGATGGTTTGAAATGCCACCCAATCAATTGCCAGTGGTTAGACTTATAGCAAGCAGCCTTCCATCATAATGTATCGCCCTATGTGGCCAAAGGTATACCTAGTCGTGGGTCCCTCACTCGCTGTCCCACTGAAATCAATGACTGAAGAGCCCTAATCGGGGAGAAACCAGTCTTGGGTTGCTTGTTTTGTGGTTCAGCGATGACCTGGATTTACAGTTTGGGCTGGACAGTTCCTTTTTGAGCTGGGTGAAGACTGAGTTGCAGATGTATTGGTTTTAACTGAGGTGGCAATGTGGACCAAGGAACGATGGACTGAAATTATAAAAAAGAGCATTTGCAAGTGATAAGACTTATTGAAAGCATGTTCCTATCACCTATGGTGTGTTTCATGTTCCGCTCTTAGAGGCTGAGGGTATGCCCGAACATTGGTGCTTTCTCACTGTGCCACTGGAATCAGTCAGTCAAATAACTTTATTTCGGTTAATTAAAACCATAAAAGCAATACACAGTTCATAATACAAAAATAAAATTACAATTAAACAAGTTTAGACATGATTACAAATCCTATGTAAATTCATTAAAAAGATATTAAAAAAGGGAAAAAATTATTTTAAGAAGGAAACAATTTTAAAAAGGTAGATATATCGAGAGAACGCCTAAAGCACCACTTTCCAGTATGTTTAACACATTACCACAGAACATATTTTACCAAAAATATCAGATTTGGTGGTTGATTATCTGAGAGAGTTTTGTTTTATTTAGTCTGGCAGCTGCTACCAGAAAACAAGCTACACCATATGTAACCTGCACAGAATTAAGCATCTGGAGGTTTAAGAGGGCCGGCCTCACCTGAATAAAGTTTAAGTCTTTCAGGATTGGGAACAGGAGTTTTTTACGGGCCACCAGGTAGTGTTCGCAAATCATAACTAAATGAAGAGTATACTGTGTGGAAAAGCAGTCACAGGTGCAGGGTGGGGTATTTTCTGGAGAACCCCACTTTGTATAGGAGCCAAGCACATGATGTATCAGGTTGAACCTGAACCTTATTAAAAGAAAACGGTGGTATGGTTCAGTTACGTGTTTTAGATAAGGTTCCATAGCCTTGGACGAAGAAAGTTGGTATATTGACCTCACCATTGGCTTACTAAGCTCAACCGCTTCCCTCTCTGTCTCCAACACATTTCGAAAATGCTGCTTGACCCACCCTACATTCTCTTTCTTGAGGCTCTGTGGTAAAGAGTACATGTCCGGACGCCCTAGCCTCGCGCATGCCGCTCTAACATACGCCAGCCAGGGTATGCTGTCCGCTTTATCCAGAGCCATACAGTCTTTGAGAATGCGGTGATTCAATGTGATCTCCTCATTTGTCCAAGTTTTGATCCAGCATAACAGTGGGGACATTTTTAGGAGGTCAGTAATGTATCCCAAGCTCATTTCATTATGGATTGAATATGTGGGAGATGATTTCGGGAGTGACAACAAGGCTCGTATAAAGTTATTTCCTATAATTTGGATGCCTGGGGCTGAGACATAGCCCCAGATATCTGCCCCGTAAGATGCAATTGCCACACATTTGGATCTATAGATGCGAGTCATGGCCTCCATAGGTCTCGAACCAAGTCTTTTGGAAAAATGCATGAGAGCTGTGGTAGATCTAATAACTCCATTTTCCTTCAGTTTCAGCTGGGCACCCCAAGTTCCTCTTTCGTCAAAGGTGACGCCTAAATAACAAAAGAAGGGTACCCTCGAGATTGGAGAATTGTTGCAACTAAAGGTTCTAAGCTTCATGTTTTTCTTCCGTGAACCCGTGACCATGACATGAGATTTTGCTGTATTAATCTTTAGATCCAGGGCTTCCATAAATCCTCCGAAGTGGTCTAATAGTCTTTGCAGGCCCGTGCCTGTGCGAGCTATGAGGACGGCATCGTCCGCGTATAGGAGGACCGGGATAGGTAACCCACCCATATGCGGCACGTCCAAAGTAGCTGAGTTCAGGGATTTCCCCAGGGAGTTGATGTAAAGTGTGAAAAGGAGAGGGGCCGGTATGCAGCCTTGTCTAACCCCTCTCCCTGACCTAAACTTCGCAGTACATCTTCCTTCCCTTGTTACCCTGACAGAGGCAAACAAGTTTTGATGGAGGTCGTGCAAGAAATTAACTAAGATGGTGTCCAAACCCAGATCTCGTAAAATAATCCACAGTTTTGAACGATTAACCAAATCAAAAGCAGAAGATAAGTCCATAAAACCCAAATAAAGAAGCCCCCCTTCACCACAGTGTATTTATTGATAATAAGGTGAAGGTTTAAGAATTGGTCCATGGTCCCACTATGTGCTCTAAAACCATACTGCAAATCAGAGAGAACCCCGCTCTCCTCAAGCCAATCCCCAAGTCTTTGGAGGATGACTCTGCCCAAGATCTTAACGGCAGAGTCCAACAGGGAGATTGGCCTGTAGCAGGCAGGGTCCCCCTGTTCCCCTTCTTAAAAATGGGAACAATAATGGAGGTGGACCAGGAAGAAGGGAAACCAGCCGAAGGTATCGCATTAAAGACATTTGTTAATATTTTTGACCAGAATTACGGATACTGAATGTAGAGATCGGCAGGGACCCCGTCTGGTCCAGGGGCCCTATGTTTACTTGTGTTTTTTATCGCCCTTTCTACCTCGGTGGTGTTAAATTCCATGACCAAGTTGGTTGGAACATGGGCACTAACTGGGGAAATTGGTGCCGTGGATTCATAGATCTGTTCGAAGTGGCTAAGCCATCTATCATCTTCAATCACACAGTCCATGTCAGTTTTCCCATCCTCGGAAAAAAAAGGCTGGTTAACAATGGCCCAAAACTTTTTGCTGTCTCTCAATACATCGATGGCTAGTAAACTGTCCCAAGCTTCCTCCTTGATTTGGGTCTTGCGTTTGGTAACTGCAGTTTTATATTCTTTTCTTAGATTTGCCACTAATGACCTATCTCTGGGTCTATGTTTTAGTGCTTTCAACAAGGCACTGTGCGTTCGCGAGCATTCCTTGTTAAACCATTTATGGATTTTCTTACTGCCCTGCGCACCATACCTTGACTCCAGGTTCTTAGAGATCCTTGCACATATACCCACATAGGCGGCCACTACGCCAGAGCCCGAGGAGGTTGGATCTAAGCAGACTGCCATGTTTGCCTCAGTCTCTTGTGCTAGTAATTGGAAGAATCGATCGGGAACAATCTTCTCCCATTTTAGTCGCCTTCCCTGGTCCTTAGTCGACAGATCTCTAAAAGCTGCCACACCTGTCGTTCTACCAGTCCGGAAGCAGTCTAGGTCCAGCATTAGGAGGACAGGATGATGATCACTAAAGCTAGCAGTTACAACCCTATACTCACGTGCCTTTACTAGGACCCCTGCTGATGCAAAAATATAGTCTATGACGGTGTTAGCGTCTCTCCCGATGAAAGTAGGCGCTCTAGGCTCGTTATTTCCCTGGTCTGGTTCGAATAGATTTAGGTTCGCAAAGAAGGTCTCGAGGCCCTCACCCTCCTTCGTATGTTCAAAGTGGGGAATGCCCTCGGCCGGTAATCCCCCATATCTATCATTATAACAGTCCCCCTCGCAGGGGTGAATATTAAAATCACCCAGGATAACCATCTCTGGGACGGAAGTGCAATCTTGTCTATAGACTGACAGGAAAATCTAACAGGGAGGTCAGATGCTCGTTCACAAAGGAAACCTCCTTGGAATTATAAAAATTAATAAGCAATAAAATATGTGAATCCGAAATAGTCCACTCCACAATTAACGTGTTCATGGGTGCAGAATCAAATTTTTTTAAAACCCCCACCAAATTCAGAGAGCACAATGTGAGTAGGCCACCCTTGGCTCTCCCTCTTACGCCCGAAACTGCTGGAGTAAAAAAGCTACAAAAACCATCCAATGAAAAGCTTGTTGTTGTATCCCATGTTTCTTGGAGGGCCAGGATATCGTATTATTTTACATGCCCCTGCCATATGGGGTCTGAAGCCTTAGCAGTTAATCCCGCCACATTCCAGGTAAGAATTTTGCAGTATGGTGAGTCAGGATTGGGCAGGGTAAGCGTTCCCCTGGTCTCGCCGGCAGCAGGGCCTTTATCAGACGTTGGAGACGAATTTCATTTTTGCGGGTCCTTCAAAATAATATCCTTTCGTGGTTGATTAGAAGTGATCTGATAGCTCCGACCGGTTGGGGAATCCTGTGTTTGTCAGTCGACCCAATCTGTGGTTGACAGACATTCGTAGCGATTAGCCATTGGAAAGTGGTAAAGATTGTCTTGCCCATTTACGAACTGGTGGTAGAAGTGAGGTTGGGTGTGGTGTGGACCAACAAAGGGACCTCCTTGTCGCGGTCTACCTCTTCTTCTCCTTACCAGGTTCCATTCAGCGTCCCCCCCTCCTCCCATCCATGAGGTTGTATTTCCCATGGGGGGGTGAATCTCTGTCTAGGTTTAAAGTCTTGTGGTCCCTTTAACCAGCTCCATCGGTTATCGACTTGATTTACTGGTAGATAGAAGTAGGAAAGAGGTCTAGCAGTCACAGTACTTGCCTGATATCTAGGGGCTCCATTGCTACATATAAATTCTACAACTTCCGTATTCTCAAAGGTGACCACTACGCAGTCCCCTTGTAGATTTTTTCTGTTACCTCCCACCCACGGAGTTCTCTCTACCATTAAAATGTTACTTGGTATGTTTGGCGGGAGGGGATGGTTTTTGGATAACCAGTGGCATACTTTGTTTTTTAGAGCCTGATAGGATTCTACTTCTGATGGAGGGATTTCAGTAACGCCGGTAAGAATAACCACATAAGGACAAGCATCAGGAGGGAGAGGGATATTTCTGGGAGCCGCACCCTTGGCTCTGGCGGGTGCATCAAGATTTGAGGCCTGTGTGGTGCAATCGCTCGATGTGACCTGAGGGGTTGGGTTAATTTTAGTTGTTTTCTGATCTTGGTCTGTTACAGAGGACTTAACTTTAGTGCCGCCCTGGTTTGGAGTGTTACTTGGTTTCTTAGGGGCAGCATTTTTGGTCACCAGGGCACTGTTATCATCCAGAGATGACTTGTTGGCTGTTTTAGGTGGATTGGTGACCTGGGCTGTCTTGTTAATCAAAGTGAAACTAGGAGCACTTATATCCTTATGTATATTCTTTAGGATAGTTTCCAGGCAGCGTAGTCTAACCTCTATAGGTTCAAGCAATACTTTTAGCATATTAAAAATGTTAGTATAATCTGCGCTTAAACCGTTCCCCTCCTGAGTTAGTTTTGCTGGGTTACCAACTTCCCCACTCAGCTCCAGAATTTCCTCCAGACTATGGTCGATAATAGTATCGTCTGGGAGGCTCAAGGGTAGACCATTCTTAATGGGATGCGGCCCCCCTGTGGGAATAGATACGACTACCAAGGAATTGTCCACGGTAGAGGGATCGGGAATAACCTTGTGATCGTTAGGGGCAATTTGAACCTTCTTCCCTTTCGGAATGGATGGTTTATTGACCTTTCGTTTTTGTTTAGGGATTGCCCCTTCTATCCGACCCCTTTCCTTTATGGCGGTTGTCGTGTTAGGGGGGTTTGACTCATTTTGTAGCGCTACGCTATCTGTAAGGAGGTTAAGGGTAGGAGAGGCCTCAAGGTCCTGTTGAGTATTAGAAGTGTCAGGATCCCCAGTGACCCCGGTACTATGTACTAAGGCCTGAATATTTGACCGAGAATCGGTATTAGGTGTCTGTGTCTGGGCGATAGGGCCCAAAGAGGATCGCTTGGCCATAGCTAGGTCTTGGGAAACTATCCTATCCATAAGGATTATTCCCTCATCAATTAGTGCATGGGTACGGGTGATAAAATCATCCAGAGTTCCAGTAAGTTTTTTAGCTCCTGCAGCAGCCATGCTTCTGGTTTCCCGACAGTTCATAACAAGCGTTTCCTAACAGTGATGGCGAAAGTAGCTGAGGGAATCCGGCCAGGGCTTGTGGGCCAGGCCAGGCTCCTCAGGCCTCTGAGGGCCACAGAGGGCCCGCCCTTTGCCCGGGCTTCGCTCGGCGTCCCGCTCGCGTCCCGCTGAGCGGTAGACCGTTGAAGATAAGGAGGCGTTGCAGTCGGGGGGCGTGTCTTCCTGGGGGCGCGTCCGTGCACACCTGTGCAGCGCAGGGACTCCTTGTCTTACGAGTCCCTGCGGCGCGCTCCCTCGATGGTCTCGCGGTGCTCCCTCCTCCTCCTTCCACGGGCCAGCAGCACAAGCACTCCACCAGCCTCAACCCCACGCCACTCACCGCGCAGCGGCACCGGCGAAGCGGGTGCTGCAAGTTGTTAAGTTGCGGCAGGGCGGTCAATCCCTCCAGGGATACAGGGAGGCCAGGTGGAGACAGAATTGCCGTTCTAACAACAACAGCACTCAGGTTAGTTTCCGCAGTTACAAGGATCCCGCTGCAAGCTGGACGATTTCCCGCTTTTGTGGCCTGGACAGTCGGGGGGCGTGTCTTCCTGGGGGCGCGTCCGTGCACACCTGTGCAGCGCAGGGACTCCTGGTCTTACGAGTCCCTGCGGCGCGCTCCCTCGATGGTCTTGCGGTGCTCCCTCCTCCTCCTTCCACGGGCCAGCAGCACAAGCACTCCACCAGCCTCAACCCCACGTCACTCACCGCGCAGCGGCACCCGCGAAGCGGGTGCTGCAAGTTGTTAAGTTGCGACAGGGCGGTCAATCCCTCCAGGGATACAGGGAGGCCAGGTGGAGACAGAATTGGCGTTCTAACAACAACAGCAATCAGGTTAGTTTCCGCAGTTACAAGGATCCCTGGAATCAATGTGCACCCCACTGAGGAACCCCAATCAGGGTGAAACAGGGTCTTGGGTTGCTTAAGTTCTGGTTCAGTGAGGACCTGCATTGGCAGTTTTGGCTGTACTATTCCTAGTTAAGCAGAGTCAAAACTGACGTGCACATGGCAGTGTCTAATCTGAGGTGGCATGATGGGCAAAAGAATGATGGGTTGAAGTGCTTCCCTGAGGTATTGGCAGTGGTTAGACATATTGCAAGCCACCTCACATTGTCTTATATGTGTGTCCGCCTGATTCACCAGCCTTTTTTCTAGCTGAAAGTAGATTTGCATTTCATCAGATTGCATTTGCAGGTTCACCTGGTGTTACCTCAGGAATTGTGTCAATTAATACAAGTAAATGTTGAAGGGCAGGCATGGAAGTGATGACCCTTATTATTCTCTGAAAATACATCGTCTGTAGTATTGATTTAATGGACTAAATTCAGAGCTTTTGGCTGAATCTGGTGAGAAATTAACTAAATAATTCCAAGGTTGAAACCAGTGCTTAATTTCAGCCAGTGGTTTCGGGTGCTCGGTACCTGCACTTAATACCAGCACCGGCACTTATGACGGTCTGCCACATGGTGGGGATGTCTGTCTAATTGTGAATTAAGCACAGCAACAGTTGTTTTGCTATTCAATAAATAATAAGAATGAATGATACCTGCCGCACACAGCATTGGTATAGGTTTGGGCCACCTGGATTGATCTCAATTGTCACACATGAATGAGTGTGGTGGCAAGTACGTGAAGGAGGGAGCTTGATTGTTGATGTTGTTATGATTCATCATTAAGCTTTATTTAGACTGTTCAAGTCATAAAAGCTACACAAAACTTACATAGTAAAACATTGTTAAAAATATAAAAGAAGAAGAATTCAAACAAGACAACCCACAATAGACATGCAAAAATGTATATCTCAAAATGTTGATTTGACAGCAAATTACCTGCATGGCTAAAGCATGTTAGACCAATGTGATCAAAATTGCATAGGTTGTTAAGTTCAACTACTCACAACAGTTAGAAAAATAAGCACACCCCTGTAACAACCAGCAAATGCATACCTTATCTGTACGACAGTAGTCAGTTGAGAGTAATACATCATAAAATCTTTCGTAAATTTAAAAATAAGATTCAATCATTAAAAACGAGTGTGGAATATAAAAACTAGCGAAGGATGGTAAAAGCATCAAGCAGAGGATGTCACGTGGTTGACCTTAAGGTCCCACCCTAGCAATCAGGTTATGAAATCAATCTACAATAAAGTGCTTGTGCAACATCTAAAACACGTGGGGGTAACCTACGTTTAGTCACTGGGACCCAAAAGGCAACTCCAATTACGGGTCAACCTAGTCATTACTAAGATGATCTCATAAGTGCCTTCTTTCTAATGCCCTACATGTGGTTTAGGTAAAAAAGGGCCTGGCATCCGACTTCAGTATTCGAAGTGCATCGCAGTCGGGCTGCATATAAGCAGAACATGCAAACAGCACATGGGCTATGGACTTCACTGGGGCGTTGCAACCGGGGCAATTGCTTAAACTTGAAGAGTTAGGGTGCCACTTAGCTGAAACCTCGCCCACAGGAAGGGCAACAAACCCGAAGTGAATGTATAGTGTTCTTTCCTGGGGGACCTGGATTATGTGTAGATCGGGTTCCAATGATCTAACCTGTTTACGGAGCAAAAATTCCTCTGTAAGTTTCCCCAGAGTATGCTTGGGAAGCTCATGTTGCTCCACCCATTCCAGTAGTATTGCTTCTGGACCTCCTTTTGTAGCAGGGTGGGATTTGGCTTGTCCCAAAGACCCTTGAGCCCGACATCTGACACCAAATTCCTGACATTTTTAATCCACCCTACCTTATTGCACGTGTCATCATCATCAGAATAACTTTATTTCGATTCATACTTTAGAATCATAAAAGTATACATATATTTAAAAGGTCCCTTTAACATATTAAAAAGACATAAAATTCATCTTGGACTCCACAGTACATAATACATATTGGGATCAGGATACTTTTAAGGATAAACAATTTAACTGTTTCAGTATTTCATAAAGTGCATGTAGAATTTCATTGTCATATCCACATAATGGTCTTTTTATCAGTGACACCACAAGGAGTACCATTCAATAGCGGTTTCTAATGGCAAGGGCCACTCTAATAAAGCCAAGTACTGCCCTACATATCACTGAGGTTGAAAGGGACAGTAGGTGATCATAACCTTCTTTATAAAAACGGGAACCAAGTGATAATAAAACAGATTTAATAAACTGGTTTCTTGGGTCCCTATATAAAGCACAAAAAAGGATACGGTGCAGAGTATTTTGAGAAACCCTATGTGTCAAGACGGGCAACCTCTGCCAGGGCTTCCGCAAAGGGCAGTAGCTCCGGTGTCCTCATAATGTGTGCCCAGTAAAGCAGTGGGCTGAGCTTCGCTCTGTCACTAATAGTGCGTCTGCCCATATCAAACATTTGTGGTGTGAACAGGGTAGTTTGGGGAAGCGTCGCGAGGTTCCTGAGAAATTTATTCTCTGAGGTACTAAGCTTGGGTGTCTTATTAACGCCCCACAACTCTGCGCTATACAGCGCTGCACTATCTGCCTTCCAATCATAGACCTGCGAGGCGGCAGTAACCGGTCTACTATGTGAGGAGCGATGTTCCCTCCCTAGTACTCCTGTGACACGCTTTTGGCCCAGTAACATCTTGGTTACCTGAGGATTCCAGGACATTCTGTCTGAGAGGCGGACACCCAGGTAGTCGAAGGTACCAACTCTTTCAAGGGGGAACCCATCTAGCACTACACTGCCTTTGAAGGACTTATGCAGATTAAAGGCCATGAATTTGGTTTTGGTAGAGTTAATGACCAAACCCCTGGTATCACAGAACAATTGAAATCTATTGAGCAGAGGCTGAAGTTCTGCCGGAGTCTTGGAAACCAGCGGAGTATCGTCTGCAAACAATAGGGTTGGTACCTTGTCTCTCCCCAAGTTTGATGCGTCTGCAGGTTCTTGTTACAGAAAACTGACCACCCCATTCATGTATAGTGAAAAAAGGGTGGGAGCCAAGACTCAACCTTGGTGCACGCTCCTACTAACTGGGATATGCTCTGTAAGTTGTTCCTCTGGCCCCTATCTGACCTGTGCATGGTTCCCCGCATGCAATCAAACTAGCAAGCTGAGGATAGGCGGCGGAATCCCCATGCTCATAGTAAAATTACTAGTGGTAAGTTTAGTGCTAGTAAAATTACTAGTAGTAACTTATTTTTATGAATAGTAAAGTTTGATTTTTGGTCTAACATTACCTTTTGTGAATCAGGCTCTTAGACTTTAAGTCTAAACTTAGACTTAAGGTCTAAACTTAGACTTAAGGTGTAAAGATATACTTCAAGCATAAAGTTAGACTTCAGTTGTAAAGTTAGACTTTGGTCTAAAGTTATACTTCAGGTCTAAGTTTACCTTTGTGAATCAGGCCCTCATTGTGTAGATCCTCCTCATGCACTCGCTTGTAGGTTATCACAAATTAATTTTGCATGGGCCAGCAGATGCATGTAGGTCCAAGTGAGTTGTCTAGTCTTAGTGAGACACTACTCATGTTCAGAGAATATACATAATATTGGATGAATTGCTTACCTTAATTTTTGGCCAGTGTGTTGGTCGGACAGCAAGAGCACTTCCCGTGCTCATGCTAGGGTTCTCAGTCAACATTTTTGGGTAACTTGTGCCAAGCAACTGTTTGAAATCCTAAATAATAAAATTAAAATGAGCAAAACTTCACTTGGTTTGGAGCAAATGTAAAACCATACCAAACTTCTTTTCCTTCACATTAAATCGTATGGCAAAACAATTTTCAGACTGGAGTACTTTACATCTCTTTAAATTGATTACACTTAATTTTAAGCCTACTTCACACTTCTTTTAAGCTTAATTTGTGGTCTTCCAATACATATTGAATTGCTGTCAGGTACATAGAAATGTATATTTCCCAAACATATTTGTGAAAAAGCCTTTAATCCAGTTAATTCAATTGTAGTGGTGTGTCACTGAACTAATTGTCAGATGTTCTAGTCATGTTCCACATGCAATTCTTTAAAAATCTATTAATATGCATATTTAAAAAGAAATACATGTAACATACAATGTGCAAACAGAATCTACATTTCTTCGGTAATGGAGAGATTTTGACATGAGACACCATTGTATGAGAAAGAATGTGTGCCTTATTTTGCAAACAGTTGTGTAAAAATATATTTATAAGAGAGCAACACATTGGAAAAATGTAGAATTATATGTTAAAGGGAAATCCTTAGACTTGTGGAGTAAGCTATAAATCCTGCATTTCCATGTCTTGCATTGTTGAAGTATGTGCCATCATAATTATCTCTGCCATAGTTGCCTTAAGTTAATTCTGGGGGCAGACTCTCAACAACAGAATTCTTTAATGGAGAAATTTGCACTTCCTTTTCATCGGGTTATAATCTATTGCTACTGAAATCTTTTTGATGCGTGGCTCTATTAGAGAAATGCTAAGATGAATAATAGGATTCAAACACAGTAACTCACTGCTCTGACCTAGAAACTGTTGTTAACAAACTCTGTTACTCACTGTTGCTACGTTACAAAGGAATTCTAGGATGCTCTGGCAGGGCTCCCTAAGAGCCTCTCAAAACAGTGTTGGAAACCACAGAGCATAGCTTCTGAAAGAAAAGGCATATTTTAGATATGTCAGAGAGGGCATGTGATTTATGGTTCATCCATTAATCCTCTTCTCCTACATAGCAAGTGAAAACAGGTTTAGATGATTTTGGGGCCATACATATTCTAAAATTATAGACGGATATGAGGTGAATTATAGAGTTGTTTTTTCACCTTGGAGTTTTGAGTGACTCTATAGACAAGTAAAGCTGCACTCTTGATGTTTGGTTGTTTTCACTCAGAACCCCTCTGTGAAAAACACCCCCATCATTTCCTGTTACCCATCTAGAATTCTCTATATATAATGCCCTGTTGTCCCTATTTAGAGAATGTTGGTCATCTTTGATCTTTTCAAATCATTTGTCATTAAATGACCCATATAAGTGCAGAACCTTCAGTAGATTCTAAAGCTTTTTACAATTACCACTGATGGTCACAGGTGCAAGAAGGAGCAGGTCACATGTTAAAAAGATTCAATGGAAAAACCCATGCTCCCTGCCAGTCGTAAGAAGACTCAGCACCAAAAAGAAGTTCAGAGAAGCATGACAGGCATTCCGATTTTTGCCTTTCCTTACACAATGTCACCCAAGTTTGCCACAAGGTGCCAGGACTGCTTGAAGAGTTGAGAACAGCTGTTGGCATGGGGTAAGGGTGTAATAACTGTAACAAGAAACATACTGCATGTAGTCAGTGTATGCTTCTAATATCCAAGAAAACTTAGAACTTCACAAGATAAAGGATACACATTAGCCACCTTTCTCAGCGATATTAACAGACATACACATTTATCATCAGATGTGCATATATCTAGTCACTTTCTAGAAATCAAACTAAGACAGATTTGCATATGGCTGGGTCTAATCTGAGGTGGCATGGTGGGCAGAAGAAGGATGGGTTAGAATGCTACTGGAGTGAATGTCAGTGGTAAGACTCATATTAAGCATCCTTTAATCACCTTTTGTGTGTTTCATGTATCACCCTAATTGGCTGAGTGTATGTCCAGACATGAGTCGCTTGCTCAATGTCCTAGTAGGACCAAGTTACATGTGAATGAACAGCCCCAATCAGGGCAAATCCAGTCTTGGGTTGCTAGTGTTGTAGTTCAGAGAGGACCTGGCTTGGCAATTTGGGGTAGACTGTTCCTTTTGTAACAGGGTGAAGACTGATTTAATATGACTGGGTCTAATCTGAGATGGCATTTTGGGCAAAAGAAGGAAGGCTTGGAATACTACCCGATCATTTGCCATTGGTCAGACTTATTGCAAACATCCCCTTTGATCCCCTTTTATGTGTGTGATGTATTGCCCTAAGTGGCCATGCATATGCACAGATATGGGTCCCTTGCTCTCTGGCCCACTGGAACCCAGCTATACTGGTTTGAAGAGCCCCAATTCGGGTGAAACCGGTTTTGGGCTGCTTGAATTCTGGTCCACAGAAGACCTGGCTGGGCACTTTGGACTGAACGGTTCCTATTGGAGCTTGGTCAAGACTGATTTGCATATGGCTGGGTCTAAGCTGAGATGGCATGGTGGACAAAAACATTTTGAGGTTTAATGCTAACCAGAGCTATTACAAGTGGTTACACTTACATTAAGCATATTCCTATCAGTTTTGTGTGTGTCATGTACTGCTCTAAGTGGCCATGGGTATGCCTAGATGTGGCTTCATGTTTACTGTGCCACTGGACCCAAGCTACACCTCACTGAGGTGCCTCAATCGAGGCAAAACCGTTCTTGGGTTGGTTATATTCTGGTTCAGAGTATACCCAGATTGGCTGTTCGAGCTGGATTGTTCCTATTGATCTTGACTGATTTGCATATGACTGGGTCAAATTTGAGGTGGCATGGTGGCCAAAAGAACGATGGGTTGAAATGCCACCCAATCAATTGCCAGTGGTTAGACTTATAGCAAGCAGCCTTCCATCATAATGTATCGCCCTATGTGGCCAAAGGTAGACCTAGTCGTGGGTCCCTCACTCGCTGTCCCTCTGAAATCAATGACTGAAGAGTCCTAATCAGGGTGAAACCAGTCTTGGGTTGCTTGTTTTGTGGTTCAGCGATGACCTAGGTTTCCAGTTTGGGCTGGACAGTTCCTATTTGAGCTGGGTGTAGACTGAGTAGCAGATATATCGATTTTAACTGAGGTGGCAATGTGGACCAAGGAACGATGGACTGAAATTATAAAAAAGAGCATTTACAAGTGATAAGACTTACTGAAAGCATATTCCTATCACCTATGGTGGGTTTCATGTTCCGCTCTTAGAGGCTGAGGGTATGCCCGAACATTGGTGCTTTCTCACTGTGCCACTGGAATCAACGTGCACCCCACTGAGGAACCCCAATCAGGGTGAAACAGCGTCTTGGGTTGCTTAAGTTCTGGTTCAGAGAGGACCTGCATTAGCAGTTTTGGCTGGACTATTCCTAGTTAAGCAGAGTCAAAACTGACTTGCATATGACAGTGTCTAATCTGAGGTGGCATGATGGGCAAAAGAATGATGGGTTGAAGTGCTTCCCTGAGGTATTGGCAGTGGTTAGACATATTGCAAGCCACCTCACATTGTCTTATATGTGTGTCTGCCTGATTCACCAGCCTTTTTTCTAGCTGAAAGTAGATTTGCATTTCATCAGATTGCATTTGCAGGTTCACCTGGTGTTACCTCAGGAATTGTGTCAATTAATACAAGTAAATGCTGAAGGGCAGGCATGGAAGTGATGACCCTTATTATTCTCTGAAAATACATTGTCTGTAGTATTGATTTAATGGACTAAATTCAGCGCTTTTGGCTGAATCTGGTGAGAAATGACCTAAATAACTTCAAGGTTGAAACCAGTGCTTAATTTGAGCCAGTGGTTTCGGGTGCTCGGTACCTGCACTTAATACCAGCACCGGCACTTATGACGGTCTGCCACATGGTGGGGATGTCTGTCTAATTGTGAATTAAGCACAGCAACAGTTGTTTTGCTATTCAATAAACAATAAAAATGAATGATACCTGCCGCACACAGCATTGGTGTAGGTTTGGGCCACCTGGATTAATCTCAATTGTCACACATGAATGAGTGTGGTGGTAAGTACGTGAAGGAGGGAGCTTGATTGTTGATGTTGTTATGATTCATCATTAAGCTTTATTTAGACTGTTCAAGTCATAAAAGCTACACAAAACTTACATAGTAAAACATTGTTAAAAATATAAAAGAAGAAGAATTCAAACAAGACTACCCACAATAGACATGCAAAAATGTATATCTCAAAATGTTGATTTGACAGCAAATTACCTGCATGGCTAAAGCATGTTAGACCAATGTGATCAAAATTGCATAGGTTGTTCAGTTCATCTACTCACAACAGTTAGAAAAAAAGCACACCCCTGTAACAACCAGCAAATGCATACCTTATCTGTTGGACAGTAGCCAGTTGAGAGTAATACATCATAAAATCTTTCGTAAATTTAAAAATAAGATTCAATCATTAAAAACCAGTGTGGAATATAAAAACTAGTGAAGGATGGTAAAAGCATCAAGCAGAGGATGTCGCGTGGTTGACCTTAAGGTCCCACCCTAGCAATCAGGTTATGAAATCAATCTACAATAAAGTGCTTGTGCAACATCTAAAACACGTGGGGGTAACCTAAGTTTAGTCACTGGGACCCAAAAGGCAACTCCAACTACGGGTCAACCTAGTCATTACTAAGATGATCTCATAAGTGCCTTCTTTCTAATGCCCTACATGTGGTTTAGGCAAAAAGGGGCCTGGCATCCGACTTCAGTATTCGAAGTGCATCGCAGTCGGGCTGCATATAAGCAGAACATGCAAACAGCACATGGGCTATGGACTTCACTGGGGCGTTGCAACCGGGGCAATTGCTTAAACTTGAAGAGTTAGGGTGCCACTTAGCTGAAACCTCGCCCACAGGAAGGGCAACAAACCCGAAGTGAATGTATAGCGTTCTTTCCTGGGGGACCTGGATTATGTGTAGATCGGGTTCCAATGATCTAACCTGTTTATGGAGCAAAAATTCCTCTGTAAGTTTGTCCAGAGTATGCTTGGGAAGCTCATGTTGCTCCACCCATTCCAGTAGTATTGCTTCTGGACCTCTTTTTGTAGCAGGGTGGGATTTGGCTTGTCCCAAAGACCCTTGAGCCCGACATCTGACACCAAATTCCTGACACATTTTTAATCCACCCTACCTTATTGCATGTGTCATCATCATCAGAATAACTTTATTTCGATTCATACTTTAGAATCATAAAAGTATACATATATTTAAAAGGTCCATTTAACATATTAAAAAGACATAAAATTCATCTTGGACTCCACAGTACATAATACATATTGGGATCAGGATACTTTTAAGGATAAACAATTTAACTGTTTCAGTATTTCATAAAGTGCATGTAGAATTTCATTGTCATATCCACATAATGGTCTTTTTATCAGTGACACCACAAGGAGTACCATTCAATAGCGGTTTCTAATGGCAAGGGCCACTCCAATAAAGCCAAGTACTGCCCTACATATCACTGGGGTTGAAAGGGACAGTAGGTGATCATAACCTTCTTTATAAAAACGGGAACCAAGTGATAATAAAACAGGTTTAATAAACTGATTTCTTGAGTCCCTATATAAAGCACAAAAAAGGATACGGTGCAGAGTATCTTGAGAAACCCTACGTGTCAAGACGGGCAACCTCTGCCAGGGCTACCGCAAAGGGCAGTAGCTCCGGTGTCCTCATAATGTGTGCCCAGTAAAGCTGCGGGCTGAGCTTAGCTCTGTCACTAATAGTGCGTCTGCCCATATCAAACATTAGTGGTGTGAGCAGGGTAGTTTGGGGAAGCATCACGAGGTTCCTGAGAAATTTATTCTCTGAGGTACTAAGCTTGGGTGTCTTATTAACGCCCCACAACTCTGCGCTATACAGCGCTGCACTATCTGCCTTCAAATCATAGACCTGCGAGGCGGCAGTAACCGGTCTACTATGTGAGGAGCGATGTTCCCTCCCTAGTACTCCTGTGACACGCTTGTGGCCCAGTAACATCTTGGTTACCTGAGGATTCCAGGACATTCTGTCTGAGAGGCGGACACCCAGGTAGTCGAAGGTACCGACTCTTTCAAGGGGGAACCCATCTAGCACTACACTGCCTTTGAAGGACTTATGCAGATTAAAGGCCATGAATTTGGTTTTGGTAGAGTTAATGACCAACCCCTCGTATCACAGAACAATTGAAATCTATTGAGCAGAGGCTGAAGTTCTGCCGGAGTCTTGGACACCAGCGGAATATCGTCTGCAAACAATAGGGTTGGTACCTTGTCTCTCCCCAAGTTTGATGCGTCTGCAGGTTCTTGTTACAGAAAACTGACCACCCCATTCATGTATAGTGAAAAAAGGGTGGGAGCCAAGACTCAACCTTGGTGCACGCTCCTACTAACTGTGATATGCTCTGTAAGTTGTTCCTCTGGCCCCCATCTGACCTGTGCATGGTTCCCCACATGCAATCAAACTAGCAAGCTGAGGATAGGTAGCGGAATCCCCATGTCATTAAGCACAAGCCATAGCTTATGCCTGGGAACTAAGTAGAAGGCAGTCTTTAAACCGATAAAAGCTAGATAAAGAGTAGACTGCTCGACCGATCACAACCACTTTCCAGTAGAGGAGCAGGAGACGAAATACGTGGTCGATAGTCCCGCCATTTCCCTAAAACCTGCTTGGTATTGGGATAGGATTGCATTTCTTACTCCCAAGCCTGTATTTTATGCAGAAGGGCTCTACAGAAGATCTTTTGGAGGGATTCTAGCTAGCTGATAGGCCTGTAATTTGAGGGTTTGCTTCTGTCCCCTTTTTTTTATAAATTGGGATCACCTCGGCCCCCTTCCATGGTCCTGGAACTGGAGCACCATTGGCCAGAGCATTGGACAGGTGTAAGATGTAATTAGCCCAGCTTGGAATATCTGATAAGAAAAAGTTCCACCGGTATGCCATCAGGCCCTGCCGCCTTAGATCATATTATTCTCATTAGAGAGGACTTGATCTTGTTCAGGGTAAAGAACTAGTTTGTCGAGTGCTGGATAAGGGGCCCAGCTTCCTCCATAGTGGGCGTCTCCCCAGAGGCCAAAAAAAGATTCAAGAAATGATCAAACCAGGCCTGGCCCGTAATATAAGTGGGTGGTGATTGGGCCCCTTCTTGGTTACCCCAGGCAACCAGGGACCAAGAAGATTTGAAATCTTTACCCGTGCACGCTTCCTTTAATTGCTGCCACTGGGATTCATCCCAGACCCATCTCGCCTGATGCAAGGTTGACTTATAGCTCTTCCTAGAGGTTTTGATTAAATCACCATCTTTCACTTTGGATGACTTAAGCTAGATTTGAGCTTGCGCGTTTACAATCCTTTGTGTACCACAAGACTGTTCCCCCTTTTGAAGAGCTTGGCCTTCGGTCTGTTTTTGAATCAATGAAGTGGGAGCTGAGGTGAGCAAAGATACGTGTATGGATCATAACTATCTCATCCTTGCTACCTGGACATGTGGCCAGAGATTGAAGCTCAATAGTGCCCGCTTCCAAGTCGTTATGTATGTTCCTGATCTGATCTTCCTGTAAGACTACCTTCCGCCATCTAAGTGCACACCTGTAGTAGGATTGATGAACCTCCTTGGTGTTACTCAATTGGGCGCCTCTCATAGAGGTAGGGAGATTGTCCGACAGGGGCTTCATAATGAGACAGAGAGAATTATGATCACTGTCTGTTGTAACACCCACATTCAAATCGATCACATTCCTCCAAAGCCCCACGTCGAGGAGGATGTAGTCGATCGGGGATGGACCGCTGGCCCTATTGAACGTGTTCACGCCCAATCCATCCGAGGGGGGTCTTCCATTCACTGCCCTTGGCTGAAATTCTGCACTTAGGGCATTCTTTTGGAGTGCCAGCTTTGCCCGTTTCCTAACTGGAGGAAGGTCTAATTGAGGGACAGCCCATCTACAGCCATCTTCATTCGACCACATGAAGTCCTCTATGTCTAGGGGCTCAAAAGAGGTGTTGAAATTGCATGCTAATATTAGTCTTGAATAGGATGGGCACCTATGTAACTCCTCTTCCAGAAGTATGAGCATGGGCGAAGGTCTCCCTCTTAACATAACATAACATAACATAGATGTTAAATAGGTCGATGGAAATGCCCCCATTAGGACCATTAATGCGGACCCCCAAGATATCAGGACTGGGGCTTGGGAGGAGGGTGATCTGACATCCCAGCACGATCCCCATCCATATTATCCACCCCCCCCCCCCTGCTGGGCGCCCTTTTCCTCTAGTGGTCACTGGAGAGCAATAGCATGCATACCCAGATTTGAACAAGGGGACCAGGCTCCAGGTCTCGTGGAAAATACAAATGTCAAATCCCTCAATTAAGGTGTTCCAGTGGGGGAGTGACATTTTGCATCTTAACCCTGCCACATTCCAGGAGACTATTCTAAGCTGCTGGTCAAGTTCTGATCTGGGAAGCAAATCAGATCCTGGGCTAGCTGGACAGGTGCTGGTGAGAGACTGCATGATTACATGGCGGTTGATGTTTCTACCAGGGTCGGGCTCTCTGGAAGTGAAACAAGATCCTCCCACCCCTCCCTCTTGTGTAGTTTCTTCCTCCAGCCCTATGGTACTTCTCTGAATGATTGGTGGACTATCCCTCATGAGCATGTTTGTTTTGTGTTAGGGGAAAAGGCACAGCATTATAACACTCCTCCCCCTGGAGTCAATCATTCATATCTAAATAAGAACTCAGATAGACTCACCACGGTCAACAAAGGAGACAACAGCTCTTTGCATTTGTGGTCCACAGCTCTTAAATTGGATTTGAGAATCATCAGGGGAGCAAGTGCGATATTCCAAAGCAAGTAGACCCTCAGACAGATCTGCACCCTTAAGAATTAGTTCAATACAGTCATAGGGTTGAACAGGGAATGTGAGTCTTCTTGCCCTGATAACATTGTCACGGATCACAGAACGACATCACCTGACGTGACAAATCCAATTAATCGCTTTGTTGGTTAGTGCAGCTTCTCCCTCATACCCCACACTCCCGTTAAGTTTGGGGACATTGACCATATGAATTTTCTGAACTAATGCTGAGTTAATAAGGGGTGCTAAGTACGGCTTTGACCTGTAGTGGTTTGAATGTACTGAGTCTTGGTGCGAGATTATACTCCTTACCCCTAAGTGTTTGGAAGGCCTGTTTCTGGACATTACAGTGGGAAAATAGTTAGTAGGATTGGCATTTTGGTAGGCTGGTCCTTGGGTTTGAGAAATAACAGCACAGTGTGGACAGGGTTGCCTGTGGGGAACGCAAACCCCTTCCGATTTGCCAGACAAAAGTGAAGAGGGTCCAGTACTAGTTGGATGGTTGAGTGTTCCTTGGGATGGCTCAATGGGCAGTTGAGGTTGTGTGTCATTCTGTAGCAGTTGTTTGACCAAAGTAGCAAGCCCATCAATCATAGATATTAAAGTCCCTACCTCGGTTCTAAGGTTGCTGATGAGCTGATAACTGGTTCGCCTAGGCCATCTGCGGACTGATGGTCCAGCGAGTCATCAATCAGATCAGAAAGGGGGGTGGACCTATTGGTGCACTCAGGTGCAGGCTCGGGCTGGCTTATATGGTGTATAATGGAACTTAAGGGTGTGGAAGTGGACCCTCACAGTATGAGACAGTTCCGCCTATCTGCTCAACAAAGTCGCTTTGGTTGGTAATCTTCTAAACATATCCACTGGGGCTGGTGAAACTGGTGGAAGGTTGCCTAATGGCAGGATAGGGATCGGGGTCTGGTGAGGCAACTAAAGCACCTTCGCATTCACTTATCAGGCAATCAATGCGATCCATGACGCAATTGTTGCCTCTGTACGTCAGCGGTTTGGTGGACTTTTTTGCTTTCTTGCCCGTTCAGGCTGCCCCGTGCCCTCAGTAGCTTCCCTTTTTCCCATCTCTCACTGGTGCGGGCAAGTAACAATCACTACTTCGAATCCGGTCGCTATTTTACTGGATAAATATCTTTCTTTCAATAACTTTATTTCGGTCGCAATGGACCATAAAAGTACAGAATAAAATACATACAAACACTACAATGCAAAGGATAAATAACATAAAACAAAACAAGGACAATCACAATCATATATGTACACCTGCTTCACAAATTTAAAACCATTACCTTGGTATCATATATTAAAATCAAATTAAACCATTCTAGATAGTTATCGAAATTGTACATTTAATTTCCTACAAATATTTAAATCAAGAAATGATTTCAATAAAAAATTCCTGCGTTTATGCCACATCCCGTTTAAAAAACTGTTGACGGCAAAAACGATTGGGGGGTACGTGTCGTATTTTAATACTCTGAAGGTCTTAGAACATTCTCTGAAGCCAGGGTTAGGAGGAAATGGGTTTCTCCCAGCGTTTGCGTACAGCCTGGTAGTTGGGACAGAAAAAAAGGACGTGAATCTCATTTTCAAGATGGTATTTGCACGCTGGGCAATCAGTATTTTTATTTATGTCCCATTTGATGGTAAATGACATAAGCGGCAGACTACCCATCCTGAATTGCATGTTTCGTTTCCTTGCCGAAGCTGGATAAATCAGGTCAAGGAAGTCCTCCTTTTTGTAGTCCTCTTTTACTTGGAGGAACTGAGATGTCAGTCTACCAACTGTAGAACTCACATGAAGAGACAATAGATTATGGTGCCTATGATGGTATACCAGATCGGCCCTAGATATTGCTGGGCACGCTTCTTCTGGTGTTCCCCGTAACTCGGGTAAGCCAATCTTACTGCAATGTTCCTTGATGTGAGTTAACCACAGGATTCTGTTAGTTCGGATTTCAGCCCACACATCCCTAAACTCATTTTTATAGGGAGCTAATTCAGGAACTGACCATAGTCTTCTCCAGTAAGTAAGTGGCCTTAAAGCCACTTCCTCCTCAATGGGGAGTAGCTCTAGGTCCAGCCGGAGAGGTACTAACGGGGTGCTAACAGGCAGTCCCAACAGGTTCCTCATAAATGTGTGCTCTACCCTTGTAAGGCTAGTGGGCCTATGTTGCCCCCAGAACTCCGCCGCGTACATAGAAGCCACTCTAGCCTGTACTTTATAAATTTCTATAACAGGAGCGGCAGGCTTGTACTCAGATACTCTGTGCATTTTCGATATCCCTCCCACCGTTTGAGTTAACTTTAGAGCAGCCTTTGCTAACTGAGTATCCCAATCCAGATGTTCCGCAAGGATGATGCCCAGATACTCAAAGCTTTTTACTCACTCCAAAGGTATGCCATCTAATACTGGATTTGGAAGGGTCTGCCTGGGTGGTTTGAAGATCATAAATTTAGTTTTGGATACATTTTTCTCCAGGCCTCTCAATGCACTGAAATCGGCGAAGCCGTCCAAGGTACGTTGGATACCCATTGATGTCTTGGGCAACAACAAAGTGTCGTCCTCGGGGGAGGAGCCACGCGCGCATCCGTGATGGCCGCGTGAGCCCAGGGCTCCCGAGACCCTCGCCACCTCCCGCATTTATCCTGAATATTATCCTGCCAACGTCGACGGGCTATTGAAGACGCAACCCAGCTGACATACTAGCTGTTTTCAGAAATCGATTTGGACTCCGGGAACCGTCACTATGATCTCTTGAACTTTTGTGGCCTGCCTCATGGACTCCTCCGGGCCTCGAGTGGTCCGAGTACCCAGGCTGTAATTCAACAACAACGGCTTGCGGAGTCTTGGTTGCTGCCTCGAGTTGACTTTCGGTTTCGTTTTTGGGTTTTCACCCTCTCGCATCTCTATCCTGTCTCGATTGCCCGAGTTGCACCCGGACCCTGAGTTTTCACTGTAGGCTCGCGGGGGGGTGTATGTGGTTACCGCCATATGCCCACTAGCGTTGCTTTTGGTGATATTTGTGGAAAACGCACGAAACATTTTCACCAGGTCCAGGGCGCTTCTTGGGGGCTTACCACCCGACATGGCGGGCAAACCCGACAGCAAGAAACGCAAAACCAAGACCCCTCTCCGAGGGGGTGTCATCCAAACAAACGTTATGGACCGCTACACCCAACCTAAGGTGTCAGCCGGGGGGCGAACAGAACTCGGGGTGAGGTGACCGAGGACCCCGCCATGTTGGCTGATCTTACATTGCAAGACGTCATGGGCGCTATCACTGGTATGAAGACTTCTATGGATCAACAGTATGAGGCCATCGCCCTCAAGCTCGACACAGTGGCCATTGACGTCAACATTATCAGAATGGACTTATCAAAGACCAACGAAAAGGTAAAATCCTTGGATTTGAAGACTTCCAGCCTCACTACGGCTGTCTCTGACTTACAAACGGAGGTTCCTAATCTCCGGTCCTCTAATGACCTCTTTAATCGTCGACTGGAGGATTTTGAAAGCCGGTCGTGACGCAACAATATGCGCATCATTGGTGTTCCGGAAAATTCCACAGCCTCTTCCACGGATCTCCTTGTTGAGGACCTCATCCTCACCCATCTTGCTCCTAAAGGCCTCAGTAAATTCTTTGCCGTGGAACGTGCGTACAGGGTTCCGGGTGGTCATCCGAAAACCGGTGCTCCCCCACGTCCGATAATTGCCAGAATCTTCAACTTCAGGGATAGAGTCGCTATCCTGCAGGCATCGCGGACGGGTGGCCCGGTAAAGTTTGAGAATACCACTGTGAGCTTCTACCCGGACTTCACACAATCTGTTCAGAAACAGAGGATGGAGTTCCAAGGAGTGAAGCGGAGACTGAGAGACATGGGACTGAAGTATGCGATGCTTTTCCCGACCCGACTACGGATTGAATATGAGGACCGGACATTTTTCTTTGATCGCCCTGATAGAGTGAGTGACTGGCTTGATTCCTTGCCTGAGCGACGAGATCGCACAGAACACTCCGGCGGAGCTGAGGGCGGCTAACCTGAGCAAGAATGAGCGGAAGCTCTCGGATTTCTGACACTGTTTACGACATGTTGCTGTGGTTTGACGTCTCCTGTATTTATAAGACTTATGTGTATATTTAGAGGTGGCGAGGAGATGGGAATCTTTCCTCCTGTGGGTTTCTTTTTGTAGATTAGTTTATGTTAGGGCGACAGGCACACTGCAAGTTGGGGTGGCTTTTGAGTCTAACGCAGGGGTGCAGGGTGGGGCGAGTTTGTTTTTTGGGATTGTGGGGGGAGGGTGGGGAATGTTTGGGGGGTGTTTTGGTTCTTTCTCAAGGCAACGTATTGATTTACTATTTGTTCTGGGTGCTGCGCTGTGGGTGGGGAGGGCTCCGCTACCGTTTCGAGTGTGGGGGGTAGGGGGTATGTTGGAATGTTAATGGATTGGGGGATAGGTTAAAGCAGGGTGTGGTGTTACAATACTTGAAACGCTTCTCCCCTGATGTAGTGTTATTGCAGGAAACACATCTGATTGGGAACACTTGTCAAGCTATGAATAGGCGGGGGTACCACCTTGCTGTCCATGCTGGTTTCACCTCCGGTTCCAGGGGGGTGGGTATTCTTGTTCGGAACTCCCTTCCCCTTGAGGCTGACAATGTAATATGTGACGACAGAGGGCGATATGCTGCTCTCACTGGTAGGTGGGAGGGGAAGACCATCACGCTGCTTTCTGTATACGTCCCCCCTGGTTTGCAGTCCTCGACCGTCGCTGATTTGGGGAGGGTGGTTCTGGGACTTCCTGACTGTATGTTGATGGTGGGTGGAGACTTTAATTCTGTTGTTTCTGGTGTAGAGGACCGCCATCCCCCCCCGGATCTCGCAAGGTCCCAATCATGGTTGAGTGGATTTCTGGAAACGCTGGGCTTGATTGACTGTTGGAGTGTGATGCATCCGGGTCGGGCACAGTTTACCTTCCATTCGGGTGTCCATGGTAGCCTTTCCAGGTTGGACTATGTCTTGATGCCGGCAGCACAGGCCTCATTGATTAAGGAGATCAGACATTTAGCTCGGGGAATTTCGGACCACTCTCCCGTATGGCTTTATATGGACACTAATTCGGGCACTGGGGGTCGAGTGGCTCCGATTAACGCCTGGTATCTCCACAACCCTAAGACCCGGGCTGAACTTGTTAAATCTCTGGATCACTACTTTCTTAAGAATGAGGGATCGGTGTCTTCTTCTGTTTAATTGTGGGAAGCGTTTAAGACAGTCCTTCGTGGACATGCCTTATCATTGATTGCTGGTGCTAAGAAAAGTAGAAATGAGGCAGTGGTCCGACTTGAGGCTGATATTACTGAGCTGGAAGGGGGGTTGGAGTTGGGGGTCACCCGTGATAAACTTCATGTCCTTAGTCTCAAACAGTCTGATTACAGGGCCCTGGTGACCGATGCCGCTAAACTCATGAGTAGGGAGCGACAGGGGCGGCTATATGATGTGGGAGATAAAGCTGGGAAATTGATTGCTTGGTTGGATAGAAAGGAAAGAGCGAGTCGCGTGGTTCCGATGATTGAGAAGCTTGATGGAATGCGTGTGACTGACCCGGTTGAGATAGTTGAGTGCTTCGCTGATCACTTTCGGGAGGTTTATTCCCCAGTGTCTGATAGGCCCGAAGAAGACTCTCATCAGTTGTTGAAGGATATTTCGCTGCCGTGCCTATCGGACTCAGATAGGGAGCTGTTGGACACGCCACTTTCAGTAGATGAGATAGCTCTTGCCATACGCTTTCTTCGATCGGAGAAGGCTACGAGTCCCAATGGTCTCCCTATTGAACTATATAGGCTGCGTCCGGATAGGATTGCACCATATCTTGGCGATATGTTCTTGGAATCGAGAGATACTGGCTCCCTTCCTTACGATCAACGTCTTGCATCGATAGTAGTGATTCACAAAGAGGGGAAGCCATGGGCTTGTTGTGCGTCCTACAGACCCATATCGCTTCTTAATGCGGAGCCAAAGTTCCTCGCTAAGGTACTAGCTAACTGTCTTATAAATGTGATTGGTGACTTGGTTCACCCGGACCAGACCGGGTTCATCCCACGCCGCAATACAGCACTGAATTTGAGACGCTTGCACGGCGCTCTCGCGAGAGCTCCATATCTCCGGGAGTCGGCCATCTTGGTCTCCCTTGATGCCACGATGGCTTTTGACACCGTGGTATGGTCGTATTTGTGGGCCTCCCTTGCGAAATTCGGCTTTGGTCCTGGCTTTATTGGCTGGGTGAAACTTCTATATGAGACACCATTGGCGCAGGTGGTGGTCAATGGTCGGGTATCCTGCCCCTTTGCTCTGGGACGGGGTACTCGACAAGGATGTCCGTTGTCTCCACTTCTCTTTGCTATTGCCCTGGAGCCTCTGGCTGCATGGTTGCGCTGGGAACCATCGATGAGGGGTATACAATGGACTCCTGAATTTGAGGATTGCATATCGCGTTATGCGAATGATATTTTGTTGTACCTCACTTCGCCCCAAAAGTCATTAAACGTGCTGTTTGATGTGCTGACTTCATTTGGCCGCAATTCAGGCCTCGTGATTAACTGGTCTAAGTCCTGTATATACATGCTCGCGGGTGGCACCCCTGTATTGCTGCGTGGTTGTCCCATACAGGTTACACATGCGGGATTCAAATATTTGGGAGTTTTTATCACTTTGGACCCCGTGGTCAGGTATGATCGTAATTTACTCCCTCCGCTACAACGATTGCGTTCTGACGTGGTGGCCTGGCGCGGCCTTCCTTTGTCCCCCCTCGGGCAAGTGACCCTTTTCAAAATGATGTCTCTACCGCGGTTTTTATACGCGCTCCAGAATACGTTTGACGCAGTTCCGGCAAAATACTTCCGGGAGGTGGAGAGTTTACAAAGACAGCTGATTTGGGATGGGCGTTCCCGTATCGCCCTCCCTAAACTTACGCTTCCCTGGTATGACGGCGGTATTGCTCTTCCAGATATCAGGCGCTATTACTGGGCCTCTCAACTGAGTGCAATCAATCACTGTATGTATGGTTCGGGGTTAGATCCCGCATTTGAGATGGATAGGTGGCTGTTACGGAGTGGGAATTATAGCAGGGCGCTCTATTCTAGGTCGTCGGTCCGGACGCTTACTGGACCTACCAAGATTGAGGTGCAGGTGTGGCATTGTGCAAATACGGCAATGGGGTGGAGCGATAGACTAACCTGAGCAACCCCTTTATATGATTCTTGCAGGTTGGGAAGTTTGTGGAGGACGAAAGGCTTTGAGAAATGGGATATGATTGGAATCAGTAGAGTGGGCGATCTCTGGGTTAAGGATAGGATCAAGACTTTCGAGGTCTTGAAGGCCGAATATGAGTTGAGTGATAGGGAATTTTTTCGTTATTTACAGATTCGTCATGCGTTGAGTTCTGTTTTCCCAAATGGAACTAATATTCCGGAATCTTCCCCGTTGGAGTATCGAATACTTGACGGATATGTGCCCGATAGCACGATTTCTTTGATCTATAAGAAATTGATTAATGATCGGTCTAACCTGTTGACACATCTAAGAGAGGTCTGGACCAGAGACGGCTTAATGTTAGATGATGAGGACTGGCAATCTGCGATTTCCTCACCCAAGGAGGTCGCGATACCAGCCCGTCTTCGACTGGTCCAACTCAAAATCTTGCACCGTGTTTATGTGACTGGCCCGCGACTGATTCAAATGGATTATTCTGTATAGGGGTTATGCATCCGTGGTTGTGGTCAACTTGCCACCTTCCTTCATATCATTTGGGAATGTCCAGAGTTTGCTACATTTTGGAATAGAGCGCATGTGGTTACGAAAGAGGTCACGGGAGTTGAGATGCAACCGGAAGCTAGGCGGTGTTTGTTGAATGTGTGGGAACCGAATGACTATGACGTGGCTCAGACGCGATGGGCGACCCTGGCCAACATGATTGCCAAACGAGACATTGCACAGTTGTGGGGGCTCATCGCCCGCCGACTGTCTCGGTATGGAAGGAGAACATGGATTGGTGTATGTTTCGAGAGAAGACGGTGTATGTGGCGCGAGGTAGGCCCAAAAATTGGGGTAAAATTTGGAGTCAATGGAACTCCTACAGAGGTGATATATGCACACCACCCCTTCCTGATGTCCCTGATGTCCCACACTCTCCCTGATCCGACATTCCATGGTTTGTTCTACTTTTCATGTTTTAAAATCTTGAGTCTTTTCCCCCGATTATGTCCCCCCCTCTGATTCTTGTTAATTGACTTGCATTATGATTTTCCTGCTTTTTCCCTCCTGCTCCGGAATGCACCTGCACAGTATTGCTCTTTTTGCCTTGTTTGTTTGTTTTCTTTATATACAATAAAAAGAGTTTAAAAAAAAACAAAAAGTGTCATCCGCGAACATCAATGCGGGTACCCGACCTGAAACTAACCTTGGGGCATCAATATCCTTTACACCTAGTAGGTGATCTATAAGCCCATTTATATATAAACTAAAAAGGGTAGGGGCCAGGATGCACCCCTAGCGCACCCCCTTTTTTACCGGGAAGCAAGCTGACAGTTCTCCATGCTTCCCGCACCTCACTTGGGCATAGGTTTCTGTATGGTGCCTTATTAACACATCCAAGAGGTATAGTGGGATGCCAAGATCTAAGAGTACACTCCACAGTTTTGCCCTAGGGACCAGATCAAATGCAGACCTCAGGTCAACAAAAATGAGGGAGAGGCTGCCACCCTCCACACTCACTGTTTTCCAATACAGAACCTGAAGTCTGAATATCTGGTCAATAGTTGACGTACTCGTCCTAAAACCGGCCTGAAAAGTGCTCAAGATCTCATTTTCCTCGACCGAGGCCTGGACTCTTTCCAGGATTATTCGTCCCATCAACTTCTGGGTGATGTCTATCAGGCTGATAGGCCTGTATTTGGACGGTAGTAGGGGGCAGCCTTTTTTGTGGATGGGAACTATCTCTGCACCACGCCAGGTGTCTGGCGGGTCCATTCCCCTTAGGATGAAATTAAACAGGACGCAGAGATAAGGGGCCCATATTTTTAGTTCTGACTGAAATAGGTCCCCTGGAAGCTTGTGAAGACTGGGCGCCTTGTTAGGTAATAACTTGGCGATAGTAGATTCAACTTCAACGGGAGTAATCTCCTGTACCCCCCAATCGATACTCATGGAGGAGGCCTAAAGTTGGAAGTGCTAAACCGTCATTGTCCGAATATGCATACAGGTTCCAAAATGGGCTTCCCATACTGCTGGTGCTATGTTTGGTTCTATCGCTGATTTACCCTCCCTCGCCCGTCACTAACTATTGCCCAAAAGGATTTCGAATCCTTATACTGGAGAGAAGTTCTCAGATCATCCCACTTTTTTATTTCCCAGGCCTTTTTCTTAGATTGGATAACCCGCTTGTACTGCAACCGAAGTTCCTTTATCCTCGGCTTGTCCCTGGCCTTTATAGCTTCCAATAAATCTCTTTGAGTTTTACGACAGGAGGCATTATACCAGGGGTGAGATGGGACCGGTTTTTCCTTAATGCTTACTTCCAGATAAAACACCCCAAGCAGCTTGGAGCTCAGCTGATTCTGTATTTCAAGCGGCCTAACGTCCTGCGCTACTTGAGTGCCCAATGGCCCGACCCCAGACCTTTCTCTAAGATACGGCACAACCTGCTGATATATGTGTGCTAACTTATTTGGGGAATCTAGTATATGGGGCCATTTTACTCTCCGCCTGTTGTTATGTAGCAGGAGAGGTTGTTGAGCTAGAATGGGCACTACTGGATAGTTGGACAGGGCCCGCTCCCTGGCTTAAGTGTCATAACTAGAGTGTTGTGGTCGCTATCTTTCAGCTGGTAAATCTGAAAATCCAGGACCCTATCCCAAGATCTAGATTCAACCATATTATAGTCTATAGTTGACGTTTGCCCTTCTCTATTAAAAGTGGGTAGGCCAGGTCTATCCGATTTTAATCTCCCATTGCAAGCCCTCAGAGAAAAAGAAAGGATAAACAAATTTATTTGGAGGACCAGCGGAGTCCACGCTCTGACAGATGGGATCAGGGGTTCTGGAATGTTCCAGTACTGATTCTCACTACCTTGGTCATCTAGGCTCACATTACTAAGGGGCTCAAACTGGCAATTAAAATCGCCCCCTATTATTAGAATGTTCTCCGGGTCGAGACTCAGTATGTAGTCTCTCAATTGTTCAATGACTCTGGACTCTTGCCCACTCTGCGTTGGCCTTGAGTAGATATTAATTAGGGCAATTTGTTCATTAGCTGGAAGGGATAGGAGAACACATTGTATGTCCTGTGAATTTGTTGGCAGCTGCTCTGCTTTAGCACCTAGGTGCGTGCCCACCCAGATGCTTAATCCCCCAAATGGTCTGCCCCTACCCCTCATTGTCGCCGGTATGTTTAAAGGGGTGAAGCCTCTCCATTGGTTATTTTCCAGGGCCCACATCTCCTGCATTAAACAGATATCGTGTTTTTCTACAAACAAACCCCAATCTGGATAATAATAATTTGTTTTTGATCCCTGCCAGATTCCATGAAAGGATTTTAATATTTCAGTTTGCCTCCCGCACTTTAGGGTTCTTATGTGTCCTGCTACAACTGACTACCCCAGGTGATGGGTCATCCATGTGCATCCCCCCCATCCCAGGGTTGTGCCCCTTCTTCCTCTGTGCTCTATCTCAGACCCTTCCCGTAACCATGGTAGTTCTCGTACAACTTGCTCCTATTGCCCCCCTGCCATTACCTCTAGTTGCCGCAGGGATGCTCTCACCCCCCTGAGGACCATATTGGGTAATGCGGCGTTCCATTCTTGCAGGACCTTCACTGACTTCTAAGAAACTTGTTTTATCAACATTGGCGAGTGGGGACAAACTACACCTCGACCGTCAGTCTACTAGGTCCAAAATGCTGAATCTGTTGTTGTGATGGAACATAGCCAGTGCAGGAGAACGATTTTGGGATCCCTTCCAGTTGGCATACCCTGACTGGGCATTATAACCCAAGTTGTCCCCATCCCCCCAAGGCTGTCTTCTTCTAATAGAGTCAAAATTAAGGTTAGTACACGCAGCCGAGTAAAAGTAAGTTAGGGAAAGAGATTGGATTTGCGTTACTGAACAACCTGCCGCCCAGTTACAGATATGCTCAACGGCCCATCTATTTCTAAAATTAATTACAACACAATAGCCCTGAATGTTTTTCGTCCGGGTCCCACCCAGTCCACATGTCTAGCAAACAGGATTTCACTAGATACCTGGTTTGGGAGAGGCCTGTTGTAATTCAGCCAATGGATACATTTGTTTTTAAGCTCACTGTAGACGTCTTGTTTTCCCTGGCTCAAAACAGGAACCCCTGCTAAAACTGCCACATATGGTATAGACTCAGGAGGGAGACCTATATGTGGTAGCACACTCTTTGGTACATCAAAAGTCTTAGAAATCTTTGCTGAAGGTTGATGTTTTGCTACCCCTCTGTCCCCCCCACCCTCCTCACTTCTGGGTATTGCTGGATCATTGAACACAACACCGTCACTAGGTTGATTAGGGTGTTGGTTGGGTAATACAGTTGGGGCAGATAATTCCACTAAGTCATTGGGGGCCGGCAGGGTTACATGGTGGCAAACTGCATTTGTTGTCCTAGACAGCCCCTCTATATTTCCAGTACCACCTTCAGCCCGCATGCCACCCTCTGCCTGTGCAGGGCCAAACAATGATTTGAGATGCGAACGTCTGTCTTCTATAGAATTCAGTCTATCATAGATATGAAGACAGGTCTCAGTAAATATGTATTCCAGTTTAGCCCAAAAGTCTTCCCCTAACTCAGTGGGGAACATATCACCAGTACTTAGTGAAGTCATAGACCCATGTGCAATAAGCTGGGGTGTATCAGGGCCCGCTACAGATCTTGTTGTTGGATTTGTCCCCAAGTTGCTACATTTCTGGATTTTTGCTTTTTTGTTCTTCAGTGTGGCTCCACCACGCTTTCTTTTGACTACTGGGTCTGGTGCCGGATAAATAGTCCCCAATTTAGGACTGGATGCGGACCGAGTTAGCAATCTCGGTCTTGTTGGTCCGGAAAGCTCGCAATTTTGTGGAGGGATACATGGATCAACTACTACAGTGTCCACAGTAGCTGGGGGACTAGACAAACTGTCAGCAACTTTTGATGACTGATTGCCCTCACCAGTATAACCTGAAGACACAATATCGGCTCGGCTGTTAATTGAGGCACTGGTGATGATGCCAAGGCCAGCGTGCCCATTGACGACTGCTTATCAAAAATCGGCTCCATAGATAGCCTCTTTTCAGTCATTTCAATTTCATGTGCCAGATGCCCTGGTTAAAAATTGGTCTAGTGTGCACACAATAGATCCGCCTGATAGCGAATTTCTGCCCTTTCCCGCCTTCGCTGTAGCCATTATCTACTTTTATTACAATACAGCTGCTCCAATATTTTGTAGCAAAAAAAAAGTACGAAGGGCGGTCTTAGTAATCCAGCAAATGCGTACTAACCTTTGTATGTCGCTCAGATGGAGGAATAAAGAGTGGGGCCCGTCCCGTCCCGTCCTCGTTCGTACTCGGACGGGCTCAGACAGGCCCTCCTTTGGCCCGGGTTTCGCCCGGCACGCGCCCGCGCGTGTCCCGTGAAGCGGGGGCCACGAGCCGCTATGTAGCACGGGGAGGCGGGGCAGCGTGATGCACAGGTGTGCGTAGATCCAGGCCTCGTGGTTGTTGTAGTCCTTCGCCCTCCTTGTAATCAAACAAAATAGCCAACAAACAGTCTGCGGCTAATACTATGAGGGAGTAATTAAGAATGCTTAGGCAGCTGGAGTATAGGTGTCACGAAGAAGCTAGGGCCCATCCAATATAACAAATACAAAACAAGTAGTCCTTCAGAATACACACAATAGGGAGACAGCAGGTTTAACAATCAAAATGGACACAACTTGTAATTAGTTCAATTCAGTAAATCAATTGTCCAGGGAGGGACGAAAATCCAATTCAGTGTCCAACCCAAAAAAGTCTGTGCCAAATTACAGAGCGAGGGGCTGATAAAAGCTAGCCATAGACCAGCGGGGAAACAAATGTGAGAGTTACAGTATCTTGCAAAATAGGACATGACTCTTCACGCTGCTGTCCTGAACCGAATGCAAGGGGTTGGCCCTGTCTCTTCCTGGCAATGACGGGCAAGGATGGGCCCGCCCTTGGCCCGCACGCGTCCCACGTCGGGGGAGTGAAGATGTGCTTAAAAGCACTAGAGTGCTGTCCTTGGCTCCTCTGTCTGGGGCAGTGCACACTGGGACAGGGAGTCCCCCTCCGACAAGCCCCGGCAGCTAGGTGGTGTAAGGCAAGTGTCCCGCGGCGTAAACAGAAGAAAAACTGTACTGTGTGTATGGAATTTTGTAATAAAAATGTATCTGAAATATATATTTCAGACGTTCTTACTTGAGCACCCATCAATGTTTTATACACTTTAGGTTAGTTTAGAAAAACATTACAGAAGCAAAAACATGTCTTGCTTGCATGAATTTTAAGGTGCACAACTAAGTGAATGATACAGCTGTTTGCATTTAATTTCCAAAGAAGCTTGACATATGTGTGACTTCGGCGCCTTTGGTTTATGGGACTAAAAGATGCACATTTATTGTGTAGAACATCATTGCGTGTTCACTTGCTTATTGTCACTAATGAATTGTGCAAAGGCTCTCAGTGGCACTTAGAACAAGGTAAGTTGTGCAGTCTAAGTGAGCCACTACCCTGTGTTCAGAGAATGTGGGTAATATTGGATAGATTCCAAACCTTAAGGTTTGACCACTCTTTCGGTCAGACAGCAAGAGCACTTGGGCTTGTGCTAGAGGTCTCGGTCAACAATATTCTATAACCTGATCCATCCCATTGTTTGAAATCCTAAAGAATAAAAACAGTCAAAACCTTAACTCAAATGTGTTCTTCAGCAAATGTGAAACCATACCAAACGTCCTCTATTACACACTGGCCGATCTAGCAAAATAATTCTCCGAATGGAGTACTTCAAATCTGATTGAGTGGATAACACTTAATTTTAAGCATAATTTGAACTTATTTTTAAGCTTAATTTTAAGTCTTCAGAAGCATATCGAATTGCTGCCAGGGACATATAAATGTACATTCCTTTTATATATTTGTGAATTATTCATTATTCCAGTAAATTTGATCACAGTGGTGTGTCACTGAACTAATTGTCAGATGTTCCAGTCATGTTCTACGAACAAGTCTTAAACAATGTATTGATATTCATGAATGTTTTTTTATAAATGTAAGATACAATGTGCAAACTGAATCCCATTTCACATTTTGACATGAGACACCATTGTACTAGAGAGAGTTTACGTTCTATTATACAAACAGTTGGTAAAAACATATTTTAGGAGGACAACACAGTGGGAAAAGAAGAAGTGCGTGGTAAAGGGAAATAATTAGATTTGCAGTGCTGCATATACTGCATTTCTAAGTATTCTCTTGTTGAAGGAAATAAAATGATAATTATCTCTGCCATATTTACCTAATTTACCTTAAGTTAATTCTGGTGGTAGTCTCTCAACAAGAGGAAAATCCTCCAGTGGAGGATTCACTACGTTCCTCTCATCATAAGGTATTTGCAGCGATCTTTTTAAAAGCGGTAGTAACTAAATTACCTCTACATGTGGCGTACCTTGCGAAGATCCTAAAGCATGTTACAATTACCACTGTTGGTCACAGGTGCAAGAAGGAGCAGGACTCATGATAAAAATATTGAAAGAAAAAAACCATGCCCCCTTCCAGTAATCCCAAAAACACTCAGCATCAACAAGGATGCCATCGAAGCATGACAGGCATCCTGAGTTATGACTTTACTTACACAATGCTACACCCAATTGAAGACCTCAATCAGGGTGAAACAGGTCTTGGGTTGCTTGTATTCTGGTTCAGAGAGGACCTGGCTTTGCAGTTCAGGCTGGACTATTTCTATTTGAGCAGGGTCAAAACTGATGTGCATATGGCTGTGTCTAATAAGAGTTGGCAGGGAAGGGCAGAAGAAGTGGGTTGGAGTGCTACCTTGAGGTATTGCCAGTGGTTAGACTTATTTCACACATTCTCCTATCATCTTATGTGTAGGTCAACTTGATTTACCTCGCATTTTTGTGAGCTGAAAGTAGATTTGACTATCATCAGCTTAGATCCGTAGGTTCACCTGGTGCTATTTCTAGAGCAGTATCAATGAATACAAGTAAACGATGAAGAGCAAGCACGGACGGTATGACCGTATTATTCTAAAACAAAATTCATGTGTGGTGTTGATTTAATGGACCAAATAGACCTTTTGGCTGCATCTGGAGAGGAATGACCAAAATAATTTCAAGGTTGAAACCAGTGCTTAATCTGAGCTGGTGGTTTCTGGTGCTCGGCGCCTGCACTTATGAACAACACCGGCACTCACGAAAGTCCACCACACGTCGATGGTGTCTGTCTACTTTTGAAATGAGCACAACAACAGTTGTTTCACAATTCAATATACAATCAAAATGAACATTATTTGCTACTGCTTTGAATTGCCTGGGATATTCTGAATTGTCAGAAAAGAAGAAGTATGATGGTTTGTACTTGAATTGGTACTGTCACTGGCAGTACAGGCAGGGGGTATGATTGATGTAATCTACATTGGCCTCCTAAGAAGGTCCCGGGCAATTTCTTTCTTTACAAATTTAGCACTGGAAACACTAACTCCTAAAGGCAACTCATAAATATCTCATCGTCCACAGTGCCCTAGGCTTCTAGGCTGTTGCAATGTTCTGGAGTATGAGGCCTGTATATTCTTGTTTTCAAACAAGCAAAGGAACAGATCTTCAGTGTTATTAACCAGTAGCTGGCTTACACCCAGATTAGTGATTGGAAGAACTAACTTTACCTCAGCAAACTGAAACTATCTTCATCTCCCTTGGAGGGGAGGGTGAAAGGAAGAATGACGAGGCCAAAATAAAGAAGTACAGAGATGGCATGGAAATTTTCCTTTTGACCCCCAAATCTGCTCCTTTATCTATGAGCTTTATTGACGCTGTTCTCATGATTTGTGATCAGAAGAAAAACTATACTGTTTGTATGGACATTTTTAATAAAAGTTAGTATCAAATACATAACTGGGTAAGGGGGAGTTCACTTCTTATTTTTAAAAAAAGTTTAAAAAACCATTAGGAGAAAACCACATTTTTAAATTGATAGGAAGAAAAGTACCTCTCATCTATTCTTACGTAAGCACCCATCAATATGTTATACACTTTAGGTAAGTTTCAGAGACACACTAGAAGAAAAACATGTTGCTTGTGTGAATTGTTTACGATGCCTAACTAGGTGAAAGGCGCAGTTGTTTGCATTTGGTCTCCAAATAGGCTTGACATATGTGTGAATTTAACACCAGTGGTCTATGGGACTAAAATATGCACATTAACTGTTTAGGACATCATTGTGCATTCACTTACAGGTTGGTACAAATGAATTGAGCAATGGCCCACAGGTGCACCTAGGACCAAGGGCCAGATGTAGGAGCCCAGATACCGGTCGGTAACGGCCGATTTTGGCCATTACCGACCGGTATTTAGGATTTGGCATGTAGGGGGCATGTCATTTACAGAATCAGTAAATTTACCGATTCAGTAAATATACAGAATCGGTAAAATACCGAATCGGTAAATTTACCGATTCTGTAAATGAGATGTAGGTGGCACTTCAAAGAGTGCCACAGGCCCTTAAGAGTCGGTATTTTACCACCCAATCCTATTGGGTGGTAAAATACCGAATACAGGTGTGCATGCACATCTGTGCATGCACACCTGTGCAATGTGACACACAGACATGCCCTTAGGGCATGTATGTGTGCCACATGTTACACGTGCCTGTATTCGGGGTGCTAGAGGGTGTCAAAGTGACACCCCCTGCACCCTTGCAGGATTCGGTATTTACCGAATCGGTAAATACAGAATCGGTATTGCCCATTGATTCCTATGGGCTTCAAGGCCCATAGGAATCAATGTGTTGTAAAGACACAGGTTAACCCAGCAAGTCCCTGGGACCTGGGTGAATGGTTGGTGCAGACAAAATGGTCCCAGAAAGTAAGTTAATCAAAATCACTTGAATGAATTCAATCCAAATTATAGCAACATTGTTTTTAATCACAACCTGTCATATAAAATTATTCATAAAAATAAATACACAATTCAATCATATACAATGCCCCTAAAGGGTAGGACAGGGAAGGGTAGTGTTGGGATAGTGAAGATATAGGAATTATAACACAAGTCAATTGGATCTAAGTAAACCAAACATCATAATTGGTAAACACAGTAGAAACAAATTCATCAGTCAATTAAATAAACATGCCTCAGAAACACTAAAATCACAAATGATATGTCTGGGAAGAGGCTGAACAGAAGAGGGAGTGTCGACGTTTCGACCCAAGTAGATGCAGGTGTGATTTTGACCTTGCTAGATGGTCTTCATCAGGACGGTGGAACGAGGAGGATGGGGCAAAGAATCTGTATAAAGATGGAATTCATAAAATTATTATTATTGAGGGTCCATTAGAGATCCCTAATGCTTCTGAAGTTTATAAAAGGACGAGGGCGGGAATTACATTGTATTATCATTAGAGGAATACAGAGAAGGCATGTCCGGTAACATTAATAAAGAGAAGAAGGGACTCAACCAAAAAAGAACGTCATATATTGGGAGCCCTAATAGGGTACTATTTTATGCCCAAATTGGACGTGAAAACAGCAAGTGGCATCAAAGCCGTTGGAAAAGCTGATTTCAGTATGGCAGCTAGAGTGACATAGACACTTAAGTAGAGGCTGGTACGTAAATATACTAATAGTCCAGGTGCCTACCTGTAGTTGTAAAGAGAAGCACGGTAGGGTGCACAGACACTCTCAGCAGAATTCAGAATGTGAATGCGTCTAAAATGATATGGAATATCATCATCAATGCATAAAGAGGTAGGTGTCGAATCATAAGCCATATACAAATACATGGGGGTGGGGAAATCTATGTAATGTCAAACAGAACCACCATGGAGCACCACCGAGCACCACCCCAGACAGGATTTTGTGTATTAGGTAGGATAGGGCTGAATAGATTGAGACATGCCCGGGGCACACAAGGTGTCCCCGTGCTTAAGCCAGTCCAAACCGGTCCTGGGACTTTCCAGACCCAGGCCTGGCGAGGAGCTGGACAAAGGAAAGGGGGTGTAACCGCCCCCCTTCCTGGTCCCACCCAGAGGAGGGACCTAGTAGGTGATCCACCCCTCAGATTGGGAATAAGAGTGGGAGCAGTGCCATAGCACCTCAGATCATCCTGAAATCAACTTTAAACGAAGAAGACGCCGGACTTCGACATTCTGCTGCACAGAAGACTGAAGAGCATCTCCCTTGTGGCCAATGAGTGGCCACCCTGTGAACACAGGCACCATCCAGCAACTCGACGTCTGCTTTGCCGCCGCCTCCCGCCGGAGCCCGAGCCCAGAGCCTGACAAGATGACAAGACCCAGACTCCCAGACTTCTCACCGCCCGATCCACAGTCCCTGCAAAGAAGGGACTTGTGGAGGCACCGAGAGACGTGGGACCGGACCACTTGGAAGACACCCGAAGAGCTGACTGCGCATCATCCGAGGCACCCTCGACGTTGTGCTTTGGGGACTGAGAAGCCCCACCACCGAGCAGCCCTTGCACCGAAGATCAGCCCCCTAGCATCTCCACGATCTGCGTGGGGCCCTTTTGCATTGTGCCACTTGACGCGCCATCCCGGCCACTAGCCACGTGGTCAGTGGCCATCTTGGCGACGAAAATACAAACTACACTGCGGGTCTGGTTGCTCCAGACTTGCCCTCACTCCTGTAGAAAGGAGCACCCGCTCTGACCTTGCTGGTCCGAGTGATAAGCCTTTTTTGATTCCTGCGTGGCTTGCATTAGCCAAGGGCTGTTTGCTCCAATCAAGTTGCCGACTCCGCCAACAGCCAGAAGCCTGCGTGGGACAGCTCGTGATAGACACCTGGACATTCTCGACATCTTCGGGTCCACGTGACTGCAGAGAGAAGCTACACCTCAACGCCTGTTTGCACCCGACATCGCCTGGTTCCAATCAGGTTCCACGATAGTCACTGGCTAGTGACTTTGAACATTGTCCCCTCTGCTTTCAGGTCTTCACAACTTCAGATCCACCCTTGGATCCACCGGAACTCTTCTCATCGAGCCGCCTGCAGCATCTTCAGCTCCAAGCACCATCGACCAGTGTGACGAAACCCGACACTACTTCGACCCTATGCACCCGCGTCCAGTGGGTGAGGTAACTCAGCAATGCCGGTGTTCCCACACTGGTACACACCTCTAGTGTCTGTGTCTTAAGTTTCGTTCCTCTAGGTCACTCGGAAGGTTCCTAAATAACTAACTTTGCAACTTTTACGCACCATAGACTTAACATTGGTGAATGTGTGTGTGAGAAGTTGGCCTGATATGCAGTGCTCACTATTCTAGTGATCACTATGCATCAGTCCAAACACCCTTTATGGTGATTGGTTGTAAGTCAACCTTATAGACCAGCTATCCTAGTAGCATGGATACGAGCAGTCTTCGGGCTAAACTCTAGAGGGCGTGTTAAGCCAGCTGTTATACCATCACATATACCCCTTGAACACCAAGTGAAAGGACACCACACAAGTGTTATGAAATTAAACAGTGTATTTATTTAGATCACAACAGCCCTGTACTCTTTATGAGGACAGGGTACTAAGCACACAACAAAACTCTTACGAAAATACTTTAAGTTGCAAATTTTACACAAATGCCGGAGGGGCACGAAAAACCATATACTATGAAAGTGGAATGCGAAATTACTAGCAGGTAAGTACTGTACTAATAGGCTTTGGAATCGCTAGGACTACGTTACTGAACCTTCAGATTACTAGTAGGAGGCCTAGGGGACTCGGGTGCAGAGTGTGCACTCTCACCGGGGATGCGGGACAAAGTCTATGGGAGCTAGTAAAAGCAAAGTTAGTGTTCTCGGGCGAACCCGATAAGGTAGGCTGAAAACGACAGTGGATCCTGACCCTTGGATAGTGAGGCTATGCTGGGGCACCAAAATGCCGAAGTTACCTAGCCCAGGGGCTGCAGCTGCATAGGTCTGAAAAGACGTCGGGAATCCTCGTTGTCGAACCAGGAGCCTGAAGAAAGAAGTTGCTGGCAGGCGACCAGTGAAGATAGTTCGAAGTGATCCAAGCCTGGATCGAAGATGGATGACACCCGAAAGCAGAGGGGACCAAGTTTGTGACCACTAGCCAGTAGTCAGATGGCACCAGGAGGGCACCGGATGGTAGTCACCTCGACTAGGTGAGTGGGCGACGCTGGGCTCTGCAGTCTCACGGACCAGGAGGCGTTGTCGGTGACCAGGATGGAGGAGCGAGCTGTCCCACGATGGATGATGCTGTCGACGTCGCTGGACCCAGGATTGGGGCAACAAGTCTTGGTAAATTCAAGCCCACACGGTGGACCTAAAATGGCGTCTGGAGTGGACCAGGAGAGTCCGGGGTGCTCCTCTTTTGGAAGGGAGCAAGGGCCAGTCTGGAGCAACTAGACCAGCGGATGTGATGTCGTCGGGCATCGTTAGGAAGGCCACAAGCCAGCGAGCTAGTAGCAAAACAACGCGGTGAGCAGCAAAAAGCAGAAGGGCCCCACGCAGATCTCGTGGATGCTGGGAGGCTGGTCTTCGGTGCTGGAGCTGCTCAGGGTCGGGGCTTCTCGGACCCCAAAGCACTCACCAGAGGATCCCTCGGCGGTCGTGCTGGATAGAAGTCGTGCAGTTCTGATGATGGCCGGTCCCTCGAGGTCTCGTCGCACCTACGGTTCTCAGCTTAGCTGTAGAGGTAGGCAGAGGTCAGAGGTGCCAGGGAAGTCGGGTCTCGTCGTGCTGGTCGGTCGGATTCCTGAGGAAGGACGTGCAGCAAACCGCAGAGTTCTTAGATGGTGCCTGCGGGTGCAGGGTGACTACTCCATAGCCACAAGGGAGAAATCTTGAGAAGAAGTCGAGAGTTCCTTTCGTAGAAAGTAGTTTCTTGATTCAAAGATGATCTAATTTGGAAGAATCCCCGCTCCTGCCTTTATCCTAAAGAAAGGGGTGGGTACGCGACTAGGTCCTGCCCTAGGGGTGGGACCAGGAAGGGGGGTGGTTACACCCCTCTCCCATGCCGGACTTTCCCCAGGTCAGGGGCTGGTGTGCCCCTGGAACTGGTTCTAGCCGGCAGATGCGTAGTGAGCACCGGCGTGCCACTTGCAGTCACCTTCCTGTAAAGCACTGCCTACCCAGGATACACAAAACCCTGTCTGGGATGGTGCTAGCACCGCCCATGACAGGAAACCCTTTGTCCAAGCTCTCCTCGCTGGAAGGACTCCCAGCAGCAGGAGGTCAGACTCGTGTCTGTGGTGGCAGCATCCATTTTGTGGAGCTGAGGCTTCAGTTAACTTTAACCGGGGTTCACAGTTACATACATGTCGTGTCCCTCTAAAAGGGTGGAATGCTAACCCCGTCGCCAGAATTGGCGAGGGGTTAGTATTCCAATTCGTATGACACCTTACTCGACATGTTTTGATAAAGCAATACCAAAGATAGCATTTAACCGCGAGGATTATAATGCACTTAAGAGTATATGGTATGCGTTATCATGGAACAGCTATTAGGACTTGGTTCCGCAAGCTGCAAACGGGCTCAGCTCATGCCAGAGCACCATTTCACACGATTCCAAGCACTCTGCCTTCAGGATTGTCAAGGCCTGCCATAGGAGTGACTGATAGGAATCTATGTGTCCATTTTTAGGGTTAGATATAGGTATACTATATCTAAAGCAAAGGGTGATTACACCACCTTGCCCCAGCTGTCGTGCAGCCAGTTGTGTCAGATTTAGATGGCCATCCAGGGGTGGCATTGTGAGAAGTTGGCCTGATATATAATGTTCACTATTCTAGTGAGCACTTTGTATCAGTCCAAACAACCCTTATGGTGATTGGTTGTAAGTCAACCTTATAGACCAGCTATCCTAGTAGCATGGATACGAGCAGTCTTCGGGCTAAACTCTAGAGGGCGTGTTAACCCAGCTGTTATACCATCACATATACCCTTTGAACACCAAGTGAAAGGACACCACACAAGTGTTATGAAAATAAACGGTGTATTTATTTAAATCACAACAGCCCTGTACTCTTTATGAGGACAGGGTACTAAGCACACAACAAAACTCTTATGAAAATACTTTAAGTTGCACAATTTACACAAATGCCCGAGGGGCAAGAAAAACCATATACTCTGAAAGTGGAATGCGAAATTACTAGCAGGTAAGTACTGTACTAATAGGCTTTGGAATCGCTAGGACTACGTTACTGAACCTTCAGATTACTAGTAGGAGGCCTAGGGGACTCGGGTGCAGAGTGTGCACTCTCACGCGGGATGCGGGACAAAGTCTATGGGAGCTAGTAAAGACAAAGTTAGTGTTCTCGGGCGAACCCGATATGGTAGATCGAAAACGACAGTGGATCCTGACCCTTGGATAGTGAGGCTATGCTGGGGCACCGAAATGCCGAAGTTACCTAGCCCAGGGGCTGCAGCTGCATAGGTCTCAAAAGACGTCGGGAATCCTCATAGACGAACCAGGAGCCTGAAGAAAGAAGTTGCTGGCAGGCGACCAGTGAAGATTGTTCGAGTGATCCAAGCCTGGATCGAAGATGGATGACACCTGAAAGCAGAGGGGACCAAGTTCTTGACTACTAGCCAGTAGTCAGGTGGCACCAGGAGGGCACCGGATGGTAGTCACCTCGACTAGGTGAGTGGGCGACGCTGGGCTCTGCAGTCTCACGGACCAGGAGGCGTTGTCGGCGACCAGGATGGAGGTGCGAGCTGTCCCACGATGGATGATGCTGTCGACGTCGCTGGACCCAGGATTGGGCAACAAGTCTTGGCAAATTCAAGCCCACGCGGTGGACTCAAAATGGCGTCTGGAGTGGACCAGGAGGGTCCGGGGTGCTCCTCTTTTGGAAGGGAGCAAGGGCCAGTCTGGAGCAACCAGACCAGCCGTGGTGATGTCGTCGGGCGTCGTTAGGAAGGCTACAAGCCAACGGGCTAGTAGCCAAACAACGCGGTGAGCAGCAAAAAGCAGAAGGGCCCCACGCAGATCTCGTGGACGCTGGGAGGCTGGACTTCGGTGCTGGAGCTGCTCAGGGTCGGGGCTTCTCGGACCCCAAAGCACTCACCAGAGGATCCCTCGGCGGTCGTGCTGGATAGAAGTCGTGCAGTTCTGATGATGGCCGGTCAATCGAGGTCTCGTCGTACCTACGGTTCTCAGCTTAGCTGTTGAGGTAGGTAGAGGTCAGAGGTGCCAGGGAAGCCGGGTCTCGTTGTGCTGGTCGGTCGGATTCCTGAGGAAGGACGTGCAGCAAACCGCAGAGTTCTTAGATGGTGCCTGCGGATGCAGGGTGACTACTCCTTAGTCACAAGGGAGAAATCTTGAGAAGAAGTCGAGAGTTCCTTTCGTAGAAAGTAGTTTCTTGATTCAAAGATGATCTAATTTGGAAGGGTCCCCGCTCCTGCCTTTATCCTAAAGAAAGGGGTGGGTACGCGACTAGGTCCTGCCCTAGAGGTGGGACCAGGAAGGGGGGTGGTTACACCCCTCTCCCATGCCGGACTTTCCCCAGGCCAGGGGCTGGTGTGCCCCTGGAACTGGTTCTAGCCAGCAGATGCGTAGTGAGCACCGGGGTGCCACTCTGCAGTCACCTTCCTGTAAAGCCCTGCCTACCCAGGATACACAAAACCCTGTCTGGGATGGTGCTAGCACCGCCCCTGACAGGAAACCCTTTGTCCAAGCTCTCCTCGCTGGAAGGACTCCCAGCAGCAGGAGGTCAGACTCGTGTCTGTGGTGGCAGAATCCATTTTGTGGAGCTGAGGCTTCAGTTAACTTTAACCGGGGTTCACAGTTACATACATGTCGTGTCCCTCTAGAAGGGTGGAATGCTAACCCCGTCGCCAGAATTGGCGAGGGGTTAGTATTCCAATTCGTATGACACCTTACTCGACATGTTTTGATAAAGCAATACCAGAGATAGCATTTAACCGCGAGGATTATAATGCACTTAAGAGTATATGGTATGCGTTATCATGGAACAGCTATTAGGACTTGGTTCCGCAAGCTGCAAACGGGCTCAGCTCATTCCAGAGCACCATTTCACACGATTCCAAGCACTCTGCCTTCAGGATTGTCAAGGCCTGCCATAGGAGTGACTGATAGGAATCTGTGTGTCCATTTTTAGGGTTAGATATAGGTATACTATATCTAAAGCAAAGGGTGATTACACCACCTTGCCCCAGCTGTCGTGCAGCCAGTTGTGTCAGATTTAGATGGCCATCCAGGGGTGGCATAATACATGCTTCAGCCCCTGGTAGGCCCTGGGTACACCTATGCCCTGAGTTACAGGGTCTGATAAGGTGGCCCAGTACCAATTGGAGAATGCACCTAAGGTACACATGTCAATGTAGTGAGAGAACAGCTAGGCTGTGGGTCTGATTAGCAGGCCCACAGCCAGAGAAAGTTGTAAACCAGTGAAACAAAAGCAAAAAATCTGGGTGATCATAGGATTGCAGACCCTACTCTCCTGCATGACCCCCCCCCCCAAAACTTTGGGACAATAAACTAACCTTGACCAGGTGAGTCTTCTTGCTCTAAGTGGAAATACCTGGAGAGCCCATCTGCATTGCCATGATCAGTGCCAGGTCTATGCTCCACTGTAAAATCCATCCCCTGTAGGGAAATGGACCACCTAAGCAGTTTGGGGTTTTCACCCTTCATCTGATTTAGCCATAAGAGGGGCTTATGGTCGGTCTGAATCTTGAAATGAGTGCCAAACAAGTATGGCCTCAGCTTCTTCAGGGCCCAAACCACAGCAAAGTCCTCCCTCTCAATAGCTGACCAATTTTGTCTCTCTGGGGGTCAGCCTTCTGCTTATAAAAGCAATGGGCTGGTCTTGACCATCAAAATTCAGTTGAGATAGAACAGCTCCCACACCCAACTCAGAAGCATCTGTTTGGACAATGAATGGTTTGGAGTTGTCTGGACTCTTGAGGATAGGTGCTGTGCACATGGCCTGCTTTAGGTCATCGAATGCTTTTTGACAGCCTGCTGTCCACTGAACCTTTTTTGGCATTTTCTTACTTGTCAGTTCATTAAGTGGAGTCACAATTGATCCATAATTCCTGACAAACTTTCTGTAGTAACCAGTCAGGCCCAAGAAAGCTCGAACCTGAGTCTGGGTGGCTGGAGGAGCCCAGTCCCTGATTGACTGTATTTTGCTTTCCAGTGGCTGAACTTGGCCTCCACCTACAAGGTGGCCCAAGTATACAACCTGTGTCTGCCCTATCTGACACTTTTTGGCCTTGATAGTGAGACCTGCTGCTTGCAGTGCCTCAAACACTTTCCTCAGGTGGACCAGGTGATCCTCCCAGGTGCGGCTAAAGACAGCTAAATCATCAAGATATGCTGCACAGAAGTCATCCAGCCCAGTGAGAACATGATTCACCAACCTTTGGAAGGTGGCAGGTGCATTTTTCAAACCAAAGGGCATTACCACAAATTGATAATGCCCACCAGGGGTAGAAAATGCTGTCTTGGGATTGGCATCCTCAGCTAACCTGATTTGCCAATACCCAGCTGTCAGGTCAAATGTGCTTAAGTAGTTGGCAGAAGCCAATCTATCTATAAGTTCATCTGCCCTTGGTATTGGGTGGGCATCAGTCTTAGTGACTGCATTGAGATCCCTGTAGTCTACGCAGAACCTCATCTCTTTCTTACCACCCTGGGTGTGAGGTTTTGGCACTAGAACTACTGGACTAGCCCAAGGGCTATCTGAGGGTTCAATGACTCCCAACTCCAACATTTTCTGCACTTCTGTTTTGATGCAGTCTCTAACATGATCAGGCTGCCTGTAGATTTTACTCTTAACTGGCAAGCTGTCACCAGTGTCAACCTCATGGGTACACCAATTGGCTTGACTGGGTGTTAGAGAGAACATATGCCTGAAGGATTGAAGAACCTGTTTACAATCCTTCTGTTGATGTTCAGAGAGGCTGCCACAAAAGACAACACCATCTACTGACCCATCATCAGGATTCTGAGTGAGCAGGTCTGGGAGAGGGTCACTCTCTTCCTCCTGTCCCTCATCTATGGCTATGAGCAAGCTCATGTCCTTCCTGTCGACATATGCTTTGAGCCTGTTTACATGAAGCACCCTGTGGGGGCTTCTGGGAGTTCCAAGGTCCACCAGGTAGGTGACCTCTCCCTTTTGCTCAAGAATTGTGTGGGGCCCAGACCATTTGTCTTTGAGTGCTGCTGGGGCCACTGGCTCCAACACCCACACCTTCTGTCCAGGCTGATACACAGTCAGGACAGCCTTTTGGTCATTGTGAGAAGTTGGCCCGATATGCAACGTTCGCTATTCTAGCGACCGCTATGTAGCGTTCCAACGACCCTTATGGTGTTTGGTTGTAAGTCAACCTATAGACCAGCTATCCTAGTAGCGTGGATACGAGCAGTCTAAGGCTAAAGACTCGAGAGGGCGTGTTAAGCCAGCTGTTTACCACACATGTACCCCTTGAATACCCAGTGAAAGGACACCACACAAGTGTTATGAAAATAAACAGGATATTTATTAAGAATCACAACAGCCCTGTACTCTTTATGAGGACAGGGTACTAAGCACAGACCAAATCTCTTTAGCAAATACTTCAAGTGCACAGTTTAAAACAAGTGTCCGGGGACACGGAAAGGTTAAGGTCTCGGGTGGACCCGATAAGGCAAGTCGGAAGCGAGGGACTCGGGACCCTAGAGTAAGGAGGCTATGCAGGCACCGAAATGCCGAGTTACCTAGCCACTAGGGCTGCGGCTGCACAAGTCTTACAGGCGTCGGGGTCTTCGCTGACGAGCCAGGAGCCGGAAGGAAGGAGTTGCTGGCCGGCGACCAGTGCTGAATAGTTCGTAGAGATCCAAGCCTGGATCGGAGATTGATGAAACCTGAAAGCAGAGGGGACCAAGTTCGTACTACTAGCCAGTAGTCAGAGGGTACCAGGAAGGCACCGGTTGGCCGTCACCTCGACCAGGTGAGTGGGCGACGCTAGGCTCTGCAGTCTCACGGACCAGGAGGCGTTGTCGGCGACCACGGTGGAGGTGCGAGCTGTCCCACGAAGGATGATGCTGTCGGCGTCGCTGGGCCCAGGATGGGGCAACAAGCCTTGGCAGATCTCAGGGCCACGGGGTGGGCCTAAGATGGCGTCTTGAGTGGACCAGGAGGGTCCGGGGTGCTTCTCGCAAAGATGGAAGCAAGGGCCAGTCTGGAGCAACCAGACCAGCAGTGATGATTCTCGGATGTCGTCACAGAAGGGCACAAGCCAGCGGCGAGTGACCAGACAACGTGCTGAGCAGCGAGCAGAAGGGCCCCACGCAGATCGTGGAGATGCTGGGAGACTGCACTTCGGTGCTAGAGCGGCTCAGGGTCGGGGCTTCTCGGACCCCAGAGCACTCACCAGAGAGTTACCTCGATGGTCGTGCTGGTTTTTAAGAGCGTGCAGGTTCTGATGATGGCCGGTCCCTCGAGGTCTCGTCGCACCCACAGATCACAGCTGAGCTGATGACGTGGGTAGAGGTCAGAGGTGCCAGGGAAGCCGGTTCTCGTCGAGCTGGGCCGTCGGATCCTTGAGGAAGGACTTGCAGCAAACCGCAGAGTTCTTAGATGGTGCCTGCTGATGCAGGGTGACTACTCCTTAGTCACAAGGGAGAAATCTTGAGAAGAGTCTTGAGTGTCCTTTCGTAGAAAGTAGTTCTTGATTCAAAGATGATCTAATTTGGAAGGGTCCCCGCTCCGGTCTTTATCCTAAAGAAAGGGGTGGGTACATGACTAGGTCCTGCCCTAAGGGTGGGACCAGGAAGGGGGGTAGTTACGCCCCTCTCCCCTGCCGGACTTTCCCCAGGCCAGGGCTGTCGCCCCTGGAACTGGTTCTAACCGGCAGATGCGTAGTGAGCACCGGGGTGCCACTCCGCAGTCACCTTCTCGCCAAAGCCCTACCTACCCAGAATACACAAACCCTGTCTGGGACGGTGCGAACAGCGCCCTCGACAGGAAACCCTTTGTCCAAGTGCTCCTCGCTGGAAGGACTCCCAGCAGCAGGAGGTCAGACTTGTGTCTGTGGTGGCAGTATCCATTTTGTGGAGCTGAGGCTTCAGTTAACTTTAACCGGGGTTCACAGTTACGTACATGTCGTGTCCCTCTAGAAGGGCGGAATGTTACCCTCGTCGCCAGGGTTGGTGAGAGGGCAGCATCCCGATTCGTATGACACCTTACTCGACATGTCTTGATAACGCGACACCGAAGTTACCGATGTGGTACGCGTTATCATGGAACAGCCATTGGGTCTTGATTCCGCAAGCTGCAACCGGGCTCGGCTCGGGCCTGAACCTAGCTCACACGAGCCCACGCACTCTGCCTTCAGGATTGTTAAGGCCTGCCATAGGAGTGACTGATAGGAACTCGGGTGTCCATTGCATGGTTAGATATAGAGCTACTATACCTAAAGCGAAGGTTGGTTACACGTCTTCGCCCCAGCTGTCGTGCAGCCAGTTGTGTCAAATTTAAGAGGCCAGCCAGGGGTGGCATAATACATGCTGCAGCCCCTGGCGGCCCTGGGTACACCTATGCCCTGCGTTACGGGGTCTGATAAGGCGGCCCAGTACCAATTGGTAAATGCACCTAGGGTACATATCGTAATTTAGAAAGAGAACAGCCAGGCTGTGGGTCTGATTAGCAGGCCCACAGCCAGAGAAAGTCGTAAACCAGTGAAACAAAAGCAAAAAATCTGGGTGATCATAGGATTGCAGACCCTACTCTCCTACAGTCATGCCAAGCTTTTTGTAGTTCTTGGCTGGCCTTAAGGTTTTCAGATGCCTTCTCCATATACTCAGCCATCCTGGAGCGGAGACCAAGCACATAGTCCACTATGTTGGTTGCAGGCTTTTTGAGAGGTCTCTCCCATCCTTCCTTCACCAAACACAGGGGGCCTCTTACTGGATGCCCATACAAAAGTTCAAAAGGGCTGTAGCCAACCCCCTTTTGTGGGACCTCTCTGTAAGCAAACAGAAGGCAGGGTATCAGGACATCCCATCTACGCCTGAGCTTTTCAGGTAGTCCATGAATCATCCCTTTTAGGGTCCTGTTGAACCTTTCAACAAGCCCATTGCATTGTGGATGATAGGGTGTAGTGAACTTGTAGTTGACACCACATTCCTTCCACATAGCAGTTAAGTAGCTTGACATGAAGTTTGCACCTCTGTCAGAGACAGCCTCCTTAGGGAAGCCCACTCTGGAGAACACTCCAACTAGGGCTCTTGCCACTACAGGTGCTGTAGTGGTCCTAAGTGGAATAGCTTCAGGATACCTGGTGGCATGATCCACTACCACCAGTATAAACTTGTGCCCTGATGCTGTCTGGGGTTCCATTAGACCAACAATGTCAATCCTCACTCTTTCAAAGGGCACCCCCACCACAGGCATTGGTATAAGGGGGGCCTTTGTTGTGCCACCTGACTTACCACTGGCTTGGCAAGTGACACAGGAGCGACAAAACTCCTTGGTATCCTCATTCATGTGAGGCCAGTGAAAGTGTGAGACAAGTCTGTCCCAAGTCTTTGTCTGGCCTAAGTGTCCTGCTAAGGGAATCTCATGGGCCAAGGTAAGAAGGAAACCTCTCTGAGTCAAGGGGATAACCAGCCTCCTGGCCATGCCAGGCTTGGGGTCTCTTGCCTCAGTGTACAGGAGTCCATCATCCCAGTATACCTTGTGGGTACCTGTGGCGTTCCCAGCAGCCTCAGCAGCAGCCTGCTGTCTGAGGGGTTCAAGGGAAGGGCAGTCTAATTGTTCCTTCCCCAGATCTTCTCTTGAGGGTCCCCCTGAGCCCAGATATTCACTTTGATCAAGTTCAAATTCTTTAGGCTCAGTTTCCCTCAATTCCTGTAGGTCAGCCTCCTCTAAGACTTGATCATCAACCTGGGGCAAGGGGGAAGGCAATGCCTTAACCCTACTGCTCTTATTCTTGGAAGGTGGCTGGTCCATTGTTCCAGGATCCAGCACCTGTTCAGTGGGGCATCTTCTGGCCTGTGACCTAGTCACAGCAAGCACATGTGCTGGCAAGCCTAACATCTCCATGTGAGTCCTATGCTCCACTTCTGACCATTGTGATGACTCCAAATCATTGCCCAACAAACAATCCACTGGGAGGTCTGAACTAACTACAACCTTCTTTTGGCCAATTACCCCTCCCCAGGAGAAAGCAACAATTGCCATACTATGACTGGTAGTGACATTGCTTGCATTGGTCACCAGGAAATCTGTACCTGGCATGATCTTTCCAGGGTCCACAAAGTTAGGTGTCACCATTGTGATACTGGCACAAGTGTCCCTATAGGCCTGAGCCATTTTGCCATTGATAAAAGGTGTCTGTCTGTATTTGCCCAAAGTATTGGGACTGACATCAGGGGATATATCCACATCCCCTGTACAGACAAGGACAGCCTGAGTGAGTGTGCCAACTAAGTTGTCATACCCCTCAGAACCCAAGGTTAACCCAACTAGTCCCTTGGGAGGTGCACTACTACTACTGGCTGTACTAGGGGGCACAGGTGCCTTAGGGGCTGCAGTAGCAGGAGTCTGCCCTCCTTTCTTGGTGCACTCACTAAACCAGTGAGTTTTACTTTTACAGTACTGGCACCACCTTTTTGACTGGCCTTCTTGAGTCTTCTTCTTCTGGGAAGCCTGACCCCCACCCTCTTTGGATTGTTGGGGACCTGTCGAAGACTTCTGGTCATTTTGTTCGCCTTTAGTTTCTTTACCCTTCTGGTCTGCTTTCTTCTGACCACCCTGGTTCTGGCCCTGGTTCTGCTTAACTCTTGTTCTGACCCATCTGTCTGCCTTCTTTCCCAATTCTTGGGGAGAGGTCAGATCTGAGTCAACAAGATGCTGATGCAACAACTGGTTCTGACAATTGTTTAAAATCTGTTCCCTCATGATCAGATTATACAATCCTGTGTAATCAGTAACCTTACTGCCTAGCAACCAGCCCTCCAAAGCCTTAGTGGCACAATCTACGAAATCAGACCAATCCTGAGACTGAGTTTTCTGGGTCCCCTGAACAGCAACCTGTACTGCTCAGTGGTTAGGCCAAACCCATCTATCAGTGTATTCTTCAGGACCTGGTAATTGTTAGCATCCTCAGCTCTAGTAGTGAGGAGCTTGTCTCTACCTTTACCTTCAAAGGAGAGCCACAAGATAGCTGCCCACTGACTCTGGGGGACACACTGTACAGTGCAAGCCCTCTCCAAAGCAGTAATCCATTTGTGGATATCATCCCCTTGTTTAAAGGGGGGCACTATCTTACTCAGGTGTCTAGTGTCTAAACTCCTGTCTTTTTCTCTTGGGAGAATGCTGCCACCAGTGGAATCTAGTCCACTTAACTTTTGTTCTCTAGCAAAGGCAAGTCTCTCTTTGGCCAGGGCAAGTTCTTCCCTTTCAATCCTCAGATTGACTTCCCTCACTTTGGCTTCATACACTCTCCTCTGAGGGGATGTCATCCCTCTGTGAGAAGAGGCCTGAGAGCCATTGGTTTGAATGGAACTGTTAGAGCCTCTAGATAGAGACCTAACTCGTCCATTACCAATGTTAAGCTGGCCTGAGAGGGGCCCCAGGGTTCCCCTAGTACCATTCTCATGCCTGATTAAGTTGTCCCTAGTTAGCTGGCTAACTACTTCTGGACCTTTGTCTGCCTCATCCTCAGATGGCTCTAGATCCTCATCCTCCTCTTCACCTTCTGCAGAGAGATGGATAAGGTCAGGGTCACCTGTGGTTCCCTCTAGGGGAGGCATGTTCCCATCTGGATGAGAAGGGTCTGTGTTACCAGCCCTCCTGGCATCATAAGTCTCTAAGAGACCAATCAGGAATGGGATTGTAGGGTTAGAACCCTGTTTTAGCTTCCTGGAGGTACACACTTGTCTCATCTCCTGGAAGCTAAGAGCAGCATATCTGGAAGCGACCTGTGGAGGGTCTACTGACACAAGGGGAGACTCAGAGTTTCCTCCTTTGTCTGACATGCTGATTCTAGTGTGGTGTAAGTGATGCACCTACCTACACTTTTTGTTTGCCTACTGATCCCTTGCTAAGAGTTGCAGCCAAGGTGTGCTAAGCCTTGAGGAGCTACAACAGCTGGTTCAGTAGAACTCAGAGTATTCTAAGCTAAGTTATATGTACCTGGAGTACTTATGTGATCTTTCACAAGATATTCTTAGGATACGTGTGGTAAAACAACAGCAAGCTCAAATCCCAACCGCTGCTCACCAATGTGAGAAGTTGGCCTGATATATAATGTTCACTATTCTAGTGAGCACTTTGTATCAGTCCAAACAACCCTTATGGTGATTGGTTGTAAGTCAACCTTATAGACCAGCTATCCTAGTAGCATGGATACGAGCAGTCTTCGGGCTAAACTCTAGAGGGCGTGTTAAGCCAGCTGTTATACCATCACATATACCCCTTGAACACCAAGTGAAAGGACACCACACAAGTGTTATGAAAATAAACAGTGTATTTATTTAAATCACAACAGCCCTGTACTCTTTATGAGGACAGGGTACTAAGCACACAACAAAACTCTTACGAAAATACTTTAAGTTGCACAATTTACACAAATGCCCGAGGGGCACGAAAAACCATATACTCTGAAAGTGGAATGAAAATTACTAGCAGGTAAGTACTGTACTAATAGGCTTTGGAATCGCTAGGACTACGTTACTGAACCTTCAAATTACTAGTAGGAGGCCTAGGGGACTCGGGTGCAGAGTGTGCACTCTCACGCGGGATGCAGGACAAAGTCTATGGGAGCTAGTAAAGACAAAGTTAGTGTTCTCGGGCGAACCCGATAAGGTAGATCGAAAACGACAGTGGATCCTGACCCTTGGATAGTGAGGCTATGCTGGGGCACCGAAATGCCGAAGTTACCTAGCCCAGGGGCTGCAGCTGCATAGGTCTCAAAAGACGTCGGGAATCCTCGTAGACGAACCAGGAGCCTGAAGAAAGAAGTTGCTGGCAGGCGACCAGTGAAGATTGTTCGAGTGATCCAAGCCTGGATCGAAGATGGATGACACCTGAAAGCAGAGGGGACCAAGCTCGTGACTACTAGCCAGTAGTCAGGTGGCACCAGGAGGGCACCGGATGGTAGTCACCTCGACTAGGTGAGTGGGCGACGCTGGGCTCTGCAGTCTCACGGACCAGGAGGCGTTGTCGGCGAGCAGGATGGAGGTGCGAGCTGTCCCACGATGGATGATGCTGTCGACGTCACTGGACCCAGGATTGGGCAACAAGTCTTGGCAAATTCAAGCCCACGCGGTGGACTCAAAATGGCGTCTGGGGTGGACCAGGAGGGTCCGGGGTGCTCCTCTTTTTGGAAGGGAGCAAGGGCCAGTCTGGAGCAACCAGACCGGCAGTGGTGATGTCGTCGAGCGTCGTTAGGAAGGCCACAAGCCAACGGGCTAGTAGCCAAACAACGCGGTGAGCAGCAAAAAGCAGAAGGGCCCCACGCAGATCTCGTGGATGCTGGGAGGCTGGTCTTCGGTGCTGGAGCTGCTCAGGGTCGGGGCTTCTCGGACCCCAAAGTACTCACCAGAGGATCCCTCGGCGGTCGTGCTGGATAGAAGTCGTGCAGTTCTGATGATGGCCGGTCCCTCGAGGTCTCGTCGCACCTACGGTTCTCAGCTTAGCTGTAGAGGTAGGTAGAGGTCAGAGGTGCCAGGGAAGCCGGGCCTCGTTGTGCTGGTCGGTCAGATACCTGAGGAAGGACGTGTAGCAAACCGCAGAGTTCTTAGATGGTGCCTGCGGATGCAGGGTGACTACTCCTTAGTCACAAGGGAGAAATCTTGAGAAGAAGTCGAGAGTTCCTTTCGTAGAAAGTAGTTTCTTGATTCAAAGATGATCTAATTTGGAAGGGTCCCCGCTCCTGCCTTTATCCTAAAGAAAGGGGTGGGTACGCGACTAGGTCCTGCCCTAGAGGTGGGACCAGGAAGGGGGGTGGTTACAACCCTCTCCCATGCCGGACTTTCCCCAGGCTAGGGGCTGGTGTGCCCCTGGAACTGGTTCTAGCCGGCAGATGCGTAGTGAGCACCGGGGTGCTACTCTGCAGTCACCTTCCTGTAAAGCCCTGCCTACCCAGGATACACAAAACCCTGTCTGGGATGGTGCTAGTACCGCCCCTGACAGGAAACACTTTGTCCAAGCTCTCCTCGCTGGAAGGACTCCCAGCAGCAGGAGGTCAGACTCGTGTCTGTGGTGGCAGCATCCATTTTGTGGAGCTGAGGCTTCAGTTAACTTTAACCGGGGTTCACAGTTACATACATGTCGTGTCCCTCTAGAAGGGTGGAATGCTAACCCCGTCGCCAGAATTGGCGAGGGGTTAGTATTCCAATTCGTATGACACCTTACTCGACATGTTTTGATAAAGCAATACCAGAGATAGCATTTAACCGCGAGGATCCAGAGATAGCATTTAACCGCGAGGATTATAATGCACCCAAGAGTATATGGTATGCGTTATCATGGAACAGCTATTAGGACTTGGTTCCGCAAGCTGCAAACGGGCTCAGCTCATGCCAGAGCACCATTTCACACGATTCCAAGCACTCTGCCTTCAGGATTGTCAAGGCCTGCCATAGGAGTGACTGATAGGAATCTGTGTGTCCATTTTTAGGGTTAGATATAGGTATACTACATCTAAAGCAAAGGGTGATTACACCACCTTGCCCCAGCTGTCATGCAGCCAGGTGTGTCAGATTTAGATGGCCATCCAGGGGTGGTATAATACATGCTTCAGCCCCTGGTAGGCCCTGGGTACACCTATGCCCTGAGTTACAGGGTCTGATAAGGTGGCCCAGTACCAATTGGAGAATGCACCTAAGGTACACATGTCAATTTAGTGAGAGAACAGCTAGGCTGTGGGTCTGATTAGCAGGCCCACACCCAGAGAAAGTCGTAAACCAGTGAAACAAAAGCAAAAAATCTGGGTGATCATAGGATTGCAGACCCTACTCTCCTACAGGCATAATACATGCTTCATCCCCTGGTAGGCCCTGGGTACACCTATGCCCTGAGTTACAGGGTCTGATAAGGTGGCCCAGTACCAATTGGAGAATGCACCTAAGGTACACATGTCAATTTAGTGAGAGAACAGCTAGGCTGTGGGTCTGATTGCCAGGCCCACAGCCAGAGAAAGTCGTAAACCAGTGAAACAAAAGCAAAAAATCTGGGTGATCATAGGATTGCAGACCCTACTCTCCTACAGTGTGCACTTTAAACACTGCACCCGAGTCCCGCTGGCCTTTCCCGACTTAGTCACTGGTAGTCCCGATCAGCTCCAGCGATTCCCAAGGCCCTAGGCCTACTTCCTTTTCGATTGGTATCTCTTATACCACTTTCTTAGTATATGGTTTAGGTGGCCCCTAGGGCTCATCCATATTGTGCAACTTTTGTGTATTTTAAACTGTCTTGTGGTTAACGCTTGTGCTTCTGTGCTCATAAAGAGTCCAGGGGATATTTGTAGTTAATAAATCTATATATATTTTCAATATATATCTGTGTGGTGTCCTTTCATTTGGTATTCAAGGGGGTTGTATATGGTAAAACAGCTTGCTTCACATGCCTTTCAGAGTTTAGCCTAAGACTGCTTTGTCCACGCTACCACTAGGATAGCTGGTCTATAAGGTTGACTTACAACCAATCATCATAAGGGTTGCTTGGCATGGTACAAGGTGATCACTAGAACTAGTGAGCATCATATACCAGGCCAACTTCTCACAGTGAGCACGGGGAACTGGGCGTGGCCGCTGACGTCATCGTAGGCACGCCCGTGCCGAACCTCACGCATCTCGCGTGAGATGCCAAATCTCACGCATCTTGCGTGAGATGTCAAATCTCACGCATCTTGCGTGAGCTGCAGAACCTCACGCATCTCGCATGAGCTGCCGAACCTCACGCATCTCGCGTGAGCTGCCGAACCCCACCCATCTCGCGTGAGGTGCCAAACCTCACGCATCTCGCGTGAGATGTCAAATCTCACGCATCTCGCGTGAGATGTCAAATCTCACGCATCTCGCGTGAGATGTCAAATCTCACGGATCTCGCGTGAGATGCCAAATCTCACGCATCTCGCGTGAGATGCGTGAGATGTCAAATCTCGCGTGAGATGCGTGAGATGTCAAATCTCACGCATCTCGCGTGAGATGCCAAATCTCACGCATCTCGCGTGAGATGCCAAATCTCACGCATCTCGCGTGGGATGTCAAATCTCACGCATCTCACGTGAGATGCCAAATCTCACGCATCTCGCGTGAGATGCCAAATCTCACGCATCTCGCGTGAGATGCCAAATCTCACGCATCTCGCGTGAGATGCGTGAGATGTCAAATCTCGCGTGAGATGCCAAATCTCACGCATCTCGCGTGAGATGCCAAATCTCACGCATCTCGCGTGGGATGTCAAATCTCACGCATCTCACGTGAGATGCCAAATCTCACGCATCTCGCGTGAGATGCCAAATCTCACGCATCTCGCGTGAGATGGCACATCACACGCATCTCGCGTGAGATGCATGAGACTGAATGTTGATTTACTTGTGACAGTCCAACAATAAAATCCAATGAAATATGATCCCATGGTTTAGTGGGCATAGGTAGAACTTGTAACAAACCTTTTGGTTTCTTATGATTAGTTTTAAACCAAGCACAGGTTTCACAGTCTCGAGCCATATCAAAGACGTCTTGCTAATTGTTGGCCACCAAAATAATTTTTGAAGTTTTTCCATAGTCTTTTTAGGTCCAGGATGTCCTGCCAACGGGAGGGAGTGTAACCAACTGAACGCTGTTTCTTGTAATTTCTTAGTGGGTAGATACACTTGTTTTCCATGAAATGGTATTCCTTCCTTGATGGATTGGGTTGTATCTTGTTTTAACCATTGTGCCCATAACGAAGGAGGAAAACTTTCATGGAGATCATCAAGGAACTGATCTGCTGTCAAAACACAGATTACTTTGTCGGGATTGATTATGGCTTGAGGAACCCCTTCACATTTGTGTAATAAGGAATCTTTTCTGGAAAGCGCATCAGCTTTTTTGTTATCTTGTCCTGGACGATAGGTCATAATAAAGTCATATTCGGCGAAGCACATCATCCACCGTAATTGACGTGGAGTTAATATTCTTTCAGAACTCATAAATTGTAAGTTTCTGTGGTCTGTGTAAACAGTCACTGTGAATCGTGCCCCCAAAAGATAATGCCTCCATTCTTTGAAAGCGTCATTTATGGCAAGCAGTTCCTTTTCAGCTATAGTATAGTTCTGTTCAGCTGGATTCAGCTTTCTTGACATGTACGCCACAGGATGCATTTGAGCAGTGTTTTGTTTTCTTTGAGAGAGGATGGCATCAATAGCTACATCCGAGGCATCAGCTTCGATAATAAAGGGTTCCCGAACATCTGGATGCATCAAAATCGGAGCTGCTGTATAGGCTTGCTTCAAAGTGCAAAATGCGTTATTGGCTTCAGGAGTCCACTCAAATTTTACCTTCTTTCGTAGCAACCGAGTGATTGGTGCCACTACAGCAGAGAAATGGTCTATGAAGCGACGATAAAAATTTGCAAATCCTAAAAAACATTGTACATCACGAACTGAGTTTGGAATAGGCCATTCTGCAACTGCTTGTATCTTTCTGTCAGTCATTTTCATGCCAGTAGGTGTAAGAAGAACTCCCAAAAATTCAACTTCAAAAACATGAAAATCGCATTTAGACAATTTGCAATAAAGGTTATATGTTCGTAATGTACCCAACACCTTCTTAACGTGACCTTCATGACTAGCTATGGAATCGGAATAGATCAAAATGTCATCTATATAAACGATGACGAAAAGGTCCACATATTCCTGTAATACGTCGTTTAAAAAAAACTGGAAAGCAGCTGGAGCGTTACAAAGCCTGAAAGGCATGACCAAATACTCAAACAGGCCATATCTGGTTTTAGTCGCCGTTTTCCATTCGTCACCATTACGAATGCACACCAAATGATATGCACCTCGAAGATCTAATTTGGTGTAGATCACAGCGGTCTTCACCTGGTCCAAAAGAACTGGGATCAATGGAAGGGGGTACTTGTTCTTTATTGTGATCTTATTCAATGCTCTATAAATCAATACAAGTTCTTAATTCCCCATTTGCCTTAGGAATAAAAAACAACGGAGAGGCCGCAGGTGACTTAGATGGGCGTATAAATCAGTTTTCCAAGTACTGATCAAGATATTGTCTCAAATGTTGGTTTTCTCTTTCTGATAATGCATATATCCGACAGTTAGGCACACATGAACCAGGCACAAGATCAATTTGACAGTCGTATGACCAATGAGGAGGGAGGGTCGCTGCTTTTGCTTCACTGAAGACTTCTTTAAATTCCTCATAGGGAGTTGGTAGCACAGTTTCTTTCTCTTCCGCGGTTGCAATTTGTCCCGTTGTAGATTCTTTGGTCTTTACACATGTGGAATGACAATATTGAGAAAGAAAAACAAGTTCCCTTTTTTGCCAATCTATTAAAGGGTTATGCAAGCAAAGCCAAGGCGTTCCTAAAATAAAGCCATGTTGTGGGGCTTGGATTACATCGAAATGAACTTCCTCTTTATGCTGTTGGTTATTTGTATCTATGCAGAACATCTGAATTTTAGAGGTTTGCATGGTAACAGGGCCTCCAGACAACATTTTGCCATCTACTGCTTGCACAATTTCTGGAGTGACCTTCTTCTCACAAGCAATTTGTAACCGTTGAGTGGTTTCAAAATCTACGAAATTCCCTCTTGCACCTGAGTCTATTAGGACTTCCATTTGGTATATTTTTGAAGTCAACTGAATTTGTACTGCCAAACGGAAGTGAGATTTGTAGTTGGATACACAGGAATTTATTGAAGGGAAGGCGATGGTTCCCAAGAGATCCCCTTCTAAACATCTTGGGCACAATAGTTTCCCGACGTTTGCTCAGTTGTAGTCACAGCCACAGACTTGTTAGCACTCACAGTCTTACCTTTAGGTTTTATAGTGCAATCTTTCACGAAATGTCCCTTTCCACCACAATAAAGACATTGGCCATTTTTACGTCTATTATCTTTTTCATCTTTAGACAATGGTTGCCTAAGAGTTACGATTTCCATTGGTTCTGTAGTTGTTTCTGAACTACTAAGTTGATTTCTGGGTTAACTGTCGAACTTCCAACTTGAGTTATCATATTTTTTCCTGTCAGTTCTTCTTTCGGACAGTCTATGATCCAGACGTAAAGTTAGATTGACTAACTCTGAACAAGTAGTTGGTTGAGGATCGATTTGCGCAAGAACGTCTTTCAGATCATCTTTTAACCCTTGATAAAAGAGTGCTGCCCTCTTTTCTTCAGGCCACGAGGTTTCTACAATTAACCTATTTAAATGTGACAAATAGGAAGGAATATGCTACTTACCAGTATGCATCTGTTCTTGGCACGTAGGGCCGCTAACATTCATATCTTGTGCATAGATCGCCGCCTAGTGTTGGGTCCGGATGATTGCACCTTGTTGTCCTGGAAGAGTCTTTTGAAGTATCACGAGATAGGTGGCTCCTCCCCTGGACTACAGTGCGCATGGGCATCCTCTCCATCCTCAGATTGTTTTTCGCCATTGTGGCAGAGATGGAGTCCAATACAATACAAGATGACCATGCTTACAAATAATTCTGACTACTACAGCTGCGACAGGCACCGGGGAGGATGGGTGGGCGATATGAATGTTAGCGGCCCTACATGCCAAGAACAGATGCATACTGGTAAGTAGCATATTCCGTTCGAGGCATGTGGGCCGCTAAATTCATATCTTGTGCATAGAATAAATAGCAGTTTCTCCCCTAGCGGTGGTTGCCCGAGCCAGCTGCAGCAGCCTGAAAAAGGGACTTAAGAACAGCCTGTCCTACAGCAGCTTGCTGCTTGGAATGTACATCAATACAGTAGTGTTTGGTGAACGTATGTATGTTATTCCATGTGGCTGCTCTACACATGTCCTCCGTTGGAATGTTACCCAGGAAAGCCATGGATGCCCCTAGCTTGCGTGTGGAATGCGCTCTTGGGGGGACTGTTAGTGTGCGTTTAGCCTTCTGATAACAAATCTGAATACACTTAACAATCCATCTGGCTATACCTGATTTGGAAATGGGTTTGCCCTTGTGCTGTGGTGAAAAAGCAACAAAGAGTTGTTTAGTCTTCCTGAAATCCCTCATCCTGTCTATATAGTACAGGAGAGCTCGTTTGACGTCTAATGTGTGCAGTGATCTTTCTGCAACTGAGTCTGGATTAGGAAAGAAAACTGGCAGTTCAATAGTTTGATTAATGTGGAACTGAGAGACTACCTTGGGCATGAATTTAGGGTAGTGCGTAGCACCACCCTATTCGCGTGAACCTGTATAAAAGGTTCTTGAATGGTTAGGGCTTGCAGCTCGCTAACCTGTCTCAGCGACGTGATCGCTACTAAGAAGGCAACCTTCCAAGTGAGGAACTGTATCTCACAAGAGTGGAGAGGTTCGAAGGGAGGTCCCATCAGTCTGGTCAAAACAATATTAAGATTCCAGACCGGTGTAGGTGGTCTTCTGGGTGGAATGACTCGTTTGAGTCCCTCCATAAAAGCCTTTATGGCTGGCACTCGGAACAGTGAAAGGTGTTGCCTGTTCTGTAAGTAAGCCGCTATTGCCGCCAAATGAATACGTATAGAGCTGTATGCCAGATTGCATCTGTATAAATGTAACAGGTAACAAATAATGTTTTGTGTTGATGCATCCAGCGGGTTTATGTCATGGTTGGAACAGTAAATGACAAAGCATTTCCATTTGGCAGCATAGCAGGCCCTAGTGGTAGGCCGTCTCGCCTCCTTGATGATATCCATACAATCAGGAGGCAAATTCAGATACCCAAATTCTATGACTTCAGGAGCCATATCGCAAGGTTTAACTGTTGCGGATCTGGGTGCTGAACTTCGCCATGGCTCTGGGTGAGAAGACTGGGTGTAAGACGCAGTCTTTGATGAGGCACCACGGAAAGTTCTAGGAACGTGGTGTACCATGCTTGCCGCGCCCACGTTGGAGCAGCCAGGATGAGAGTCATCGAGTGCTGTCTGAGTTTCCGTGCCACCAGAGGTATGAGCGGGGCTGACGGAAAAGCGTACGCAAATCTGCCTGACCAGTTCATCCATATCGCATTGCCCTGAGACCGCGGGTGTGGGAACCTGGCGGCGAAGTTTGGGCATTTTGCGTTCTCGTTTGTGGCGAACAGGTCGATGTCTGGATGCCCCCACTGCTGGAAGTACGGTTGCAGCACCGAGGGATGAATCTCCCACTCGTGCACCTGATGGCTGTGTCTGCTGAGCAGATCCGCCATCTGGTTGTCCTGGCCCGGGAGGTGCTCCGCCATGAGGAAAATGTTCCTCTGAATGGCCCACTTCCACATGCTCTGAGCCAAGTGTGACAACTGTGAAGAGTGAGTACCTCCCTGCTTCTGAATGTAATACATGGCCGTCATGTTGTCCGTCCGGATCAACACGACCTTGCCGCACAGATGTATCTTGAAAGCCTTCAGTGCCAGGAAGATTGCCATCAATTCCAGCAGATTGATGTGCATCTTCTTCTGTTGATCCGACCATAGTCCCTGCACTGTATAATGAAGGAGATGCGCCCCCCCACCCCAGGAGGGATGCGTCCGTAGTGAGCACTATTTGTGGTACAGGCTCTTGGAACGGTCGTCCCTTGCAAAGGTTGCGTGGATTCCACCAATGCAGAGAGTTGTATGCACGACCGGTCACCAACACTAGGTCTTTCAATTGTCCTTGAGCCTGATTCCACTGTCGTGCTAAACACTCTTGGAGCGGACGCATGTGCAGTCTCGCGTGCGGGACTATAAAGATGCAGGAGGCCATCATGCCTATCAACTGCAGAAACACTTGTGCCTGTAGTGAGTGTTGTGGCCTGAATCAGCAGTTGCATGCTGTAGATTCGCACTGAGTTCGGCTGGGCCGTAGCCGTCACAGTGTCCAGCGTCGCTCCCAAGTATTGCTGTACTTGAGCGGGTTGAAGATGCGACTTGGGATAGTTCAGAGAAAATCCCAAACTGTGCAGAAGATGAATCGTGCGGGACACGTGGCTGGCGCACTGCTGGGCCGACTTAGCTTGCACAAGCCAGTCGTCTAGGTAAGGGTAGACATGAATGTGTTGTCTCCGAAGGTGTGCCGCCACCGTCGCCAAGAACTTGTTGAACACTCTGGGAGCAGTGGGCACTCCAAAGGGTAGCACCTTGAACTGATAATGCTTGTTCTGTATAGTGAACCTGAGATATTTCCTGTGTGCCTGATGTATGGGTATATGGAAATATGCATCCTTCAGATCCAGAGTTGCCAGGAAATCCACCTGACTGAGCAATGGCAGGACCTGCTGCAGAGTCAGCATATGGAAATGTTCTGAAAGGATGTATAGGTTCAAAGGTCTCAGATCCAGAATGGGCCTGAGAGACCCGTCCTTCTTTGGGACCAAGAAATAGAGAGAGTACACCCCTGTTCCGTGCTCCTCTAGAGGCACCAGTTCTATGGCCCCTTTTTGCAGCATGCTGGCCACCTCTTGCTGTAATAAGGTTAAGTGCTCTGCGGACATAGGATGGTATCTTGGTGGTATGTCGGGTGGAGTGGATGTCAGTTCTAAACAATACCCGTACTGGATAAGTTGCCTCACCCACCTGTCTATGGTAATGCCTTCCCAGACTGGCAGGAACTGCTGGAGTCGTCCCCCGACCGGTGTTATATGGTCCGGGGCAGTGACAAGACGTCACTGTTTGGTATTTGCGGAGGACCTGGTGTTATTATTTCCACGTCCTCTGCCTTTGGCGCTGTTACCACGGTATCCACCTCTATTGTTCTTGTTAAAGGTGGCCTGTGCACCACCTTTATTGTATTGTGTTTGCTGAGATGTTTGCCCCCTTGACGGCCCTCTACCTCCTGAGCGAGGAAAAGAACCCCCTCTGAACTGTTGAGACTGCAAGGCCCCCATAGACTTAGCCGTCTCGGTGTCCTTCTTGATCTTCTCAAGAATCGTGTCAACGTCAGGCCCAAACAAGAAATCTAGGTTAACGGGGTGATTGAGCAAACTTGTTTGTATTTCTGGCTTAAACCCTGAAATTCGTAACCATGCCTGCCTCCTTAGCATTACACTGGTGTTAATGGCCCTGGCTGCAGTGTCTGCTTAATCTAGGGCACACTTGATAGAAGCGTTTGATATCAGTTTCCCTTCCTGAATCAACATTTCCGCCCCCTCTCTATATGCATCAGGCAAGTGTTGCAACAATTGCTCCAGGGTGTCATAGTGAGCCCTATCGTATCTAGCCAGTAGAGCTTGAGTATTGGCTATTCTCCAAATATTCGCTGCCTGCGCAGCAACCCGTTTCCCAGAGGCTTCTAACACTTTAGATTCTTTGTCTGGGGGAGGAGCATCACCACTTGTTTGTGAGTTCGCCCTCTTCCGGGCATTGGAGACCACCAAAGAGTCCAATGGCAATTGACCCCTTATATACGTAGGGTCCATAGGAGCAGGCCTGTATTTCTTTTCAATACGTGGGTTCCCCACCCTTGCTCTGGTTGTGTCCTTGAAAATGTCATTGGCGTGCTTAAGGACACCCTTCAGCATCGGCAGCGTCTTCACTGACATGTCCGACGTAGAGAAGGTATCAAACAGGAAGTCCTCCTCAACCGGGTCCGCATGCATGACCACATCGTGGTTCAGCGCTGCCCTTTCAATTAGAGCGTTGAACGCCGCAGAATCCTCTGCTGGGGCCGTCTTCACTTGGTAAGACTGGGTGTCCGCCGTGCCTTGATCTTCGAGCACATCCTGCGAGTCATCCTGATTAGATTCATCAGGATAGTTGAATTGCTTGTCATTCTGGTCATCCCCCCCACCATCCTCAGTGCGTGTGGGGGAATGAGTAAAGGCTTGTCCATAAGGCCTTACGGACTCGAAAAGGACTGGCGAGGAAGCAGAGTCTCTTTTCCTTTTGAGTGGAATTTGATAGGATTCCATCGGCTTCTCCGGCAAGATCTTCCGTTTGAAAAGGGTGAGTCTTCCGGTTGCATAGTCAATGTACAACTTCTTTGAGCTTTCAGAAGAAGGTGGAGTGGAACCGACGCCTTCAAGAGTGGCGGTCGTTCCCTTAAGTTTTGACATCATTTTACCAGGGCCGGTGCCCTGTGCCGGCTTAGTAGTTTTAGGTCTTGCAGTCGGAGGCAGTCCAAACACTATAGGTGGGGGCCCCGATGGCTGTTTGACTTTTTTCACGGCCATCGCCGACTTCGAGCCAGGTGTTGCGCTGGGATCCCCAAAATGGCCGCGGGTTGATGCGTCACGTTCCAACGAGGCCATTTTGTGCTTGTCTTCGAGAGCCTTCACCAGCATCAACTGGTATGCATTCGGACTGAGGGGTGGCTGCGACTCAAGTCCGTCTTCGGTGTCCACGCCCCCGAGGGCAGCCTTAGATGACGTCGCACCGTCTCTTCGGGCCTTTGGCACCTTCTTGGATGTACCGATCTTCAGGGTGGCACCCTTCCGTAACCCCGAAGGGGCAATGACACTCTGAGCCTTCTTAGGATCCGATGGAACGAGGCTTCGCGAAACAAATACTGGTTAGACCAGTTTCAGTTTCGGTTTCGATTTGTCTTTAGTCAGTTTCGATTTCGTTTTCGAAGGCGTACCCACCGAAGGCTCTGAAGTATTCTTAGCCGGGCAAGGTTGCGGGGCTGTAGAATGAGCAGAAAGACCTTGGCAAAGGCCTTCCGGCGATGCTTCGACCTGAGCCGTTGACAAGACAGTGTCACTTTCGACCCCAAAATGTTCGGGCGGGTCTTGCTCATCGCTGGAGCCGCCCTCTGCGGCTCCAATAGCCATACCGTCGTCTCTTACCTCGACGGCTTCATCGTCTTCGATGTGTTCATCGTCTACCTCTTCTCCGTAGGAAGAATCTTGACAGGAGACTGGGTCGGAGAAGTGCTCCGGTTCCTCCTATTGGACGCCCTCGTCGTCCCCAGCCTCGAAGATATCCTCCACATCCGACACCCTCCGCGCCGGTAGTTAGTCTCGCCTCACGTCGAAGAGCGAGCGCCTCTTCCGACCTGAATTTCGAACAGGCCAAGCAACTCTCCTCGTCGTGGTCTGGAGACAGACATCTGTTGCACACAGGGTGCACGTCTGAGAGAGGGTACTTCGCGTTACAGACTGGGCAACGTTTAAACGGGGCCTGGAATTCCATCGTCAATGTCAATCTTCAATCGGGCCTAAAAAGCTGGGAGCACACGTGCTCAAGTATCCGGGAACCGGATAAGTTAACTCAGAACCGAACAAAGTACAATACCGACGCTTAAAGAGGCCTTTTGCCCTGAAGAAAAACAAGTTTTTCCTATAGGTTCCGAACAAGAGTCACGGAACACATCCGAACCCAATGGCGGAAAAAAACAATCTGAGGATGGAGAGATGGCCATGCGCACTGTAGTCCAGGCGAGGAGCCACCTATCTTGTGATACTTCAAAAGACTCATCCAGGACAACAAGGTGCAACCATACAGACCCAACACTAGGCGGCGATCTATGCACAAGATATGAATTTAGCGGCCCACAAGCCTCGAACATAAGGTCTCTATTCCCTTGTCTTAGCTGTAATAGTTCGCGATCTGCGGACAGAGTCACCAGTGGCGGCTGGTGACATTTGAAATTGGTGTGGCGTAAAATTGGCGGTGGAGAAAAAAATACAGGAACAAACACCACACAGTACCATACAAAGAATAGAAACCAACCCCACATCAAAACTAATGCAGCGCGCTATGTGAAAGTGAACTCAGCATGTTCATAAAGTGATCACATATTTTAGAAAATATTCATTTCGTGAAACCATCATGCAGTGTTAGACGCTTAGCTTATGAGTAGCTTCAAATAGAATGAAAACAAAACAGGTATTACAGCAAATTTTGCCTGCAGCGGGCACCAATGCATTGTATATTCCATACCTTGCAAATACATATACAGGGTAAATTTACGCGATGAAAACTGCCCAGATTTGAAAATGTGGGATACTATTTTTTTTCAGCTGAAAAACGCTAATGAGGGCCACTTTCATTTTAATGCCCATATGTATTTGCTGTGCTAGTCCGACCCTGGCTGTTCCACGTATTCCGAGTGAATTTATCAATAAATAACACATGACTCAACCCCCAGTGGCTCCAATTGCCCTGTTGGTCCAGTGTCACTCCGAACTGAGGGAGTTCTTGCTGGGTCGGAGGTGCACTCACACGGAGCTGTTTACATAACATGCTCGCCGTGCAAACCGTAGCAGCCCTCTCAATTGACTCCATTGACGCCATTTAAACTTATTTTAATTAATGTTTAACCTATCACAAATACTGTTTTTAACACTCCGTCGATCGTCAGCCCCTCCTTTTCCTCTCACTCCCAAATATACAATTTGGCACCAGCATGACTGAGCTAAACTGTGTGAATCAGACGAGTGACGAAGGTGCTGGTGCTGACAAGTTTCTGTCTAGTCAGAGGCCAGTCACTCCTCTGATGTCCCTACTTGTTTGGTGTGCAGGGGAACGCCAGTTCTCTTGTGTCAGTGAATTAACGAGACACGCGTTTGTGCCTGCTTACTGCACTATGACTATGAGAGATGGAAACAAGCATACAAACTACTGCGACAAACGGATGAGAGAAACTCACACTTTATTTACTTGGAACTTTTATACAGAATGCAAAGCATGACTGTATTTTCGGCTGAATTGGGTTAAATGTTACAACTCATTTACACACAGTCACAGAGGCCCTTATTTAAGGCAATCCAAGGAACGTGCCAACAATGTACAGTCTTCAGAGTTTATTCGATGTTATATTGTTTTCATTTTTAATTATTATGTATGCACATGCACGATGGCACTCACCACATGGGAAGGAAGTCGGAACGGGAAACCAAGAGAGCAAGGGCAGGTGGCACGGCGACATCGAGGTCCCACCTGCCCCATCACAGTCAGGCACGGGTTGCCAAACACAGCCGCAAGAAGAGCTCAGAGCATCCATAGAAGCACCAAGCACCTGCACGCCACTGCCAATGGACCAGAGCCGGCGCACAAGGAGGTATGCATGAGCTGAGCATCCCGGGTGACAGGGTAAAGGAGTCCCGGAGCGTGGCGCAACACAAACCACCTCAACCCCCAGACTAGAGAGCTTCTTCTGCACCCCTCTGAAACCCGCCTCCTTAACAAAATCCCCCTCACTCCGAAGCCTGCAGAGACAGGCAACATTTAAATACTTAAGTATAATTTACATGCGATATGCGAAAATAATACATTATAAAATATTATATAAAACGTACCTTGGCTTCCCGCGCTGACTCCCGAGACAGCAGACTTCCGACTCCCGCCGTCCTGGATTTTGAATGTGACTGACGTGGTCTGGGCTCTCGTCACCAGGAAGGCTGCAGGCAACCTCCCTCCCCTCCACCGCAGCCAGCACCGATTGGTTCGGACGGCTGCCCCAACAGCGTCATTTCTCTCAGTCTGTATGCTGCAGAGAACGGAGAGGAGGAAGCGGAGTACTTAATTGCTGTATCCTATCTACTTTATCAGAGAGCATTGCAGTGGCATTCCTAGCTTCAGTTAAATCTGTTTGCATCTGAACAATAACCCTCATTAAATCATCCATGGTGGCCATAATGTCAAAACTCTCAGACCGGGAGGAATATTATTTGTGGGCTCACTATTCTGTCAGGTTGCTTCTTCCTCAGGGTCTAGAGTGATGATATAAGGGGCCCACCTCTCAATACCTCCAACTATGATTGTAATGATTACACAGAGTATTGAAGTGATTAAGCGGGTGGAAAGGGAATTAGGAAGGGAACAGCTGGGAAGGAGATCTGAAAAGGAAAAGTTATTCGCAAACAAAAATTCACGCACTTTCCTTCCAATCAGGAACTAGCTTAAGAGCTTCGTGGCTTGTGTTTATTCAGACTATCAGACCCTTAGTTGACCTTTCTTAGATCCGCTATATTGTGGCGATAATACTTCACTTCATTATCAACTGCTCAAAGGCATAAGCGGCAGAATTTGGTTTAGGTCTTTCTATGACTAGGTTTTCAATCACCTAAACAATCAGTGTCTTATATTTCCTTATTTTATGTGACTTTAAAAGTGTTCCCAAAAACATTCATGGAACTACTATAGAACAAGAATTGCACTCGTGAATATGGTAATGAGCTAGAGAAAACATGCATAGAATTTCTACTGAACAATAATCACACTCGTGAATAAGGTAAATGATCTTGAAAATCAAATTGAATGTTCCTAATAATTCACTGAAATGGTTTTAACAAGATTCGCAATCTTACCTGTAGAGTGGACCTCTGTCTCCTTTCTCTCACTCTGCTCCTTCACTCGTTTTTCTATCCTTTCTATCTTTCACCTTTCTGCATCTCTGCTCTTTTGTGCGTTATTTCTGCCCATTTTCCCTTTCTCTCCCTCTGCTCCTTCACTCGTTTTTCTACCCTTTCTATCTTTCACCTTTCTGCACCTCTGCTCTTTTGTGCCTTATTTCTGCCCTTTTTCCCTTTCTCTCCCTCTGCTCCTTCACTCGTTTTCACAAGTTTTTCCACCCTTTCCATCTTTCACCTTTCTGCCCTTTTCTGCATCTCTGCTCTTTTGTGCCTTATTTCTGCTTTTTTCCCCCTTTTTTCTTTATCCCTTCTTTCCTCCCTTTACCTTTCCCTGCCGCTGCTGCCCCTCCCCCCCCCAGCGCGACCGGCCTAATCCAGCTCCTCTCCCCGCTCCCGCCTCCCAGCTGTCCAGCCCTCCCCGACCCCTACTTAATGGCGGCCACTGCACGGCCACGCAGCGGCCACGGGCGCACCGCTGGTGCACCGAAGGCGCGTCAAAGGAAAGCACGTCTGCGCCCGTCCGTGACCAGCACCAGGAACCCTGGACCTCCGCCTGCCAACGCTACGACCCAGCAGCAATCCACGCACTCAACCCAGGCTGCAACAACAATTGCAAGCTAGCCTCACCAGCCGACACCCATGGACCCTTCAGCTGTCACCGCTGCCGGCACACCTGCAGCACCGCCAAGAACACGGATCGAGCACAACCCGCCCACAAGAACACAACCGAACCGAAGACCCTGCAATGCATCCTCCTCAAGGTCCGATCCCTCCACAAACACGCCACCGAAATCTGGGACCTCCTCGACAGCACCACCCCGGACGTAGCATTCTTCACCGAAACCTGGACCAACGCCACCTCGGGACCGGACATCGCCATCGCCATCCCCCAAGGATACAAGATCTCCAGGAAGGACCGCCCCACCCACCCAGGAGGAGGAATCGCCATTGTCCACAAATTCAGCCTCCGCCTGAGCACACTCCCTGACGAGTCCACAAAACTGATGGAACACCTTCACTTCAAGATACTGGCCAGCCCCACCGCCGCCCTCCGAGGAACCCTCATCTACCGACCCCCTGGACACCGCGGACCCTTTGCCAACTCCATCACGGACATTATCTCCCCGCAGGCCATCGCATCCACCAACTACACCCTGCTGGGAGACCTCAACTTCCACCTTGACAATCAACTGGACCCCGACACCACATGCCTCCTGGACAACCTCCACAACATTGGACTCTGCCAGATCATGACCGAGCACACGGACTCAGCAGGACACACCCTCGACCCCCTCTTCACTACAGGAAACTCCATCACCTTCAGCCACACCACCGATCTCCCATGGACCGACCATCGTTGCGTCCACTTCACCTTCAGAACACACACCATCCACAGACACCAGCACCTGCTTCCACAAAGAAACTGGACCAAAATCACCGACGACCAGCTCACCTCCTCACTCAACAACTCCACCCCAACCATCGCTGAAAACGACGACCCCAAAACCGCAGCCCGAACCCTGCATAGATGGATCTCGAACAGCACCAACACCATAGCCCCCCTCAAGAAAAACAACAATTCCCGTGCCAAGCAAGCTAGCTGGTTTACCACCGAACTTCGAGAGTCCAGGCGCACATGCCGCCGCCTCGAAAAGGCCTGGAGAAACACCAAATCCACAGAAGCCCACAACAACTTCAGAGCCGCCACCAACGCCCACCATCAACTCATCAGAGAAACGAGGAAAAAAGCGATTGAAGACAGAATCTCCACCCACGCACACAACAGCAAGGAACTCTTCAGCATCATCAAGGAGTTCGCCCAACCCACCTGCGAGTCTACCGACATCCCTCCCTCACAAGACCTCTGCGACAAACTCAGCACCTTTTTCCACCACAAAATCAAGAGCATCTATGACAACTTCGACGAAGACAACCAACACACTGAACCCTCATGAACCACCCCCGACACCCGGAAACCAGCGATTGATGACTGGACAGCCCTCACCAACGAAGACACACTGAAGACAATGAAGTCAATCCACTCAGGAGCCCCCACGGACCCCTGCCCCCAACACATCTTCAACAGAGCCGCCGATACCATCGCACCCATGCTCCACCACACCATCAACCGCTCCCTGGCGACCGCCTCGTTCCCCGACGAGATCAACCACCTCCTAAAGAAACCCTCAGCGGACCCCACCGACCTCAAAAACTACAGACCCATCTCCCTGCTCCCTTTCCCAGCGAAAGTCATCGAGAAAGCCATCAACAGCCAACTTGCCACATTCATTGAAGAACACAACATCCTCGACTCCTCCCAATCCGGCTTCAGAAAAAACCACAGTACCGAAACCGCCCTCCTCGCCACAACAGACGACATCCGCACCCAACTGGACAAAGGAGAAACAGTAGCCCTCATCCTCCTAGACCTATCAGCGGCGTTTGACACAGTCTCCCACCGCACCCTAATACGCAGACTCTATGACGCAGGAATCCAGGACAAGGCCCTCGACTGGATCTGCTACTTCCTCTCCGGCAGGACGCAACGGGTCAGACTCCCCCCCTTTCGTCTCAGACCCCACACCTACCACCTGCGGAGTCCCCCAGGGCTCCTCCCTCAGCACCACGCTCTTCAACGTCTACATGGCTCCACTTACCCCCATCGTCAGAACCTACGGACTCAACATCGTGTCATACGTAGACGACACCCAGCTCATCCTCTCCCTATCCAACGAGCCCAACACAGCCAGACGCAACTTTCGAGAAGGCATGGAAGCAGTCGCCAAATGGATGAAAAACAGCTGCCTACAACTAAACACCAACAAAACAGAAGTACTCATCATGGGCCCAAACCCCGACGCCTGGAGCGACACCTGGTGGCCCACCGCCCTCGGAAACCCGCCAACCTCCACAGACCACGCACGCAACCTGGGAATCATTCTGGACTCTGAGCTCAAAATGGACCGCCAGATCAACTCTGTCTCATCTTCCTGCTTCCACACCCTACGCCTCCTTCGTAAGACCTTAAAAATGGATCCCCCTCGAACACCGAAAGACAGTCACTCACGCCCTGGTCACCAGCAGACTCGACTACGGCAACGCATTCTACGCCGGAATAAACAAAAACCTCATCCGCAAGCTACAGAACATTCAGAACGCTGCCGCAAGACTGGTCCTCAACCTGCCAAAACACTGCCACATCTCCCAGCACCTGCGCACACTCCACTGGCTCCCCGTCGAGGCGAGAATCACCTTTAAGATGCTCACCCACGCACACAAGGCCCTCCACGGCACCGGACCAGCATACCTGAACAGCCGGCTCAAATTCCAGGCACTCCCAAAGGACCCTACGATCAGCCCAGCTCTCCTACGCCGTGGTCTCGCGCACCAGAAAGACCAGATCGGGAGGCCGCTCCTTCTCCTTCCTCGCCGCCAAAGCATGGAACGCCCTTACACTCCACCTCAGACAGACAACATCGCTCCCCATCTTCGCAAGAAACCTCAAAACCTGGCTCTTCGACAGATCCCCTCCTTGATGGAATGGAACCTGCACCCCCCCCCCACCCCACCCCTAGCGCCTTGAGACCCTTATGGGTGAGTAGTTGCGCTTTAACAAACTCCTGATTGATTGATTGAATCTACTTCTGAATCAGGGTTAGTGACAGGTAATCCCCCCAAAAGCTAGCCTCACCGGGAGCCCATTAAGAAGAGAAGTCTCCGCAGATTCTAAACTCCTCCTGCAGCTCAGCGAGCGTTGTAGCAGTCTTCAGGCACCCAGAACTCTCCAGCGATCAAAAGAAGAAAGCTGGCCTCGCAGAGAAACGGAGCCCCAAGATCCTCTTCCTCCTTCACCAAAAGACGCTGAATAGTGAGTGTAGGAGAGTAGGGTCTGCTATCCTATGGTCACCCCAAATTTTTGCTTTTTGCTTCACTGGTTTATGACTTAATGTGGCTGTGGGCCGGCTAATCAGACCCACAGCCTGCTGTTCTCTCTCTAAATTATTGCCAATGCACTCTAGGTGCATTACGAATTGGCCTTATAGGCCCCTGTAGAACAAGTTACTTACCTTCGGTAACGATATATCTGTAAGAAACAGTAGTTAGTATTAGATTCCTTAGAATATCCCCAGGCGTCAGTCTGGATCCGGAAACTTTTGCGTAGCAGTACCCCTGCGCGTCGGTAGGCGTCGTCTGCAGGCGTCCCCTGCGGCTCCCCGTCCGTCGTTGGCGTCGTGCGCCGTGATGACGTCGCTGGAGTATATTGACGCCGCCTCCGCGCGCTGACGTCAGTTCTTTGTACACAGCTTTTCTGCGCCAGAACACGCAGAGCCATGTAAAAAACCAACACTGGTGCCATTTGAAACTAGGGCCCTGAAAGGGATGTCCTTAACCCTAGGTATCAGTTCGCAGAACGGGGAGGATGGGTGGGGCGGTAAGGAATCTAATACTAACTACTGTTTCTTACAGATATATCGTTACCGAAGGTAAGTAACTTGTTCATCTGAAAGAAACAGGTTAGTATTAGATTCCTTACCTTAGAATAGATACCCCAGCAATACCAACCCCGGTGGTGGGTCTGCGAACCAATACAATCTTACACCAGAAAGTCCTGGAGGACAGAACGGCCAAAGAAGCCATCCCTCCGGACTTGACTGTCCAGGCAGTAGTGCTTCGCAAAGGTGTGCAGCGAGGCCCACGTAGCCGCCTGGCAAATGTCCTGCAAGGGGACTCCCCGGCCCACGGCAGTAGTAGCCGCCGTGGCCCGAGTGGAATGGGCCCTCAGCCCAACAGGAGGCTCCTTCCGAGCCAAAGAGTAGCACGCTTTGATGCACAGAACGACCCACCGAGAGATGGTCCGGTTGTGCACCGCCCGTCCCTTCTTTGCACCCACGTAGCCAACAAACAGTTGGTCATCCACCCGGAAATGGCGTGTGCGATCCATATAAAATGAAAGCGCACGTTTTGGGTCCAAACGATGGAGCCGCTCTTCATCCTTTGAAGGATGCGGAGGCGGGAAGAAGGAGGGTAAGGTGATGGACTGCCCGATGTGAAAAGCAGAGACTACTTTGGGCAGGAAAGAAGGTCTAGTTCTCAAAACCACCTTGTCTGGATGAATGGACATGAAAGGAGGTTTGACAGAAAGAGCCTGGAGCTCACTCACTCTCCTGGCAGAGGTGATGGCAACCAGGAAGGCCGTCTTTAAAGTCAGAAGACGGAGAGGACAGGAATGAAGTGGCTCAAAGGGAGCGCACATCAAGAAGGTTCGAACCAGGTTCAAGTCCCACTGAGGCATCACAAACGGAACAGGTGGATACATGTGAGTGATGCCCTTCAAGAATCTTGTTACAATAGGGGACTTGAACAAAGAAGGTTGATCAGGTAGCCTCAGAAAGGCCGAAAGGGCAGAAAGGTAGCCCTTGATAGTGCCCAGAGCAGAGCCCTGCTGGGCAAGAGAGAGAAGAAAGAGGAGAACCTCGGAAAGAGGGTCCACAGCCTTTGCTGTGCACCATGCCACAAATCTGTTCCACCGGCAGGCGTATACCGACTTTGTGGAGGGACGCCTGGCTGCCAGAATCACATCACAGACTTCAAGAGGCAAGTCAAATGGCCTCAACTGTCGCCGCTCAATCTCCACGCATGGAGGTGGAGGCTGGACAGGTTCGGGTGGAGGACCGTCCCCTGCTGCTGCGACAGAAGGTCCTCCTGAAGGGGCAGGCGGATCGGGGGACCGACTGACATGGTGAGTAGCTCGGGATACCAGTACCTTCGAGCCCAGTCTGGAGCCACAAGGATGACTTGGGTCCGGTCGCGCCTGATCTTCTTCAGCACTCTGGGCAGAAGTGGTATAGGCGGAAAGGCGTATAACAGACCGCAACTCCACTCGCGCCGAAAGGCGTCGCCGTGCGAGTGCCGTCTTGGAAACTCCAACGCGCAGAATTGACGACATTGCGCGTTCTCTTCTGTGGCGAATAGATCTAACCAAGGCTCTCCCCATTGCAGAAAGAGGCCTTGCGCCAAGTCCGAGTTCAGACGCCATTCGTGATCCATCGAGCACCAACGGCTGAGTTCGTCCGCCCTGGCGTTCAGAGAGCCCACCAGGTGTTGAACCACCAGGGTCACATCCTGATGTTCCAGCCACTGCCAGAGAAGCAAAGCCTCCTGGCAAAGGGTCCACGACCCCACCCCGCCCTGTTTGTTGCAGTACCACATGGTGGTGGTGTTGTCCGTGAACACCTGCACTACACTCCCGCCGACAAAGGGGAGGAATGCCTTCAGTGCTAGACGAATCGCCCGCAGCTCCAACAAGTTTATATGGAGCCGGGACTCCGCCGGAGACCAGATGCCTCTGATCTCCGCCTCTCCCAAGTGGCCTCCCCAGCCTTGGAGGGACACGTCCGTCACAACAACGTGCTCCGGTTGGGGAAGGGACAGGAGAGGGATCTGGCTCTGACCCAATTGCCGTCCGTAAGCCACCACTGCAGTTGTCTTGCAGTGCCCTCTGAGATCAAGACAGGGTCGGACAGGTTGCCCTGATGCTGGGCCCACTGAAACTTCAGGTCCCACTGCAGAGCCCGCATCCGCCACCGGGCGTGATGCACCAGAAGGATGCAGGAAGCCATCAGCCCCAGCAGCCGCAGTGTCAACCTGACCGAAACCCGGGATAACGGCTGAAAGATGGGGATCAAAGCCTATATATCCTGGACTCGCCGTTCGGGAGGATAAACTCGAAACTGCGCCGAGTCGAGAACCGCTCCGATGAAAAGGAGCTTTTGAGAGGGGCACAGGTGTGATTTCGGCACATTGATGGAGAACCCCAGCTGGTGCAGGAGGTCTACCGTCATCTGAAGGTGGTGGACGACTGTCTGGGGCGAGCCAGCCTTCAACAACCAATTGTCTAGGTAGGGTAAGACTGAAACCCCTAACCTGCGCAGATGGGCTGCGACCACCGCCATCACCTATGTTAACACCCGTGGGGCGCTGGTAAGGCCGAAGGGGAGCACGATAAACTGAAAGTGCTCGTGACCTACCGTGAACCGCAGGTAACGCCGGTTGGCCAGCAGGACGGGGATGTGAAAATACGCATCCTGCAAGTCCAACGCTACCATCAAGTCTTGCGGGTCTAGAGCAGCCAAGACCTGAGCCAAAGTCAACATCATGAACTTCTCCTTCCGGAGGAAGCCGTTGACGTTCCTTAGGTCCAAGATAGGACGTAGGCCCCCTTTGTCCTTCTTGGGTACCAGAAAGTAGTGGGAATAACAACCACGCCCTACTTCCGGCCCAGGAACGCGCTCGATGGCCCCCTTGGCCAAGAGGGCCGTAACTTCCTCCTGCAGAAGCGTCAAGTGGTCCCCTGACACACGGTGGTTCTGCGGTGGCATGGCTGGAGGACTGGTCTCGAAGGGGAGGGAGTAGCCCCTTCGGACGATCTGCAGCACCCACCTGTCCGAGGTCATGGTGCGCCAGTGGGAGTGGTGATGGCGAACCCTGCCACCCACTGGAGTCACATGGGCCTGAAAGCACGGACTAGGAGGGCTTTGAGGCGGATGCTGCGGGGGAAGGTGTGGTCTGACCTCGCTGTTGTCCCCGACCGCCTCCACAGCGGTTTCCATGGCCGCCACCGCGTTGATAATTTTGTTGCGGCGCGTGGCTGGCAGCACGTGTGGGACCGCCCCTTCCTTGGCCACGAAAGGAGCGAAACAAACCCATTTGCTGGCGCTGGGTCGAGAGACCCAAGGACTTGGCCGTGACCCTGGAGTCCTTGAAGCGCTCCAGCGCGTGGTCCGCTTTGTCGCCAAACAGGCGACTGCCATCAAACGGCATGTCCATCGAAGCATTCTGGACGTCTGCCGAAAAGTTGGCGGATCTCAGCCAGGCGTGGCGACGAATCGCCACCGTCGTGGACATCGCTCTGCCCAGCAAGACCACACCTGATGGAGTACCTCGCTGCGTCTCGGCCTTCAATCATAGCTTTGCCGAGTTTTGCCCGTACCTCCGGAGGGCATTCTGGCAGCAAGTCCGTGACCGTATCCCACAGGGAGTGGGTGTAGCGGCCCAAGAGGCATGCGGTGTTGCAAGACCGCAGTCCCAGACTCAGGGACGAGAAGACCTTTTTACCATACTGGTCGTACCTCTTGGATTCCCTGTTGGGCGGGGCCGACAGGAATGCGGTCTGGGAAGTCGAGGCCTGGATCACCAGACTCTCAGGGGTGGGATGGGTGGACAGGAACTTGGGGTCATCCGTACACGGACGGTGGCGTCTGGCCACGTTCCTATCAACAGGCGAACCTTAAGCTAGCCTGGACCACGTGCCCAAAAGAACGTCAGACAAGGCCTCGTTGAACGGCAGCAGTGGCTTCTGTGGGCATGACTGCGGTTTGAGGACCTCAGTGAGGTTTTTAGTCCTCACGGCCGCGACGGGGAGCACAAGGTTTAAGGCCTTGGCAGCCCTCATCAATACCACTGAATAAGCTGCCCCCTCCTCCGTAGCCACGGTAGGAGGCGTGACAAAGCCAGGGTTAGGGGATTCATCCAGACCACTGGCGTCACCCAAGTCACCTGCCCAGTCCACATTGGACTGACACTCACGTGTCAGAGGGTCCTCAGACTCGTCCCAATCCTCTCCGTAATCTACCTCCTCATCATATTCGGGATCAACACAGTAGACCGGCTCCTCGGGGTTCATGGGCCCCATCGGCGTCGGACTCGGCGACGCCGGTCCGGCTCCGTGGCCGGAGTCGGAGAGGGTTTGGGGCCGGCGCCGCCCGGGGCCGGCGCCGCCCGGAGCTGGCGCCGGAGGACCGGCGCCGCGCGGGGAAGGCGTCGGGGGTAACCCCGATGGGATCGGCGCCGGAGAGGTCGGCTGGCCAGCCGGCATCGATCCTGAGGGCCCCTGCGGCGCCGGGACCGGAGTCGTCGGCGGCGCCGGGGCCGGAGCACCCGGCGGCGTCGGGGCAGGAGCACCCGACCAGCTAGGGCCCTCAGACGGAGGCACCGGGCCCGAAGGCGCCGTAGGCCCCGTCGGAGGAGACAGCTTCCTCATGGCCATGAGGAACTCCTCTATCTCCTCTGGCATCGCTCCTTGCCCAGGGACCGTAGGGTATGGAGCAGGCCGCGCCGGCGACTCATGCGGAGCCGCGGCGGTGGGGCCACCCGAACCCCCGGCCGCATCGTGCGAGCGTCGGGGGGAGACTTCTTGTGTTTCCTACCTGAGGAACCGGAGGAATGGTGACGACTTCCGGAGCGTTCGTGGCGGCTCCGCGACCGCTCCCTCGACCGCTCCCTCGACCTCCGGCCGGACCGGGACCTCTCTCAACGCGGGGCCGACACCCGCAGCTCGAGCAGCTTGCGGGACCGCTCCCGCCTAGCTTTACTCGTCAAGGCCCGGCAATCGACACAGGCGTCCACGTCGTGGTCGGGGCCCAGGCACCGGAGGCAGAGTCGGTGATGGTCCGTGACCGACATCGTGCGGTCGCAGTCATCACAGTTCTTAAAACCAGGCATCCTACCGGCACCGTAATGAAGAGATCAAAAAGGATAAAAAAACTTTGGTCAAAAAAGACCGGAGTACTGCTCTTCCCGGATCTGCGCTAACTGGCGCGGAAAAAAGAAGAACTGACGTCAGCGCGCGGAGGCGGCGTCTATATACTCCAGCGACGTCATCACGGCACACAACGCCAACGACGGACGCGGAGCCGCAGGGGACGCCTGCAGACGACGCCTGCGACGCGCAGGGGTACTGCTACGCAAAAGTTTCCGGATCCAGACTGACGCCTGTGGATATTCTAAGGTAAGGAATCTAATACTAACCTGTTTCTTTCAGATACAGTGTACCATAGGTACCCAGGGCATAGGTGCATCCAAGGCCTACCAGGGGCTGCAGCATGTATTGTGCCACCCCTGGCCTGGCCTCCATATTTGACACAACTGGCTGATCACTCAGCTGGGGTAAGTTTGTGTAATCACCTCTTGCTTAGATATAGTATCCCTATATCTAACCTTAACTGGACACATGTTAACCCGTAAGCCATAACTATGGAAGGCCCCTGCAATCCTGGGGGCAGAGTGCATGGTTTCATGTGAGATGGTGCTCTAGCATGAGCTGAGTCTGTCTGCAGCTGTCGGGAACAACTCCCTTAGCTGTTCCGGGATATTGCCATACCATATACTCTTAAGTGCATTATAATCCTCGCGGTTATATGCTAACTTTTTTTGGGCTTTATCAAAACATGTCGAGTAAGGTGTCATATGATTTGGAATACTATCCCCTCGACAATTCTGTCGACGGGGATAGCATTCCACCCTTCTAGAGGGACACGACATGTACATAGCCTTAACCCCGGTTAAAGTTAACCAGAGCCTCAGCATCACAAAATGGATGCTGCCACCACAGACACAAGTCTGACCTCCTGCTGCTGGGAGTCCTTCCAGCGAGGGAGGCTTGGACAAAGGGTTTCCTGCCTTGGGAGGTGCGAGCACCACCCCAGACAGGATTTTGTGTATTAGGTAGGACAGGGCTGAATAGATTGAGACATGCCCGGGGCACACAAGGTGTCCCCGTGCATAAGCCAGTCCAAACCGGTCCTGGGACTTTCCAGACCCAGGCCTGGCGAGGAGCTGCACAAAGTAAAGGGGGTGTAACCGCCCCCCTTCCTGGTCCCACCCAGAGGAGGGACCTAGTAGGTGATCCACCCCTCAGATTGGGAATAAGAGTTGGAGCAGTGCCATAGCATCTCAGATCATCCTGAAATCAACTTTAAATGAAGAAGACGCCGGACTTCGACATTCTGCTGCACAGAAGACTGAAGAGCATCTCCCTTGTGGCCAAGGAGTGGCCACCCTGTGAACACAGGCACCATCCAGCAACTCGACGTCTGCTTTGCCGCCGCCTCCTGCCGGAGCCCGATCCCAGAGCCTGATAAGACCCAGACTCCCAGACTTCTCACCGCCCGATCCACAGTCCCTGCAAAGAAGGGACCCGTGGAGGCACGGAGAGACGTGGGACCGGACCACTTGGAAGACACCCGAAGAGCTGACTGCGCAGCATCCGAGGCACCCTCGACGTTGTGCTTTAGGGACTGAGAAGCCCCACCACCGAGCAGCCCTTCCACCGAAGATCAGGCCCCCAGCATCTCCACGATCTGCGTGGGGCCCTTTTGCGTTGTGCAACTCGACGCGCCATCCCGGCCACTAGCCACGTGGTCAGCGGCCATCTTGGCGACGAAAACTACAAACTACACTGCAGGTCTGGTTGCTCCAGATTTGCCCTCGCTCCTGTAGAAAGGAGCACCCGCTCTGACCTTGCTGGTCCGAGTGATAAGCCTTTTTCGATTCCTGCGTGGCTTGCATTAGCCAAGACCTGTTTGCTCCAATCAAGTTGCCGACACCGCCAACAGCGAGACGCCTGCGTGGGACAACTCGTGATTGACTCCTGGACGTTCTCGACCTCTTCGGGTCCACGTGGCTGCAGAGAGAAGCTACTCCTCAACGTCTGTTTGCACCCGACATCGCCTGGTTCCAATCTGGTTCCACGGTAGTCACTAGCTAGTGACTTTGAACATTGTCCCCTCTGCTTTCAGGTCTTCACAACTTCACATCCACCCTTGGATCCAACGGAAGTCTTCTCATCGTGCCGCCTGCAGCATCTTTAGCTCCAAGCACCATCGACCAGCGTGACGAAACCCGACACTACTTCGACCCTATGCACCCGCGTCCAGTGGGTGAGGTAACTCAGCAACGCCGGTGTTCCCACACTGGTACACACCTCTAGTGTCTGTGTCTTAAGTTTCGTTCCTCTAGGTCACTCGGAAGGTTCCTAAATAACTAACTTTGCAACTTTTACGCACCATAGACTTAACATTGGTGAATGCGTGCACTTTAAACACTGCACCCGAGTCCCGCGGGCCTTTCCCGACTTAGTCACTGCTAGTCCCGATCAGCTCCAGCGATTCCCTTTTCGATTGGTATCTCTTATACCACTTTCTTAGTATATGGTTTAGGTGGCCCCTAGGGCTCATCCATATTGTGCAACTTTTGTGTATTTTAAACTGTCTTGTGGTTAACGCTTGTGCTTCTGTGCTCATAAAGAGCCAGGGGATATTTCTAGTTAATAAATCTATATATGTGGTGTCCTTTCATTTGGTATTGAAGGGGGTTGTATATGGTAAAACAGCTTGCTTCACATGCCTTTCAGAGTTTAGCCTAAGACTGCTTTGTCCACGCTACCACTCGGATAGCTGGTCTATAAGGTTGACTTACAACCAATCATCATAAGGGTTGCTTGGCATGGTACAAGGTGATCACTAGAACTAGTGAGCATCATATACCAGGCCAACTTCTCACAGTGAGCACGGGGAACTGGGCGCGGCCGCTGACGTCATCGTAGGCACGCCTGTGCCGAACCTCACGCATCTCGCGTGAGATGCCAAATCTCACGCATCTCGCGTGAGCTGCAGAACCTCACGCATCTTGCGTGAGCTGCCGAACCTCACGCATCTCGCGTGAGCTGCCGAACCCCACGCATCTCGCGTGAGCTGCCGAACCCCACGCATCTCGCGTGAGGTGCCAGACCTCACGCATCTCGCGTGAGATGTCAAATCTCACGCATCTCGCGTGAGATGTCAAATCTCACGGATCTCGCGTGAGCTGCCAAATCTCACGCATCTCGCGTGAGATGCGTGAGATGTCAAATCTCACGCATCTCGCGTGAGATGCCAAATCTCCCGCATCTCGCGTGAGATGTCAAATCTCACGTATCTCGCGTGAGATGCCAAATCTCACGCAGCTTGCTTCACATGCCTTTCAGAGTTTAGCCTAAGACTGCTTTGTCCACGCTACCACTCGGATAGCTGGTCTATAAGGTTGACTTACAACCAATCATCATAAGGGTTGCTTGGCATGGTACAAGGTGATCACTAGAACTAGTGAGCATCATATACCAGGCCAACTTCTCACAGTGAGCACGGGGAACTGGGCGCGGCCGCTGACGTCATCGTAGGCACGCCTGTGCCGAACCTCACGCATCTCGCGTGAGATGCCAAATCTCACGCATCTCGCGTGAGCTGCAGAACCTCACGCATCTTGCGTGAGCTGCCGAACCTCACGCATCTCGCGTGAGCTGCCGAACCCCACGCATCTCGCGTGAGCTGCCGAACCCCACGCATCTCGCGTGAGGTGCCAGACCTCACGCATCTCGCGTGAGATGTCAAATCTCACGCATCTCGCGTGAGATGTCAAATCTCACGGATCTCGCGTGAGCTGCCAAATCTCACGCATCTCGCGTGAGATGCGTGAGATGTCAAATCTCACGCATCTCGCGTGAGATGCCAAATCTCCCGCATCTCGCGTGAGATGTCAAATCTCACGCATCTCGCGTGAGATGCCAAATCTCACGCATCTCGCGTGAGATGCCAAATCTCACGCATCTCGCGTGAGATGCCACATCACACGCATCTCGCGTGAGATGCCACATCACACGCATCTCGCGTGAGATGCGTGAGACTGAATGTTGATTTACTTGTGACAGTCCAACAATAAAATCCAACGAAATATGATCCCATGGTTTAGTGGGCATAGGTAGAACTTGTAACAAACCTTTTGGTTTCCTATGATTGGTTTTAAACCAAGCACAGGTTTCACAGTCTCGAGCCATATCGTAGACGTCTTGTTTAATTGTTGGCCACCAAAATGATTTTTGAAGTTTTTCCATAGTCTTTTTAGGTCCAGGATGTCCTGCCAACGGGAGGGAGTGTAACCAACTGAACGCTGTTTCTTGTAATTTCTTAGTGGGTAGATACACTTGTTTTCCATGAAATGGTATTCCTTCCTTGATGGATTGGGTTGTATCTTGTTTTAACCATTGTGCCCATAACGAAGGAGGAAAACTTTCATGGAGATCATCAAGGAACTGATCTGCTGTCAAAACACAGATTACTTTGTCGGGATTGATTATGGCTTGAGGAACCCCTTCACATTTGTGTAATAAGGAATCTTTTCTGGAAAGCGCATCAGCTTTTTTGTTATCTTGTCCTGGACGATAGGTCACAATAAAGTCATATTCGGCGAAGAACATCATCCACCGTAATTGACGTGGAGTTAATATTCTTGCAGAACTCATAAATTGTAAGTTTCTGTGGTCTGTGTAAACAGTCACTGTGAATCGTGCCCCCAAAAGATAATGCTTCCATTCTTTGAAAGCGTCATTTATGGCAAGCAGTTCCTTTTCAGCTATAGTATAGTTCTGTTCAGCTGGATTCAGCTTTCTTGACATGTACACCACAGGATGCATTTGACCAGTGTTTTGTTTTCTTTGAGAGAGGATGGCATCAATAGCTACATCCGAGGCATCGGCTTCGATAATAAAGGGTTCCCGAACATCTGGATGTATCAAAATCGGAGCTCCTGTATAGGCTTGCTTCAAAGTGCGAAATGCGTTATTGGCTTCAGGAGTCCACTCAAATTTTACCTTCTTTCGTAGCAACCGAGTGATTGGTGCCACTACAGCGGAGAAATGGTCTATGAAGCGACGATAAAAATTTGCAAACCCTAAAAAACATTGTACATCAGGCACTGAGTTTGGGATAGGCCATTCTGCAACTGCTTGTATCTTTCTGTCAGTCATTTTCATGCCAGTAGGTGTAAGAAGAACTCCCAAAAATTCGACTTCAAAAACATGAAAATCGCATTTAGACAATTTGCAATAAAGGTTATATGTTCGTAATGTACCCAACACCTTCTTAACGTGACCTTCATGACTAGCTATGGAATCGGAATAGATCAAAATGTCATCTATATAAACGATGACGAAAAGGTCCAGATATTCCCGTAATACGTCGTTTATAAAAAACTGGAAAGCAGCTGGAGCGTTACAAAGCCTGAAAGGCATGACCAAATACTCAAACAGGCCATATCTGGTTTTAGACGCCGTTTTCCATTCGTCACCATTACGAATGCACATCAAATGATATGCACCACGAAGATCTAATTTGGTGTAGATCACAGCGGTCTTCACCTGGTCCAAAAGAACTGGGATCAATGGAAGGGGGTACTTGTTCTTTATTGTGATCTTATTCAATGCTCTATAAATCAATACAAGTTCTTAATTCCCCATTTGCCTTAGGAATAAAAACCAACGGAGAGGCCGCAGGTGACTTAGATGGGCGTATAAATCAGTTTTCCAAGTACTGATCAAGATATTGTCTCAAATGTTGGTTTTCTTTTTCTGATAATGCATATATCCGACAGTTAGGCACACATGAACAAGGCACAAGATCAATTTGACAGTCGTATGACCAATGAGGAGGGAGGGTCGCTGCTTTTGCTTCACTGAAGACTTCTTTAAATTCCTGATAGGGAGTTGGTAGCACGGTTTCTTTCTCTTCCGCGGTTGCAATTTGTCCCGTTGTAGATTCTTTGGTCTTTAAACATGTGGAATGACAATATTGAGAAAGAAAAACAAGTTCCCTTTTTTGCCAATCTATTAAAGGGTTATGCAAGCAAAGCCAAGGCATTCCTAAAATAAAGCCGTATTGTGGGGCTTGGATTACATCGAAATGAACTTCCTCTTTATGCTGTTGGTTATTTGTATCTATGCAGAACATCTGAATTTTAGAGGTTTGCATGGTAACAGGGCCTCCAGACAACATTTTGCCATCTACTGCTTGCACAATTTCTGGAGTGACCTTTTTCTCACAAGCAATTTGTAACCGCTGAGTGGTTTCAAAATCTACGAAATTCCCTGTTGCGCCTGAGTCTATTAGGACTTCCATTTGGTATATTTTTGAAGTCAACTGAATTTGTACTGCCAAACGGAAGTGAGATTTGTAGTTGGATACACAGGAATTTATTGAAGGGAAGGCGATGGTTCCCAAGAGATCCCCTTCTAAACATCTTGGGCACAATAGTTTCCCGACGTTTGCTCAGTTGTAGTCACAGCCACAGACTTGTTAGCACTCACAGTCTTACCTTTAGGTTTTATAGTGCAATCTTTCACGAAATGTCCCTTTCCATCACAATAAAGACATTGGCCATTTTTACGTCTATTATCTTTTTCATCTTTAGACAATAGTTGCCTAAGAGTCCCGATTTCCATTGGTTCTGTAGTTGTTTCTGAACTACTAAGTTGATTTCTGGGTTTACTGTCGAACTTCCAACTTGATTTATCATATTTTTTCCTGTCAGTTCTTCTTTCGGACAGTCTATGATCCAGACGTAAAGTTAGATTGACTAACTCTGAACAAGTAGTTGGTTGAGGATCGATTTGCGCAAGAACGTCTTTCAGATCATCTTTTACCCCTTGATAAAAGAGTGCTGCCCTCTTTTCTTCAGGCCACGAGGTTTCTGCAATTAACCTATTGAAATGTGACAAATAGGAAGGAATATGCTACTTACCAGTATGCATCTGTTCTTGGCATGTAGGGCCGCTAACATTCATATCTTGTGCATAGAACGCCGCCTAGTGTTGGGTCCTGATGATTGCACCTTGTTGTCCTGGAAGAGTCTTTTGAAGTATCACGAGATAGGTGGCTCCTCCCCTGGACTACAGTGCGCATGGGCATCCTCTCCATCCTCAGATTGTTTTTCGCCATTGTGGCAGGGATGGAGTCCAATACAATACAAGATGACCATGCTTACAAATAATTCTGACTACTACAGCTGCGACAGGCACCGGGGAGGATGGGTGGGCGATATGAATGTTAGCGGCCCTACATGCCAAGAACAGATGCATACTGGTAAGTAGCATATTCCGTTCGAGGCATGTGGGCCGCTAAATTCATATCTTGTGCATAGAATAAATAGCAGTTTCTCCCCTAGCGGTGGTTGCCCGAGCCAGCTGCAGCAGCCTGAAAAAGGGACTTAAGAACAGCCTGTCCTACAGCAGCTTGCTGCTTGGAATGTACATCAACACAGTAGTGTTTGGTGAACGTATGTATGTTATTCCATGTGGCTGCTCTACAAATGTCCTCCGTTGGAATGTTACCCAGGAAAGCCATGGATGCCCCTAACTTGCGTGTGGAATGCGCTCTTGGGGGGACTGTTAGTGTGCGTTTAGCCTTCTGATAACAAATCTGAATACACTTAACAATCCATCTGGCTATACCTGATTTGGAAATGGGTTTGCCCTTGTGCTGTGGTGAAAAAGCAACAAAGAGTTGTTTAGTCTTCCTGAAATCCCTCGTCCTGTCTATATAGTACAGGAGAGCTCGTTTGACGTCTAATGTGTGCAGTGATCTTTCTGCAACTGAGTCTGGATTAGGGAAGAAAACTGGCAGTTCAATAGTTTGATTAATGTGGAACTGAGAGACTACCTTGGGCATGAATTTAGGGTTAGTGCGTAGCACCACCCTATTCGCGTGAACCTGTATAAAAGGTTCTTGAATGGTTAGGGCTTGCAGCTCGCGAACCCGTCTCAGCGACGTGATCGCTTCTAAGAAGGCAACCTTCCAAGTGAGGAACTGTATCTCACAAGAGTGGAGAGGTTCGAAGGGAGGTCCCATCAGTCTGGTCAAAACAATATTAAGATTCCAGACCGGTGAAGGTGGTCTTCTGGGTGGAATGACTCGTTTGAGCCCCTCCATAAAAGCCTTTATGGCTGGCACTCGGAACAGTGAAAGGCGTTGCCTGTTCTGTAAGTAAGCCGCTATTGCCGCCAAATGAATACGTATAGAGCTGTATGCCAGATTGCATCTGTATAAATCTAACAGGTAACAAATAATGTTTTGTGTTGATGCATCCAGCGGGTTTATGTCATGGTTGGAACAGTAAATGACAAAGCATTTCCATTTGGCAGCATAGCAGGCCATAGTGGTAGGCCGTCTCGCCTCCTTGATGATATCCATACAATCAGGAGGCAAATTCAGATACCCAAATTCTATGACTTCAGGAGCCATATCGCAAGGTTTAACTGTTGCGGATCTGGGTGCTGAACTTCGCCATGGCTCTGGGTGAGAAGACTGGGTGTAAGACGCAGTCTTTGATGAGGCACCACGGAAAGTTCTAGGAACGTGGTGTACCATGCTTGCCTCGCCCACTTTGGAGCAACCAGGATGAGAGTCATCAAGTGCTGTCTGAGTTTCCGTGCCACCAGAGGTATGAGCGGGGCTGACGGAAAAGCGTACGCAAATCTGCCTGACCAGTTCATCCATATCGCATTGCCCTGAGACAGCGGGTGTGGGAACCTGGCGGCGAAGTTTGGGCATTTTGCGTTCTCGTTTGTGGCGAACAGGTCGATGTCTGGATTCCCCCACTGCTGGAAGTACGGTTGCAGCACCGAGGGATGAATCTCCCACTCGTGCACCTGATGGCTGTGTCTGCTGAGCAGATCCGCCATCTGGTTGTCCTGGCCCGGGAGGTGCTCCGCCATGAGGAAAATGTTCCTCTGAATGGCCCACTTCCACATGCTCTGAGCCAAGTGTGACAACTGTGGAGAGTGAGTACCTCCCTGCTTCTGAATGTAATACATGGCCGTCATGTTGTCCGTCCGGATCAACACGACCTTGCCGCACACATGTATCTTGAAAGCCTTCAGTGCCAGGAAGATTGCCATCAATTCCAGCAGATTGATGTGCATCTTCTTCTGTTGATCCGACCATAGTCCCTGCACTGTATAATGAAGGAGATGCCCCCCCCCACCCCAGGAGGGATGCGTCCGTCGTGAGCACTAATTGTGGTACAGGCTCTTGGAACGGTCGTCCCCTGCAAAGGTTGCGTGGATTCCACCAATGCAGAGAGTTGTACACACGACCGGTCACCAACACTAGGTCTTTCAATTGTCCTTGAGCCTGATTCCACTGTCGTGCTAAACACTCTTGGAGCGGACGCATGTGCAGTCTCGCGTGTGGGACTATGAAGATGCAGGAGGCCATCATGCCTATCAACTGCAGAAACACTCGTGCCTGTAGTGAGTGTTGTGGCCTGAATTTGCGAATCAGCAGTTGCATGCTGTCGATTCGCACTGAGTTCGGCTGGGCCGTAGCCGTCACAGTGTCCAACGTCGCTCCCAAGTATTGCTGTACTTGAGCGGGTTGAAGATGCGACTTGGGATAGTTCCGAGAAAATCCCAAACTGTGCAGAAGATGAATCGTGCGGGACACGTGGCTGGCGCACTGCTGGGCTGACTTCGCTTGCACAAACCAGTCGTCCAGGTAAGGGTAGACATGAATGTGTTGTCTCTGAAGGTGTGCCGCCACCGTCGCAAAGCACTTGGTGAACACTCTGGGAGCAGTGGGCACTCCAAAGGGTAGCACCTTGAACTGATAATGCTTGTTCTGTATAGTGAACCTGAGATATTTCCTGTGTGCCTGATGTATGGGTATATGGAAATATGCATCCTTCAGATCCAGAGTTGCCAGGAAATCCCCCTGACTGAGCAATGGCAGGACCTGCTGCAGAGTCAGCATATGGAAATGTTCTGAAAGGATGTATAGGTTCAAAGGTCTCAGATCCAGAATGGGCCTGAGAGACCCGTCCTTCTTTGGGACCAAGAAATAGAGAGAGTACACCCCTGTTCCGTGCTCCTCTACAGGCACCAGTTTTATGGCCCCTTTTTGCAGCATGCTGGCCACCTCTTGCTGTAATAAGGTTAAGTGCTCTGCGGACATAGGATGGTGTCTTGGTGGTATGTCGGGTGGAGTGGATGTCAGTTCTAAACAATACCCGTACTGGATAAGTTGCCTCACCCACCTGTCTGTGGTAATGCCTTCCCAGACTGGCAGGAACTGCTGGAGTCGTCCCCCGACCGGTGTTATATGGTCCGGGGCAGTGACAAGACGTCACTGTTTGGTATTTGCAGAGGACCTGGTGTTATTATTTCCACATCCTCTGCCTTTGGCGCTGTTACCACGGTATCCACCTCTATTGTTCTTGTTAAAGGTGGCCTGTGCACCACCTTTATTGTATTGTGTTTGCTGAGATGTTTGCCCCCTTGACGGCCCTCTACCTCCTGAGCGACGAAAAGAACCCCCTCTGAACTGTTAAGACTGCAAGGCCCCCATAGACTTAGCCGTCTCCGTGTCCTTCTTGATCTTCTCAAGAATTGTGTCAACATCAGGCCCAAACAAGAAATCTGGGTTAACGGGGTAATTGAGCAAACTTGTTTGTATTTCTGGCTTAAACCCTGAAATTCGTAACCATGCCTGCCTCCTTAGCATTACACTGGTGTTAATGGCCCTGGCTGCAGTGTCTGCTGAATCTAGGGCACACTTGATAGAAGCGTTTGATATCAGTTTCCCTTCCTGAATCAACATTTCCGCCCCCTCTCTATATGCATCAGGCAAGTGTTGCAACAATTGCTCTAGGGTGTCATAGTGGGCCCTATCGTATCTAGCCAGTAGAGCTTGTGTATCGGCTATTCTCCAAATATTCGCTGCCTGCGCAGCAACCTGCTTCCAAGAGGCTCCTAACACTTTAGATTCTTTGTCTGGGGGAGGAGCATCACCACTTGTTTGTGAGTTTGCCCTCTTCCGGGCATTGGAGACCACCAAAGAGTCCAATGGCAATTGACCCCTTATATACGTAGGATCCACAGGAGCAGGCCTTTATTTCTTTTCAATACGTGGGTTCACCACCCTTGCTCTGGTTGTGTCCTTGAAAATGTCATTGGCGTGCTTAAGGACACCCTTCAGCATCGGCAGCGTCTTCACTGACCTGTCCGACGTAGAGAAGGTATCAAACAGGAAGTCCTCCTCAACCGGGTCCGCATGCATGACCACAACCTGGTTCAGCGCTGCCCTTTCAATTAGAGCGTTGAACGCCGCAGAATCCTCTGCGGGGGCCCGCTTCACTTGGTAAGACTGGGTGTCCGCCGTGCCTTGATCTTCGAGCACATCAAGCGAGTCATCCTGATTAGATTCATCAGGATAGTTGAATTGCTCGTCATTCTGGTCATCCCCCCCACCATCCTCAGTGCGTGTGGGGGAATGAGTAAAGGCTTGTCCATAAGGCCTTACGGACTCGAAAAGGACTGGCGAGGAAGCAGAGTCTCTTTTCCTTTTGAGTGGAATTTGATAGGATTCCATCGGCTTCTCCGGCAAGATCTTCCGTTTGAAAAGGGTGAGTCTTCCGGTTGCAGAGTCAATGTACAACTTCTTGAGCTTTCAGAAGAAGGTGGAGTGGAACCGACGCCTTCAAGAGTGGCGGTCGTTCCCTTAAGTTTTGACATCATTTTACCAGGGCCGGTGCCCTGTGCCTGCTTAGAAGTTTTAGGTCTTGCAGTCGGAGGCAGTCCAAACACTATAGGTGGGGGCCCCGATGGCTGTTTGACTTTTTTCACGGCCATCGCCGACTTCGAGCCAGGTGTTGCGCTGGGATCCCCAAAATGGCCGCGGGTTGATGCGTCACGTTCCAACGCGGCCATTTTGTGCTTGTCTTCGAGAGCCTTCACCAGCATCAACTGGTATGCATTCGGACTGAGGGGCGGCTGCGACTCAAGTCCGTCTTCGGTGTCCACGCCCCGAGGGCACCCTTAGATGACGTCGCACCGTCTCTTCGGGCCTTTGGCACCTTCTTGGATGTATCGATCTTCAGGGTGGCACCCTTCCGTAACCCCGAAGGAGCAATGACACTCTGAGCCTTCTTAAGATCTGATAGAACGAGGCTTCGCGAAACGAATACTGGTTTGAGCAGTTTCAGTTTTGGTTTCGATTTGTCTTTAGTCAGTTTCGGTTTCGAAGGCGTACCCACCGAAGGCTCTGAAGTATTCTTAGCCGGGCAAGTTTGCGGGGCTGTAGAATGAGTAGAAAGATCTTGGCTAAGGCCTTCCGTTGATGCTTCGACCTGAGCCGTTGACAAGACAGTGTCACTTTTGACCCCCAAATGTTCGGGCAGGTCTTGCTCATCGCTGGAGCCGCCCTCTGCGGCTCCAATAGCCATACCGTCGTCTCTTACCTCGACGGTTTCATTGTCTTCGATGTGTTCATCGTCTACCTCTTCTCCGTAGAAAGAATCTTGACAGGAGACCGGGTCGGAGAAGTGCTCCGGTTCCTCCTCTTGGACGCCCTCATCGTCCCCAGCCTCGAAGATATCCTCCACATCCGACGCCCTCCGCGCCGGTAGTCTCGCCTCAGGTCGAAGAGCGAGCGCCTCTTCCGACCGGAATTTCGAACAGGCCAAGCAACTCTCCTCGTCGTGGTCTGGAGACAGACATCTGTTGCACACAGGGTGCACGTCTGAGAGAGGGTACTTTGCGTTACAGACTGGGCAACGTTTAAACGGGGCCTGGAATTCCATCGTCGATGTCAATCTTCGATCGGGCCTAAAAAGCTGGGAGCACACGTGCTCAAGTATCCGGGAACCGGATAAGTTAACTCAGAACCGAACAAAGTACAATACCGACGCTTAAAGAGGCCTTTTGCCCTGAAGAAAAACAAGTTTTTCCTATAGGTTCTGAACAAGAGTCACGGAACACATCCGAACACAATGGCGGAAAAAAACTATCTGAGGATGGAGAGGATGCCCATGCGCACTGTAGTCCAGGCGAGGAGCCACCTATCTCGTGATACTTCAAAAGACTCTTCCAGGACAACAAGGTGCAATCATACGGGCCCAACACTAGGCGGCGATCTATGCACAAGATATGAATTTAGCGGCCCACAAGCCTCGAACATAAGGTCTCTATTCCCTTGTCGTAGCTGTAATAGTTCGCGATCTGCGGACAGAGTCACCAGTGGCGGCTGGTGACATTTGAAATTGGTGTGGCGTAAAATTGGCGGTGGAGAAAAAAATACAGGAACAAACACCACACAGTACAATACAAAGAATAGAAACCAACCCCACATCAAAACTAATGCAGCGCGCTATGTGAAAGTGAACTCAGCATGTTCATAAAGTGATCACATATTTTAGAAAATATTCATTTCGTGAAACCATCATGCAGTGTTAGAGGCTTAGCTTATGAGTAGCTTCAAATAGAATGAAAACAAAACAGGTAATACAGCAAATTTTGCCTGCAGCGTGCACCAATGCATTGTATATTCCATACCTTGCAAATACATATATAGGGTAAATTTACGCGATGAAAACTGCCCAGATTTGAAAATGTGGGATACTATTTTTTTTCAGCTGAAACACGCTAATGAGGGCCATTTTCATTTTAATGCCCAGATGTATTTGCTGTGCTAGTCCGACCCTGGCTGTTCCACGTATTCCGAGTGAATTTATCAATAAATAACACATGACTCAACCCCCAGTGGCTCCAATTGCCCTGTTGGTCCAGTGTCACTCCGAACTGAGGGAGTTCTTGCTGGGTCGTAGGTGCACTCACACGGAGCTGTTTACATAACGTGCTCGCCGTGCAAACCGTAGCAGCCCTCTCAATTGACTCCAGTGACGCCATTTAAACTTATTTTAATTAATGTTTAACCTATCACAGATACTGTTTTTAACACTCAGTCGATCGTCAGCCCCTCCTTATCCTCTCACTCCCAAATAAACAATTTGGCACCAGCATGACTGAGCTAAACTGTGTGAATCAGACGAGTGACGAAGGTGCTGGTGCTGACAAGTTTGTGTCTAGTCAGAGGCCAGTCACCCCTCTGATGTCCCTACTTGTTCGGTGTGCAGGGGAACGCCTGTTCTCTTGTGTCAGTGAATTAACGAGACACGCGTTTGTGCCTGCTTACTGCACTATGACTATGAGAGATGGAAACAAACATACAAACTACTGCCACAAACGGATGAGAGAAACTCGCACTTTATTTACTCGAACTTTTATACAGAATGCAAAGCTTGACTGTATTTTCGGCTGAATTGGGTTAAATGTTACAACTCATTTACACACAGTCACAGAGGCCCTTATTTAAGGCAACCCAAGGAACGTGCCAACAATGTACAGTCTTCAGAGTTTATTTGATGTTATATTGTTTTCATTTTTAATTATTATGTATGCACATGCACAATGGCACTCACCACATGGGAAGGAAGTCGGAACGGGAAACCAAGAATCAGGCGTGAGCGCTCTCACTGCACAGGACCATCTCTTCCCAGAGCAAGGGCAGGTGGCACGGCGACATCGCAGTCCCACCTGCCCCATCACAGTCAGGCACGGGTTGCCAAACCCAGCCGCAAGAAGAGCTCAGAACATCCATAGAAGCACCAAGCACCTGCACGCCACTGCCAATGGACCCGAGCCGGCGCACAAGGAGGCATTCATGAGCTGGGCATCCCGGGTGACAGGGTAAAGGAGTCCCGGAGCGTGGCGCAACACAAACCACCTCAACCCCCAGACTAGAGAGCTTCTTCTTCACCCCTCTGAAACCCGCCTCCTTAACAAAATCCCCCTCACTCCGAAGCCGGCAGAGACAGGCAACATTTAAATACTTAAGTATAATTTGCATGCGATAATAATACATAATAAAATATTATATAAAACTTACCTTGGCTTCCTGCGCTGACTCCCGAGACAGCAGACTTCCGACTCCCGCCGTCCTGGATTTTGAATGTGACTGACGTGGTCTGGGCTCTCGTCACCAGGAAGGCTGCAGGCAACCTCCCTCCCCTCCACCGCAGCCAGCACCGATTGGTTCGGACGGCTGCCCCAACAGCGTCATTTCTCTCAGTCTGTATGCTGCAGAGAACGGAGAAGAGGAAGCGGAGTACTTAATCACTGTATCCTATCTACTTTATCAGAGAGCATTGCAGTGGCATTCCTAGCTTCAGTTAAATCTGTTTGCATCTGAACAATAACCCTCATTAAATCATCCATGGTGGCTATAATGTCAAAACTCTCAGACCGGGAGGAATATTATTTGTCGGCTCACTATTCTGTCAGGTTGCTTCTTCCTCAGGGTCTGGAGTGATGATATAAGGGGCCCACCTCTCAATACCTCCAACTCTGATTGTAATGATTACACAGAGTATTGAAGTGATTAAGCGGGGGGGAAAGGGAATTAGGAAGGGAACAGCTGGGAAGGAGATCTGAAAAGGAAAAGTTACTCGCAAACAAAAATACACGCACTTTCCTTCGCACAAAGACGTAAATTAGGACATCAGATTCTGTCCTTCAATCAGGAACTAGCTTAAGAGCTTTGTGGCTTGCGTTTATTCAGACAATCAGACTCTTAGTTGACCTTTCTTAGATCCGCTATATTGTGGCGATAATACTTCACTTCAGTATCAACTGCTCAAAGGCATAAGCGGCAGAATTTGGTTTAGATCTTTCTATGACTAGGTTTTCAATCACCTAAACAATCAGTGTCTTATATTTCCTTATTTTATGTGACTTTAAAAGTGTTCCCAAAAACATTCATGGAACTACTATAGAACAAGAATCGCACTCGTGAATATGGTAATGAGCCAGAGAAAACATGCATAGAATTTCTACTGAACAAGAATCACACTCGTGAATAAGGTAAATGATCTTGAAAATCAAATTGAATGTTCCTAATAATTCACTGAAATGGTTTTAACAAGATTCGCAATCTTACCTGTAGAGTGGACCTCTGTCTCGTTCTCTCACTCTGCTCCTTCACTCGTTTTTCTATCCTTTCTATCTTTCACCTTTCTGCATCTCTGCTCTTTTGTGCGTTATTTCTGCCCATTTTCCCTTTCTCTCCCTCTGCTCCTTCACTCGTTTTTCGACCCTTCCTATCTTTCACCTTTCTGCACCTCTGCTCTTTTCTGCCTTATTTCTGCCCATTTTCCCTTTCTCTCCCTCTGTTCCTTCACTCGTTTTCACAAGTTTTTCTACCCTTTCCATCTTTCACCTTTCTGCCCTTTTCTGCATCTCTGCTCTTTTGTGCCTTATTTCTGCTTTTTTTCCCTTTTTTCTTTATCCCTTCTTTCCTCCCTTTACCTTTCCCTGCCGCTGCTGCCACTCCCCCATCCCCCCACCCCCCCTAGCGCGACCGGCCCTATCCAGCTCCTCCCCCCTCTCCCGCCTCCCAGCTGTCCATCCCTCCCCGACCCCTACTTAATGGCGGCCGCGGGCGCGCTGCTGGTGTACCGAAGGCGCGTCAAAGGCAAGCACGTCTGCGCCCGTCCGCGACCAGCACCAGGAACCCTGGACCTTCGCCCCGCCAACGCTACGACCCAGCAGCACTCCACGCACTCAACCCAGGCTGCAACAACAACTGCAAGCTAGCATCACCAGCCGCCACCCATGGACCCTTCAGCTGTCACCGCTGCCGACACACCTGCAGCACCGAGTTATTCGTTTTTCTTAGTTTTTGTTAACCTCAAACAACACCCCCAGTATGAATAATAAGACAGCCATCTTGTTGACATCTCAACGACACTGTGCAGGATTGAGCTTTTTTAACATTAACTCATCCTGTTTGTCAGTAAAGTATTTCTTTCCACTTAGCACTTGATACTATACCTACCTTCTTCTTTATGGCAGAGTGATCATTGTGGGCAATTTACAATCAAGTTTTATGCACATTTTAACACACACCAATGGTTTAAGACACCGATCAGTTTTCTGACTGTGTCTCTTATATGTATTTTTTCTGTGCACAGAGCGGGGCCTCATTCTCCGAGCTGTTGCCGGGCGAGGTGAGGCTATACTCCCACACATAGTTGGGTAAGTCCATTTGTTTGCTTAATTTATTAACAGAATTTTTGTGGTTTACCCTCAGGGCAACCGTTATGATTGTACTGGCCGTCAGAGGTATGACTGGCTTGGCTGAGTCTTTTAGGTTTTCACTGTATTATAAAATAGTCATATCCAGGGCTGATTGCCCCCTGGAATCTATCATGTACATAGATATAACAATAAGTTGTTGTGTTTCTCTGTTTTTTTGCAGGGATTGCATCCTCTATTATCACACAGCTCAAGAGGATACGGTAGGATGGTCCAATTGACCATATTCACTGTTGATAGACTTATTTTAGTCTTACAGTCCACATTTTTTTGCACCATAGATTAGAGTGTATCTTTGCAGTAGCACTTACATAGTCGTGGCCCTGAAGAATGCCGGTGTACTTTCACCCAATGGCAGAAACATGTTGGCCTTATTAACCACCTAGCAAAGTAGACAGTGATTTTGTCACACTGTTTTCCACCCTTTTTAACGTGACGTCCAGGTGAATACCAATAAAAGGATTTTTCTTTTGCCTTGACCGTCATTTTAACATCACTCACTTTATTTTCACTGCACTGCACTGTATCAGCACCGCCAGTGGCAAGGACACTTTCATTCTCTGAACCACAGCTGTGTGATATCCAGCCGCTACATCTGGGCACGGACACACCAGTCTGGTTCTAGACGTCCTAAATGACGAGGCTCCGCCACAAGGGTGGGCTGATAGGACTTTCATCAAATCCTTAGTGTCTTTTGACCACTTGGGGGCTGGTTCAGTGCATGGTCAGTTTGTATTTTTTTCAGTGAGAACCTAGAGGACTTAGCTTAACTTCAGACCTTCAAGTTTTTTATTGTTCTTTACACCTGCAGCACCGCCAAGAACACGGATCCAGCACAACCCGCCCACAAGAACACAACCGAACCGAAGACCCTGCAATGCATCCTCCTCAACGTCCGATCCCTCCACAAACACGCCACAGAAATCTGGGACCTCTCGACAGCACCACCCCGGACCTAGCATTCTTCACCGAAACCTGGACCAACGCCACCTCGGGACCGGACATCGCCATCGCCATCCCCCAAGGATACAAGATCTCCAGGAAGGACCGCCCCACCCACCCAGGAGGAGGAAGCGCCATCGTCCACAAATCCAGCCTCCGCCTGAGCACCCTCCCTGATGAGTCCACAAAACTGATGGAACGCCTTCACTTCAAGATACTGGCCAGCCCCACCGCCGCCCTCCGAGGAACCCTCATCTACCGACCCCCTGGACCCCGCGGACCCTTCGCCAACTCCATCACGGACATTATCTCCCCGCAGGCCATCGCATCCACCAACTACACCCTGCTGGGAGACCTCAACTTCCACCTCGACAATCAACTGGACCCCAACACCACATGCCTCCTGGACAACCTCCACAACATTGGACTCTGCCAGATCGTGACCGAGCCCACAGACTCAGCAGGACACACCCTCGACCCCCTCTTCACTACAGGAAACTCCATCACCTTCAGCCACACCACTGAACTCCCATGGACCGACCATTGTTGCGTCCACTTCACCTTCAGAACACACACCATCCACAGACACCAGCACCTGCTTCCACAAAGAAACTGGACCAAAATCACCGACGACCAGCTCACCTCCTCACTCAACAACTCCACCCCAACCATCGCGGAAAACGACGACCCCAAAACCGCAGCCCGAACCCTGCATACATGGATCTCAGACAGCACCAACACCATAGCCCCCCTCAAAAAAAACAACAATACCCGTGCCAAGAAAGCCAGATGGTTTACCACCGAACTTCGAGAGTCCAGGCGCACATGCCGCCGCCTCGAAAAGGCCTGGAGAAACACCAAATCCACAGAAGCCCACAACAACTTCACAGCCGCCACCAACGCCCGCCATCAACTCATTAGAGAAACGAGGAAAAAAGCGATTGAAGACAGAATCTCCACCCACGCACACAACAGCAAGGAACTCTTCAGCATCATCAAGGAGTTCGCCCAACCCACCAGCGAGTCTACCGAGATCCCTCCCTCACAAGACCTCTGCGACAAACTCAGCACCTTTTTCCACCACAAAATCAAGAGCATCTACGACAACTTCGACGAAGACAACCAACACACTGAACCCTCACGAACCACCCACGTTACCCGGAAACCAGAGATTGATGACTGGACAGCCCTCACCAACGAAGACACACTGAAGACAATGAAGTCAATCCACTCAGGAGCCCCCACGGACCCCTGCCCCAACACATCTTCAACAGAGCCGCCGATACCATCGCACCCATGCTCCACCACACCATCAACCTCTCCCTGGCGACCGCCTCGTTCCCCGACGACTGGAAACACGCTGAGGTCAACCGCCTCCTAAAGAAACCCTCAGCGGACCCCACCGACCTCAAAAACTACAGACCCATCTCCCTGCTCCCTTTCCCAGCGAAAGTCATCGAGAAAGCCATCAACAGCCAACTTGCCACATTCATTGAAGAACACAACATCCTCGACTCCTCCCAATCCGGCTTCAGATAAAACCACAGTACGGAAACCGCCCTCCTCGCCGCAACAGACGACATCCGCACCCAACTGGACAAAGGAGAAACAGTAGCCCTCATCCTCCTAGACCTATCAGCGGCGTTCAACACAGTCTCCCACCGCACCCTAATACGCAGACTCTACGACGCAGGAATCCAGGACAAGGCCCTCGACTGGATCTGCTCCTTCCTCTCCGGCAGGACGCAACGGGTCAGACTCCCCCCCTTTCTTCTCAGACCCCACACCTACCATCTGCGGAGTCCCCCAGGGCTCCTCCCTCAGCACGATGCTCTTCAACGTCTACATGGCTCCACTTGCCCCCATCGTCAGAACCTACGGACTCAACATCGTGTCATACGCAGACGACACCCAGCTCATCCTCTCCCTATCCAACGAGCCCAACACCGCTAGACGCAACTTTCGAGAAGGCATGGAAGCAGTCGCCAAATGGATGAAAAACAGCTGCCTACAACTAAACACCAACAAAACAGAAGTACTCATCATGAGCCCAAACCCCGACGCCTGGAGCAACACCTGGTGGCCCACCGCCCTCGGAAACCCGCCAACCTCCACAGACCACGCACGACAACCTGGGAATCATTCTGGACTCCGAGCTCAAAATGGACCACCAGATCAACTCTGTCTCATCTTCCTGCTTCCACACCCTCCGCCTCCTTCGTAAGACCTTCAAATGGATCCCCCTCGAACACCGAAAGACAGTCACTCACGCCCTGGTCACCAGCAGACTCGACTACGGCAACGCACTCTACGCCGGAATAAACAAAAACCTCATCCGCAAGCTACAGAACTTCCAGAACGCTGCCGCAAGACTGGTCCTCAACCTGCCAAAACACTGCCACATCTCCCAGCACCTGCGCACACTCCACTGGCTCCCCGTCGAGGCGAGAATCACCTTTAAGATGCTCACCCACGCACACAAGGCCCTCCACGGCACCGGACCAGCATACCTGAACAGCCGGCTTAAATTCCATGCACCCCAAAGGACCCTATGATCAGCCCAGCTCTCCTACGCCATGGTCCCACGTACCAGAAAGACCAGATCGGGAGGCCGCTCCTTCTCCTTCCTCGCGGCCAAAGCATGGAACGCCCTTCCGCTCCACCTCAGACAGACAACATCGCTCCCCATCTTCGCAAGAAACCTCAAAACCTGGCTCTTCGACAGACCCCCTCCTTGATGGAATGGAACCTGCACCCCCCCACCCCTAGCGCCTTGAGACCCTTACGGGTGAGTAGTTGCGCTTTAACAAACTCCTGATTGATTGATTGACTCTACTTCTGAATCTGGGTTAGTGACAGGTAATCCCCTCAAAAGCTAGCCTCACCGGGAGCCCATCAAGAAGAGAAGTCTCCGCAGATTCTAAACTCCTCCTGCAACTCAGCGAGCGTTGTAGCAGTCTTCAGGCACCCAGAACTCTCCACCGATCAAAAGAAGAAAGCTGGCCTCGCAGAGAAACGGAGCCCCAAGATCCTCTTCCTCCTTCACCAAAAGACGCTGAATAGTGAGTGTAGGAGAGTAGGGTCTGCTATCCTATGGTCACCCCAAATTTTTGCTTTTTGCTTCACTGGTTTATGACTTAATGTGGCTGTGGGCCTGCTAATCAGACCCACAGCCTGCTGTTCTCTCTCTAAATTATTGCCAATGCACTCTAGGTGCATTACGAATTGGATACTGGTTCACCTTATAGGCCCCTGTAACAGTGTACCATAGGTACCCAGGGCATAGGTGCATCCAATGCCTACCAGGGGCTGCAGCATGTATTGTGCCACCCCTGGCCTGGCCTCCATATTTGACACAACTGGCTGATCACTCAGCTGGGGTAAGTTGGTGTAATCACCTCTTGCTTAGATATAGTATCCCTATATCTAACCTTAACTGGACACATGTTAACCTGTAAGCCATTCCTATGGAAGGCCCCTGCAATCCTGGGGGCAGACTGCATGGTTTCATGTGAGATGGTGCTCTAGCATGAGCTGAATCTGTCTGCAGCTGTTGGGAACAACTCCCTTAGCTGTTCCGGGATATTGCCATACCATATACTCTTAAGTGAATTATAATCCTCGCGGTTATATGCTAACTTTGGTTTGGCTTTATCAAAACCTGGCGAGTAAGGTGTCATACGATTTGGAATACTATCCCCTCGACAATTCTGTCGACGGGGATAGCATTCCACCCTTCTAGAGGGACACGACATGTACATAGCCTTAACCCCGGTTAAAGTTAACCAGAGCCTCAGCATCACAAAATGGATGCTGCCACCACAGACACAAGTCTGACTTCCTGCTGCTGGGAGTTCTTCCAGCGAGGGAGGCTTGGACAAAGGGTTTCCTGCCTTGGGAGGTGCGAGCACCACCCCAGACAGGATTTTGTGTATTAGGTAGGACAGGGCTGAATAGATTGAGACATGCCCAGGGCACACAAGGTGTCCCCGTGCATAAGCCAGTCCAAACCGGTCCTGGGACTTTCCAGACCCAGGCCTGGCGAGGAGCTGGACAAAGGAAAGGGGGTGTAACCGCCCCCCTTCCTGGTCCCACCCAGAGGAGGGACCTAGTAGGTGATCCACCCCTCAGATTGGGAATAAGAGTGGGAGCAGTGCCATAGCACCTCAGATCATCCTGAAATCAACTTTAAACGAAGAAGACGCCGGACTTCGACATTCTGCTGCACAGAAGACTGAAGAGCATCTCCCTTGTGGCCAAGGAGTGGCCACCCTGTGAACACAGGATCCATCCAGCAACTCGACGTCTGCTTTGCCGCCGCCTCCCGCCGGAGCCCGAGCCCAGAGCCTGACGAGAACCAGACTCCCAGGCTTCTCACCGCCCGATCCACAGTCCCTGCAAACAAGGGACCCGTGGAGGCACCGAGAGACGTGGGACCTGACCACTTGGAAGACACCCGAAGAGCTGACTGCGCAGCATCCGAGGCGCCCTCGACATTGTGCTTTGGGGACTGAGAAGCCCCACCACCGAGCAGCCCTTGCACCGAAGATCAGCCCCCCAGCTTCTCCACGATCTGCGTGGGGCCCTTTTGCATTGTGCCACTCGACGCGCTATCCCGGCCACTAGCCACGTGGTCAGCGACCATCTTGGCGACGAAAACTACGAACTACACTGCGGATCTGGTTGCTCGAGACTTGCCCTCACTCCTGTAGAAAGGAGCACCCGCTCTGACCTTGCTGGTCCGAGTGATAAGCCTTTTTCGATTCCTGCGTGGCTTACATTAGCCAAGGCCTGTTTGCTCCAATCAAGTTGCCGACACCGCCAACAGCGAGAAGCCTGCGTGGGACAGCTCGTGATCGACTCCTAGACGTCCTCGACCTCTTCGGGTCCACGTAGCTGCAGAGAGAAAATACACCTCAACGCCTGTTTGCACCCAACATCGCCTGGTTCCAATCTGGTTCCACGGTAGTCACTGGCTAGTGACTTTGAACATTGTCCCTTCTGCTTTCAGGTCTTCACAACTTCAGATCCACCCTTGGATCCACCGGAACTCTTCTCATCGAGCCGCCTGCAGCATCTTCAGCTCCAAGCACCATCGACCAGCGTGACGAAACCCGATACTACTTCAACCCTATGCACCCGCGTCCAGTGGGTGAGGTAACTCAGCAACGCCCATGTTCCCACACTGGTACACACCTCTAGTGTCTGTGTCTTAAGTTTCGTTCCTCTAGGTCACTCGGAAGGTTCCTAAATAACTAACTTTGCAACTTTTACGCACCATAGACTTAACATTGGTGAATGCGTGCACTTTAAACACTGCACCTGAGTCCCGCGGGGCTTTCCCGACTTAGTCACTGCTAGTCCCGATCAGCTCCAGCGATTCCCAAGGCCCTAGGCCTACTTCCTTTTCGATTGGTATCTCTTATACCACTTTCTTAGTATATGGTTTAGGTGGCCCCTAGGGCTCATCCATATTGTGCAACTTTTGCGTATTTTAAACTGTCTTGTGGTTAACGCTTGTGCTTCTGTGCTCATAAAGAGTCCAGGGGATATTTGTAGTTAATAAATCTATATATATTTTCAATATATATCTGTGTGGTGTCCTTTCATTTGGTATTCAAGGGGGTTGTATATGGTAAAACAGCTTGCTTCACATGCGTTTCAGAGTTTAGCCTAAGACTGCTTTATCCACGCTACCACTAGGATAGCTGGTCTATAAGGTTGACTTACAACCAATCATCATAAGGGTTGCTTAGCATGGTACAAGGTGATCACTAGAACTAGTGAGCATCATATACCAGGCCAACTTCTCACAGTGAGCACGGGGATTTGGGCGCGGCCGCTGACGTCATCGTAGGCACGCCCGTGCCGAACCTCACGCATCTCGCGTGAGATGCCGAACCTCACGCATCTCGCGTGAGATGCCAAATCTCACGCATCTCGCGTGAGAAGCCAAATCTCATGCATCTCGCGTGAGATACCAAATCTCACGCATCTCGCGTGAGCTGCCGAATCTCACGCATCCCGCGTGAGCTGCCAAACCTCACGCATCTCACGTGAGGTGCCGAATCTCACGCATCTCGTGTGAGGTGCCGAACCCCACGCATCTCGCGTGAGGTGCCGAACCTCACGCATCTCGCGTGAGGTGCCGAACCTCACGCATCTCGCGTGAGGTGCCGAACCTCACGCATCTTGCGTGAGCCGCGTGAGATGCCAAATCTCACGCATCTCGCGTGAGCCGCGTGAGATGCCAAATCTCACGCATCTCGCGTGAGATGCCAAATCTCACGCATCTCGCGTGAGATGCCACATCACACGCATCTGGCGTGAGATGCGTGAGACTGAATGTTGATTTACTTGTGACAGTCCAACAATAAAATCCAACGAAATATGATCCCATGGTTTAGTGGGCATAGGTAGAACTTGTAACAAACCTTTTGGTTTCCTATGATTGGTTTTAAACCAAGCACAGGTTTCACAGTCTCGAGCCATATCGTAGACGTCTTGTTTAATTGTTGGCCACCAAAATAATTTTTGAAGTTTTTCCATAGTCTTTTTAGGTCCAGGATTTCCTGCCAACGGGAGGGAGTGTAACCAACTGAACGCTGTTTCTTGTAATTTCTTAGTGGGTAGATACACTTGTTTTCCATGAAATGGTATTCCTTCCTTGATGGATTGGGTTGTATCTTGTTTTAACCATTGTGCCCATAACGAAGGAGGAAAACTTTCATGGAGATCATCAAGGAACTGATCTGCTGTCAAAACACAGATTACTTTGTCGGGATTGATTATGGCTTGAGGAACCCCTTCACATTTGTGTAATGAGGAATCTTTTCTGGAAAGCGCATCAGCTTTTTTGTTATCTTGTCCTGGACGATAGGTCACAATAAAGTCATATTCGGCGAAGAACATCATCCACCGTAATTGACGTGGAGTTAATATTCTTGCAGAACTGATAAATTATACGTTTCTGTGGTCTGTGTAAACAGTCACTGTGAATCGTGCCCCCAAAAGATAATGCCTCCATTCTTTGAAAGCGTCATGTATGGCAAGCAGTTCCTTGTCAGCTATAGTATAGTTCTGTTCAGCTGGATTCAGCTTTCTTGACATGTACGCCACAGGATGCATTTGGCCAGTGTTTTGTTTTCTTTGAGAGAGGATGGCATCAATAGCTACATCCGAGGCATCGGCTTCAATAATAAAGGGTTCACGAACATCTGGATGCATCAAAATCGGAGCTGCTGTATAGGATTGCTTCAAAGTGCGAAATGCGTTATTGGCTTCAGGAGTCCACTCAATTTTTACCTTCTTTCGTAGCAACCGAGTGATTGGTGCCACTACAGCAGAGAAATGGTCTAAGAAGCGACGATAAAAATTTGCAAATCCTAAAAAACATTGTACATCACGAACTGAGTTTGGAATAGGCCATTCTGCAACTGCTTGTATCTTTCTGTCAGTCATTTTCATGCCAGTAGGTGTAATATGAACTCCCAAAAATTCGACTTCAAAAACATGAAAATCGCATTTAGACAATTTGCAATAAAGGTTATATGTTTGTAATTTACCCAACACCTTCTTAACGTGACCTTCATGACTAGCTATGGAATCGGAATAGATCAAAATGTCATCTATATAAACGATGACGAAAAGGTCCAGATATTCCTGTAATACGTAGTTTAAAAAAAACTGGAACGCAGCTGGAGCGTTACAAAGCCTGAAAGGCATGACCAAATACTCAAACAGGCCATATCTGGTTTTAGACGCCGTTTTCCATTCGTCACCATTACGAATGCACACCAAATGATATGCACCTCGAAGATCTAATTTGGTGTAGATCACAGCTGTCTTTACCTAGTCCAAAAGAACTTGGATCAATGGAAGGGGGTACTTGTTCTTTATTGTGATCTTATTCAATGCTCTATAAATCAATACAAGTTCTTAATTCCCCATTTGCCTTAGGAATAAAAAACAACGGAGAGGCCGCAGGTGACTTAGATGGGCGTATAAATCAGTTTTCCAAGTACTGATCAAGATATTGTCTCAAATGTTGGTTTTCTTTTTCTGATAATGCATGTATCCGATAGTTAGGCACACATGAACCAGGCACAAGATCAATTTGACAGTCGTATGACCAATGAGGAGTGAGGGTCGCTGCTTTTGCTTCACTGAAGACTTCTTTAAATTCCTCATAGGGAGTTGGAACCACGGTTTCTTTCTCTTCCGCGGTTGCAATTTGTCCCGTTGTAGATTCTTTGGTCTTTAAACATGTGGAATGACAATATTGAGAAAGAAAAACAAGTTCCCTTTTTTGCCAATCTATTAAAGGGTTATGCAAGCAAAGCCAAGGCATTCCTAAAATAAAGCCATATTGTGGGGCTTGGATTACATCGAAATGAACTTCCTCTTTATGCTGTTGGTTATTTGTATCTATGCAGAACATCTGAATTTTAGAGGTTTGCATGGTAACAGGGCCTCCAGACAACATTTTGCCATCTACTGCTTGCACAATTTCTGGAGTGACCTTTTTCTCACAAGCAATTTGTAACCGTTGAGTGGTTTCAAAATCTACGAAATTCCCTGTTGCGCCTGAGTCTATTAGGACTTCCATTTGGTATATTTTTTAAGTCAACTGAATTTGTACTGCCAAACGGAAGTGAGATTTGTAGTTGGATACACAGGAATTTATTGAAGGGAAGGCGATGGTTCCCAAGAGATCCCCTTCTAAACATCTTGGGCACAATAGTTTCCCGACGTTTGCTCAGTTGTAGTCACAGCCACAGACTTGTTAGCACTCACAGTCTTACCTTTAGGTTTTATAGTGCAATCTTTCACAAAATGTCCCTTTCCACCACAATAAAGACATTGGCCATTTTTACATCTATTATCTTTTTCATCTTTAGACAATGGTTGCCTAAGAGTCCCGATTTCCATTGGTTCTGTAGTTGTTTCTGAACTACTAAGTTGATTTCTGGGTTTACTGTCGAACTTCCAACTTGATTTATCATATTTTTTCCTGTCAGTTCTTCTTTCGGACAGTCTATGATCTAGACGTAAAGTTAGATTGACTAACTCTGAACAAGTAGTTGGTTGAGGATCGATTTGCGCAAGAACGTCTTTCAGATCATCTTTTAACACTTGATAAAAGAGTGCTGCCCTCTTTTCTTCAGGCCACAAGGTTTCTGCAATTACCCTATTGAAATGTGACAAATAGGAAGGAATATGCTACTTACCAGTATGCATCTGTTCTTGGCATGTAGGGCCGCTAACATTCATATCTTGTGCATAGATCGCCGCCTAGTGTTGGGTCCGGATGATTGCACCTTGTTGTCCTGGAAGAGTCTTTTGAAGTATCACGAGATAGGTGGCTCCTCCCCTGGACTACAGTGCGCATGGGCATCCTCTCCATCCTCAGATTGTTTTTCGCCATTGTGGCAGAGATGGAGTCCAATACAATACAAGATGACCATGCTTACAAATAATTCTGACTACTACAGCTGCAACATGCACCGGGGAGGATGGGTGGGCGATATGAATGTTAGCGGCCCTACAAGCCAAGAACAGATGCATACTGGTAAGTAGCATATTCCGTTCGAGGCATGTGGGCCGCTAAATTCATATCTTGTGCATAGAATAAATAGCAGTTTCTCCCCTAGCGGTGGTTGCCCGAGCCAGCTGCAGCAGCCTGAAAAAGGGACTTAAGAACAGCCTGTCCTACAGCAGCTTGCTGCTGGAATGTACATCAACACAGTAGTGTTTGGTGAACGTATGTATGTTATTTCATGTGGCTGCTCAACACATGTCCTCCGTTGGAATGTTACCCAGGAAAGCCATAGATGCCCCTAGCTTGCGTGTGGAATGCGCTCTTGGGGGGACTGTTAGTGTGCGTTTAGCCTTCTGATAACAAATCTGAATACACTTAACAATCCATCTGGCTATACCTGATTTGGATATGGGTTTGCCCTTGTGCTGTGGTGAAAAAGCAACAAAGAGTTGTTTAGTCTTCCTGAAATCCCTCATCCTGTCTATATAGTACAGGAGAGCTCGTTTGACGTCTAATGTGTGCAGTGATCTTTCTGCAACTGAGTCTGGATTAGGGAAGAAAACTGGCAGTTCAATAGTTTGATTAATGTGGAACTGAGAGACTACCTTGGGCATGAATTTAGGGTTAGTGCGTAGCACCACCCTATTCGCGTGAACCTGTATAGAAGTTTCTTGAATGGTTAGGGCTTGCAGCTCGCTAACCCGTCTCAGCGTTGTGATCGCTACTAAGAAGGCAACCTTCCGAGGGAGGAACTGTATCTCACAAGAGTGGAGAGGTTCGAAGGGAGGTCCCATCAGTCTGGTCAAAACAATATTAAGATTCCAGACCGGTGAAGGTGGTCTTCTGGGTGGAATAACTCGTTTGAGTCCCTCCATAAAAGCCTTTAAGGCTAGCACTCGGAACAGTGAAAGGTGTTGCCTGTTCTGTAAGTAAGCCGCTATTGCCGCCAAATGAATACGTATAGAGCTGTGTGCCAGATTGCATCTGTATAAATGTAACATGTAACAAATAATGTTTTGTGTTGATGCATCCAGCGGGTTTATGTCATGGTTGGAACAGTAAATGACAAAGCGTTTCAATTTGGCAGCATAGCAGGCCCTAGTGGTAGGCCGTCTCACCTCCTTGATGATATCCATACAATCAGGAGGCAAATTCAGATACCCAAATTCTATGACTTCAGGAGCCATATCGCAAGGTTTAACTGTTGCGGATCTGGGTGCTGAACTTCGCCATGGCTCTGGGTGAGAAGACTGGGTGTAAGACGCAGTCTTTGATGAGGCACCACGGAAAGTTCTAGGAACGTGGTGTACCATGCTTGCCTCGCCCACTTTGGAGCAACCAGGATGAGAGTCATCAAGTGCTGTCTGAGTTTCCGTGCCACCAGAGGTATGAGCGGGGCTGACGGAAAAGCGTACGCAAATCTGCCTGACCAGTTCATCCATATCGCATTGCCCTGAGACCGCGGGTGTGGGAACCTGGCGGCGAAGTTTGGGCATTTTGTGTTCTCGTTTGTGGCGAACAGGTCGATGTCTGGATGCCCCCACTGATGGAAGTATGGATGCAGCACTGAGGGATGAATCTCCCATTCGTGCACCTGATGGCTGTGTCTGCTGAGCAGATCCGCCATCTGGTTGTCCTGGCCCGGGAGGTGCTCCGCCATGAGGAAAATGTTCCTCTGAATGGCCTACTTCCACATGCTCTGAGCCAAGTGTGACAACTGTGGAGAGCGAGTACCTCCCTGCTTCTGAATGTAATACATGGCCGTCATGTTGTCCGTCCGGATCAACACGACCTTGCCGCACAGATGTATCTTGAAAGCCTTCAGTGCCAGGAAGATTGCCATCAATTCCAGCAGATTGATGTGCATCTTCTTATGTTGATCCGACCATAGTCCCTGCACTGTATAATGAAGGAGATGCGCCCCCCACCCCAGGAGGGATGCGTCCGTCGTGAGCACTATTTGTGGTACAGGCTCTTGGAACGGTCGTCCCTTGCAAAGGTTGCGTGGATTCCACCAATGCAGAGAGTTGTACGCACGACCGGTCACCAACACTAGGTCTTTCAATTGTCCTTGAGCCTGATTCCACTGTCGTGCTAAACACTCTTGGAGCGGACGCACGTGCAGTCTCGCGTGCAGGACTATGAAGATGCAGGAGGCCATCATGCCTATCAACTGCAGAAACACTCGCGCCTGTAGTGAGTGTTGTGGCCTGAATTTGCGAATCAGCAGTTGCATGCTGTCGATTCGCACTGAGTTCGGCTGGGCCGTAGCCGTCACAGTGTCCAACGTCGCTCCCAAGTATTGCTGTACTTGAGCGTATTGAAGATGCGACTTGGGATAGTTCCGAGAAAATCCCAAACTGTGCAGGAGATGAATCGTGCGGGACATGTGGCTGGCGCACTGCTGGGCCGACTTCGCTTGCACAAGCCTGTCGTCCAGGTAAGGGTAGACATGAATGTGTTGTCTCCGAAGGTGTGCCGCCACCGTCGCCAAGCACTTGGTGAACACTCTGGGAGCAGTGGTCACTCCAAAGGGTAGCACCTTGAACTGATAATGCTTGTTCTGTATAGGGAACCTGAGATATTTCCTGTGTGCCTGATGTATGGGTATATGGAAATATGCATCCTTCAGATCCAGGGTTGCCAGGAAATCCCCCTGACTGAGCAATAGCAGGACCTGCTGCAGAGTCAGCATATGGAAATGTTCTGAAAGGATGTATAGGTTCAAAGGTCTCAGATCCAGAATGGGCCTGAGAGACCCCTCCTTCTTTGGGACCAAGAAATAGAGAGAGTACACCCCTGTTCCGTGCTCCTCTAGAGGCACCAGTTCTATGGCCCCTTTTTGCAGCATGCTGGCCACCTCTTGCTGTAATAAGGTTAAGGGCTCTGCGGACATAGGATAGTGTCTTGGTGGTATGTCGGGTGGAGTGGATGTCAGTTCCAAACAATACCCGTACTGGATAAGTTGCCTCGCCCACCTGTCTGTGGTACCGCCTTCCCAGACTGGCAGGAACTGCTGGAGTCGTCCCCCGACCGGTGTTATATGGACCGGGGCAGTGACAAGACGTCACTGTTTGGTATTTGCGGAGGACCTGGTGTTATTATTTCCACGTCCTCTGCCTTTGGCGCAGTTACCACGGTATCCACCTCTATTGTTCTTGTTAAAGGTGGCCTGTGCACCACTTTATTGTATTGTGTTTGCTGAGATGTTTGCCCCCTTGACGGCCCTCTACCTCCTGAGCGACGAAAAGAACCCCCTCTGAACTGTTGAGACTGCAAGGCCCCCATAGACTTAGCCGTCTCGGTGTCCTTCTTGATCTTCTCAAGAATCGTGTCAACGTCAGGCCCAAACAAGAAATCTGGGTAAACGGGGTGATTGAGCAAACTTGTTTGTATTTCTGGCTTAAACCCTGAAATTCGTAACCATGCCTGCCTCCTTAGCATTACACTGGTGTTAATGGCCCTGGCTGCAGTGTCTGCTGAATCTAGGGCACACTTGATAGAAGCGTTTGATATCAGTTTCCCTTCCTGAATCAACATTTCCGCCCCCTCTCTATATGCATCAGGCAAGTGTTGCAACAATTGCTCTAGGGTGTCATAGTGAGCCCTATCGTATCTAGCCAGTAGAGCTTGAGTATTGGCTATTCTCCAAATATTCGCTGCCTGCGCAGCAACCCGCTTCCCAGAGGCTTCTAACACTTTAGATTCTTTGTCTGGGGGAGGAGCATCACCACTTGTTTGTGAGTTCGCCCTCTTCCGGGCATTGGAGACCACCAAAGAGTCCAATGGCAATTGACCCCTTATATACGTAGGGTCCACAGGAGCAGGCCTGTATTTCTTTTCAATACGTGGGTTCACCACCCTTGCTCTGGTTGTGTCCTTGAAAATGTCATTGGCGTGCTTAAGGACACCCTTCAGCATCGGCAGCGTCTTCACTGACATGTCCGACGTATCCGGGTCCGCATGCATGACCACATCGTGGTTCAGCGCTGCCCTTTCAATTAGAAACAAAACAGGTGATGGACCGAATGTGGATCAATGTCACACATTCATCCCAGTCAAAAGATCTGGGCCCAAATCCATCGTTTTTTTGCACTCCACACCACCCTGGGTTAGACAATGGCGATATGCAAATCAGCTCTGACCCTGTGCCCCATGGGAACAGTCCAGTCCGAACTACAAAAGCCATGTTCTTCCCAGAACGGAATCAAGCATCCGAGGACCGGACCGGTTTCGAGGTAACACCTCTCATCAGCCCGGCTAGCTTGACTCCAGTGGTGTGGAATGCCTGGGACCCACGTCTGAGCATCCCCAGTGCACTTATGGCGGCAATTGCAAACAAAACAGGTGATGGACCGAATGTGGATCAATGTCACACATTCATCCCATAAAGCCATTATCTGACCCAGGGTGGTGTGGAGTGCAAAAAACGATGGATTTAGGCCCAGATCCTTGTACTGGGGTGAATGTAAGACATTGATCTACATTCTGTCCATCAAATTGTTTTTTGTAATTTTCTCCCTGAGTGTACTGGGGTAGCTCAGACGTGGGTCTCAGAGCCTCCACACCACTGGAGTCAAGCTAGCCAGGCTGATGAGAGTTGTTACCTCGAAACCGGTCCGGTCCTCGGATGCTTGATTCCGGTCTGGGAAAGATATGGCTGTTGTAGTTCAGACTGGACTGTTCCCATGGGGCACAGGGTCAGAGCTGATTTGCATAAAGCCATTATCTGACCCAGGGTGGTGTGGAGTGCAAAAAACGATGGATTTAGGCCCAGATCCTTGTACTGGGGTGAATGTAAGACATTGATCTACATTCTGTCCATCAAATTGTTTTTTGTAATTTTCTCCCTGAGTGCACTGGGGTAGCTCAGACGTGGGTTCCAGAGCCTCCACACCACTGGAGTCAAGCTAGCCGGGCTGATGAGAGGTGTTACCTCGAAACCGGTCCGGTCCTCGGATGCTTGATTCCGGTCTGGGAAAGATATGGCTGTTGTAGTTCGGACTGGACTGTTCCCATGGGGCACAGGGTCAGAGCTGATTTGCATAAAGCCATTATCTGACCCAGGGTGGTGTGGAGTGCAGAAAACGATGGATTTAGGCCCAGATCCTTGTACTGGGGTGAATGTAAGACATTGATCTACATTCTGTCCATCAAATTGTTTTTTGTAATTTTCGCCCTTTCAATTAGAGCGTTGAACGCCGCAGAATCCTCTGCGGGGGCCGTCTTCACTTGGTAAGACTGGGTGTCCGCCGTGCCTTGATCTTCGAGCACATCCTGCGAGTCATCCCTGTAGGAGAGTAGGGTCTGCAATCCTATGATCACCCAGATTTTTTGCTTTTGTTTCACTGGTTTACGACTTTCTCTGGCTGTGGGCCTGCCAATCAGACCCACAGCCTGGCTGTTCTCTCTCTAAATTACAACATGTACCCTAGGTGCATTTACCAATTGGTACTGGGCCACCTTATAAGACCCTGTAACTCAGGGCATAGGTGTACCCAGGGCCTACCAGGGGCTGAAGCATGTATTATGCCACCCCTGGCTGGCCTCCTAAATTTGACACAACTGGCTGCATGACAGCTGGGGCAAAGTCGTGTAATCACCCTTTGCTGTAGATATAGTATACCTATATCTAACCCTAAAATGGACACACAGATTCCTATCAGTCACTCCTATGGCAGGCCTTAACAATCCTGAAGGCAGAGTGCTTGGAATCGTGTGAGATGGTGCTCTGGCATGAGCTGAGCCTGTCTGCAGCTTGCGGAATCAAGTCCTAATAGCTGTTCCATGATATCGCATACCATATACTCTTAAGTGCATTATAATCCTCGCGGTTAAATGCTATCTTTGGTATTGCTTTATCAAAACATGTCGAGTAAGGTGTCATACGAATTGGAATACTAACCCCTCGCCAATTCTGGCGACGGGGTTAGCATTCCACCCTTCTAGAGGGACACGACATGTATGTAACTGTGAACCCCGGTTAAAGTTAAACGAAGCCTCAGCTCCACAAAATGGACGCTGCCACCACAGACACGAGTCTGACCCCCTGCAGCTGGGAGTCCTTCCAGCGAGGGGAGCCTGGACAAAGGGTTTCCTGTCAGGGGCGGTGCTAGCACCGTCCCAGACATGGTTTTGTGTATCCTGGGTAGGCAGGGCTTTTCAGGAAGGTGACTGCTGAGTGGCACCCCGGTGCTCACTACGCATAGGCCGGTCTGAACCAGTTCCAGGGGCACACCAGCCCCTGGCCTGGGGAAAGTCCGGCATGGCAGAGGGGTGTAACCACCCCCCTCCTAGTCCCGCCCATAGGCAGGACCTAGTCACCGGGTCAGCCCCCTTTTTTAGTATAAAGATGGGAGCGGGCCCCCTGTTCAAATTAGATCATCTTTGGAATCAAGACACGACTTTATTCAAAAGGACTTCAAGATTTCTTCCTCAAGATTCTCCCTTGTGGCTAAGGAGTAGTCACCCTGCATCCGCAGGCACCATCCTAAGAACACTGCGGTCTGACGCAAGTCCTTCATCACGAATCCGACGACCCAGCTCGACGAGACCCGGCTTCCCTGGCACCTCTGACCTCTACTCACCTCTACAGCAAAGCTGAGAACTGTGAGTGCGACGAGACCTCGAGGGACCGACGATCGCCAAGACTGCACGACTTCTTTGTAACAAGCCCACCGAGTCTTCCACTGGTGAGTGCTTTGGGGTCCGAGAAGCCCCAACCCTGAGCAGCTCCAGCACCGAAGATCAGCCCTCCAGCATCTCCACGATCTGCGTGGGGCCCTTCTGCTTTTGCGTGCTCACCGCGCTGTGTGGCTACTAGCCGGCTGGCTTGTGGCCTTCTTCACGACGCCCGACGACATCACTGCTGCTGGTCTGGTTGCTCCAGACTGGCCCTTGCTTCCTTCTTCAAGAGAGGCACCCCGGACCCTCCTGGTCCACTCCAGACGCCATTTTGAGTCCACCGCGTGGGCTTGAATTTGCCAAGGTTTTGTTTCCCAATCCTGGGTTCAGCGACGCCGACAGCTTCAATCTTCGTAGGACAGCTCGCTCCTCCCTCCTGGTCGCCGACAACGCCTCCTGGTCCGTGAGATCTGCGAGCACAGCGTCACCCACTCACCTAGTCGAGGTGGCTACCATCCGGTGCCCTCCTGGTGCCCACTGACTACTGGCTAGTAGTCTCGAACTTGGTCCCCTCTGCTTTCAGGTGTCATCTTCCTTCGATCCAGGCTTGGATCCATCGAACTTTCTTCACTGGTCGCCTGCCAGCAACTTCTTTCTTCCAGGCTCCTGGTCCGTCTACGAGGATTCCCGACGTCTTTTGAGACCTATGCAGCCCCTGGGCTAGGTAACTTCGGCATTTCGGTGCCCCAGCATAGCCTCACTATCCAAGGGTCAGAATCCACTTTCTTTTTCCTCCTACCAGGTCGGGTTCGCCCGAGAACACTAACTCTGTGAAATCTAGCTACCATAGACTTTGTCCCGCATCACGCGTGAGAGTGCACACTCTGCACCCGAGTCCCCTGGGTCTCCTAGAAGTAATCTGAAGATTCTATAGTCAAGATCCAGCGATTCCAAAGCCTATTAGTACTGTACTTACCTGCTAGTAATTTCGCATTCCACTTTCAGAGTATATGGTTTTCCGTGCCCCTCGGGCATTTGTATACACTGTGCTAACTTAAGTATTTTCGTAAGAGTTTTGTTTTGTGCTTAGTACCCTGTCCTCATAAAGAGTACAGGGCTGTTGTGATTCTTAATAAATATCTTGTTTATTTTCATAACACTTGTGTGGTGTCCTTTCACTGGGTATTCAAGGGGTATATGTGTGGTATAACAGCTGGCTTAACACGCCCTCTCGAGTCTTTAGCCTTAGACTGCTCGTATCCACGCTACTAGGATAGCTGGTCTATAAGGTTGACTTACAACCAATCATCAATAAGGGTTGCTGGACTGATACATAGTGTTCACTAGAATAGTGAGCACTGCATATCAGGCCACCTTCTCACATTGGTGAGCAGCGTTGGGATTTGAGCTTGCTGTTGTTTTACCACACGTATCCTAAGAATATCTTGTTGAAAGATCACATAAGTACTGTTAGGTACATATAACTTAGCTTAGAATACTCTGAGTTCTACTGAACCAGCTGTTGCAGCTCCTCAATGCTTAGCACACCTTGGCTGCAACTCTTAGCAAGGGATCAGTAGGCAAACACATAGTGTAGGTAGGTGCATCACTTACACCACACTAGAAACAGTATGTCAGACAAAGGAGGAAACTCTGAGTCTCCCCTTGTGTCAGTGGACCCTCCACAAGTCATCCCTTCCAGATATACTGTTCTTAGCTTCCATGAGTTACGACAGGTGTGTACCTCTAGGAAGATTAAGCAGGGGTCTAACCCCACAACTTCCTTTCTGATTGGTCTCTTAGAGACTTATGATGCCAGAAAAGCTGAGAAACTTCTTAGCTCTTCTAATCCAGATGGAAGCATGCCTCCCCTTGAGGGAACCAGAGGAGACCCTGACCTAATCCACCTCTCAGCTGAGACTGAAGAGGGGGAGGAGGATGAGGATCCCTCTGGGGATGAGGCAGACAAGGGACAGGTAGAAGTCAGCAGACTAACCAGGTCCAACTTAAGCAGACATGAGATGAGTACTGGGGGACCCCTGTGACCACTCTCAGGTCAGCTTAACATTGGGAATGGACGAGCCAGATCTCTATCAAGAGGCTCTGGCAGATCCCTTCAAACCAATGGCCCTCACAACTCTTCTCAAAGAGGGATGACTTCCCCTCAGAGGAGAGTGTATGAAGCTAAAGAAAGGGCAGCCAATCTGAGGATTGAAAGGGAAGAACTTGCCCTGGCCAAAGAGAGGCTCGCCTTTGCTAGAGAGCAACAGTTAAGTGGGGTAGTCCCCACTGGTGGCAGCATTGTACCTAGCAATAGGGAAAGGAGTTTTGATACAAAGCACCTGGGTAAGATAGTGCCCCCCTTTAAACAAGGGGATGACATCCACAAATGGATTACTGCTTTGGAGAGGGCCTGCACTGTGCAGGGTGTTCCCCAGAGTCAGTGGGCAGCTATCTTGTGGCTCTCCTTTGAAGGCAAAGGAAGAGACAAGCTCCTCACTACTAGAGTGGAGGATGCTCACAATTACCAAATCTTGAAAAATACACTGATTGATGGGTTTGGCCTAACCACTGAGCAGTACAGGTTGCTGTTCAGGGATACCCATAAAACTCAGTCTCAAGATTGGTCTGATTTTGTAGATTGTGCCACTAAGGCTTTGGAGGGCTGGTTGCTGGGCAGTAAGGTTACTGATTACACAGGATTGTATAATTTGATCATGAGAGAACACATTTTAAACAATTGTCAGAACCAGTTGTTGCATCAGCATCTTGTTGACTCAGATCTGACCTCTCCCCAAGAATTGGAAAAGAAGGCAGACAGATGGGTCAGAACAAGAGTTAAACAGAACCAGGACCAGAATCAAGGTGGTCAGAAGAAAGCAGACCAGAAGGGTAAAGATTCTAAGGGGGAACAAAATGACCAGAAGTCTTCGACATGTCCCCAACAACCCAAAGAGGGTGGGGATCAGGCTCCCCAGAAGAAGAAAAACCGAGAAGGCCAATCTAAAAGGTGGTGCCAATACTTCAAAAGTAAAACTCACTGGTTTAGTGAGTGCACCAAGAAAGGAGGAGGGCAGACTCCTGCCACTGCAGCCCCTAAGACACCTGTGCCCCCTAGTACAGTCAGCAGTGGTAGTGCACCTCCCAAGGGTTTAGTAGGGTTAACCCTGGGTTCTGAGGGGGGTGACAACTTAGTTGGCACACTCACTCAGGCTGTCCTTGTTTGTACAGGGGATGTGGATATGTCCCCTGATATAAGTCCCAATACTTTGGGCAAATACAGACAGACACCTTTCATTAATGGAAAAATGGCTCAGGCCTATAGGGACACTTGTGCCAGTGTCACAATGGTGACACCTAACTTTGTGGACCCTGGACAGATCATGCCAGGTACAGAATTCCTGGTGACCAATGCAAGCAATGTCACTACCAATCACAGTATGGCAATTGTAGCTTTCTCCTGGGGAGGGGTAACTGGCCAAAAGAAGGTTGTAGTTAGTTCAGACCTCCCAGTGGATTGTTTGTTGGGCAATGATGTGGAGTCATCACAATGGTCAGAAGTGGATCAGAGGACTCACATGGAAATGTTAGGCTTGCCAGCACATGTGTTTGCTGTGACCAGGTCACAGGTCAGGAAATGCCCCACTGAACAGGTGCTGGATCCTGGAACAATGGACCAGACACCTTCCAAGAAAAAGAGCAGTAGGGTTAAGGCTGTGCCTTCCCCCTTGCCCCAGGTTGTGGATCAAGTCTCAGAGGAGGCTGACCTACAGGAATTGAGGGAAACTGAGCCTAGAGAGTTTGAACTTGATCAAGTTGAATTCTTGGGTTCAGGGGGACCCTCAAGGGAGGACCTGGGGAAGGACCAGTTAGACTGCCCTTCTCTTGAACCCCTCAGACAGCAGGCTGCTGCTGAGGCTGCTGGGAACGCCACAGGTACCCACAAGGTATACTGGGAAGATGGACTCCTGTACACTGAGGCAAGAGACCCCAAGCCTGGCATGACCAGGAGGCTGGTTGTACCCTTGTCTCAGAGAGGTTTCCTCCTTACCTTGGCCCATGAGATTCCCTTAGCAGGTCACTTAGGCCAGACAAAGACTTGGGACAGGCTTGTCTCACACTTTCACTGGCCTCACATGAATGAGGATACCAAGGAGTTTTGTCGCTCCTGTGTCACTTGCCAAGCCAGTGGTAAGTCAGGTGGCACTACAAAGGCCCCCCTTATACCAATGCCTGTGGTGGGGTGCCCTTTGAAAGAGTGGGGATTGACATTGTTGGTCCAATGGAACCCCAGACAGCATCAGGGCACAAGTTTATACTGGTGGTAGTGGATCATGCCACCAGGTATCCTGAAGCTATTCCACTTAGGACCACTACAGCACCTGTAGTGGCAAGGGCCCTAGTTGGAGTGTTCCCCAGAGTGGGCTTCCCTAAGGAGGTTGTCTCTGACAGAGGTGCAAACTTCATGTCAAGCTACTTAACTGCTATGTGGAAGGAATGTGGTGTCAACTACAAGTTCACTACACCCTATCATCCACAATGCAATGGGCTTGTTGAAAGGTTCAACAGGACCCTAAAAGGGATGATTCATGGACTACCTGAAAAGCTCAGGCGTAGATGGGATGTCCTGATTCCCTGCCTTCTGTTTGCTTACAGAGAGGTCCCACAAAAGGGGGTTGGCTACAGCCCTTTTGAACTTTTGTATGGGCATCCTGTGAGAGGCCCCCTGTGTTTGGTGAAGGAAGGATGGGAGAGACCTCTCAAAAAGCCTGCAACCAGCATAGTGGACTATGTACTTGGTCTCCGCTCCAGGATGGCTGAGTATATGGAGAAGGCATCTGAAAACCTTAAGGCCAGTCAAGAACTTCAAAAAGCTTGGCATGACCAAAAGGCTGTCCTGACTGTTTATCAGCCTGGACAGAAGGTGTGGGTGTTGGAGCCAGTGGCCCCAGCAGCACTCAAAGACAAATGGTCTGGGCCCCACACAATTCTTGAGCAAAAGGGAGAGGTCACCTACCTGGTGGACCTTGGAACTCACAGGAGCCCCCACAGGGTGCTCCATGTCAACAGGCTCAAAGCATATGTCGACAGGAAGGACATGAGCTTGCTCATGGCCATAGATGAGGGACAGGAGGAAGAGAGTGACCCTCTCCCAGACCTGCTCACTCAGAATCCTGATGATGGGTCAGTAGATGGTGTTGTCTTTTGTGGCAGCCTCTCTGAGCATCAACAGAAAGACTGTAAACAGGTTCTTCAGTCTTTCAGACATATGTTTTCTCTGACACCCAGTCAGACCAATTGGTGTACCCATGAGGTTGACACTGGTGACAGCCTGCCAGTTAAGAGTAAAATCTACAGGCAGCCTGATCATGTTAGAGACTGCATAAAAACTGAAGTGCAGAAAATGTTGGAGTTGGGAGTCATTGAACCCTCAGATAGCCCTTGGGCTAGTCCAGTAGTTCTAGTGCCAAAACCTCACACCCAGGGTGGTAAGAAAGAGATGAGGTTCTGCGTAGACTACAGGGGTCTCAATGCAGTCACTAAGACTGATGCCCACCCAATACCAAGGGCAGATGAGCTTATAGATAGATTGGCTTCTGCCAACTACTTAAGCACATTTGACCTGACAGCTGGGTATTGGCAAATCAGGTTAGCTGAGGATGCCAAGCCCAAGACAGCATTTTCAACCCCTGGTGGGCATTATCAATTTGTGGTAATGCCCTTTGGTCAGAAAAATGCACCTGCCACCTTCCAAAGGTTGGTGAATCATGTTCTCACTGGGCTGGATGACTTCTGTGCAGCATATCTAGATGATATTGCTGTCTTTAGCTCCACCTGGAAGGATGACCTGGTCCACCTGAGGAAAGTGTTAGAGGCTCTGCAAGCAGCAGGCCTCACTATCAAGGCCACCAAGTGCCAGATAGGGCAGACACAGGTTGTATACCTGGGCCACCTTGTAGGTGGAGGCCAGGTTCAGCCATTGGAGAGCAAAATTCAGTCAATCAGGGACTGGGCTCCTCCAACCACCCAGACTCAGGTTCGAGCTTTCTTGGGCCTGACTGGTTACTACAGAAAGTTTGTCAGGAACTATGGATCAATTGTGACTCCATTAAATGAACTGACAAGTAAGAAAATGCCAAAAAAGGTTCAGTGGACAGCAGGCTGTCAAAAAGCATTCGATGACCTAAAGCAGGCCATGTGCACAGCACCTATCCTTAAGAGTCCAGACTACTCCAAACCATTCATTGTCCAAACAGATGCTTCTGAGTTGGGTGTGGGAGCTGTTCTATCTCAACTGAATTTTGATGGTCAAGACCAGCCCATTGCTTTTATAAGCAGAAGGCTGACCCCCAGAGAGAAGAATTGGTCAGCTATTGAGAGGGAGGCCTTTGCTGTGGTTTGGGCCCTGAAGAAGCTGAGGCCATACTTGTTTGGCACTCACTTCAAGATTCAGACCGACCATAAGCCCCTCTTGTGGCTAAATCAGATGAAGGGTGAAAACCCCAAACTGCTTAGGTGGTCCATTTCCCTACAGGGGATGGACTTTACAGTGGAACATAGACCTGGTACTGATCATGGCAATGCCGATGGGCTCTCCAGATATTTCCACTTAGAACAAGAAGACTCACCTGGTCAAGGTTAGCTTATTGTCCCAAAGTTTGGGGGGGGGTCATGTAGGAGAGTAGGGTCTGCAATCCTATGATCACCCAGATTTTTTGCTTTTGTTTCACTGGTTTACGACTTTCTCTGGCTGTGGGCCTGCCAATCAGACCCACAGCCTGGCTGTTCTCTCTCTAAATTACAACATGTACCCTAGGTGCATTTACCAATTGGTACTGGGCCACCTTATCAGACCCTGTAACTCAGGGCATAGGTGTACCCAGGGCCTACCAGGGGCTGAAGCATGTATTATGCCACCCCTGGCTGGCCTCCTAAATTTGACACAACTGGCTGCATGACAGCTGGGGCAAAGTCGTGTAATCACCCTTTGCTGTAGATATAGTATACCTATATCTAACCCTAAAATGGACACACAGATTCCTATCAGTCACTCCTATGGCAGGCCTTAACAATCCTGAAGGCAGAGTGCTTGGAATCGTGTGAGATGGTGCTCTGGCATGAGCTGAGCCTGTCTGCAGCTTGCGGAATCAAGTCCTAATAGCTGTTCCATGATATCGCATACCATATACTCTTAAGTGCATTATAATCCTCGCGGTTAAATGCTATCTTTGGTATTGCTTTATCAAAACATGTCGAGTAAGGTGTCATACGAATTGGAATACTAACCCCTCGCCAATTCTGGCGACGGGGTTAGCATTCCACCCTTCTAGAGGGACACGACATGTATGTAACTGTGAACCCCGGTTAAAGTTAAACGAAGCCTCAGCTCCACAAAATGGACGCTGCCACCACAGACACGAGTCTGACCCCCTGCAGCTGGGAGTCCTTCCAGCGCGGGGAGCCTGGACAAAGGGTTTTCTGTCAGGGGCGGTGCTAGCACCGTCCCAGACATGGTTTTGTGTATCCTGGGTAGGCAGGGCTTTTCAGGAAGGTGACTGCTGAGTGGCACCCCGGTGCTCACTACGCATAGGCCGGTCTGAACCAGTTCCAGGGGCACACCAGCCCCTGGCCTGGGGAAAGTCTGGCATGGCAGAGGGGTGTAACCACCCCCCTCCTAGTCCCGCCCATAGGCAGGACCTAGTCACCGGGTCAGCCCCCTTTTTTAGTATAAAGATGGGAGCGGGCCCCCTGTTCAAATTAGATCATCTTTGGAATCAAGACACGACTTTATTCAAAAGGACTTCAAGATTTCTTCCTCAAGATTCTCCCTTGTGGCTAAGGAGTAGTCACCCTGCATCCGCAGGCACCATCCTAAGAACACTGCGGTCTGCTGCAAGTCCTTCATCACGAATCCGACGACCCAGCTCGACGAGACCCGGCTTCCCTGGCACCTCTGACCTCTACTCACCTCTACAGCAAAGCTGAGAACCGTGAGTGCGACGAGACCTCGAGGGACCGACGATCGCCAAGACTGCACGACTTCTTTGTAACAAGCCCACCGAGTCTTCCACTGGTGAGTGCTTTGGGGTCCGAGAAGCCCCAACCCTGAGCAGCTCCAGCACCGAAGATCAGCCCTCCAGCATCTCCACGATCTGCGTGGGGCCCTTCTGCTTTTGCGTGCTCACCGCGCTGTGTGGCTACTAGCCGGCTGGCTTGTGGCCTTCTTCACGACGCCCGACGACATCACTGCTGCTGGTCTGGTTGCTCCAGACTGGCCCTTGCTTCCTTCTTCAAGAGAGGCACCCCGGACCCTCCTGGTCCACTCCAGACGCCATTTTGAGTCCACCGCGTGGGCTTGAATTTGCCAAGGTTTTGTTGCCCAATCCTGGGGCCAGCGACGCCGACAGCTTCAATCTTCGTGGGACAGCTCGCTCCTCCCTCCTGGTCGCCGACAACGCCTCCTGGTCCGTGAGATCTGCGAGCACAGCGTCACCCACTCACCTAGTCGAGGTGGCTACCATCCGGTGCCCTCCTGGTGCCCACTGACTACTGGCTAGTAGTCTCGAACTTGGTCCCCTCTGCTTTCAGGTGTCATCTTCCTTTGATCCAGGCTTGGATCCATCGAACTTTCTTCACTGGTCGCCTGCCAGCAACTTCTTTCTTCCAGGCTCCTGGTCCGTCTACGAGGATTCCCGACGTCTTTTGAGACCTATGCAGCTGCAGCCCCTGGGCTAGGTAACTTCGGCATTTCGGTGCCCCAGCATAGCCTCACTATCCAAGGGTCAGAATCCACTTTCGTTTTCCTCCTACCAGGTCGGGTTCGCCCGAGAACACTAACTCTGTGAAATCTAGCTACCATAGACTTTGTCCCGCATCACGCGTGAGAGTGCACACTCTGCACCCGAGTCCCCTGGGTCTCCTAGAAGTAATCTGAAGATTCTATAGTCCAGATCTAGCGATTCCAAAGCCTATTAGTACTGTACTTACCTGCTAGTAATTTCGCATTCCACTTTCAGAGTATATGGTTTTCCGTGCCCCTCGGGCATTTGTATATACTGTGCTAACTTAAGTATTTTCGTAAGAGTTTTGTTTTGTGCTTAGTACCCTGTCCTCATAAAGAGTACAGGGCTGTTGTGATTCTTAATAAATATCTTGTTTATTTTCATAACACTTGTGTGGTGTCCTTTCACTGGGTATTCAAGGGGTATATGTGTGGTATAACAGCTGGCTTAACACGCCCTCTCGAGTCTTTAGCCTTAGACTGCTCGTATCCACGCTACTAGGATAGCTGGTCTATAAGGTTGACTTACAACCAATCATCAATAAGGGTTGCTGGACTGATACATAGTGTTCACTAGAATAGTGAGCACTGCATATCAGGCCACCTTCTCACAATCCCGATTTGATTCATCCGGATAGTTGAATTGCTCGTCATTCTGGTCATCTCCCCCAACATCCTCAGTGCGTGTGGGGGAATGAGTAAAGGCTTGTCCATAAGGCCTTACGGACTCAAAAAGGACTGGCGAGGAGGCAGAGTCTCTTTTCCTTTTGAGTGGAATTTGATAGGATTCCATCGACTTCTCCGGCAAGATCTTCCATTTGAAAAGGGTGAGTCTTCCGGTTGCATAGTCAATGTACAACTTCTTTGAGCTTTCAGAAGAAGGTGGAGTGGTACCGACGCCTTCAAGAGTGGCGGTCGTTCCTTTAAGTTTTGACATCATTTTACCAGGGCCGGTGCCCTGTGCCGGCTTAGAAGTTTTAGGTCTTGCAGTCGGAGGCAGTCCAAACACTATAGGTGGGGGCCCCGATGGCTGTTTGACTTTTTTCACGGCCATCGCCGACTTCGAGCCAGGTGTTGCGCTGGGATCCCCAAAATGGCCGCGGGTTGATGCGTCACGTTCCAACGAGGCCATTTTGTGCTTGTCTTCGAGAGCCTTCACCAGCATCAACTGGTATGCATTCGGACTGAGGGGCAGCTGCGACTCAAGTCCGTCTTCGGTGTCCACGCCCCCGAGGGCAGCCTTAGATGACGTCGCACCGTCTCTTCGGGCCTTTGGCAACTTCTTGGATGTACCGATCTTCAGGGTGGCACCCTTCCGTAACCCCGAAGGGCCAATGACACTCTGAGCCTTCTTAGGATCCGATGGAACGAGGCTTCACGAAACGAATACTGGTTCGACCAGTTTCAGTTTCGGTTTCGATTTGTCTTTAGTCAGTTTCGATTTCGTTTTCGAAGGCGTACCCACCGAAGGCTCTGAAGTATTCTTAGCCGGGCAAGGTTGCGGGGCTGTAGAATGAGTAGAAAGATCTTGGCTAAGGCCTTCCGACGATGCTTCGACCTGAGCCGTTGACAAGACAGTGTCACTTTCGACCCCAAAATGTTCAGGCGGGTCTTGCTCATCGCTGGAGCCGCCCTCTGCGGCTCCAATAGCCAGACCGTCGTCTCTTACCTCGACGGCTTCATCGTCTTCGATGTGTTCATCGTCTACCTCTTCTCCGTAGGAAGAATCTTGACAGGAGACTGGGTCGGAGAAGTGCTCCGGTTCCTCCTATTGGACGCCCTCGTCGTCCCCAGCCTTGAAGATATCCTCCACTTCCGACGCCCTCCGCGCCGGTAGTCTCGCCTCACGTCGAAGAGCGAGCGCCTCTTCCGACCTGAATTTCGAACAGGCCAAGCAACTCTCCTCGTCGTGGTCTGGAGACAGACATCTGTTGCACACAGGGTGCACGTCTGAGAGAGGGTACTTTGCGTTACAGACTGGGCAACGTTTAAACGGGGCCTGGAATTCCATAGTCGATGTCAATCTTCGATCGGGCCTAAAAAGCTGGGAGCACACGTGCTCAAGTATCCGGGAACCGGATAAGTTAACTCAGAACCGAACAAAGTACAATACCGACGCTTAAAGAGGCCTTTTGCCTTGAAGAAAAACAAGTTTTTCCTATAGGTTCTGAACAAGAGTCACGGAACACATCCGAACACAATGGCGGAAAAAAACAATCTGAGGATGGAGAGGATGCCCATGCGCACTGTAGTCCAGGCGAGGAGCCACCTATCTCGTGATACTTCAAAAGACTCTTCCAGGACAACAAGGTGCAATCATACGGACCCAACACTAGGCGGCGATCTATGCACAAGATATGAATTTAGCGGCCCACAAGCCTCGAACATAAGGTCTCTATTCCCTTGTCGTAGCTGTAATAGTTTGCGATCTGCGGACAGAGTCACCAGTGGCGGCTGGTGACATTTGAAATTGGTGTGGCGTAAAATTGGCGGTGGAGAAAAAAATACAGGAACAAACACCACACAGTACCAAACAAAGAATAGAAACCAACCCCACATCAAAACTAATGCAGCGCGCTATGTGAAAGTGAACTCAGCATGTTCATAAAGTGATCACATATTTTAGAAAATATTCATTTCGTGAAACCATCATGCAGTGTTAGAGGCTTAGCTTATGAGTAGCTTCAAATAGAATGAAAACAAAACAGGTATTACAGCAAATTTTGCCTGCAGCGGGCACCAATGCATTGTATATTCCATACCTTGCAAATACATATACAGGGTAAATTTACGCGATGAAAACTGCCCAGATTTGAAAATGTGGGATACTATTTTTTTTCAGCTGAAACACGCTAATGAGGGCCACTTTCATTTTAATGCCCAGATGTATTTGCTGTGCTAGTCCGACCCTGGCTGTTCCACGTATTCCGAGTGAATTTATCAATAAATAACACATGACTCAACCCCCAGTGGCTCCAATTGCCCTGTTGGTCCAGTGTCACTCCGAACTGAGGGAGTTCTTGCTGGGTCGGAGGTGCACTCACATGGAGCTGTTTACATAACGTGCTCGCCGTGCAAACCGTAGCAGCCCTCTCAATTGACTCATTTGACGCCATTTAAACTTATTTTAATTAATGTTTAACCTATCACAGATACTGTTTTTAACACTCCGTCGATCGTCAGCCCCTCCTTATCCTCTCACTCCCAAATATACAATTTGGCACCAGCATGACTGAGCTAAACTGTGTGAATCAGACGAGTGACGAAGGTGCTGGTGCTGACAAGTTTCTGTCTAGTCAGAGGCCAGTCACTCCTCTGATGTCCCTACTTGTTCGGTGTGCAGGGGAACGCCAGTTCTCTTGTGTCAGTGAATTAACGAGACACGCGTTTGTGCCTGCTTACTGCACTATGACTATGAGAGATGGAAACAAGCATACAAATTACTGCCACAAACGGATGAGAGAAACTCACACTTTATTTACTTGGAACTTTTATACAGAATGCAAAGCATGACTGTATTTTCGGCTGAATTGGGTTAAATGTTACAACTCATTTACACACAGTCACAGAGGCCCTTATTTAAGGCAACCCAAGGGACGTGCCAACAATGTACAGTCTTCAGAGTTTATTCGATGTTATATTGTTTTCATTTTTAATTATTATGTATGCACATGCACGATGGCACTCACCACATGGGAAGGAAGTCGGAACGGGAAACCAAGAGAGCAAGGGCAGGTGGCACGGTGACATCGAGGTCCCACCTGCCCCATCACAGTCAGGCACAGGTTGCCAAACACAGCCGCAAGAAGAGCTTAGAGCATCCATAGAAGCACCAAGCACCTGCACGCCACTGCCAATGGACCAGAGCCGGCGCACAAGGAGGTATGCATGAGCTGAGCATCCCGGGTGACAGGGTAAAGGAAGTCGGAACGGGAAACCAAGAGAGCAAGGGCAGGTGGCACGGCGACATCGAGGTCCCACCTGCCCCATCACAGTCAGGCACAGGTTGCCAAACACAGCCGCAAGAAGAGCTTAGAGCATCCATAGAAGCACCAAGCACCTGCACGCCACTGCCAACGGACCAGAGCCGGCGCACAAGGAGGTATGCATGAGCTGAGCATCCCGGGTGACAGGGTAAAGGAGTCCCGGAGCGTGGCGCAACACAAACCACCTCAACCCCCAGACTAGAGAGCTTCTTCTGCACCCCTCTGAAACCCGCCTCCTTAACAAAATCCCCCTCACTCCGAAGCCGGCAGAGACAGGCAACATTTAAATACTTAAGTATAATTTACATACGATATGCGAAAATAACACATTATAAAATATTATATAAAACTTACCTTGGCTTCCCCCGCTGACTCCCGAGACAGCAGACTTCCGACTCCCGCCGTCCTGGATTTTGAATGTGACTGACGTGGTCTGGGCTCTCGTCACCAGGAAGGCTGCAGGCAACCTCCCTCCCCTCCACCGCAGCCAGCACCGATTGTTTTGGACAGCTGCCCCAACAGCGTCATTTCTCTCAGTCTGTATGCTGCAGAGAACGGAGAGGAGGAAGCGGAGTACTTAATCGCTGTATCATATCTACTTTATCAGAGAGCATTGCAGTGGCATTCCTAGCTTCAGTTAAATCTGTTTGCATCTGAACAATAACCCTCATTAAATCATCCATGGTGGCCATAATGTCAAAACTCTCAGACCGGGAGGAATATTATTTGTGGGCTCACTATTCTGTCAGGTTGCTTCTTCCTCAGGGTCTGGAGTGATGATATAAGGGGCCCACCTCTCAATACCTCCAACTCTGATTGTAATGATTACACAGAGTATTGAAGTGATTAAGCGGGGGGAAAGGGAATTAGGAAGGGAACAGCTGGAAAGGAGATCTGAAAAGGAAAAGTTACTCGCAAACAAAAATACACGCACTTTCCTTCGCACAAAGACGTAAATTAGGACATCAGATTCTGTCCTCCAATCAGGAACTAGCTTAAGAGCTTCGTGGCTTGTGTTTATTCAGACTATCAGACTCTTAGTTGACCTTTCTTAGATCCGCTATATTGTGGCGATAATACTTCACTTCAGTATCAACTGCTCAAAGGCATAAGCGGCAGAATTTGGTTTAGGTCTTTCTATGACTAGGTTTTCAATCACCTAAACAATCAGTGTCTTATATTTCCTTATTTGTTGTGAATTTAAAAGTGTTCCCAAAAACATTCATGGAACCACTATAGAACAAGAATCGCACTCGTGAATATGGTAATGAGCTAGAGAAAACACGCATAGAATTTTTACTGAACAAGAAACACACTCGTGAATAAGGTAAATGATCTTGAAAATCAAATTGAATGTTCCTAATAATTCACTGAAATGGTTTTAACAAGATTCGCAATCTTACCTGTAGAGTGGACCTCTGTCTCCTTTCTCTCACTCTGCTCCTTCACTCGTTTTTCTATCCTTTCTATCTTTCACCTTTCTGCATCTCTGCTCTTTTGTGCGTTATTTCTGCCCATTTTCCCTTTCTCTCCCTCTGCTCCTTCACTCGTTTTTCTACCCTTTCTATCTTTCACCTTTCTGCACCTCTGCTCTTTTGTGCCTTATTTCTGCCCATTTTCCCTTTCTCTCCCTCTGCTCCTTCACTCGTTTTCACAAGTTTTTCTACCCTTTCCATCTTTTTTTTTTTTTTTTTTTTTTAAACCTTTATTAGTTGCGTTCAACACAAAAGACATGACAGTGACAGCATCTGCATTTCAGTACATCAATAAAAAAGAATCGTGATACATTCCGTAGAGAGGTAGCAGCCTCACTTGGTCCTATATAACACAGGCTCAGTTCCATAATGACATCAAAGTGTGACCTGTAAACCAGGACTCTCCCCCCCATCACAGTCCAGGACGCAAGAAGGATGCTCTTCACCACCCCGCCACATTCAGACATGAGAACAGGCCAGCAAGGTCGACGCCTTCCCACCCCACCCATCCGCACTCGTCCGTGACCTGTCCAGTCCATCGGTTATGCCAATGTGTGCAGCATTGTTCCTCATGCACGGCAAGCGTGTGCATCCCTGCCAATTATCGTAGCCAACCCCCAGTGTAGGGACATGTAAGTCTCACCATAGAGCGATGTCGCGCCCACAGCTCCTCTTCGGAAGTGTAGCCCGTACCTACTAGTGTGTGTGGCCTATAGTGCGTATGCCCATCACAGTAACTCCAATACATACATGAGTAAGAAGGGGTCCCCCCCCACTCCCAGCCCCCCCCAATATTAGTTTTAAACGGGTGTCGTGACTACCTAGTTTGATGCAGGTGTTGCAATATACCTCTACCCATGTCCACAGTAGTATGGTGAATGCTGTAAGTAGGGACCTACACGCTCATTGGATCGAGACCGGTTCGTCATCACCAGAGGAGTCGCCATGCGTCGCCTGAGATAACAAGTACACCTGCAAGGGGGACCAGAAATCGCTAGGCGCGCATCGGGCGGGGAGCAGTTCCGCGTAAACGCCATGCTGGTCCTGGCAGTAAGTGAGGTCATCAAGCCAGTCCTTAAATTTAGGCGCTCTCCCTCTCCCCCATCTGCAAGCTATTCTTCGCTTAGCGAGGAGCAACGCTATGTCTACAAATTTGCGGTCCGGTTTGGGAACTTGCTTGGTGTAACCCAGGAGCAGCACTATTGGCTCCATTGGCATTGGGCCATCAATCATTACCTGGAGTGCGGCGTGTACCTGTTCCCAAAAAGTATGTATGGCCCCACATTCCCAGGCCAGATGGAAGAAATCTGCACCAGCCGCCCGACACCTAACGCATCTATCATCTTCCGAGAGATGAAACCGAAGTTTCCTGACTGGGGTATAGTAGTAGCGTTGCAGAAACTTATAGTGAATAATTTTCAGCCTACAGCTAGAGGAAATCCGAGCCGTGACTGCGCAGCAATAGCTCCATTGTTCATCCGTAAGCGCAGTTGGCAGTTCAGAGTCCCAATTAGTCCGGGCTTTCGGCAGCAGCATTGGGCGTTGCCCACGTATGGCGGCGTACAGTTTAGACACTAAGTGCTTGCCATCAGAGGTGAGCATGATATGCAATGGCAGTACCGTCTCAGGTTCGTCCGGGAAGTTGTGGAGTATGTCACGCATACCCTGACGGAGCCTGATGTAGTAAAACACCTCCATGGATGTTGGAGGGGCAGTCTGAAACAACTGTTCCTTGGTGCGGAATGTTCCGTCTTGAAATAGGTCGCCCCAAGAGTTAAGGTGTATGCGTTTACACATGGACCGAAAACCGTTTTCCGTTAATAGAGAAAGTTTCGGGTGATATGCGAGGGGAAGCGCCGGGGAGTAAAGCATGGGGGCGTCCAGTTGTTTAGTTATTCGCCGCCAGGCATCAATAGTACAGGTGACAGTGGTAGCAGGCGTCTCAACATCCCCAATCAGTCCCATCAGCATGCCCTTGAGCGGGAGCGGGTGAACGACCCAGTCCTCAGCGGCGACCTGTGGCATAAAGGGAGCGGGGTTAACCCAGTGGTAGGAGTGTTGAGCCTGAGCACTGAGGTAGTATAATTCCATGTCGGGCACATCGAATCCCCCCCTTTCATATGGCTGTGTCAAGACCCTCCAACTAAGGCGTGGTTGCTTTCCACCCCAGAAGAGGCGCAGTAGCTCAGATCGGAGCCGTTTGAAAAAATAGGCCCCCGGAAAGTAAGGAATGTTTTGGAATAGATATAAGAACCGCGGGAGGACGACCATCTTGATCAGGGAAGCTCTACCTGCCATCGATATCGGCAAGGCCCGCCAGCGGGACACATTATCAGTCAACTGCGAGATAGCCACCCCATAATTGGACCGGATAGTGACGTCTCTATCGAGCGACACCTCTATGCCCAGGTACCTCAAGTCTGAGCTGCACCATTCCAGGGGGTAATCCAGTTGGAACCGGGTTACCGACGCAGTGAGAGGGAAGAATTGCGACTTCTTCCAGTTTATATGAACCCCGGATATGCCACCGAATGCTACAAATTCCCTCAGCAGCGAATTAAGGTGATCCCGTGGGTGGCGTACGTACAAAGTGACGTCGTCTGCGTAGAGGGAAATACCGATCTGCCGCTGAAGACAGTTAAATGCACTGACCTTGTGCAATTGTCGGACTCTGCAGGCCAACGGCTCTATCGCTAAGGCGAAAAGTAGGGGCGACAAAGGGCAGCCCTGCCTAGTCCCTCTTGTGATCGGCATCTGTTTCGAAAGTACCCCATTGACGACGACCCTGGCGACCGGCGAGGTGTATAGCAGTTGCACCCAGGCTATGAAGATCCGGGGGAACCCCATTCTGCCCAGAATAGCTAACAGGTACCCCCACTCCACCGAATCGAACGCCTTGGTGGCGTCCAGGAACACGGCAGCGACCGGCAAGTCGGGCGAGATGGTAGGTATCAGGGAAAATAGTGTGCGTAAGTTATGGGATGTGGCCCTCCCCGGGACAAAGCCAGATTGGTCCGGCAACACTAGAGTGTGCATGAGTAGGGACAGCCTGGTCGCCAACACTTTCGCAAGGATCTTCGCGTCGCAGTTCAGCAGTGACAGAGGGCGATAGGCATCAGTGTCCTTCGGATCCTTCCCCGGTTTCAAAAGCGACGTGATCGCAACCTCTCGCATGGAGCCCGGGAGTATCCCTACCTCGAGCGAGTCCTCGAAGACCTCCTTAAGCACCGGTGCCATAATATCGATGTAGCACTTATAAAATTCGGCCGGTAGACCATCCAGCCCCGCCGCTTTTCCGTTGTTAAGGGACATGATCGCTTCCCTGATTTCGTCCAGTTCGAACGGGCATCCCAAGAATGCCCTATCGCTATCACTAAGCCAGCAGAGTGCGATGTCATCTAAGAAATTACCGAACTCCACCTCTCCCACCTGTTGTGTGGTATATAGTCGCTGGTAGTGTTGTAGAAAGGTGTTTTGAATACCTTGGGAATCCTGGTACGTCCTACCCCCCTCATCAGAGATTTCCAGGATATGAGTGGCGAAGCGCTGGTGCCTAGTGAGTGCAGCCAGCACCTTTCCCGGACGGTCTCCCTCACAGTAGCGCCTAGCCGTCCAGTATTTGCCCCGGAATTTCGTTTCCCTGGCCGCCTCCTCCTCATATGTCGACAGAAGAGCCCTGAATTTCCCCGCTAGGTTAGGGCAGGGGTTACTGACCATCTCTGCCTCCAGCGCCTTAAGCTCCGATTCGATCTTAGTCAATGTACGCACTATGTCCTTCAGTATACCGCAACTTTTAGATATCGTGATCCCCCGCACTGTCACCTTAAAGGCCTCCCATATCGTTTCGACCTTGTCAACCGATCCCTTGTTCCTCGGAAAGAAGGCTTCAATCTCCTCTCCCAGTTCTTGTCTAAAGACAGGGTCCAGCAAAGCTGAGGGAAAGAGCCGCCACGGCGGGCGCACCCTAGCATACCCCGGCATCCCCATGACCGTCAAAACAGGACAATGGTCCGAGTAGGTGCGAGGCAGATGTTTCACCCGGACAATCCCCCCCAGCGAGGCCTCGCGAGACAAAGCAGTAGTCGATCCTTGCCCAGGAGCGTGCATGTGCCGTAAAATGTGTGCCCTCCCTAACTGATGGGTGTGTGTGCCTCCAGCTATCCACTAGCCCAGCTTCCGTTAGTATACCTTGAAGTGTATCTCTGGCGTTAGTGTTGTACTGTGCACTTCCGTCCGATCTATCCGTTGCTGGACATAACGACAAGTTGAAGTCCCCCCCCAAAGAATGTGAGTGGCTTCAATTTCCAATACATGGCCCCACAATGACAAAAAGAAACCAGGAGTGTCCACATTAGGCGCATAACTATTGACAAGTGCTATGACATCAGTGCCCAATCTCCCCCACAGGATGACGTATCTCCCCTCCCTGTCCGCTCGCACTCCCAGCTTTTGAAACGGTAGCCGTTTGTTGACCAAAATGACAGTCCCCCTAGAGTACGTGGAATAGGAGGAAAACTCTCGCACATTCGCCCATCTACTCGCAAACGTAGGAATACTATTCTGATTAAGGTGGGTTTCCTGGAGCATGGCAATCTGCACACTGTGCCGGTCTAAATAAGCAATCACATTTCTGCATTTCCGGGGGTTATTAAGGCCCCGGACATTCCAGGACATTATTGCGACAGTATTCAACGTATCATCACCTGTGGTGGTAACAGTATCCCTGAAAAAAAACATTCGGCCATTGCTGCAACCCTCAATACAGACGTACCTAATGCAGTTCTTTCCGCTGTCCAGTGCATTCTATGCCTATAAGCAGCCATACTTCCATACACACGATCTCCGGTACCTGCACACTTGTCAGTAGGGTCTTCCGCAACTTCCGTTCTACTTACAACAACTAGCACCCCATCAACCAAGTCCAACCCCTCCCTCCATGCAAAACAAACCCCCCTCTGATTCCCCGTGCCCCCCCCCCGCCCACTGAAGCAACCCAATCTTGCCAGTACCACATTCCCCCCCCCCACCCCGACCCCAACACTCAAGAACAATAGAAAAACCTTGTGGGGAATCCCCTCCTAAGGACACTAGAGGAATGCACCCAATCACCCCATCTCTCCCCTCTCGACCCACGTGCGCCATACGGGGAAGACAGAGAAGGTGGGGTGGTGCCTGGCACATGTGATCCCTGCAGGCTATAGCCCGAATCGCGAGTCAGCGCCCGCCAATACCTCCCCCCATACCGGAAAAGCACCTAAAAGGGTTCAGGAGGGCCATCCCAGGAGCGCCCACTGTTCACCACTGTCTCTGCTCCGTTGTCATATTGCCCAAACCCAAAACACCTTCAGCAGAGGGGCAAGAAATCTGCAGAAAAACAAAAAACCAATAGTCGCTCACCAGTAATCAACAGTACATCAAGGCCAGCATCCATGGAACTACCGGCAGGGCCTGGCCACCCCGCCGACAGCAGGCACCGCCATTCTAAGTCCAGACGCTGTGCCTTCCATCAGAATCAGTGGTCAAAAGTACCCAACGACCCAGTTAGGACTCCTCGTGCTCGGCCGGGTCCACTTCCGCCTCATCCTCTCCTTCATTTTGCCTGCCCCTCCTGGCAGTGCGTAGTTTCCGAACATAGTCCTCGGCCTGCTGCGGGTTTACAAAGAAGTGTTGTTTACCCTGATGGGTTACCCTGAGCCGCGCCGGGTACAGAAGTGCGTAGTCAACTTGCAAGTCCCTGAGCTTTTTCTTCACGTCCAAGAATTTCCTTCGCTGCTCTTGTACCATGGGCGTAAAGTCCGGATATAGGGAGAACTGTACGCCGTCACAGGTTAGATTCCGCTTAGTGCGGGCAGCGCGAAGCGCCGTATCGCGGTCCCGGTAGTTAAGCAACCGGGCGATGATGGGCCGCGGCTGCGCCCCAGGCTTGGGGACCGGGCCCAGGGAACGATGCGCCCGCTCTACAATAAATTGGCTGGAGAAGGCCTCCTTACCCACTGCCGCGATGAGGATGCGCTCCACATAGTCCTCCATGCGCCCAGTGTTGGTGGATTCCGGAACCCCCGTGACGCGAATGTTGTTGCGCCTGCTCCTCGCCTCCAACTCCTCGCTCTTCGCCGCTATAACTCTCAGGATATTGTCCATTCTAGTTAGGCGCGTATCACGGGTAGCGACCGTGTCCTCCGAGGTAGAGATGCGCCTCTCCGCCTCCACAAGGCGCTCCTCATGGACCTCCAGTTTCTGTGCAACACCATCCATTCTGGATGATAAGCGGTCAACCTTGTCGACTATTGTGGCGAAGCCCTGCCGCATCTCCTCCATCATCAGTCTCAGCTCCGGAGCCAAGGGGGCAGTGGGGGGCTCAGTACTCGCCGTGCTCGAGGCTCCACTCGTCCCCGCCATGCTGCGTAACGGTTTTTTGGCAGTCGCTGGTTCGAAAGAGAGTTTGGGCTGCTTATTATCATTTTTGCCCATCGTGCCTTAGCTGTGAGCGCCGAACGGGCACTGTGACTGGTGCCAACGTCTATGTCCACCGCTCCAATCCCAGTCGGCGTGACCCGTTGGCCCCACCCGCAAGAGTCCCAGAAATGGCGGCAGCAGCTTCGCAATGTCAGAGGTCTTCTAAGCAACCACCCGCTCGCCACCAGTATCCCCGCGCCGGTGGCGTAGCTGCGGGTGATGCGATGAGGCGCTGCGTCCAGCCCCGTGGTCCGAAGTCCAGGGCGAAGTGACGAGGGGTGCTGGCGGGCCGCAGGGCGTGATGGTAGGCCCGAGCGCCGAGCGCTGGAGTCAGGGGCCGCAGGCCGGGTATTATCTACGCCCTCCGGGGGGTACGTTGGTGCCTCGCAGATCAGAGGCCAGGGAATGCCAGCAGGGGATGCAACGGTAGACCGCCGGGCGCAGGGTAAGGTCTGGTCATTAGGTGCGTGCAGGAAGGCTGTCCCCCACTCCAGGGAAGCAAGGCAAACCAGCTGCTCGACGGTGGGGCCTAATCCAGGTGGTGTGACCAATTCCACCGGTCAGACCTGGCATGCCCCGAAGACCCCTCGCGCAGCGGCACAGGTTGTGGGTATGTCGGCGCCCCGCGCTTACGGGCTCCCGCCCAGAAACAGCAGATGCGGGCGCGGTGGCGAGGTGCCGTGGATATCCCCGCAGACTGAAGCTCCGGGGGCGTGAGCGGGAGATGGCGGCAGGGCGCCGAGTGCGGGGGAGGGTCCGTGCGCCAAGCTCCGGAGGTGCAGACGGGTCGGCTCCCACGTCCGGGAGACCTCCGTTTCTTCAAGGGTCACCCCTCACAGATGCCGCGAGATCGCGGCAGAATCACAGGATGGCCGCTAGGGTAACGGGGCTCAGGTCAGGTGGGGCCTCTGAGTCTCCCGGCAGGTCCAGGCTGGCCCACCGGTGCAGCGCCGACTGACCTTGCACACTGCAGCAGCCCCAGGGGGGGGGGGGGAGACTCACCTCTGCCGCCACCCGACAGGCCCTCAGCAGGAATCCCCACGGGCAGCACGGGCCCCGCAGCACCAAGGCCCAGTCACCTCGTGGGCAGCCGCGGTCTCGCGTGGTCCGGCGCCCAGGCGCCTCGGCAGCTCTCCTCCACAGCGGCTATCGGGCAGCACAGCCAGACGCGTATCTCGGGCGTCCGACCACCGATCACTCCCAAATTTGAACCGGAGCTGCAGAACAGATAGGGTCACCTCCGCTGCGATTTTTGGGCGCCTGCCCACAGGGAAAAAGGATTTTTGCAGGATGTATCTGGCCAGGCAGCCAGAGCCTCACTAAAGTGCGGCCATCAGCTAGTGCGCCCTCTAGCGCCCCCCTACCCTTTCCATCTTTCACCTTTCTGCCCTTTTCTGTATCTCTGCTCTTTTGTGCCTCATTTCTGCTTTTTTCCCCTTTTTTCTTTATCCCTTCTTTCCTCCCTTTACCTTTCTCTGCTGCTGCTGCCCCTCCCCCCCCCCCAGCGCGACCGGCCAAATCCAGCCCTCTCCCCGCTCCCGCCTCCCAGCTGTCCAGCCCTCCCCGACCCCTACTTAATGGCGGCCACTGCGCGGGCGCGCCGCTGGTGCACCGAAGGCGCGTCAAAGGAAAGCACGTCTGCGCCCGTCCGCGACCAGCACCAGGAACCCTGGACCTCCGCCCCGCCAACGCTACGACCCAGCAGCACTCCACGCACTCAACCCAGGCTGCAACAACAACTGCAAGCTAGCATCACCAGCCGACACCCATGGACCCTTCAGCTGTCACCGCTGCCGGCACACCTGCAGCACCGCCAAGAACACGGATCGAGCACAACCCGCCCACAAGAACACAACCGAACCGAAGACCCTGCAATGCATCCTCCTCAACGTCCGATCCCTCCACAAACACGCCACCGAAATCTGGGACCTCCTCGACAGCACCACCCCGGACGTAGCATTCTTCACCGAAACCTGGACCAACGCCACCTCGGGACCGGACATCCCATCGCCATCCCCCAAGGACACAAGATCTCCAGGAAGGACCGCCCCACCCACCCAGGAGGAGGAATCGCCATTGTCCACAAATCCAGCCTCCGCCTGAGCACACTCCCTGACGAGTCCACAAAACTGATGTAACACCTTCACTTCAAGATACTGGCCAGCCCCACCGCCGCCCTCCGAGGAACCCTCATCTACCAACCCCCTGGACCCCGCGGACCCTTCGCCAACTCCATCACGGACATTATCTCCCCGCAGGCCATCGCATCCACCAACTACACCCTGCTGGGAGACCTCAACTTCCACCTCGACAATCAACTGGACCCCAACACCACATGCCTCCTGGACAACCTCCACAACATTGGACTCTGCCAGATCGTGACCGAGCCCACGGACTCAGCAGGACACACCCTCAACCCACTCTTCACTACAGGAAACTCCATCACCTTCAGCCACACCACCGAACTCCCATGGACCGACCATCGTTGCGTCCACTTCACCTTCGGAACACACACCATCCACAGACACCAGCACCTGCTTCCACAAAGAAACTGGACCAAAATCACCGACGACCAGCTCACCTCCTCACTCAACAACTCCACCTCAACCATCGCGGAAAACGACGACCCCAAAACCGCAGCCCGAACCCTGCATAGATGGATCCCAGACAGCACCAACACCATAGCCCCCCTCAAGAAAAACAACAATACCCGTGCCAAGAAAGCCAGCTGGTTTACCACCGAACTTCGAGAGTCCAGGCGCACATGCCGCCGCCTCGAAAAGGCCTGGAGAAACACCAAATCCACAGAAGCCCATAACAACTTCAGAGCCACCACCAACGCCCACCATCAACTCATCAGAGAAACGAGGAAAAAAGCGATTGAAGACAGAATCTCCACCCACGCACACAACAGCAAGGAACTCTTCAGAATCATCAAGGAGTTCGCCCAACCCACCAGCGAGTCTACCGACATCCCTCCCTCACAAGACCTCTGCGACAAACTCAGCACCTTTTTCCACCACAAAATCAAGAGCATCTATGACAACTTTGACGAAGACAACCAACACACTGAACCCTCACGAACCACCCCCGACACCCGGAAACCAGCGATTGATGACTGGACAGCCCTCACCAACGAAGACACACTGAAGACAATGAAGTCAATCCACTCAGGAGCCCCCACGGACCCCTGCCCCCAACACATCTTCAACAGAGCCGCCGATACCATCGCACCCATGCTCCACCACACCATCAACCGCTCCCTGGTGACCGCCTCGTTCCCCGACGACTGGAAACACGCCGAGATCAACCGCCTCCTAAAGAAACCCTCAGCGGACCCCACCGACCTCAAAAACTACAGACCCATCTCCCTGCTCCCTTTCCCAGTGAAAGTCATCGAGAAAGCCATCAACAGCCAACTTGCCACATTCATTGAAGAACACAACATCCTTGACTCCTCCCAATCCGGCTTCAGAAAAAACCACAGTACGGAAACCACCCTCCTCGCCGCAACAGACAACATCTGCACCCAACTGGACAAAGGAGAAACAGTAGCCCTCATCCTCCTAGACCTATCAGCGGCGTTCGACACAGTCTCCCACCGCACCCGAATACGCAGACTCTACGACGCAGGAATCCAGGACAAGGCCCTCGACTGGATCTGCTCCTTCCTCTCCGGCAGGACACAACAGGTCAGACTCCCCCCCTTTCCTCTCAGACCCCACACCTACCACCTGCGGAGTCCCCCAGGGCTCCTCCCTCAGCACGACGCTCTTCAACGTCTACATGGCTCCACTTGCCCCCATCGTCAGAACCTACGGACTCAACATCGTGTCATACACAGACGACACCCAGCTCATCCTCTCCCTATCCAACGAGCCCAACACCGCCAGACGCAACTTTCGAGAAGGCATGGAAGCAGTCGCCAAATGGATGAAAAACAGCTGCCTACAACTAAACACCAACAAAACAGAAGTACTCATCATGGGCCCAAACCCCGACGCCTGGAGCGACACCTGGTGGCCCACCGCCCTCGGAAACCCGCAAACCTCCACAGACCACGCACGCAACCTGGGAATCATTCTGGACTCTGAGCTCAAAATGGACCGCCAGATCAACTCTGTCTCATCTTCCTGCTTCCACACCCTCCGCCTCCTTCGTAAGACCTTCAAATGGATCCCCCTCGAACACCGAAAGACAGTCACTCACGCCCTGGTCACCAGCAGACTCGACTACGGCAACGCACTCTACGCCGGAATAAACAAAAACCTCATCCGCAAGCTACAGAACATCCAGAACGCTGCCGCAAGACTGGTCCTCAACCTGCCAAAACACTGCCACATCTCCCAGCACCTGCGCACACTCCACTGGCTCCCCGTCGAGGCGAGAATCACCTTTAGGATGCTCACCCACGCACAGAAGGCTCTCCACGGCACCGGACCAGCATACCTGAACAGCCGGCTTAAATTCCACGCACCCCAAAGGACCCTATGATCAGCCCAGCTCTCCTACGCCATGGTCCCCGTACCAGAAAGACCAGATCGGGAGGCTGCTCCTTCTCCTTCCTCGCGGCCAAAGCATGGAACGCCCTTCCGCTCCATCTCAGACAGACAACATCGCTCCCCATCTTCGCAAGAAACCTCAAAACCTAGCTCTTCGACAGATCCCCTCCTTGATGGATTGGAACCTGCACCCCCCCCCCCACCCCTAGCGCCTTGAGACCCTTACAGGTGAGTAGTTGCGCTTTAACAAACTCCTGATTGATTGATTGAATCTACTTCTGAATCTGGGTTAGTGACAGGTAATCCCCCAAAAGCTAGCCTCACCGGGAGCCCATCAAGAAGAGAAGTCTCCGCAGATTCTAAACTCCTCCTGCAGCTCAGCGAGCGTTGTAGCAGTCTTCAGGCACCCAGAACTCTCCACCGATCAAAAGAAGAAAGCTGGCCTCGCAGAAAAACGGAGTTCCAAGATCCTCTTCCTCCTTCACCAAAAGACGCTGAATAGTGAGTGTAGGAGAGTAGGGTCTGCTATCCTATGGTCACCCCAAATTTTTGCTTTTAGCTTCACTGGTTTATGACTTAATGTGGCTGTGGGCCGGCTAATCAGACCCACAGCCTGCTGTTCTCTCTCTAAATTATTGCCAATGCACTCTAGGTGCATTACAAATTGGATACTGGTTCACCTAATAGGCCCCTGTAGAACAAGTTACTTACCTTTGGTAACGATATATCTGTAAGAAACAGTAGTTAGTATTAGATTCCTTACCTTAGAATATCCCCAGGCGTCAGTCTGGATCCGGAAGCTTTTGCGTAGCAGTACCCCTGCGCGTCGGTAGGCGTCGTCTGCAGGCGTCCCCTGCGTCTCCGCGTCCGTCGTTGGCGTCGTGTGCCGTGATGACGTCGCTGGAGTATATAGACGCCGCCTCCGCGCGCTGACGTCAGTTCTTTGTACACAGCTTTTCCGCGCCAGAACACGCAGAGCCATGTAAAAAACCAACACTGGTGCCATTTGAAACTAGGGCCCTGAAAGGGATGTCCTTAACCCTAGGTATCAGTTCGCAGAACGGGGAGGATGGGTGGGGCGGTAAGGAATCTAATACTAACTACTGTTTCTTACAGATATATCGTTACCGAAGGTAAGTAACTTGTTCATCTGAAAGAAACAGGTTAGTATTAGATTCCTTACCTTAGAATAGATACCCCAGCAATACCAACCCCGGTGGTGGGTCTGCGAACCAATACAATCTTACACCAGAAAGTCCTGGAGGACAGAACGGCCAAAGAAGCCATCCCTCCGGACTTGACTGTCCAGACAGTAGTGCCTCGCAAAGGTGTGCAGCGAGGCCCACGTAGCCGCCTGGCAAATGTCCTGCAAGGGGACTCCCCGGCCCAGGGCAGTAGTAGCCGCCGTGGCCCGAGTGGAATGGGCCCTCAGCCCAACAGGAGGCTCCTTCCGAGCCAAAGAGTAGCACGCTTTGATGCACAGAACGACCCACCGAGAGATGGTCCGTTTGTGCACCGCCCGTCCCTTCTTTGCACCCACGTAGCCAACAAACAGTTGGTCATCCACCCGGAATTGGCGTGTGCGATCCATATAAAATGAAAGCGCACGTTTTGGGTCCAGACGATGGAGCCGCTCTTCATCCTTTGAAGGATGCGGAGGCGGGAAGAAGGAGGGTAAGGTGATGGACTGCCCGATGTGAAAAGCGGAGACTACTTTGGGCAGGAAAGAAGGTCTAGTTCTCAAAACCACCTTGTCTGGATGAATGGACATGAAAGGAGGTTTGACAGAAAGAGCCTGGAGCTCACTCACTCTCCTGGCAGAGGTGATGGCAACCAGGAAGGCCGTCTTTAAAGTCAGAAGACGGAGAGGACAGGAATGAAGTGGCTCAAAGGGAGCGCACATCAAGAAGGTTAGAACCAGGTTCAAGTCCCACTGAGGCATCACAAACGGAACAGGTGGATACATGTGAGTGATGCCCTTCAAGAATCTTGTTACAATAGGGGACTTGAACAAAGAAGGTTGATCAGGTAGCCTCAGAAAGGCCAAAAGGGCAGAAAGGTAGCCCTTGATAGTGCCCAGAGCAGAGCCCTGCTGGGCAAGAGAGAGAAGAAAGAGGAGAACCTCGGAAAGAGGGGCAGAAAGAGGGTCCATAGCCTTTGCTGTGCACCATGCCACAAATCTGTTCCACCGGCAGGCGTATACCGACTTTGTGGAGGGACGCCTGGCTGCCAGAATCACATCACAGACTTCAGGAGGCAAGTCAAATGGCCTCAACTGTCGCCGCTCAATCTCCACGCATGGAGGCGGAGGCTGGACAGGTTCGGGTGGAGGACCGTCCCCTGCTGCTGCGACAGAAGGTCCTCCTGAAGGGGCAGGCGGATCGGGGGACCGATTGACATGCTGAGTAGCTCGGGATACCACTACCTTCGAGCCCAGTCTGGAGCCACAAGGATGACTTGGGCCCGGTCGCGCCTGATCTTCTTCAGCACTCTGGGCAGAAGTGGTATAGGCGGAAAGGCGTATAACAGACCGCAACTCCACTCGCGCCGAAAGGCGTCGCCGTGCGAGTGCCGTCTTGGAAACTCCAACGCGCAGAATTGACGACATTGCGCGTTCTCTTCTGTGGCGAATAGATCTAACCAAGGCTCTCCCCATTGCAGAAAGAGGCCTTGCCCCACGTCCGAGTTCAGACGCCATTCGTGATCCATCGAGCACCGAAGGCTGAGTTCGTCCGCCCTGGCGTTCAGAGAGACCGCCAGGTGTTGAACCACCAGGGTCACATCCTGATGTTCCAGCCACTGCCAGAGACGCAAAGCCTCCTGGCAAAGGGTCCACGACCCCACCCCGCCCTGTTTGTTGCAGTACCACATGGTGGTGGTGTTGTCCGTGAACACCTGCACTACACTCCCGCCGACAAAGGGGAGGAATGCCTTCAGTGCTAGACGAATCGCCCGCAGCTCCAACAAGTTTATATGGAGCCGGGACTCCGCCGGAGACCAGATGCCTCTGATCTCCGCCTCTCCCAAGTGGCCTCCCCAGCCTTGGAGGGACGCGTCCGTCACAACAATGTGCTCCGGTTGGGGAAGGGAGAGGGATCTGCCTCTGACCCAATTGCGGTCCGTAAGCCACCACTGCAGTTGTCTTGCAGTGCCCTCTGAGATCAAAACATGGTCGGACAGGTTGCCCTGATGCTGGGCCCACTGAAACTTCAGGTCCCACTGCAGAGCCCGCATCCGCCACCGGGCGTGATGCACCAGAAGGATGCAGGAAGCCATCAGCCCCAGCAGCCGCAGTGTCAACCTGACCGAAACCCGGGATAACGGCTGAAAGATGGGGATCAAAGTCTGTATATCCTGGACTCGCCGTTCGGGAGGATAAACATGAAACTGCGCCAAGTCGAGAACCGCTCCGATGAAAAGGAGATTTTGAGAGGGGCACAGGTGTGATTTCGGCACATTGATGGAGAACCCCAGCTGGTGCAGGAGGTCTACCGTCATCTGAAGGTGGTGGACGACTGTCCGGGGCGAGCCCGCCTTCAACAACCAATCGTCTAGGTAGGGGAAGACTGAAACCCCTAACCTGCGCAGATGGGCTGCGACCACCGCCATCACCTTTGTGAACACCCGTGGGGCGCTGGTAAGGCCGAAGGGGAGCACGATAAACTGAAAGTGCTCGTGACCTACCGTGAACCGCAGGTAACGCCGGTGGGCCGGCAGGACGGGGATGTGAAAATAAGCATCCTGCAAGTCCAACGCTACCATCCAGTCTTGCGGGTCTAGAGCAGCCAAGACCTGAGCCAAAGTCAACATCATGAACTTCTCCTTCCGGAGGAAGCCGTTGACGTTCCTTAGGTCCAAGATAGGACGTAGGCCCCCTTTGTCCTTCTTGGGTACCAGAAAGTAGTGGGAATAACAACCACACCCTACTTCTGGCCCAGGAAGGCGCTCGATGGCCCCCTTGGCCAAGAGGGCTGTAACTTCCTCCTGCAGAAGCATCAAGTGGTCCCCCGACACACGGTGGTTCTGTGGTGGCATGGGTGGAGGACTGGTCTTGTGGGGGAGGGAGTAGCCCCTTCGGACGATCTGCAGCACCCACCTGTCCGAGGTCATGGTGCGCCAGTGGGAGTGGTGATGGCGAACCCTGCCACCCACTGGAGTCACATGGGCCTGAAAGCACGGACTAGGAGGACTTTGAGGCATATGCTGCGGGGGAAGGTGTGGTCTGACCTCGCCGTTATCCCCGACCGCCTCCACAGCGGTTTCCACGGCCGCCACCGCGTTGATAATTTTGTTGCGGCGCGTGGCTGGCAGCACGTGTGGGACCGCCCCTTCCTTGGCCACGAAAGGAGCGAAACAAACCCGTTTGCTGGCGCTGGGTCGAGAGACCCAAGGACTTGGCCGTGACCCTGGAGTCCTTGAAGCGCTCCAGCGCGCGGTCCGCTTTGTCGCCAAACAGGCGACTGCCATCAAACGGCATGTCCATCAAAGCATTCTGGACGTCTGCCGAAAAGTTGGCGGATCTCAGCCAGGCGTGGCGACGAATCGCCACCGTCGTGGACATCGCTCTGCCCAGCGAGTCGGTCGTATCAAGACCACACCTGATGGAGTACCTCGCTGCGTCTAGGCCTTCAATCATAGCTTTGCCGAGTTTTGCCCGTACCTCCGGAGGGCATTCTGGTAGCAAGTCTGTGACCGTATCCCACAGGGAGTGGGTGTAGTGGCCCAAGAGGCATGCGGTGTTGCAAGACCGCAGTCCCAGACTCAGGGACGAGAAGACCTTTTTACCATACTGGTCGTACCTCTTGGATTCCCTGTCGGGCGGGGCCGACGGGAATGCGGTCTGGGAAGTCGAGGCCTGGATCACCAGACTCTCAGGGGTGGGATGGGTGGACAGGAACTTGGGGTCATCCGTACACGGACGGTGGCGTCTGGCCACGTTCCTATCAACAGGCGAACCTGAAGCGGGCCTGGACCACGTGCCCAAAAGAACGTCAGACAAGGCCTCGTTGAACGGCAGCAGTGGCTCCTGTGGGCATGACTGCGGTTTGAGGACCTCAGTGAGGATGTTAGTCCTCACGGCCGCGACGGGGAGCACAAGGTTTAAGGCCTTGGCAGCCCTCATCAATACCACTGAATAAGCTGCCCCTCCTCCGTAGCCACGGTAGGAGGCGTGACAAAGCCAGGGTTGGGGGATTCATCCAGACCACTGGTGTCACCCAAGTCACCTGCCCAGTCCACATTGGACTGACACTCACGTGTCAGAGGGTCCTCAGACTCGTCCCAATCCTCTCCGTAATCTACCCCCTCATCATATTCGGGATCAACACAGTAGACCGGCTCCTCGGGGTTCATGGGCCCCATCGGCGTCGGACTCGGCGTCGGGCGACGCCGTTCCGGCTCTGTGGCCGGAGTCGGAGAGGGTTTGGGGCCGGCGCCGCCCGGAGCCGGCGCCGGAGGACCGGCGCCGCGCGGGGAAGGCATCGGGGGTAACCCCGATGGGATCGGCGCCGGAGAGGTCGGCTGGCCAGCCGGCGTCAATCCTGAGGGCCCCTACGGTGCCGGGACCGGAGTCGTCGGCGGCGCCGGGGCCAGAGCACCCGACCCGATAGGGCACTCAGACGGAGGCACCGGGCCCAAAGGCGCCGTAGGCCCCGTCGGAGGAGACAGCTTCCTCATGGCCATGAGAAACTCCTCTATCTCCTCTGGCATCGCGCCTTGCCCAGGGACCGTAGGGTATGGAGCAGGCCGCGCGGCCACTCATGCGGAGCCGCGGGGGTGGGGCCACCCGAACCCCCGGCCGCATCGTGCGAGCGTCGGGGGGAGTCAGGGGTACGATGACGATGCCCCGACTTCTTGTGTTTCCTACCTGAGGAACCGGAGGAATGGTGACGACTTCCGGAGCGTTCGTGGAGGCTCCGCGACCGCTCCCTCGACCGCTCCCTCGACCTCCGGCCGGACCGGGACCTCTCTCGACGCTGGGCCGACACCCGCAGCTCGAGCAGCTTGCGGGACCGCTCCCGCCTAGCTTTACTCGGCAAGGCCCGGCAATCGACACAGGCGTCCACGTCGTGGTCGGGGCCCAGGCAACGGAGGCAGAGTCGGTGATGGTCCGTGACCAACATCGTGTGATCGCAGTCATCACAGTTCTTAAAACCAGGCATCCTACCGGCACCGTAATGAAGAGATCAAAAAGGATCAAAAAACTTTGGTCAAAAAAGACCGGAGTACTGCTCTTCCCGGATCTGCGCTAACTGGCGCGGAAAAAAAAAGAACTGACGTCAGCGCGTGGGGCTCTTTTGCGTTGTGCAACTCGACGCGCCATCCCGGCCACTAGCCACGTGGTCAGCGGCCATCTTGGCGACGAAAACTACGAACTACACTGCAGGTCTGGTTGCTCCAGACTTGCCCTCGCTCCTGTAGAAAGGAGCACCCGCTCTGACCTTGCTGGTCCGAGTGATAAGCCTTTTTCGATTCCTGCGTGGCTTGCATTAGCCAAGGCCTGTTTGCTCCAATCAAGTTGCCGACACCGCCAACAGCGAGAAGCCTGCGTGGGACCACTCGTGATCGACTCCTGGACGTCCTCGACCTCTTCGGGTCCACGTGGCTGCAGAGAGAAACTACACCTCAACGCCTGTTTGCACCCGACATCGCCTGGTTCCAATCTGGTTCCACGGTAGTCACTGGCTAGTCACTTTGAACATTGTCCCCTCTGCTTTCAGGTCTTCACAACTTCAGATCCACCCTTGGATCCACCGGAACTCTTCTCATCGTGCCGCCTGCAGCATCTTTAGCTCCAAGCACCATCGACCAGCGTGACGAAACCCGACACTACTTCGACCCTATGCACCCGCGTCCAGTGGGTGAGGTAACTCAGCAACGCCGGTGTTCCCACACTGGTACACACCTCTAGTGTCTGTGTCTTAAGTTTCGTTCCTCTAGGTCACTCGGAAGGTTCCTAAATAACTAACTTTGCAACTTTTACGCACCATAGACTTAACATTGGTGAATGCGTGCACTTTAAACACTGCATCCGAGTCCCGCGGGCCTTTCCCGACTTAGTCACTGCTAGTCCCGATCAGCTCCAGCGATTCCCAAGGCCCTAGGCCTACTTCCTTTTCGATTGGTATCTCTTATACCACTTTCTTAGTATATGGTTTAGGTGGCCCCTAGGGCTCATCCATATTGTGCAACTCTTGTGTATTTTAAACTGTCTTGTGGTTAACGCTTGTGCTTCTGTGCTCATAAAGAGTCCAGGGGATATTTCTAGTTAATAAATCTATATATATTTTCAATATATATCTGTGTGGTGTCCTTTCATTTGGTATTCAAGGGGGTTGTATATGGTAAAACAGCTTGCTTCACATGCCTTTCAGAGTTTAGCCTAAGACTGCTTTGTCCACGCTACCACTAGGATAGCTGGTCTATAAAGTTGACTTACAACCAATCATCATAAGGGTTGCTTGGCATGGTACAAGGTGATCACTAGAACTAGTGAGCATCATATACCAGGCCAACTTCTCACAGTGAGCACGGGGAACTGGGCGCGGCAGCTGACGTCATCGTAGGCACGCCCGTGCCGAACCTCACGCATCTCGCATGAGATGCCAAATCTCACACATCTCACGTGAGATGTCAAATCTCACGCATCTCGCGTGAGATGCCAAATCTCACGCATCTCGCGTGAGCTGCCGAATCTCACGCACTTCGCGTGAGCTGCTGAACCTCACGCATCTCGCGTGAGCTACTGAACCTCACGCATCTCGCGTGAGCTGCCGAATCTCACGCATCTCGCGTGAGCTGTCGAACCTCACGCATCTCGCGTGAGCTGCCGAACCCCATGCATCTTACCGTGTGGTGCCAAATCTCACGCATCCCCCGTGTGGTGCCAAATCTCACGCATCCCGCGTGAGATGCCAAATCTCACGTATCTCGCGTGAGATGTCAAATCTCACGCATCTCGCGTGAGATGCCAAATCTCACGCATCTCGCGTGAGATGCCAAATCTCACGCATCTCACGCGAGATGCCACATCACCGAACCTCACGCATCTCGCGTGAGATGCCAAACCTCACGCATCTCGCGTGAGATGCCAAACCTCACGCATCTCGCGTGAGATGCCAAATCTCACGCATCTTGCGTGATATGCCAAATCTCACACATCTCGCGTGAGATGCCAAATCTCACGCATCCCCCGTGTGGTGCCAAATCTCACGCATCCCGCGTGAGATGCCAAATCTCACGTATCTCGCGTGAGATGCCACATCACACGCATCTCGCGTGAGATGTCAAATCTCACGCATCTCGCGCGAGATGCCAAATCTCACGCATCTCGCGCGAGATGCCAAATCTCACGCATCTCACGCGAGATGCCACATCACCGAACCTCACGCATCTCGCGTGAGATGCCGAACCTCACGCATCTCGCGTGAGATGCCAAACCTCACGCATCTCGCGTGAAATGCCAAATCTCACGCATCTTGCGTGATATGCCAAATCTCACACATCTCGCGTGAGATGCCAAATCTCACGCATCTCGCGTGAGATGCCACATCACACGCATCTCGCGTGAGATGCCAAATCTCACGCATCTCGCCTGAGATGCCAAATCTCACGCATCTCGCCTGAGATGCCAAATCTCACACATCTTGCGTGAAATGCCAAATCTCACACATCTCGCGTGAGATGCCAAATCACACGCATCACACGTGAGATGTGTGAGACTGAATGTTGATTTACTTGTGACAGTCCAATAATAAAATCCAACAAAATATGATCCCATGGTTTAGTGGGCATAGGTAGAACTTGTAACAAACCTTTTCGGTTTCCTATGATTGATTTTAAACCAAGCCCAGGTTTCACAGTCTCGAGCCATATCGTAGACGTCTTGTTTAATTGTTGGCCACCAAAATAATTTTTGAAGTTTTTCCATAGTCTTTTTAGGTCCAGTGTGGCTCACTGGTTAGAGCAGGCAGACCCTGAAGCAGAGGTCAGACCTGGGACCAGGGTTCAATTCCCGACGCGGCAGGGTCTTGAGCTCAAATGTCCACGGACTCGATAATTCTCGCTTCGGTGCCTGACCTAATCGTGGGTTCACACTCTGCAACTCTGGGCATTAAGCTTGCTTAATCTCCACAACGCCCCCCGCGGCGGGATGCCTGGCTTTCACCTTGGGGATGCCCTGTAGGGGCTATCTCACAGGGAAAAGCCAGGACGGGTTCCCAAGGCAAGCGCTTAGAGAGCCCTGGGTGATAAGCGCTATATAAATCCAACATACAATACAATACAATACAATACAATGTCCTGCCAACGGGAGGGAGTGTAACCAACTGAACGCTGTTTCTTGTAATTTCTTAGTGGGTAGATACACTTGTTTTCCATGAAATGGTATTCCTTCCTTGATGGATTGGGTTGTATCTTGTTTTAACCATTGTGCCCAAAACGAAGGAGGAAAACTTTCACGGAGATCATCAAGGAACTGATCTGTTGTCAAAACACAGATTACTTTGTCGGGATTGATTATGGCTTGAGGAACCCCTTCACATTTGTGTAATGAGGAATCTTTTCTGGAAAGCGCATCAGCTTTTTTGTTATCTTGTCCTGGACGATAGGTCACAATAAAGTCATATTCGCGAAGAACATCATCCACCGTAATTGACGTGGAGTTAATATTCTTGCAGAACTCATAAATTGTAAGTTTCTGTGGTCTGTGTAAATAGTCACTGTGAATCGTGCCCCCAAAAGATAATGCCTCCATTCTTTAAAAGCGTCATGCATGGCAAGCAGTTCCTTTTCAGCTATAGTATAGTTCTGTTCAGCTGGATTCAGCTTTCTTGACATGTACGCCACAGGATGCATTTGACCAGTGTTTTGTTTTCTTTGAGAGAGGATGGCATCAATAGCTACATCCGAGGCATCGGCTTCGATAATAAAGGGTTCCCGAACATCTGGATGCATCAAAATCAGAGCTGCTGTATAGGCTTGCTTCAAAGTGCGAAATGCGTTATTGGCTTCAGGAGTCCACTCAAATTTTACCTTCTTTCGTAGCAACCGAGTGATTGGTGCCACTACAGCAGAGAAATGGTCTATGAAGCGACGATAAAAATTTGCAAATCCTAAAAAACATTGTTCATCACAAACTGAGTTTGGAATAGGCCATTCTGCAACTGCTTGTAACTTTCTGTCAGTCATTTTCATGCCAGTAGGTGTAAGAAGAACTCCCAAAAATTCGACTTCAAAAACATGAAAATCGCATTTAGACAATTTGCAATAAAGGTTATATGTTTGTAATTTACCCAACACCTTCTTAACATGACCTTCATGACAAGCTATGGAATCGGAATAGATCAAAATGTCATCTATATAAACGATGACGAAAAGGTCAAGATATTCCCGTAATATGTCGTTTAAAAAAAACTGGAACGCAGCTGGATCGTTACAAAGCCTGAAAGGCATGACCAAATACTCAAACAGGCCATATCTGGTTTTAGACGCCGTTTTCCATTCGTCACCATTACGAATGCACACCAAATGATATGCACCTCGAAGATCTAATTTGGTGTAGATCACAGCGGTCTTCACCTGGTCCAAAAGAACTGGGATCAATGGAAGGGGGTACTTGTTCTTTATTGTGATCTTATTCAATGCTCTATAAATCAACACATGTTCTTAATTCCCCATTTGCCGCAGGTGACTTAGATGGGCGTATAAATCAGTTTTCCAAGTACTGATCAAGATATTGTCTCAAATGTTGGTTTTCTTTTTCTGATAATGCATATATCCGATAGTTAGGCGCACATGAACCAGGCACAAGATCAATTTGACAGTCGTATGACCAATGAGGAGGGAGGGTCGCTGCTTTTGCTTCACTGAAGACTTCTTTAAATTCCTCATAGGGAGTTGGTAGCACGGTTTCTTTCTCTTCCGCGGTTGCAATTTGTCCCGTTGTAGATTCTTTGGTCTTTAAACATGTGGAATGACAATATTGAGAAAGAAAAACAAGTTCCCTTTTTTGCCAATCTATTAAAGGGTTATGCAAGAAAGCCAAGGCATTCCTAAAATAAAGCCATATTGTGGGGCTTGGATTACATCAAAATGAACTTCCTCTTTATGCTGTTGGTTATTTGTATCTATGCAGAACATCTGAATTTTAGAGGTTTGCATGGTAACAGGGCCTCCAGACAACATTTTGCCATCTACTGCTTGCACAATTTCTGGAGTGACCTTTTTCTCACAAGCAATTTGTAACCGTTGAGTGGTTTCAAAATCTACGAAATTCCCTGTTGCGCCTGAGTCTATTAGGACTTCCATTTGGTATATTTTTGAAGTCAACTGAATTTGTACTGCCAAACGGAAGTGAGATTTGTTGTTGGATACATAGGAATTTATTGAAGGGAAGGCGATGGTTCCCAAGAGATCCCCGTCTAAACATCTTGGGCACAATAGTTTCCCGACGTTTGCTCAGTTGTAGTCACAGCCACAGACTTGTTAGCACTCACAGTCTTACCTTTAGGTTTTATAGTGCAATCTTTCACGAAATGTCCCTTTCCACCACAATAAAGACATTGGCCATTTTTACGTCTATTATCTTTTTCATCTTTAGACAATGGTTGCCTAAGAGTCCCGATTTCCATTGGTTCTGTAGTTGTTTCTGAACTACTAAGTTGATTTCTGGGTTTACTGTCGAATTTCCAACTTGATTTATCATATTTTTTCTGTCAGTTCTTCTTTCGGACAGTCTATGATCCAGACGTAAAGTTAGATGGACTAACTCTGAACAAGTAGTTGGTTGAGGATCGATTTGCGCAAGAACGTCTTTCAGATCATCTTTTAACCCTTGATAAAAGAGTGCTGCCCTCTTTTCTTCAGGCCACGAGGTTTCTGCAATTAACCTATTGAAATGTGACAAATAGGAAAGAATATGCTACTTACCAGTATGCATCTGTTCTTGGCATGTAGGGCCACTAACATTCATATCTTGTGCATAGATCGCCGCCTAGTGTTGGGTCCGGATGATTGCACCTTGTTGTCCTGGAAGAGTCTTTTGAAGTATCACAAGATAGGTGGCTCCTCCCCTGGACTACAGTGCGCATGGGCATCCTCTCCATCCTCAGATTGTTTTTCGCCATTGTGGCAGAGATGGAGTCCAATACAATACAAGATGACCATGCTTACAAATAATTCTGACTACTACAGCTGCGACAGGCACTGGGGAGGATGGGTGGGCGATATGAATGTTAGCGGCCCTACATGCCAAGAACAGATGCATACTGGATGTAGGAAGGTAGATCCTGACTATGGTTGCCCCCAACTTTTTGCCCTGTGTTTTAGCTGGTTTATGATATAGTTGGCCTGGGACCCTGCCAATCAGGACCCCAGGCCTACTGCTCTCTCTGTAAAATGGATTCCATGTACCTTAGGTGCATTTACCAATTGGTACTGGGCCACCTTATCAGACCCTGTAACTCAGGGCCTACCAGGGGCTGCAGCATGTATTATGCCACCCCTGGCTGGCCTCCTAAATCTGACACAACTGGCTGCACGACAGCTGGGGCAAGGTGGTGTAATCACCCTTTGCTTTAGATATAGTATTCCTATATCTAACCCTAAAATGGACACATGTATTCCTGTAAGTCACTCCTATGGCAGGCCTTAACAATCCTGAAGGCAGAGTGCTTGGAATTATGTGAGATGGTGCTCTGGCATGAGCTGAGCCCGTTTGCAGCTTGCGGAACCATGTCCTAATAGCTGTTCCATGATAACGCATACCATATACTCTTAAGTGCATTATAATCCTCGCGGTTATATGCCAACTTTGGTATCGCTTTATCAAAACATGTAGAGTAAGGTGTCATACGAATTGGAATACTAACCGCTCGCCAATTCTGGCGACGGGGTTAGCATCCCACCCTTCTAGAGGGACACAACATGTATGTAACTGTGAACCCCGGTTAAAGTTAACTCGAGCCTCAGCATCACAAAATGGATGCTGCCACCACAGACACAAGTCTGACCCCCTACAGCTGGGAGTCCTTCCAGCGAGGGGAGCCTGGACAAAGGGTTTCCTGTCAGGGGCGGTGCTAGCACCATCCCAGACAGGGTTTTGTGTATCCTGGGTAGGCAGGGCTTTACAGAAAGGTGACTGCAAGTGGCACCCTGGTGCTCACTATGCATAGGCCGGCAAGAACCAGTTCCAGGGGCACACCAGCCCCTGAGCTGGGGAAAGTCCGGCGTGGGAGAGGGGTGTAACCACCCCCCTTCCTGGTCCCACCCCTAGGGCAGGACCTAGTCGCGTACCCACCCCTTTCTTTAGGATAAAGGCAGGAGCGAGGACCCTTCCAAATTAGATCATCTTTGAATCCTGAAACTACTTTCTACGAAAGGAACTCTCGACTTCTTCTCAAGATTTCTCCCTTGTGACTAAGGAGTACCCACCCTGCATCCGCAGGCACCATCTAAGAACACTGCGGTTTGCTGCACGTCCTTCCTCCGGAATCGGACTGACCAGCATGACGAGACCCGGCTTCCCTGGCACCTCTGACCTCTACTCACCTCTACAGCTAAGCTGAGAACCGTGGGTGCGACGAGACCTCGAGGGACCGGCCATCATCAGAACTGCACGACTTCTATCCAGCACGACCGTGAGTGAGTGCTTTGGGGTCCGAGAAGCCCCAACCCTGAGCAGCTCCAGCACCGAAGTCCAGCCTCCCAGCATCTCCACGATCTGCGTGGGGCCCTTCTGCTCTTTGCTGCTCACCGCGTTGTCTGGCTACTAGCCCGCTGGCTTGTAGCCTTCCCGACGACGACCAACGACATCAACACAGCTAGTCTGGGTGCTCCAGACTGGCCCTTGCTCCCCTCCAACAGAGGAGCACCCCGGACCCTCCTGGTCCACTCCAGACGCCATTTTGAGTCCACCGCGTGGGCTTGAATTTGCCAAGACTTGTTGCCCAATCCTGGGTCCAGCGACGTCGACAGCAGCAACCATCATGGGACAGCTCGCACCTCCATCCTGGTCGCCGACAACGCCTCCTGGTCCGTGAGACTGCAGAGCCCAGCGCCGCCCACTCACCTGGTCGAGGTGACTTCATCCGGTGCCATCCTGGTGCCCATCTAATCACTGGCTAGTGATTCAGAACTTGGTCCCCTCTGCTTACAGGTGTCTTCCATCTCCGATCCAGGCTTGGATCCATCAAACAATCTTCACTGGTCGCCTGCCAGCAACTTCTTCTTTCAGGCTCCATAGACTGCAACGAGGATTCCCGACGTCTTTCCAGACCTATGCATCCGCAGCCCCTGGGCTAGGTAACTTCGGCATTTCGGTGCCCCAGCATAGCCTCACTATCCAAGGGACCAGATCCTTTTTCGTTTCAGCTCTACCTAGTCGGATTCGTCCGATATCACTAACTTTGCCTTTACTAGCTTCCATAGACTTTGTCCCGCATCCCGCGTGAGAGTGCACACTCTGCACCGAGTCCCCTAGGCCTCCTGCTTGTAATCTGAAGGTTCAGTAGTCCAGTCCTAGCGATTCCAAACCCTATGAGATTAGTACTTACCTGCTAGTAATTTCGCATTCCACTTTTAGAGTATATGGTTTTTCGTGCCCCTCGGGCATTTGTGTAAATTGTGCAACTTAAAGTATTTTCGTAAGAGTTTTGTTTTGTGCTTAGTACCCTGTCCTCAGAAAGAGTCCAGGACTGTTGTGATGTAAATAAATACACTGTTTATTTTCATAACACTTGTGTGGTGTCCTTTCACTTGGTGTTCAAGGGGTATATGTGATGGTATAACAGCTGGCTTAACACGCCCTCTAGAGCTTAGCCTGAAGACTGTTCGTATCCACGCTACTAGGATAGCTGGTCTATAAGGTTGACTTACAACCAATCATCAATAAGGGTTGTTTGGACTGATACATAGTGATCACTAGAATAGTGAGCACTGCATATCAGGCCACCTTCTCACATTGGTGAGCAGCAGTTGGGATTTGAGATTGCTGTTGTTTTACCACACGTATCCTAAGAATATCATTGTGAAAGATCACATAAGTACCTAGGTACATATAACTTAGCTTAGAATACTCTGAGTTCTACTGAACCAGCTGTTGTAGTTCCACAGGGCCTAGCACACCCTGACTACAACTCTTAGCAAGGGATCAGTAGGCAAACATATAGTGTAGGTAGGTGCATGACTTACACCTCACTAGAAAAGCATGTCAGACAAAGGAGGAAACTCTGAGTCTCCCCTTGTGTCAGTTGACCCTCCACAGGTCATGTCAAGATATGCAGCTCTTAGCTTCCAAGAGATGAGACAAATCTGTACATCCAGGAAGCTAAAACAGGGTTCTAACCCTACAATTCCCTTTCTGATTGGTCTCTTAGAGACTTATGATGCCAGGAGAACTGCTAACCCAGATTCTTCTAATCCAGATGGGAACATGCCTCCCCTAGAGGGAACCCGAGGTGACACTGACCTCATCCACCTTTCAGCTGAGACTGAAGAGGGGGGTGAGGGAGATGAGTTATCAGGGGATGAGGCAGACAAGGGACAGGTAGAAGTCAGTAGACTAACCAGGTCCAACTTAAGCAGGCATGAGAATGGACTTGGGGGACCCCCAGGCCCACTCTCAGGCAGGCTTAACATTGGCTAGGCTCTGGTCGGGATCCTCCGCACTCCTCACCGCCTCGTCTGGGTGCTGATCGCAGTCTCCGTCACCTCCGTAGGCCTGAGGGAGATACAGGAAATCCTGCGGGTACGCGTAATTGTCCGTCTTGACTTATGGCAGGGGGCAAAGGCTGCAACGCACCAACCGGCGCGTGGGGTGGGGGAGGGGTCCCTATTCGGGCGCCAAAATAATGTGGTAAATATTTAATTACCGTCCTAATTTCTATGCAGGTAAGTACTAAAAATAAAATAACTCAATCGGAAAGAAAGACGCAGAGTCCGTGGTGTTAGAGTTCTTAGGGGTTTTATTCCTTAAAAAGGAATGGTTCTTGAACCGAATATCGGGTTCCTGACCTCAATGGGGTTCAGGAAGGGATAGAGCCATGCTTTATTGACAATACATAACTTTTATACTCAAATCATATAATGGAAACCAATACAGTAGGCGTAACAGCTGAGAGAAACAAGATAAGAGCACACACGTGTTAGCAATACGTAATCAGAAGGCGTGAACTAGGCGTGAACACAGAGGTGTGTGCTAGAAACGTCACATGAAAGTGTCGCAAGTGGGTGGGTACATAGCAGAATCTTGCAATGTCAGCAGAAATCTGAGATCTGGATGCGCGCGCAGCTGCATGACGTGTGATTGACGTGAAGCTGGAGGGTGCAGGGGTCTTGACATTTACACTAGAGGAAAGAGACAGAAGTCTGGCATGTCAGATCAACTCGTTCCTATATCATATCTGATATCTGATGTTTGGGAACCATATTATCTAGAGGGAAAGGTCTCTTGGGCAGAGGCTATTCTATACTGACTGTGAGTGCGTGTATAAGCGTCTACGTGTCTGCATGAGAGGCGAGGGGGCATGGGCCTACCATGGTAACAGGAGCTATGAATTACTTGCACGGAGACAGTGAGGCCGGGCCCTTTGCTCTGCAGCTGGAAGGATGTTTACTTGAACTAGTAGGCAGGAATGTATTTTTGAGGAGCGGAGCAGATAATTCGAAGGTTGAATACAGTCTTGGCAGGCAACAGGCTGAGCTAAGCGCCGTTAGCCGCGCAGGGAGTAAGGCAGAGGTCACGGGTACAGAGGCAGCCCAGGCTGAGGCATTCAGAGTCAGAAGGCAGGAAAAAGGCTCGATGGCAGAATTCAGGGCCTACTTCGCCAGAGCTGAAAAACGTGTAAAGTATACCACAAAAAGACGTTGGCAAGGCATACTTAAGAACGGAATATTCAACCCGTTCAGGGTGGATCTGAAAGAGGACATGTTAACGTTGGACGCAAATGTATTTGCGTCTTCATAGTTGGCACAGGTGGGAAGTTACATGCACTTTAAGCTCATACATGGAGACGGTGGGGTACACGTTAGGGAACATTTCTTGACCATAAAATTTATATTTCCTCATTCCCTCCTTGTTCCCTACGGACCCTTCATGATATATCGATCCTCATGAATCGATCAGTCTGTTCATGTAACATCATTTGCTCTTCTTTCTTCTTTTCGCGTTTTAAGCGGAAACTTGAATGCGGAATACATGATGTGGCGCACAGACCACAAATTGCTGGCCCACATTGTAGGCACAGGCAGCAACTGAATACTATGAGAAGGGCAATGCCTAGGAAGGATAGGATCTTCCATCCCCAAGCGGTCAACGTTGTCCAGAACCAACCGGACCAAGTCCAGGTGCCTGGATTCTGAGGTGGGAAGTTACATGCACTTTAAGCTCATACATGGAGACGGTGGGGTACACGTTAGGGAACATTTCTTGACCATAAAATTTATATTTCCTCAGGTAGCACGGTTTATTTCTCTTCCGCGGTTGCAATTTGTCCCGTTGTAGATTCTTTGGTCTTTAAACATGTGGAATGACAATATTGAGAAAGAAAAACAAGTTCCCTTTTTTGCCAATCTATTAAAGGGTTATGCAAGAAAGCCAAGGCATTCCTAAAATAAAGCCATATTGTGGGGCTTGGATTACATCGAAATGAACTTCCTCTTTATGCTGTTGGTTATTTGTATCTATGCAGAACATCTGAATTTTAGAGGTTTGCATGGTAACAGGGCCTCCAGACAACATTTTGCCATCTACTGCTTGCACAATTTCTGGAGTGACCTTTTCTCACAAGCAATTTGTAACCGTTGAGTGGTTTCAAAATCTACGAAATTCCTTGTTGCGCCTGAGTCTATTAGGACTTCCATTTGGTATATTTTTGAAGTCAACTGAATTTGTACTGCCAAACGGAAGTGAGATTTGTAGTTGGATACATAGGAATTTATTGAAGGGAAGGCGATGGTTCCCAAGAGATCCCCTTCTAAACATCTTGGGCACAATAGTTTCCCGACGTTTGCTCAGTTGTAGTCACAGCCACAGACTTGTTAGCACTCACAGTCTTACCTTTAGGTTTTATAGTGCAATCTTTCACGAAATGTCCCTTTCCACCACAATAAAGACATTGGCCATTTTTACGTCTATTATCTTTTTCATCTTTAGACAATGGTTGCCTAAGAGTCCCGATTTCCATTGGTTCTGTAGTTGTTTCTGAACTACTAAGTTGATTTCTGGGTTTACTGTCGAATTTCCAACTTGATTTATCATATTTTTTCTGTCAGTTCTTCTTTCGGACAGTCTATGATCCAGAAGTAAAGTTAGATGGACTAACTCTGAACAAGTAGTTGGTTGAGGATCGATTTGCGCAAGAACGTCTTTCAGATCATCTTTTAACCCTTGATAAAAGAGTGCTGCCCTCTTTTCTTCAGGCCACGAGGTTTCTGCAATTAACCTATTGAAATGTGACAAATAGGAAAGAATATGCTACTTACCAGTATGCATCTGTTCTTGGCATGTAGGGCCACTAACATTCATATCTTGTGCATAGATCGCCGCCTAGTGTTGGGTCCGGATGATTGCACCTTGTTGTCCTGGAAGAGTCTTTTGAAGTATCACAAGATAGGTGGCTCCTCCCCTGGACTACAGTGCGCATGGGCATCCTCTCCATCCTCAGATTGTTTTTCGCCATTGTGGCAGAGATGGAGTCCAATACAATACAAGATGACCATGCTTACAAATAATTCTGACTACTACAGCTGCGACAGGCACTGGGGAGGATGGGTGGGCGATATGAATGTTAGCGGCCCTACATGCCAAGAACAGATGCATACTGGATGTAGGAAGGTAGATCCTGACTATGGTTGCCCCCAACTTTTTGCCCTGTGTTTTAGCTGGTTTATGACATAGTTGGCCTGGAACCCTGCCAATCAGGACCCCAGGCCTACTGCTCTCTCTGTAAAATGGATTCCATGTACCTTAGGTGCATTTACCAATTGGTCCTGGGCCACCTTATCAGACCCTGTAACTCAGGGCATGGGTGTAACCAGGGCCTACCAGGGGCTGCAGCATGTATTATGCCACCCCTGGCTGGCCTCCTAAATCTGACACAACTGGCTGCACGACAGCTGGGGCAAGGTGGTGTAATCACCCTTTGCTTTAGATATAGTATTCCTATATCTAACCCTAAAATGGACACATGTATTCCTGTAAGTCACTCCTATGGCAGGCCTTAACAATCCTGAAGGCAGAGTGCTTGGAATTATGTGAGATGGTGCTCTGGCATGAGCTGAGCCCGTTTGCAGCTTGCGGAACCATGTCCTAATAGCTGTTCCATGATAACGCATACCATATACTCTTAAGTGCATTATAATCCTCGCGGTTATATGCCAACTTTGGTATCGCTTTATCAAAACATGTAGAGTAAGGTGTCATACGAATTGGAATACTAACCGCTCGCCAATTCTGGCGACGGGGTTAGCATCCCACCCTTCTAGAGGGACACAACATGTATGTAACTGTGAACCCCGGTTAAAGTTAACTCGAGCCTCAGCATCACAAAATGGATGCTGCCACCACAGACACAAGTCTGACCCCCTACAGCTGGGAGTCCTTCCAGCGAGGGGAGCCTGGACAAAGGGTTTCCTGTCAGGGGCGGTGCTAGCACCATCCCAGACAGGGTTTTGTGTATCCTGGGTAGGCAGGGCTTTACAGAAAGGTGACTGCAAGTGGCACCCTGGTGCTCACTATGCATAGGCCGGCAAGAACCAGTTCCAGGGGCACACCAGCCCCTGAGCTGGGGAAAGTCCGGCGTGGGAGAGGGGTGTAACCACCCCCCTTCCTGGTCCCACCCCTAGGGCAGGACCTAGTCGCGTACCCACCCCTTTCTTTAGGATAAAGGCAGGAGCGAGGACCCTTCCAAATTAGATCATCTTTGAATCCTGAAACTACTTTCTACGAAAGGAACTCTCGACTTCTTCTCAAGATTTCTCCCTTGTGACTAAGGAGTACCCACCCTGCATCCGCAGGCACCATCTAAGAACACTGCGGTTTGCTGCACGTCCTTCCTCCGGAATCGGACTGACCAGCATGACGAGACCCGGCTTCCCTGGCACCTCTGACCTCTACTCACCTCTACAGCTAAGCTGAGAACCGTGGGTGCGACGAGACCTCGAGGGACCGGCCATCATCAGAACTGCACGACTTCTATCCAGCACGACCGTGAGTGAGTGCTTTGGGGTCCGAGAAGCCCCAACCCTGAGCAGCTCCAGCACCGAAGTCCAGCCTCCCAGCATCTCCACGATCTGCGTGGGGCCCTTCTGCTCTTTGCTGCTCACCGCGTTGTCTGGCTACTAGCCCGCTGGCTTGTAGCCTTCCCGACGACGACCAACGACATCAACACAGCTAGTCTGGGTGCTCCAGACTGGCCCTTGCTCCCCTCCAACAGAGGAGCACCCCGGACCCTCCTGGTCCACTCCAGACGCCATTTTGAGTCCACCGCGTGGGCTTGAATTTGCCAAGACTTGTTGCCCAATCCTGGGTCCAGCGACGTCGACAGCAGCAACCATCATGGGACAGCTCGCACCTCCATCCTGGTCGCCGACAACGCCTCCTGGTCCGTGAGACTGCAGAGCCCAGCGCCGCCCACTCACCTGGTCGAGGTGACTTCATCCGGTGCCATCCTGGTGCCCATCTAATCACTGGCTAGTGATTCAGAACTTGGTCCCCTCTGCTTACAGGTGTCTTCCATCTCCGATCCAGGCTTGGATCCATCAAACAATCTTCACTGGTCGCCTGCCAGCAACTTCTTCTTTCAGGCTCCATAGACTGCAACGAGGATTCCCGACGTCTTTCCAGACCTATGCATCCGCAGCCCCTGGGCTAGGTAACTTCGGCATTTCAGTGCCCCAGCATAGCCTCACTATCCAAGGGACCAGATCCTTTTTCGTTTCAGCTCTACCTAGTCGGATTCGTCCGATATCACTAACTTTGCCTTTACTAGCTTCCATAGACTTTGTCCCGCATCCCGCGTGAGAGTGCACACTCTGCACCGAGTCCCCTAGGCCTCCTGCTTGTAATCTGAAGGTTCAGTAGTCCAGTCCTAGCGATTCCAAACCCTATGAGATTAGTACTTACCTGCTAGTAATTTCGCATTCCACTTTTAGAGTATATGGTTTTTCGTGCCCCTCGGGCATTTGTGTAAATTGTGCAACTTAAAGTATTTTCGTAAGAGTTTTGTTTTGTGCTTAGTACCCTGTCCTCAGAAAGAGTCCAGGACTGTTGTGATGTAAATAAATACACTGTTTATTTTCATAACACTTGTGTGGTGTCCTTTCACTTGGTGTTCAAGGGGTATATGTGATGGTATAACAGCTGGCTTAACACGCCCTCTAGAGCTTAGCCTGAAGACTGTTCGTATCCACGCTACTAGGATAGCTGGTCTATAAGGTTGACTTACAACCAATCATCAATAAGGGTTGTTTGGACTGATACATAGTGATCACTAGAATAGTGAGCACTGCATATCAGGCCACCTTCTCACATTGGTGAGCAGCAGTTGGGATTTGAGATTGCTGTTGTTTTACCACACGTATCCTAAGAATATCATTGTGAAAGATCACATAAGTACCTAGGTACATATAACTTAGCTTAGAATACTCTGAGTTCTACTGAACCAGCTGTTGTAGTTCCACAGGGCCTAGCACACCCTGACTACAACTCTTAGCAAGGGATCAGTAGGCAAACATATAGTGTAGGTAGGTGCATGACTTACACCTCACTAGAAAAGCATGTCAGACAAAGGAGGAAACTCTGAGTCTCCCCTTGTGTCAGTTGACCCTCCACAGGTCATGTCAAGATATGCAGCTCTTAGCTTCCAAGAGATGAGACAAATCTGTACATCCAGGAAGCTAAAACAGGGTTCTAACCCTACAATTCCCTTTCTGATTGGTCTCTTAGAGACTTATGATGCCAGGAGAACTGCTAACCCAGATTCTTCTAATCCAGATGGGAACATGCCTCCCCTAGAGGGAACCCGAGGTGACACTGACCTCATCCACCTTTCAGCTGAGACTGAAGAGGGGGGTGAGGGAGATGAGTTATCAGGGGATGAGGCAGACAAGGGACAGGTAGAAGTCAGTAGACTAACCAGGTCCAACTTAAGCAGGCATGAGAATGGACTTGGGGGACCCCAGGCCCACTCTCAGGCAGGCTTAACATTGGCTAGGCTCTGGTCGGGATCCTCCGCACTCCTCACCGCCTCGTCTGGGTGCTGATCGCAGTCTCCGTCACCTCCGTAGGCCTGAGGGAGATACAGGAAATCCTGCGGGTACGCGTAATTGTCCGTCTTGACTTATGGCAGGGGGCAAAGGCTGCAACGCACCAACCGGCGCGTGGGGTGGGGGAGGGGTCCCTATTCGGGCGCCAAAATAATGTGGTAAATATTTAATTACCGTCCTAATTTCTATGCAGGTAAGTACTAAAAATAAAATAACTCAATCGGAAAGAAAGACGCAGAGTCCGTGGTGTTAGAGTTCTTAGGGGTTTTATTCCTTAAAAAGGAATGGTTCTTGAACCGGATATCGGGTTCCTGACCTCAATGGGGTTCAGGAAGGGATAGAGCCATGCTTTATTGACAATACATAACTTTTATACTCAAATCATATAATGGAAACCAATACAGTAGGCGTAACAGCTGAGAGAAACAAGATAAGAGCACACACGTGTTAGCAATACGTAATCAGAAGGCGTGAACTAGGCGTGAACACAGAGGTGTGTGCTAGAAACGTCACATGAAAGTGTCGCAAGTGGGTGGGTACATAGCAGAATCTTGCAATGTCAGCAGAAATCTGAGATCTGGATGCGCGCGCAGCTGCATGACGTGTGATTGACGTGAAGCTGGAGGGTGCAGGGGACTTGACATTTACACTAGAGGAAAGAGACAGAAGTCTGGCATGTCAGATCAACTCGTTCCTATATCATATCTGATATCTGATGTTTGGGAACCATATTATCTAGAGGGAAAGGTCTCTTGGGCAGAGGCTATTCTATACTGACTGTGAGTGCGTGTATAAGCGTCTACGTGTCTGCATGAGAGGCGAGGGGGCATGGGCCTACCATGGTAACAGGAGCTATGAATTACTTGCACGGAGACAGTGAGGCCGGGCCCTTTGCTCTGCAGCTGGAAGGATGTTTACTTGAACTAGTAGGCAGGAATGTATTTTTGAGGAGCGGAGCAGATAATTCGAAGGTTGAATACAGTCTTGGCAGGCAACAGGCTGAGCTAAGCGCCGTTAGCCGCGCAGGGAGTAAGGCAGAGGTCACGGGTACAGAGGCAGCCCAGGCTGAGGCATTCAGAGTCAGAAGGCAGGAAAAAGGCTCGATGGCAGAATTCAGGGCCTACTTCGCCAGAGCTGAAAAACGTGTAAAGTATACCACAAAAAGACGTTGGCAAGGCATACTTAAGAACGGAATATTCAACCCGTTCAGGGTGGATCTGAAAGAGGACATGTTAACGTTGGACGCAAATGTATTTGCGTCTTCATAGTTGGCACAGGTGGGAAGTTACATGCACTTTAAGCTCATACATGGAGACGGTGGGGTACACGTTAGGGAACATTTCTTGACCATAAAATTTATATTTCCTCATTCCCTCCTTGTTCCCTACGGACCCTTCATGATATATCGATCCTCATGAATCGATCAGTCTGTTCATGTAACATCATTTGCTCTTCTTTCTTCTTTTCGCGTTTTAAGCGGAAACTTGAATGCGGAATACATGATGTGGCGCACAGACCACAAATTGCTGGCCCACATTGTAGGCACAGGCAGCAACTGAATACTATGAGAAGGGCAATGCCTAGGAAGGATAGGATCTTCCATCCCCAAGCGGTCAACGTTGTCCAGAACCAACCGGACCAAGTCCAGGTGCCTGGATTCTGAGGTGGGAAGTTACATGCACTTTAAGCTCATACATGGAGACGGTGGGGTACACGTTAGGGAACATTTCTTGACCATAAAATTTATATTTCCTCAGGTAGCACGGTTTATTTCTCTTCCGCGGTTGCAATTTGTCCCGTTGTAGATTCTTTGGTCTTTAAACATGTGGAATGACAATATTGAGAAAGAAAAACAAGTTCCCTTTTTTGCCAATCTATTAAAGGGTTATGCAAGAAAGCCAAGGCATTCCTAAAATAAAGCCATATTGTGGGGCTTGGATTACATCGAAATGAACTTCCTCTTTATGCTGTTGGTTATTTGTATCTATGCAGAACATCTGAATTTTAGAGGTTTGCATGGTAACAGGGCCTCCAGACAACATTTTGCCATCTACTGCTTGCACAATTTCTGGAGTGACCTTTTCTCACAAGCAATTTGTAACCGTTGAGTGGTTTCAAAATCTACGAAATTCCTTGTTGCGCCTGAGTCTATTAGGACTTCCATTTGGTATATTTTTGAAGTCAACTGAATTTGTACTGCCAAACGGAAGTGAGATTTGTAGTTGGATACATAGGAATTTATTGAAGGGAAGGCGATGGTTCCCAAGAGATCCCCTTCTAAACATCTTGGGCACAATAGTTTCCCGACGTTTGCTCAGTTGTAGTCACAGCCACAGACTTGTTAGCACTCACAGTCTTACCTTTAGGTTTTATAGTGCAATCTTTCACGAAATGTCCCTTTCCACCACAATAAAGACATTGGCCATTTTTACGTCTATTATCTTTTTCATCTTTAGACAATGGTTGCCTAAGAGTCCCCATTTCCATTGGTTCTGTAGTTGTTTCTGAACTACTAAGTTGATTTCTGGGTTTACTGTCGAATTTCCAACTTGATTTATCATATTTTTTCTGTCAGTTCTTCTTTCGGACAGTCTATGATCCAGAAGTAAAGTTAGATGGACTAACTCTGAACAAGTAGTTGGTTGAGGATCGATTTGCGCAAGAACGTCTTTCAGATCATCTTTTAACCCTTGATAAAAGAGTGCTGCCCTCTTTTCTTCAGGCCACGAGGTTTCTGCAATTAACCTATTGAAATGTGACAAATAGGAAAGAATATGCTACTTACCAGTATGCATCTGTTCTTGGCATGTAGGGCCACTAACATTCATATCTTGTGCATAGATCGCCGCCTAGTGTTGGGTCCGGATGATTGCACCTTGTTGTCCTGGAAGAGTCTTTTGAAGTATCACAAGATAGGTGGCTCCTCCCCTGGACTACAGTGCGCATGGGCATCCTCTCCATCCTCAGATTGTTTTTCGCCATTGTGGCAGAGATGGAGTCCAATACAATACAAGATGACCATGCTTACAAATAATTCTGACTACTACAGCTGCGACAGGCACTGGGGAGGATGGGTGGGCGATATGAATGTTAGCGGCCCTACATGCCAAGAACAGATGCATACTGGATGTAGGAAGGTAGATCCTGACTATGGTTGCCCCCAACTTTTTGCCCTGTGTTTTAGCTGGTTTATGACATAGTTGGCCTGGGACCCTGCCAATCAGGACCCCAGGCCTACTGCTCTCTCTGTAAAATGGATTCCATGTACCTTAGGTGCATTTACCAATTGGTCCTGGGCCACCTTATCAGACCCTGTAACTCAGGGCATGGGTGTAACCAGGGCCTACCAGGGGCTGCAGCATGTATTATGCCACCCCTGGCTGGCCTCCTAAATCTGACACAACTGGCTGCACGACAGCTGGGGCAAGGTGGTGTAATCACCCTTTGCTTTAGATATAGTATTCCTATATCTAACCCTAAAATGGACACATGTATTCCTGTAAGTCACTCCTATGGCAGGCCTTAACAATCCTGAAGGCAGAGTGCTTGGAATTATGTGAGATGGTGCTCTGGCATGAGCTGAGCCCGTTTGCAGCTTGCGGAACCATGTCCTAATAGCTGTTCCATGATAACGCATACCATATACTCTTAAGTGCATTATAATCCTCGCGGTTATATGCCAACTTTGGTATCGCTTTATCAAAACATGTAGAGTAAGGTGTCATACGAATTGGAATACTAACCGCTCGCCAATTCTGGCGACGGGGTTAGCATCCCACCCTTCTAGAGGGACACAACATGTATGTAACTGTGAACCCCGGTTAAAGTTAACTCGAGCCTCAGCATCACAAAATGGATGCTGCCACCACAGACACAAGTCTGACCCCCTACAGCTGGGAGTCCTTCCAGCGAGGGGAGCCTGGACAAAGGGTTTCCTGTCAGGGGCGGTGCTAGCACCATCCCAGACAGGGTTTTGTGTATCCTGGGTAGGCAGGGCTTTACAGAAAGGTGACTGCAAGTGGCACCCTGGTGCTCACTATGCATAGGCCGGCAAGAACCCGTTCCAGGGGCACACCAGCCCCTGAGCTGGGGAAAGTCCGGCGTGGGAGAGGGGTGTAACCACCCCCCTTCCTGGTCCCACCCCTAGGGCAGGACCTAGTCGCGTACCCACCCCTTTCTTTAGGATAAAGGCAGGAGCGAGGACCCTTCCAAATTAGATCATCTTTGAATCCTGAAACTACTTTCTACGAAAGGAACTCTCGACTTCTTCTCAAGATTTCTCCCTTGTGACTAAGGAGTACCCACCCTGCATCCGCAGGCACCATCTAAGAACACTGCGGTTTGCTGCACGTCCTTCCTCCGGAATCGGACTGACCAGCATGACAAGACCCGGCTTCCCTGGCACCTCTGACCTCTACTCACCTCTACAGCTAAGCTGAGAACCGTGGGTGCGACGAGACCTCGAGGGACCGGCCATCATCAGAACTGCACGACTTCTATCCAGCACGACCGTGAGTGAGTGCTTTGGGGTCCGAGAAGCCCCAACCCTGAGCAGCTCCAGCATCGAAGTCCAGCCTCCCAGCATCTCCATGATCTGCGTGGGGCCCTTCTGCTCTTTGCTGCTCACCGCGTTGTCTGGCTACTAGCCCGCTGGCTTGTGGCCTTCCCGACGACGACCAACGACATCAACACAGCTAGTCTGGGTGCTCCAGACTGGCCCTTGCTCCCCTCCAACAGAGGAGCACCCCGGACCCTCCTGGTCCACTCCAGACGCCATTTTGAGTCCACCGCGTGGGCTTGAATTTGCCAAGACTTGTTGCCCAATCCTGGGTCCAGCGACGTCGACAGCAGCAACCATCATGGGACAGCTCGCACCTCCATCCTGGTTGCCGACAACGCCTCCTGGTCCGTGAGACTGCGGAGCCCAGCGCCGCCCACTCACCTGGTCGAGGTGACTTCATCCGGTGCCATCCTGGTGCCCATCTAATCACTGGCTAGTGATTCAGAACTTGGTCCCCTCTGCTTACAGGTGTCTTCCATCTCCGATCCAGGCTTGGATCCATCAAACAATCTTCACTGGTCGCCTGCCAGCAACTTCTTCTTTCAGGCTCCATAGACTGCAACGAGGATTCCCGACGTCTTTCCAGACCTATGCATCCGCAGCCCCTGGGCTAGGTAACTTCGGCATTTCGGTGCCCCAGCATAGCCTCACTATCCAAGGGACCAGATCCTTTTTCGTTTCAGCTCTACCTAGTCGGATTCGTCCGATATCACTAACCTTGCCTTTACTAGCTTCCATAGACTTTGTCCTGCATCCCGCGTGAGAGTGCACACTCTGCACCGAGTCCCCTAGGCCTCCTGCTTGTAATCTGAAGGTTCAGTAGTCCAGTCCTAGCGATTCCAAACCCTATGAGATTAGTACTTACCTGCTAGTAATTTCGCATTCCACTTTTAGAGTATATGGTTTTTCGTGCCCCTCAGGCATTTGTGTAAATTGTGCAACTTAAAGTATTTTCGTAAGAGTTTTGTTTTGTGCTTAGTACCCTGTCCTCAGAAAGAGTCCAGGACTGTTGTGATGTAAATAAATACACTGTTTATTTTCATAACACTTGTGTGGTGTCCTTTCACTTGGTGTTCAAGGGGTATATGTGATGGTATAACAGCTGGCTTAACACGCCCTCTAGAGCTTAGCCTGAAGACTGTTCGTATCCACGCTACTAGGATAGCTGGTCTATAAGGTTGACTTACAACCAATCATCAATAAGGGTTGTTTGGACTGATACATAGTGATCACTAGAATAGTGAGCACTGCATATCAGGCCACCTTCTCACATTGGTGAGCAGCAGTTGGGATTTGAGATTGCTGTTGTTTTACCACACGTATCCTAAGAATATCATTGTGAAAGATCACATAAGTACCTAGGTACATATAACTTAGCTTAGAATACTCTGAGTTCTACTGAACCAGCTGTTGTAGTTCCACAGGGCCTAGCACACCCTGACTACAACTCTTAGCAAGGGATCAGTAGGCAAACATATAGTGTAGGTAGGTGCATGACTTACACCTCACTAGAAAAGCATGTCAGACAAAGGAGGAAACTCTGAGTCTCCCCTTGTGTCAGTTGACCCTCCACAGGTCATGTCAAGATATGCAGCTCTTAGCTTCCAAGAGATGAGACAAATCTGTACATCCAGGAAGCTAAAACAGGGTTCTAACCCTACAATTCCCTTTCTGATTGGTCTCTTAGAGACTTATGATGCCAGGAGAACTGCTAACCCAGATTCTTCTAATCCAGATGGGAACATGCCTCCCCTAGAGGGAACCCGAGGTGACACTGACCTCATCCACCTTTCAGCTGAGACTGAAGAGGGGGGTGAGGGAGATGAGTTATCAGGGGATGAGGCAGACAAGGGACAGGTAGAAGTCAGTAGACTAACCAGGTCCAACTTAAGCAGGCATGAGAATGGACTTGGGGGACCCCCAGGCCCACTCTCAGGCAGGCTTAACATTGGCTAGGCTCTGGTCGGAATCCTCCGCACTCCTCACCGCCTCGTCTGGGTGCTGATCGCAGTCTCCGTCACCTCCGTAGGCCTGAGGGAGATACAGGAAATCCTGCGGGTACGCGTAATTGTCCGTCTTGACTTATGGCAGGGGGCAAAGGCTGCAACGCACCAACCGGCGCGTGGGGTGGGGGAGGGGTCCCTATTCGGGCGCCAAAATAATGTGGTAAATATTTAATTACCGTCCTAATTTCTATGCAGGTAAGTACTAAAAATAAAATAACTCAATCGGAAAGAAAGACGCAGAGTCTGTGGTGTTAGAGTTCTTAGGGGTTTTATTCCTTAAAAAGGAATGGTTCTTGAACCGGATATCGGGTTCCTGACACCACTGGGGTTCAGGAAGGGATAGAGCCATGCTTTATTGACAATACATAACTTTTATACTCAAATCATATAATGGAAACCAATACAGTAGGCGTAACAGCTGAGAGAAACAAGATAAGAGCACACACGTGTTAGCAATACGTAATCAGAAGGCGTGAACTAGGCGTGAACACAGAGGTGTGTGCTAGAAACGTCACATGAAAGTGTCGCAAGTGGGTGGGTACATAGCAGAATCTTGCAATGTCAGCAGAAATCTGAGATCTGGATGCGCGCGCAGCTGCATGACGTGTGATTGACGTGAAGCTGGAGGGTGCAGGGGACTTGACATTTACACTAGAGGAAAGAGACAGAAGTCTGGCATGTCAGATCAACTCGTTCCTATATCATATCTGATATCTGATGTTTGGGAACCATATTATCTAGAGGGAAAGGTCTCTTGGGCAGAGGCTATTCTATACTGACTGTGAGTGCGTGTATAAGCGTCTACGTGTCTGCATGAGAGGCGAGGGGGCATGGGCCTACCATGGTAACAGGAGCTATGAATTACTTGCACGGAGACAGTGAGGCCGGGCCCTTTGCTCTGCAGCTGGAAGGATGTTTACTTGAACTAGTAGGCAGGAATGTATTTTTGAGGAGCGGAGCAGATAATTCGAAGGTTGAATACAGTCTTGGCAGGCAACAGGCTGAGCTAAGCGCCGTTAGCCGCGCAGGGAGTAAGGCAGAGGTCACGGGTACAGAGGCAGGCCCAGGCTGAGGCATTCAGAGTCAGAAGGCAGGAAAAAGGCTCGATGGCAGAATTCAGGGCCTACTTCGCCAGAGCTGAAAAACGTGTAAAGTATACCACAAAAAGACGTTGGCAAGGCATACTTAAGAACGGAATATTCAACCCGTTCAGGGTGGATCTGAAAGAGGACATGTTAACGTTGGACGCAAATGTATTTGCGTCTTCATAGTTGGCACAGGTGGGAAGTTACATGCACTTTAAGCTCATACATGGAGACGGTGGGGTACACGTTAGGGAACATTTCTTGACCATAAAATTTATATTTCCTCATTCCCTCCTTGTTCCCTACGGACCCTTCATGATATATCGATCCTCATGAATCGATCAGTCTGTTCATGTAACATCATTTGCTCTTCTTTCTTCTTTTCGCGTTTTAAGCGGAAACTTGAATGCGGAATACATGATGTGGCGCACAGACCACAAATTGCTGGCCCACATTGTAGGCACAGGCAGCAACTGAATACTATGAGAAGGGCAATGCCTAGGAAGGATAGGATCTTCCATCCCCAAGCGGTCAACGTTGTCCAGAACCAACCGGACCAAGTCCAGGTGCCTGGATTCTGATGTATCAAACTTGCAATTTTATGAAGACGTGTGATAGCTTTATATACTGTTGGCGCGTTTTCTGGAATGAAAACACAGCAACTCGACCCGATGACCTTACAGGCTCCGCCCCTATCTGCTAGGATGACGTCAATAACAAGACGATTCTGAAGAACAACAACCCGCATGGCAGATTGCTCCTCTGTTAAGTTGCCTAGAGCGGAAGTAGTTTCATTCACTACTGCTTCGAGGGTTCTAGTTAATTTTCGTATCAGTTTACTATTAAAGACAGTACCTAAATAGGGGAAGAAACCTTTATTGAAGTCTGTGTATTGCTCCCATGCCGTTTCAGTATAGTCGACAATCGGGAGATCTCTTCGGAGTCTATTCGTTACTAGATTTGTATTTCTGTGATAATCAGGAGGGGCTAGGAAAACAGGTGGCAGAAGGAATGCAATGTAACAGGTACCATCCCAATCTGGAGGTAAGCGTATGTATGCGGTATGGCCACAAACAAAGTAGGAATGACGAGTAGCTCTAAATGTAGACTTGCCTTGATCACTGAATTCGACCACAGTAGTACATTTACTATGACCTAAGTGTACTGATCCCTTCTTTCTGACACATAAGTCACCCGTGACTGGTAATACTGACATAGCAGGGAGAACTGGTGCAGCTTCGGATTCAACAGTAAGAATCATGAGGTTAATTGTATAATTACCTAATCCATATACTTCATTTTCTAGATCAGTTCCTGTCCTAGTGGGAAGTCCCTTCTTGTCAGGGTAACAGGCTTTAAGCAGAACTAAGTTCAAGTTTCCCCAAACCCAGTTTCCTTCGAAAACAGCAATATCAGAATCTAAAGAATTAATTAATCTAAACCATGCTCCACATGAGCCATTGTGAGTGAACGGGTAGGGAAAGAGAGGCAGAACTCCCTTGTATTTCTGATAGGGAGGGAGTCGGCCACATATCCAACAGTTTGTAGCATTATTAGTCTGATGGGAGTGATGTAATATACTAATGAATGTGTTGTTGCGCAACGCAAGTCTGTAAGATAACTCGTGTGGGGGTAATTCACTAAAAGAATGTTCGGCAGTGATATTGTAAGCAGATTGTGCACGCTTGAAGATAGGGTAATATATATGCAACAATATACTGGCAGCAATAATCAGAAGGCTTAGAAAAAACATAACCAATAATGTCACTATACAGTGACTACGAAGTGATTTACAATATGCACGTTTCTTGAGTTGTCTCTCTCTCTCTCTATCTCGGTCTAGGGGATACATGTCAGAAACTAATTTAACCGATTCACCTAGGGGAGGACTTAAACAATTAAACTGTCTGACTTGCTAGACCTCAATTTTGATTTATACTCCTCTTGCGGAGTTTTCTCTCTCTTGGAAACTTTAAAGTCACTAGAATCGGGGCAGTCCTTTGAGGGGGTGGAAGAGTCAGTCTCTGGCAACAGTTCATTACACTTTTTAATATGACTCGTATGAATCCACCCCTTTCGGCCCTCAACCTTGATTGCAGTCCTCGTGGTCAGAAGGACGAGCTTCGGCTCCTGCCACCGGGGCTCCAGCGGACTCCTCCTATCGAAATTTCGTATCAGCACAGTATCTCCAGGACGGACATCGTGTGGCTTCACATCAGTGTTGTCGGGAAAGGCTGCGGCAACCTGTGAACGACATGATTGGAGTGCAGACATCAAGGAGGCAAGGTAATCTGTCAGCATATTACAGTCAACATCGGTTACTTTCTTAGGCATGGGCGTCCCCCACATATTTGGTGGTCGGCCAAAGACCACCTCATACGGGGATAGTCCTGATCTCGAATGTGGGACCATTCTCATGTAGAATAGTGCAACTGGCAGGGCGACTATCCAGTCGACCCCTTTCTCTTTACATATTTTGGCAAGACGTGTTTTCAGTGTCTGATTGTGCCTTTCTACAAGGCCAGCTGCCTCGGGATGCAGGACGCAATGGAATTTCCACTGGTATCCTAGCAGAAGTGAAACCTGCTTCATGAGCTCGGATGAGAATGGCTGTCCGTTATCTGAGTACACGATACGAGGCAAGCCGTACCGTGGGAAGAATTCTCGAACCAGCTGCTTGGCAGTGGTCGGGGCAGTGTAATCTGGGACTGGATATGCTTCGGTCCAACGGGAAAGTGCACAAACAACTACGAGGACGTACTTGAATCCTCGACAACGTTCCATCTGGATATAATCCATCTGGAGGACTTCAAAAGGGTGATTGGGAGGATGAAATCCACCTTGCTCTACAGGGACGCTTTTACCTGGATTGAACTGACAACAGATCATGCAAGTACGCACTTTCTGTTTTGCTGCTGCTCGTAAATGTTTGTTGTACCAGAGATTCTGTAAACTGTCTAACATAGCTTTTTCTCCTAGGTGTGCTGGACTATGTGCTGTATTTATTATGACTTGAACCATAGAGTCGGGGAGAAACCATGTAGATTTTCCCTTCGTCATCCATCCCTGATCTGTCTGGATCCCTCCTAGTTCAGTCCATTTCTTTATTTCATCTGGAGTAGCATGTGTCTGAATATCGGTTACATCTAGTGTGGGATCCCTAACTGTCATACAATGTGTCGGCACTATGATCTTTGTTACATCAGTTGTCTGGGTGTGAGTCAATGCTGTATGTTTTGCTGTTTGGTCTGCCAGGTCGTTACCCTGGGAAATAGAGTCTGTAACTTTAGTATGTGCTTTACACTTCATGATAGATATGCCTGAAGGCAGATGTATTGCTTCTAACAGTGCTTGAATGAGGGGACCGTGTTGAATCTTGGAACCGTGAGAGGTCAAGAAACCTCGTTCTTGCCATAGCACTCCGAAGTCGTGTACGACTCCGAAAGCATAACGTGAATCGGTGTATATGTTAACATTTCTGTTCTTGGCTAGTATACAGGCTCGGGTCAGAGCAATAAGCTCTGCTGCTTGAGCGGACAGTGTATCAATACGATGTGTTTCTTTGACTTCAGTTTCAGTGGTCACTGCATACGCGGCTACTAATTCTCCTGTGTTTGTTCTCATACATGAACCGTCCACGTAAAGTGTCAGGTCTGGATTTGTCAGTGGAACATCTGTTAAGTCTCGTCGGGGCTTTGTTACTGCATTAATGATCTCTATACAATCATGCGGGGCTGAATCTGTCATAATCGAAGGTAACAATGTTGCAGGATTTAGAATGTTACAGCGTCTGATTTCTATGTGAGGCTGGAATAGCGTTAATTCATAACCTGTCAGTCGTGCTATAGTCAGGTGTTGAGTCTGTGTTCGGTTTAGAAGGACCTCTACAGAATGTGGAACTTGTACTGTCAATGGATGTCCTAATACTATTGAGTCGCTTTGTCTGATTGCTAGGGCTGTCGCTGCAACTGATTTTAAGCACGCAGGCAAAGCCTGGGCCACTGAATCCAATGTACTTGAAAAATAAGCACAAGGCTTATGTGAACCTGCTTGATCTTGTGTGAGGACAGACAATGCTGTACCATCACGTTCTGTAACAAAAAGTGTAAAAGGTTTGCTGTAACATGGTGTCGCTAAAACTGGTGCTTGACATAAAGCTTTCTTTAATTCCTCAAAAGCCTGTGTATGTTCCTGAGTCCAAGGGAGGGCAGTCGAAGTCGCTGCCTCCTGTGTTGTCAACTGAATGAGTGGTTTAGCTAGAAATGCATACTGAGGAATCCATTGTCTGCAGTACGAGGTGAGGCCTATAAAGGCCCGCACTTCCTTTTGTGTCTGGGGTTGTGGCATGTTTACAATTAACTGGATGCGATCAGGAGTGAGCTGTCTCCCCACTTTGGACAGCAAGTGACCCAGGTACACAACTTGCTGAACACAGAATTGTAGCTTCGAAGGAGACACCTTGTGTCCCTTGTCGGCCAGAAAATGTAAAACTGTTAGTGAGGCTTGTTCACATTCGCGTTCACTTCGTGCGGTGATCAGCAGATCATCGACGTACTGTAGTAAGGCAGTGTTAACTGGCATTTGGATACAGTCAAGTTGTCTTTTCAGTGCTTGGCTATAGATGCTGGGGCTTTCTGTGAATCCTTGAGGTGCGCGTGAAAATTTGAAACTTCGGCCATTTAAACTGAATCCGAAGAGATATTGGCTCTCTGGATCAATGGGTACACTGAAGAAGGCGTTCTTGAGGTCAATTACAGTAAAGAACGTCGCTTCTGAATCAATAGCAGTCAATAAGGATGAGATGTCGGGAACCACAGGATACTGTGGAACAATGCATTTATTCAGTTCTCGTAAATCAATCACCAGCCGATATACTGGCGGTGCATTGGGATCAGTACGTTTAAGAATCGGAATGATAGGGGAATTACAGATATTGGAGTCTGTTTCTACGACCACTCCTTGGGCAATGAGCTCTTCAATGATTTCCAGTAAAGCCACTACAGCATCGGGTGGTAACTTGTATTGTCTGATTCGTGGTAAAACAACTCCTGGTTTGAGTGTAACACGGTATGGTGTGATGTGCATGCAACCTACATCGGTTGGGCCTTGTGCCCATAGGTGTTTCGGTACATTTTTCAATCTGACATCAAACTCTCGTAATACATAGTGACCCTTAAAGTCACGTAGAAAGGGTCTAACTCCTTCCGGAGAACAACATATCACTGCTCCTAGAGCCTTCAATGTTTTGATACCTAGCAAGTTTTCTGGACATGATTTCGTAAGTAACAAGTCTGTAACGCGTGATAATGGACCTACTGCTAGGGGAACGGGTTTCGATACTTCATTTACAATAGGCTGTCCTGAAAAACCAAGGGAAACATTCTGTGAGCCTGAGAGGGGTGCCCCTGGGACTTCATCATAGCTGATCGTTGTGCGGCTTGCCCCTGTGTCAATTAAAAACTTTCTGTCTTTTCCCAATACTTGACTGTGTACATAAGGACCCTCTTGATCTACAGGAATTTCAATAAGAGGCAAGCCCACCTCCCTCTCTAGGCTGTTTCATGTGTATCGCTGATAATCGGGATAATCAGATTGGGCATACTGGCACATCTGCCGTGAAACTTGCTGAGTCGCGGCAATGGGCTGTGGCTGTGGCTGTGATACCGCTGCGGTCTGTACTGTGTGTGGTGGAGCATGCATAGGCTGTATATTCTGTGAAGTCTGTTGCTGGACCTGGTCTTGTCTAGGCTGACGCGGTCTTTCTTTAGTTTTACCTGTTGATATATTGTGTTTCAGGACTGAACATTCATGTACGTGGTGACCTGGCTGTTTGCAATAGTTGCATGTCCCTTTAACGGGAGCTGCTGAATTACCTGTCTGAGTCGCACCCTTTCTCTGACCGTCGGCTGGAACCGACTGGGCCACTAACATTTTCATTTTCGTGTCTTTCATACGTCTCTGTTCGTGATCCTGTTCTTCTCTAATTCTGTTCTGATGATATTGTAACATTTGTAACATCTGGGATGGCGTATTTGCTTGCCATGTACTTTCAACTTTATATACACGGTTCTTAACTTGTGTCAGGGAATTCTCAACTAATTTTGTTACAAAAAGATGTGGGTATGACTCGCTACCTGGTTTCAGGCCACTATTAATAATGAAACATTTCTCGAATCTTGAATAGAAGTCACTAGTATCTTCATCGTGTTTTTGTTTACAGGCTGAGATTGCGTCCCAGTCTTCCTTTTTGGTTGTCAGTAATCTTAGCAAAACCTGTACTATTAGACCTGGTAATGCTTTAGCTTTGTCCCCAAGGCCTAGCCCTGGAGTACGACCTTTTTCCTCGTCTTCTATTTCAGTCCAAATAATCTTTTTATCTCCCACCTCCCATTCTTTTTCCTTGAGTTTCTCGTAAATGCCGGTGGGCAGCAGTACTTTTAACAATTTCATAATATCCGTATACGTGTAATCTCCCATGAGTAACATGTCCTTAAGTTCTCGGTGAAAACCTGCAGGGTCTTTATCATGACAGGGTACTAGTTTCTTCATTTCTAACAATTCCAACTTTGTTAAAGGTGTGTACACAAACACACGTTCCAAGGCATGATCGGCATTCATAACTGGGTGTACTTCTCGTAAAGGATTCTGTCTGTCCAAATGAAACATTTTTCTTTCTGGGGGCGGCGCGGAAACATATTGTGGGCCTAGGAAAGCGTTATATCTGTGCCGTTGTTCTAGAATTATTTGAATTAACTTGGTACTTAGGCCTCTCCATCTGTTCATAAGTAATGCTTCTAATGTATCAGGTAAGGGACCTGGATCAGAATGTTGTTGTCTGTATAACGTGATGAGATGCTGAATCATGTACACACCAGCTAATTTCTGCTCGTCTGGGGAAAGGTTCAGAAATGTCTGTGCTACTGTATCATCATTGTATGTGCTAGGGTTGTCAGCCCATAGTACTGCTGACCGGGCTAGTTCTTGTTCATCCATAGAATTGAGTACATGGTACCCCATTCGTTCTTGAAGAATTTTATCGGTACCCTGAAACAGATATTCAGGAGAACTTGGTTTTGATATGCCAGAAAGAAAAACTCTCTTGTTTTCTGGACGAATGCCTTTCTTAAGGTAATTTCCCTTACCCACATACGCTATCATTTCTTTAGCTGTGTCATGTTCTTCAGGTTCGTCCTCCTCGGAGGAGTTATTCCTGTCACTTTCTTTTTCCTTTTCTCGTTCTTTTTCGTGTATTTCTATTACTGCTTTTCTGATTTTCTTGTACATGCTTGCTATACAATTCAGTTTATCATGGTTTCCCTCGGCTATATTTTGACCCCACCTGTTTAGTGCTTCCATCTCTTCCTGGTCTACTCCAGGCCTGTCTCGTTCTCTTATTAAGCAATTTATGAAGAAACGTAATATACAGCCTTGAGTGTCAACTTTCTGGTGAGCCAGGGCCTCTTTAATACTTTCAGGATTTTCCCCAGTCTGGATAAAATGATATATTCTATCTAGGTGTTCGGTCATTCCTGGAAATAACACTAGGTAATCCGTGACTTTTCGTAAACGTAGGGATGCTAACAACATTCTATCGTCTTTACCGGGTACTGGATCGTATCTGCAAATTGGAAGGGGATCTTTAAGCATGTCGAAACGTGGTGTTTGGGGTGTACGTTGCTTCATTATGTCCCTAAGGTTCAATCTGTGTGTTGATGGCGGGGTCTGGAAACCTCCTGTCGCACCTCCTGAAACGGAGGCTTGGGCATTGTGTGTCTGTGGAGTCGGTATCTGTACCTGAACTTGTCTCTTACTAGGATCAGGCGCAAACGGATTTAGTATATTAATCTTAGATGTGGGAAGTGGTGGAGGAGGAGGAGCAGGTGGAGCAGGCTGTCGAATGGGTGAACTTTGTTGCGGCAATGGCTGGACATTGTCTTGGAGCGGGTTGCCACCTCCGTCACCGTCAGTAGGCGGTACGTTGGCACGTGGATTAGTGTAAGCGGGAGCTACATCGTCTAGATAGGAAGCAAGGAATATGTCTTTGGTGGTTCTGTGACTTACTTTAGTTGGAACCAATGGTGGCGGCAGATCTTTCGGTATTTCTGAAGTGGCTTTAGGCAAACCCTCGGCCACAAAGTACATGCCATTTACAAGAGTGTTTCGCATGCGGTCTACTTGTTCTGCTTTTACTCGGATCCCTTCATTAACTAATTCGTTTTCTCGGACTTCATCCGACTCTTCTCTATGTTTATCTTCTTTTCGGAGTGCTTTTTCGGCACGTTTATGTGATTCTTTACGCCACAATTCTATGGCATCTTTCTGGGATTGTCTGGCTTTCTTTTTCCACAGCGCTTCTTCTACTCTCAAGATGCACTCGGCATCCCATGTTCCTGTAACGGGCCACCTGTGTCTCTCCTCTAGGTGCTTGGTATAATCGGCCCATAAATCTAGGTACAGTATGGCGTCTAAGCCATGCTTATGGTACATAAAATTACCAGGAGTGTCCCTAGGGGGGATAGGAATTTCTTCCTCTAGTATCCCTTTCCTAGTTCCTATCTGTCTTAATTTATTGAAAAACGGCATCTTGTTACTTAGTACTGGATACTCGATACTTGTTACTTACTCTGACAGAACACAGCTAGTTACACAAAAACACAGTAATGTACATCAAACAGTCACTCATACCACGACATTAATCACATGAAACATTTTGAACACGTAGGACTACCCTTGATACTAGATGTACTGCTAAACAGTACAGATACACTGTTGAGAACAGTGCAAGAACTTGAATGCCTGATGTACTGCTAAACAGTACAGATACACTGTCTAAAACAGCGCAGACCGTGTTTGTGTACCCAAACCCGTCTTTACCGGATACATAATAATGCACCCGTCTAGATGCGTCCCCAGCAATGGTACTCACCGGGAAGCACGGAACAGAAGGCCTCGGAAAACTCGACTGGACTGGACCGGACTGGACTCGACTCGACTCGATACGTGAATACTTCGGAACTGGTGGGCCTCTTGACACCTCGGACCTTGCTTCTTTCGGCTAGGCTCTGGTCGGGATCCTCCGCACTCCTCACCGCCTCGTCTGGGTGCTGATCGCAGTCTCCGTCACCTCCGTAGGCCTGAGGGAGATACAGGAAATCCTGCGGGTACGCGTAATTGTCCGTCTTGACTTATGGCAGGGGGCAAAGGCTGCAACGCACCAACCGGCGCGTGGGGTGGGGGAGGGGTCCCTATTCGGGCGCCAAAATAATGTGGTAAATATTTAATTACCGTCCTAATTTCTATGCAGGTAAGTACTAAAAATAAAATAACTCAATCGGAAAGAAAGACGCAGAGTCCGTGGTGTTAGAGTTCTTAGGGGTTTTATTCCTTAAAAAGGAATGGTTCTTGAACCGGATATCGGGTTCCTGACACCACTGGGGTTCAGGAAGGGATAGAGCCATGCTTTATTGACAATACATAACTTTTATACTCAAATCATATAATGGAAACCAATACAGTAGGCGTAACAGCTGAGAGAAACAAGATAAGAGCACACACGTGTTAGCAATACGTAATCAGAAGGCGTGAACTAGGCGTGAACACAGAGGTGTGTGCTAGAAACGTCACATGAAAGTGTCGCAAGTGGGTGGGTACATAGCAGAATCTTGCAATGTCAGCAGAAATCTGAGATCTGGATGCGCGCGCAGCTGCATGACGTGTGATTGACGTGAAGCTGGAGGGTGCAGGGGACTTGACATTTACACTAGAGGAAAGAGACAGAAGTCTGGCATGTCAGATCAACTCGTTCCTATATCATATCTGATATCTGATGTTTGGGAACCATATTATCTAGAGGGAAAGGTCTCTTGGGCAGAGGCTATTCTATACTGACTGTGAGTGCGTGTATAAGCGTCTACGTGTCTGCATGAGAGGCGAGGGGGCATGGGCCTACCATGGTAACAGGAGCTATGAATTACTTGCACGGAGACAGTGAGGCCGGGCCCTTTGCTCTGCAGCTGGAAGGATGTTTACTTGAACTAGTAGGCAGGAATGTATTTTTGAGGAGCGGAGCAGATAATTCGAAGGTTGAATACAGTCTTGGCAGGCAACAGGCTGAGCTAAGCGCCGTTAGCCGCGCAGGGAGTAAGGCAGAGGTCACGGGTACAGAGGCAGGCCCAGGCTGAGGCATTCAGAGTCAGAAGGCAGGAAAAAGGCTTGATGGCAGAATTCAGGGCCTACTTCGCCAGAGCTGAAAAACGTGTAAAGTATACCACAAAAAGACGTTGGCAAGGCATACTTAAGAACAGAATATTCAACCCGTTCAGGGTGGATCTGAAAGAGGACATGTTAACGTTGGACGCAAATGTATTTGCGTCTTCATAGTTGGCACAGGTGGGAAGTTACATGCACTTTAAGCTCATACATGGAGACGGTGGGGTACACGTTAGGGAACATTTCTTGACCATAAAATTTATATTTCCTCATTCCCTCCTTGTTCCCTACGGACCCTTCATGATATATCGATCCTCATGAATCGATCAGTCTGTTCATGTAACATCATTTGCTCTTCTTTCTTCTTTTCGCGTTTTAAGCGGAAACTTGAATGCGGAATACATGATGTGGCGCACAGACCACAAATCGCTGGCCCACATTGTAGGCACAGGCAGCAACTGAATACTATGAGAAGGGCAATGCCTAGGAAGGATAGGATCTTCCATCCCCAAGCGGTCAACTTTGTCCAGAACCAACCGGACCAAGTCCAGGTGGCTGGATTCTGAGGTGGGAAGTTACATGCACTTTAAGCTCATACATGGAGACGGTGGGGTACACGTTAGGGAACATTTCTTGACCATAAAATTTATATTTCCTCAGGTAGCACGGTTTATTTCTCTTCCGCGGTTGCAATTTGTCCCGTTGTAGATTCTTTGGTCTTTAAACATGTGGAATGACAATATTGAGAAAGAAAAACAAGTTCCCTTTTTTGCCAATCTATTAAAGGGTTATGCAAGAAAGCCAAGGCATTCCTAAAATAAAGCCATATTGTGGGGCTTGGATTACATCGAAATGAACTTCCTCTTTATGCTGTTGGTTATTTGTATCTATGCAGAACATCTGAATTTTAGAGGTTTGCATGGTAACAGGGCCTCCAGACAACATTTTGCCATCTACTGCTTGCACAATTTCTGGAGTGACCTTTTCTCACAAGCAATTTGTAACCGTTGAGTGGTTTCAAAATCTACGAAATTCCTTGTTGCGCCTGAGTCTATTAGGACTTCCATTTGGTATATTTTTGAAGTCAACTGAATTTGTACTGCCAAACGGAAGTGAGATTTGTAGTTGGATACATAGGAATTTATTGAAGGGAAGGCGATGGTTCCCAAGAGATCCCCTTCTAAACATCTTGGGCACAATAGTTTCCCGACGTTTGCTCAGTTGTAGTCACAGCCACAGACTTGTTAGCACTCACAGTCTTACCTTTAGGTTTTATAGTGCAATCTTTCACGAAATGTCCCTTTCCACCACAATAAAGACATTGGCCATTTTTACGTCTATTATCTTTTTCATCTTTAGACAATGGTTGCCTAAGAGTCCCGATTTCCATTGGTTCTGTAGTTGTTTCTGAACTACTAAGTTGATTTCTGGGTTTACTGTCGAATTTCCAACTTGATTTATCATATTTTTTCTGTCAGTTCTTCTTTCGGACAGTCTATGATCCAGACGTAAAGTTAGATGGACTAACTCTGAACAAGTAGTTGGTTGAGGATCGATTTGCGCAAGAACGTCTTTCAGATCATCTTTTAACCCTTGATAAAAGAGTGCTGCCCTCTTTTCTTCAGGCCACGAGGTTTCTGCAATTAACCTATTGAAATGTGACAAATAGGAAAGAATATGCTACTTGCCAGTATGCATCTGTTCTTGGCATGTAGGGCCACTAACATTCATATCTTGTGCATAGATCGCCGCCTAGTGTTGGGTCCGGATGATTGCACCTTGTTGTCCTGGAAGAGTCTTTTGAAGTATCACAAGATAGGTGGCTCCTCCCCTGGACTACAGTGCGCATGGGCATCCTCTCCATCCTCAGATTGTTTTTCGCCATTGTGGCAGAGATGGAGTCCAATACAATACAAGATGACCATGCTTACAAATAATTCTGACTACTACAGCTGCGACAGGCACTGGGGAGGATGGGTGGGCGATATGAATGTTAGCGGCCCTACATGCCAAGAACAGATGCATACTGGATGTAGGAAGGTAGATCCTGACTATGGTTGCCCCCAACTTTTTGCCCTGTGTTTTAGCTGGTTTATGACATAGTTGGCCTGGGACCCTGCCAATCAGGACCCCAGGCCTACTGCTCTCTCTGTAAAATGGATTCCATGTACCTTAGGTGCATTTACCAATTGGTCCTGGGCCACCTTATCAGACCCTGTAACTCAGGGCATGGGTGTAACCAGGGCCTACCAGGGGCTGCAGCATGTATTATGCCACCCCTGGCTGGCCTCCTAAATCTGACACAACTGGCTGCACGACAGCTGGGGCAAGGTGGTGTAATCACCCTTTGCTTTAGATATAGTATTCCTATATCTAACCCTAAAATGGACACATGTATTCCTGTAAGTCACTCCTATGGCAGGCCTTAACAATCCTGAAGGCAGAGTGCTTGGAATTATGTGAGATGGTGCTCTGGCATGAGCTGAGCCCGTTTGCAGCTTGCGGAACCATGTCCTAATAGCTGTTCCATGATAACGCATACCATATACTCTTAAGTGCATTATAATCCTCGCGGTTATATGCCAACTTTGGTATCGCTTTATCAAAACATGTAGAGTAAGGTGTCATACGAATTGGAATACTAACCGCTCGCCAATTCTGGCGACGGGGTTAGCATCCCACCCTTCTAGAGGGACACAACATGTATGTAACTGTGAACCCCGGTTAAAGTTAACTCGAGCCTCAGCATCACAAAATGGATGCTGCCACCACAGACACAAGTCTGACCCCCTACAGCTGGGAGTCCTTCCAGCGAGGGGAGCCTGGACAAAGGGTTTCCTGTCAGGGGCGGTGCTAGCACCATCCCAGACAGGGTTTTGTGTATCCTGGGTAGGCAGGGCTTTACAGAAAGGTGACTGCAAGTGGCACCCTGGTGCTCACTATGCATAGGCCGGCAAGAACCAGTTCCAGGGGCACACCAGCCCCTGAGCTGGGGAAAGTCCGGCGTGGGAGAGGGGTGTAACCACCCCCCTTCCTGGTCCCACCCCTAGGGCAGGACCTAGTCGCGTACCCACCCCTTTCTTTAGGATAAAGGCAGGAGCGAGGACCCTTCCAAATTAGATCATCTTTGAATCCTGAAACTACTTTCTACGAAAGGAACTCTCGACTTCTTCTCAAGATTTCTCCCTTGTGACTAAGGAGTACCCACCCTGCATCCGCAGGCACCATCTAAGAACACTGCGGTTTGCTGCACGTCCTTCCTCCGGAATCGGACTGACCAGCATGACGAGACCCGGCTTCCCTGGCACCTCTGACCTCTACTCACCTCTACAGCTAAGATGAGAACCGTGGGTGCGACGAGACCTCGAGGGACCGGCCATCATCAGAACTGCACAACTTCTATCCAGCACGACCGTGAGTGAGTGCTTTGGGGTCCGAGAAGCCCCAACCCTGAGCAGCTCCAGCACCGAAGTCCAGCCTCCCAGCATCTCCACGATCTGCGTGGGGCCCTTCTGCTCTTTGCTGCTCACCGCGTTGTCTGGCTACTAGCCCGCTGGCTTGTGGCCTTCCCGACGACGACCAACGACATCAACACAGCTAGTCTGGGTGCTCCAGACTGGCCCTTGCTCCCCTCCAACAGAGGAGCACCCCGGACCCTCCTGGTCCACTCCAGACGCCATTTTGAGTCCACCGCGTGGGCTTGAATTTGCCAAGACTTGTTGCCCAATCCTGGGTCCAGCGACGTCGACAGCAGCAACCATCATGGGACAGCTCGCACCTCCATCCTGGTCGCCGACAACGCCTCCTGGTCCGTGAGACTGCAGAGCCCAGCGCCGCCCACTCACCTGGTCGAGGTGACTTCATCCGGTGCCATCCTGGTGCCCATCTAATCACTGGCTAGTGATTCAGAACTTGGTCCCCTCTGCTTACAGGTGTCTTCCATCTCCGATCCAGGCTTGGATCCATCAAACAATCTTCACTGGTCGCCTGCCAGCAACTTCTTCTTTCAGGCTCCATAGACTGCAACGAGGATTCCCGACGTCTTTCCAGACCTATGCATCCGCAGCCCCTGGGCTAGGTAACTTCGGCATTTCGGTGCCCCAGCATAGCCTCACTATCCAAGGGACCAGATCCTTTTTCGTTTCAGCTCTACCTAGTCGGATTCGTCCGATATCACTAACTTTGCCTTTACTAGCTTCCATAGACTTTGTCCCGCATCCCGCGTGAGAGTGCACACTCTGCACCGAGTCCCCTAGGCCTCCTGCTTGTAATCTGAAGGTTCAGTAGTCCAGTCCTAGCGATTCCAAACCCTATGAGATTAGTACTTACCTGCTAGTAATTTCGCATTCCACTTTTAGAGTATATGGTTTTTCGTGCCCCTCGGGCATTTGTGTAAATTGTGCAACTTAAAGTATTTTCGTAAGAGTTTTGTTTTGTGCTTAGTACCCTGTCCTCAGAAAGAGTCCAGGACTGTTGTGATGTAAATAAATACACTGTTTATTTTCATAACACTTGTGTGGTGTCCTTTCACTTGGTGTTCAAGGGGTATATGTGATGGTATAACAGCTGGCTTAACACGCCCTCTAGAGCTTAGCCTGAAGACTGTTCGTATCCACGCTACTAGGATAGCTGGTCTATAAGGTTGACTTACAACCAATCATCAATAAGGGTTGTTTGGACTGATACATAGTGATCACTAGAATAGTGAGCACTGCATATCAGGCCACCTTCTCACATTGGTGAGCAGCAGTTGGGATTTGAGATTGCTGTTGTTTTACCACACGTATCCTAAGAATATCATTGTGAAAGATCACATAAGTACCTAGGTACATATAACTTAGCTTAGAATACTCTGAGTTCTACTGAACCAGCTGTTGTAGTTCCACAGGGCCTAGCACACCCTGACTACAACTCTTAGCAAGGGATCAGTAGGCAAACATATAGTGTAGGTAGGTGCATGACTTACACCTCACTAGAAAAGCATGTCAGTCAAAGGAGATAACTCTGAGTCTCCCCTTGTGTCAGTTGACCCTCCACAGGTCATGTCAAGATATGCAGCTCTTAGCTTCCAAGAGATGAGACAAATCTGTACATCCAGGAAGCTAAAACAGGGTTCTAACCCTACAATTCCCTTTCTGATTGGTCTCTTAGAGACTTATGATGCCAGGAGAACTGCTAACCCAGATTCTTCTAATCCAGATGGGAACATGCCTCCCCTAGAGGGAACCCGAGGTGACACTGACCTCATCCACCTTTCAGCTGAGACTGAAGAGGGGGGTGAGGGAGATGAGTTATCAGGGGATGAGGCAGACAAGGGACAGGTAGAAGTCAGTAGACTAACCAGGTCCAACTTAAGCAGGCATGAGAATGGACTTGGGGGACCCCCAGGCCCACTCTCAGGCAGGCTTAACATTGGCTAGGCTCTGGTCGGGATCCTCCGCACTCCTCACCGCCTCGTCTGGGTGCTGATCGCAGTCTCCGTCACCTCCGTAGGCCTGAGGGAGATACAGGAAATCCTGCGGGTACGCGTAATTGTCCGTCTTGACTTATGGCAGGGGGCAAAGGCTGCAACGCACCAACCGGCGCGTGGGGTGGGGGAGGGGTCCCTATTCGGGCACCAAAATAATGTGGTAAATATTTAGTTACCGTCCTAATTTCTATGCAGGTAAGTACTAAAAATAAAATAACTCAATCGGAAAGAAAGACGCAGAGTCCGTGGTGTTAGAGTTCTTAGGGGTTTTATTCCTTAAAAAGGAATGGTTCTTGAACCGGATATCGGGTTCCTGACACCACTGGGGTTCAGGAAGGGATAGAGCCATGCTTTATTGACAATACATAACTTTTATACTCAAATCATATAATGGAAACCAATACAGTAGGCGTAACAGCTGAGAGAAACAAGATAAGAGCACACACGTGTTAGCAATACGTAATCAGAAGGCGTGAACTAGGCGTGAACACAGAGGTGTGTGCTAGAAACGTCACATGAAAGTGTCGCAAGTGGGTGGGTACATAGCAGAATCTTGCAATGTCAGCAGAAATCTGAGATCTGGATGCGCGCGCAGCTGCATGACGTGTGATTGACGTGAAGCTGGAGGGTGCAGGGGACTTGACATTTACACTAGAGGAAAGAGACAGAAGTCTGGCATGTCAGATCAACTCGTTCCTATATCATATCTGATATCTGATGTTTGGGAACCATATTATCTAGAGGGAAAGGTCTCTTGGGCAGAGGCTATTCTATACTGACTGTGAGTGCGTGTATAAGCGTCTACGTGTCTGCATGAGAGGCGAGGGGGCATGGGCCTACCATGGTAACAGGATCTATGAATTACTTGCACGGAGACAGTGAGGCCGGGCCCTTTGCTCTGCAGCTGGAAGGATGTTTACTTGAACTAGTAGGCAGGAATGTATTTTTGAGGAGCGGAGCAGATAATTCGAAGGTTGAATACAGTCTTGGCAGGCAACAGGCTGAGCTAAGCGCCGTTAGCCGCGCAGGGAGTAAGGCAGAGGTCACGGGTACAGAGGCAGGCCCAGGCTGAGGCATTCAGAGTCAGAAGGCAGGAAAAAGGCTCGATGGCAGAATTCAGGGCCTACTTCGCCAGAGCTGAAAAACGTGTAAAGTATACCACAAAAAGACGTTGGCAAGGCATACTTAAGAACGGAATATTCAACCCGTTCAGGGTGGATCTGAAAGAGGACATGTTAACGTTGGACGCAAATGTATTTGCGTCTTCATAGTTGGCACAGGTGGGAAGTTACATGCACTTTAATCTCATACATGGAGACGGTGGGGTAGACGTTAGGGAACATTTCTTGACCATAAAATTTATATTTCCTCATTCCCTCCTTGTTCCCTACGGACCCTTCATGATATATCGATCCTCATGAATCGATCAGTCTGTTCATGTAACATCATTTGCTCTTCTTTCTTCTTTTCGCGTTTTAAGCGGAAACTTGAATGCGGAATACATGATGTGGCGCACAGACCACAAATCGCTGGCCCACATTGTAGGCACAGGCAGCAACTGAATACTATGAGAAGGGCAATGCCTAGGAAGGATAGGATCTTCCATCCCCAAGCGGTCAACGTTGTCCAGAACCAACCGGACCAAGTCCAGGTGCCTGGATTCTGAGGTGGGAAGTTGCATGCACTTTAAGCTCATACATGGAGACGGTGGGGTACACGTTAGGGAACATTTCTTGACCATAAAATTTATATTTCCTCAGGTAGCACGGTTTATTTCTCTTCCGCGGTTGCAATTTGTCCCGTTGTAGATTCTTTGGTCTTTAAACATGTGGAATGACAATATTGAGAAAGAAAAACAAGTTCCCTTTTTTGCCAATCTATTAAAGGGTTATGCAAGAAAGCCAAGGCATTCCTAAAATAAAGCCATATTGTGGGGCTTGGATTACATCGAAATGAACTTCCTCTTCATGCTGTTGGTTATTTGTATCTATGCAGAACATCTGAATTTTAGAGGTTTGCATGGTAACAGGGCCTCCAGACAACATTTTGCCATCTACTGCTTGCACAATTTCTGGAGTGACCTTTTCTCACAAGCAATTTGTAACCGTTGAGTGGTTTCAAAATCTACGAAATTCCTTGTTGCGCCTGAGTCTATTAGGACTTCCATTTGGTATATTTTTGAAGTCAACTGAATTTGTACTGCCAAACGGAAGTGAGATTTGTAGTTGGATACATAGGAATTTATTGAAGGGAAGGCGATGGTTCCCAAGAGATCCCCTTCTAAACATCTTGGGCACAATAGTTTCCCGACGTTTGCTCAGTTGTAGTCACAGCCACAGACTTGTTAGCACTCACAGTCTTACCTTTAGGTTTTATAGTGCAATCTTTCACGAAATGTCCCTTTCCACCACAATAAAGACATTGGCCATTTTTACGTCTATTATCTTTTTCATCTTTAGACAATGGTTGCCTAAGAGTCCCGATTTCCATTGGTTCTGTAGTTGTTTCTGAACTACTAAGTTGATTTCTGGGTTTACTGTCGAATTTCCAACTTGATTTATCATATTTTTTCTGTCAGTTCTTCTTTCGGACAGTCTATGATCCAGACGTAAAGTTAGATGGACTAACTCTGAACAAGTAGTTGGTTGAGGATCGATTTGCGCAAGAACGTCTTTCAGATCATCTTTTAACCCTTGATAAAAGAGTGCTGCCCTCTTTTCTTCAGGCCACGAGGTTTCTGCAATTAACCTATTGAAATGTGACAAATAGGAAAGAATATGCTACTTACCAGTATGCATCTGTTCTTGGCATGTAGGGCCACTAACATTCATATCTTGTGCATAGATCGCCGCCTAGTTTTGGGTCCGGATGATTGCACCTTGTTGTCCTGGAAGAGTCTTTTGAAGTATCACAAGATAGGTGGCTCCTCCCCTGGACTACAGTGCGCATGGGCATCCTCTCCATCCTCAGATTGTTTTTCGCCATTGTGGCAGAGATGGAGTCCAATACAATACAAGATGACCATGCTTACAAATAATTCTGACTACTACAGCTGCGACAGGCACTGGGGAGGATGGGTGGGCGATATGAATGTTAGCGGCCCTACATGCCAAGAACAGATGCATACTGGATGTAGGAAGGTAGATCCTGACTATGGTTGCCCCCAACTTTTTGCCCTGTGTTTTAGCTGGTTTATGACATAGTTGGCCTGGGACCCTGCCAATCAGGACCCCAGGCCTACTGCTCTCTCTGTAAAATGGATTCCATGTACCTTAGGTGCATTTACCAATTGGTCCTGGGCCACCTTATCAGACCCTGTAACTCAGGGCATGGGTGTAACCAGGGCCTACCAGGGGCTGCAGCATGTATTATGCCACCCCTGGCTGGCCTCCTAAATCTGACACAACTGGCTGCACGACAGCTGGGGCAAGGTGGTGTAATCACCCTTTGCTTTAGATATAGTATTCCTATATCTAACCCTAAAATGGACACATGTATTCCTGTAAGTCACTCCTATGGCAGGCCTTAACAATCCTGAAGGCAGAGTGCTTGGAATTATGTGAGATGGTGCTCTGGCATGAGCTGAGCCCGTTTGCAGCTTGCGGAACCATGTCCTAATAGCTGTTCGATGATAACGCATACCATATACTCTTAAGTGCATTATAATCCTCGCGGTTATATGCCAACTTTGGTATCGCTTTATCAAAACATGTAGAGTAAGGTGTCATACAAATTGGAATACTAACCGCTCGCCAATTCTAGCGACGGGGTTAGCATCCCACCCTTCTAGAGGGACACAACATGTATGTAACTGTGAACCCCGGTTAAAGTTAACTCGAGCCTCAGCATCACAAAATGGATGCTGCCACCACAGACACAAGTCTGACCCCCTACAGCTGGGAGTCCTTCCAGCGAGGGGAGCCTGGACAAAGGGTTTCCTGTCAGGGGCGGTGCTAGCACCATCCCAGACAGGGTTTTGTGTATCCTGGGTAGGCAGGGCTTTACAGAAAGGTGACTGCAAGTGGCACCCTGGTGCTCACTATGCATAGGCCGGCAAGAACCAGTTCCAGGGGCACACCAGCCCCTGAGCTGGGGAAAGTCCGGCGTGGGAGAGGGGTGTAACCACCCCCCTTCCTGGTCCCACCCCTAGGGCAGGACCTAGTCGCGTACCCACCCCTTTCTTTAGGATAAAGGCAGGAGCGAGGACCCTTCCAAATTAGATCATCTTTGAATCCTGAAACTACTTTCTACGAAAGGAACTCTCGACTTCTTCTCAAGATTTCTCCCTTGTGACTAAGGAGTACCCACCCTGCATCCGCAGGCACCATCTAAGAACACTGCGGTTTGCTGCACGTCCTTCCTCCGGAATCGGACTGACCAGCATGACGAGACCCGGCTTCCCTGGCACCTCTGACCTCTACTCACCTCTACAGCTAAGCTGAGAACCGTGGGTGCGACGAGACCTCGAGGGACCGGCCATCATCAGAACTGCACGACTTCTATCCAGCACGACCGTGAGTGAGTGCTTTGGGGTCCGAGAAGCCCCAACCCTGAGCAGCTCCAGCACCGAAGTCCAGCCTCCCAGCATCTCCACGATCTGCGTGGGGCCCTTCTGCTCTTTGCTGCTCACCGCGTTGTCTGGCTACTAGCCCGCTGGCTTGTGGCCTTCCCGACGACGACCAACGACATCAACACAGCTAGTCTGGGTGCTCCAGACTGGCCCTTGCTCCCCTCCAACAGAGGAGCACCCCGGACCCTCCTGGTCCACTCCAGACGCCATTTTGAGTCCACCGCGTGGGCTTGAATTTGCCAAGACTTGTTGCCCAATCCTGGGTCCAGCGACATCGACAGCAGCAACCATCGTGGGACAGCTCGCACCTCCATCCTGGTCGCCGACAACGCCTCCTGGTCCGTGAGACTGCAGAGCCCAGCGTCGCCCACTCACCTGGTCGAGGTGACTTCATACGGTGCCATCCTGGTGCCCATCTAATCACTGGCTAGTGATTCAGAACTTGGTCCCCTCTGCTTACAGGTGTCTTCCATCTCCGATCCAGGCTTGGATCCATCGAACACTCTTCACTGGTCGCCTGCCAGCAACTTCTTCTTTCAGGCTCCATAGACTGCAACGAGGATTCCCGACGTCTTTCCAGACCTATGCATCCGCAGCCCCTGGGCTAGGTAACTTCGGCATTTCGGTGCCCCAGCATAGCCTCACTATCAAAGGGTCCAGATCCTTTTTCGTTTCAGCTCTACCTAGTCGGATTCGTCCGATATCACTAACTTTGCCTTTACTAGCTTCCATAGACTTTGTCCCGCATCCCGCGTGGGAGTGCACACTCTGCACCCGAGTCCCCTAGGCCTCCTGCTTGTAATCTGAAGGTTCAGTAGTCCAGTCCTAGCGATTCCAAACCCTATGAGATTAGTACTTACCTGCTAGTAATTTCGCATTCCACTTTTAGAGTATATGGTTTTTCGTGCCCCTCGGGCATTTGTGTAAATTGTGCAACTTAAAGTATTTTCGTAAGAGTTTTGTTTTGTGCTTAGTACCCTGTCCTCAGAAAGAGTCCAGGACTGTTGTGATGTAAATAAATACACTGTTTATTTTCATAACACTTGTGTGGTGTCCTTTCACTTGGTGTTCAAGGGGTATATGTGATGGTATAACAGCTGGCTTAACACGCCCTCTAGAGCTTAGCCTGAAGACTGCTCGTATCCACGCTACTAGGATAGCTGGTCTATAAGGTTGACTTACAACCAATCATCAATAAGGGTTGTTTGGACTGATACATAGTGATCACTAGAATAGTGAGCACTGCATATCAGGCCAACTTCTCACACTGGTAAGTAGCATATTCCGTTCGAGGCATGTGGGCCGCTAAATTCATATCTTGTGCATAGAATAATAGCAGTTTCTCCCCTAGCGGTGGTTGCCCGAGCCAGCTGCAGCAGCCTGAAAAAGGGACTTAAGAACAGCCTTTCCTACAGCAGCTTGCTGCTTGGAATGTACATCAACACAGTAGTGTTTGGTGAACGTATGTATGTTATTCCATGTGGCTGCTCTACAAAGGTCCTCCGTTGGAATGTTACCTAGGAAAGCCATGGATGCCCCTAGCTTGCATGTGGAATGCGCTCTTGGGGGGACTGTTAGTGTGCGTTTAGCCTTCTGATAACAAATCTGAATACACTTAACAATCCATCTGGCTATACCTGATTTGGAAATGGGTTTGCCCTTGTGCTGTGGTGAAAAAGCAACAAAGAGTTGTTTAGTCTTCCTGAAATCCCTCGTCCTGTCTATATAGTACAGGAGAGCTCGTTTGACGTCTAATGTGTGCAGTGATCTTTCTGCAACTGAGTCTGGATTAGGGAAGAAAACTGGCAGTTCAATAGTTTGATTAATGTGGAACTGAGAGACTACCTTGGGCATGAATTTAGGGTTAGTGCGTAGCACCACCCTATTCGCGTGAACCTGTATAAAAGGTTCGTGAATGGTTATGGCTTGCAGCTCGCTAACCCGTCTCAGCGACGTGATCGCTACTAAGAAGGCAACCTTCCAAGTGAGGAATTGTATCTCACAAGAGTGGAGAGGTTCGAAGAGAGGTCCCATCAGTCTGGTCAAAACAATATTAAGATTCCAGACCGGTGAAGGTGGTCTTTTGGGTGGAATGACTCGTTTGAGTCCCTCCATAAAAGCCTTTATGGCTGGCACTCGGAACAGTGAAAGGTGTTGCCTGTTCTGTAAGTAAGCCGCTATTGCCGCCAAATGAATACGTATAGAGCTGTATGCCAGATTGCATCTGTATAAATGTAACAGGTAACAAATAATGTTTTGTGTTGATGCATCCAGCGGGTTTATGTCATGGTTGGAACAGTAAATGACAAAGCGTTTCCATTTGGCAGCATAGCAGGCCCTAGTGGTAGGCCGTCTCGCCTCCTTGATGATATCCATACAATCAGGAGGCAAATTCAGATGCCCAAATTCTATGACTTCAGGAGCCATATCGCAAGGTTTAACTGATGCGGATCTGGGTGCTGAACTTCGCCATGGCTCTGGGTGAGAAGACTGGGTGTAAGACGCAGTCTTTGATGAGGCACCACGGAAAGTTCTAGGAACGTGGTGTACCATGCTTGCCTCGCCCACGTTGGAGCAACCAGGATGAGAGTCATCGAGTGCTGTCTGAGTTTCCAACCATGGTGGCCTATTAACCCTTGGATGATGGGACCAAACTGCCCTCCGCAAATGGGCCCGCCCTTCTGCCCACCACAGATGCAACAAGGCCCTGGATCGTTTCCTTTTTTAGGTTTTGGCCAGAGACGAGGCCGAGGCAGGAGGAGACAAGGAGCAGTGCCACAACAAGTTCATTGGAACACGGACACGAATACCCCGCAACAATCGAGGATGGATCTACGCAGCGGGAAGAAAGTCCCCCAAGACGCTGCGGGAACAAGCAACCAGACGGCATCGTGATCAACCTCAGTTCACACACACTGTCTACCAATGAAGAACACCTCTTAAACAAAGGCTTGGGATTCGTGGCTACCCAGAAAGGTGATCCTTTCCTGGCCCAAATTGAACTATCCAAGCTGTTTAGGAAAATAAGGTTGCACTATTTCTTCGCAAAATCGACCGCCTTGGAAACCATTACCAAAGACAACAACACTGGTTTGAAGAGACCCTCCTCGTTCAATCCACCAAGTGCCACCTTACCCCCCAAAGTTCTGACCTTTGAAGCAGCTGTGGAGAACGACGTCACAGACCTGTACAGAAGAGATGTCAAGCCCTTCATGAATCTTTCCAGAGATGAACAGCAAGCCTTGCGCTCACTAACTTCCAACGACAAAATTACCATCAAGCCGGCCGACAAAGGCGGAGCCACCGTGATCCTAGACACTGAGGTGTATAGAAATGAGTGCCTCCGGCAACTAAGTGACCGCAAATCCTACCTACCGTTGAGATCGGATCCGACTGAAGGGCTACAAACCAGAATAAGCGCCTTAGTAGAGGAAGCCACGAGTGAGGGATGGATAACATCACAGGAAGGACAGTATCTGGTAACCAAACACCCTACAATTACATACTTCTACTGCCTCCCCAAAGTGCACAAGCCACTAAGGCCACCACCCGGTAGGCCTATCATATCAGGCATTGGGTCGGTATTAGAACCCCTCTCGACCTTTGTGGACCACTTTCTTAACCCAATGGTCAAAGCAATGCCTACCTTTCTCCAAGACACTAAAGATGTCTTAAGACTCCTCCCAACGATACAATATAACACCGAAACTGACATCTTAGTATCGTTCGATGTAGAGTCTCTTTACACATCGATCCCCCAAACTGAGACCTTAGAAGTAGTGGGTACACTTCTGGAGCAGAACAACCATCAATCCATGACTCCAATACCCTTCATCATGCATTTAGCAGAAATTGCAATGAAGGAAAACTACTTCCGCTTTGAGGATACATTCTACCTGCAAACGTCCGGGACCAGCATGGGCAGTGTTTTCGCGCCGAGCCTGGCGAACTTGTACGTGCACCATTTCGAACAACAGAATGTCCTAACAACCACCAATCCATATCTACCATCAATATATATATGGAAACGCTATATTGATGACATTCTGGTGGTGTGGCGTGGCACGGAAGAAAATCTCATGTCATTTCATGGTTGGTTGAACAGCAAGAATGCATATCTCAAGTGTACCATCGAGCACAGCAGAACATCTCTGGCTTTCCTTGACCTGAAATTGCACGCGACTCCCACCGGCATTGAATCGGAGCTATATCGCAAACCCATGGCCAAGAACGCACTGTTGCGATACGACAGCTGCCATCCGCGAGCCCTGAGGGACAACCTACCCTTTGGTCAGTTCCTCAGGGTACAGAGGAACTGCTCTAAAAAGGAATCTTTTGAGGTGCACTCCAAAAATTTGGAGGAACAACTGAAGGAGAAACAATACCCCAAGAAAATCATCTGCAGGTCTAAAAAGAGGGCCTCAAACAACCATAGGGAGGCCCTACTTGAAGTCCACCCTCCAAAGGAGAAAACGGATCGTATTGCCTTCGTTAACACCTTCAACAGCCGATCAAACCAGTTGCAAAAAATCATAAGGAAACACTGGTCTATCCTCAAAACTGGAGGTGACGACATTCCCCAGCCCATGTTTGCCTACAAGAGAGGACCGAACTTGAAAGATCAACTGGTCCACACACGACCACGCAGCAAGGAGGTGAGGCAAGTGGGTACCCTATGGGACCTACCACCCGTGGTGGGACACCATCCTTGCGGGAGTTGTACCGTCTGTCCCCAGACCAATAAATCCACTGAGGTCGACATCGGCACTAACCGCCCATGGACACAAAACAAGTTTACGAATTGCAACAGTAGTAACTTGATTTACTTGATCAAATGTCCGTGCCAATTACAGTACGTCGGGATGACAACCAGAAAGGTACGGACACGTATCCAAGAACATAAAAGCACAGTGCGGTGCCGAAAACAAGCTACCAGACTCACCGCACACTTTCTGGAGAAGGGTCATGGTCCTGAAGAGTTTTATTGGACAGTCCTTGAGCAACCGCACATCCCTGACTCGTGTGCGGATGTTAGCCGTTTTTTGTTCAAGATTGAACAAAAATGGGTATACCGCCTCAACAGCGACAAGGAGGGCCTCAATGAGCCTATACCCTGGATGTCCCTCTGAATGGTGCCCTGTATGATGTCCCTCTGAATGGTGCTTTGCATAATGTCACTATGCATCGTCTACTAATACTTGTCAGTAAGCCATCAAGCAACCATACTCCAGTATACATACACTACAATACTCATGCCATAGCAGTTGTGATACCACGGAATGAGTTTTATGCAACGCACATATATACACACTGTTGTACAATTTTAGAGCATACCTTTTTCCATCAATTAGAGGTTGAAATGGGTAGCAAACTACATCTCCCAGAATCCCAAGCATCACGTGACTGCTTTGGTCACATGTTGTCTGTAGAGTTAGAACCATACAAAACATTACCTCGCTCCGCGATCGGCGCCCCCCCGAGCAGTACTGAAGACTGCCCGGAGACACCGACGGAGAGGTGAGTGAACGCTACGTGAACTGTTTTTCCAATGCGCGTGGCGTTGGTTCTTTCCCTGCGCGGATACGCCGCTAGAGGCCACTGCGCTCTCAAAAATACGATGCGTTACAGGGATCGCAATGACTTCGTATTGTTTGTGCGTTTTTAAACAAAATCGACACGGAGCGCTTTCCATGCATAACAGGTCTCCGCTGGGTGGTCATCCCTACTGACTGTGATAGATTACGGCGGTTACGCCTAGCCTGGTCACCACTTGATTTTATAAGAGGTTTAGACTACCTCTCGTCTCGAAGTACACTCTATTTTTTCATTCACTTTGTTTTGTCTAGTGTCACATTACTAACCGCTCTGTAAACATCATATGATTATCCACAGAGCAGTGCTCCTTTTACCTGCGCTGCAGCCAGGTGGGGTGAAGCTCCTCAACCTACACATAAGGGTGAGTGTATACTTGAGATGATGTCCTAGTATGATTGAACATATTGCAATGCCATTATGATTACAAACAGAAACAATGTGAATAACATTAAGTGTCCTATTTGTTTCTTCGTTTGTTTGTTTGTTTGTTTTACATGTTGGATCCCTTACCATTATGCACTGACAGTATACGGTTGAGTACGCCTGGATGTCCAGGTGATATCTTTTATTATTCATTTACAAAGCAGTAGTGTATCTTTTTAGGTCCTGAGGAATGCATTAGAAAATCTTGTGAAATGCTGAAACATGTCGACCACCATTACGTGCGGTTATTATTTAAAACCTGCACCCACACCTGCCTTTTAATCTTAGGGTTTGGGGGATATTAATAAAATTACTTTTTTCCACCCATTCACCTAATTTTATAATTACCCTTCACTTTTCCACTCTAATCACCATACACTGCTTTTGTCATTAGCCACTATCATACCCTTCTGTTCTGCCCTCACATCACATCTCGGTCACGGTAATCACTTACCGGCCGTCTTGTCTCCTGGGTAAGGAGATCCCATATGATGACAACAAGGGCGGTACAGTGTGGCTTCTGATGGGAACAATACATTTTTCTCCATGTACTCTTGAGTCTCGACTTGACCGTTCACTAACTATTATTTCTCACCGATACTGTTCTGCATGCATTTGGTATAGTGGTCCTTCCTGCTAGACTTACTGACTCTCTTTTTGACCCCCAGATATTATTTGTTGTTGTATATTGAGTTTCCGTGCCACCAGAGGTATGAGCGGGGCTGACGGAAAAGCGTACGCAAATCTGCCTGACCAGTTCATCCATATCGCATTGCCCTGAGACCGCGGGTGTGGGAACCTGGCGGCGAAGTTTGGGCATTTTGCGTTCTCGTTTGTGGCGGACAGGTCGATGTCTGGATGCCCCCACTGCTGGAAGTACGGTTGCAGCACCGAGGGATGAATCTCCCACTCGTGCACCTGATGGCTGTGTCTGCTGAGCAGATCCGCCATCTGGTTGTCCTGGCCCGGGAGGTGCTCCGCCATGAGGAAAATGTTCCTCTGAATGGCCCACTTCCAAATGCTCTGAGCCAAGTGTGACAACTGTGGAGAGTGAGTACCTCCCTGCTTCTGAATGTAATACATGGCCGTCATGTTGTCCATCCGGATCAACACGACCTTGCCGCACAGATGTATCTTGAAAGCCTTCAGTGCCAGGAAGATTGCCATCAATTTCAGCAGATTGATGTGCATCTTCTTCTGTTGATCCGACCATAGTCCCTGCACTGTATAATGAAGGAGATGCGCCCCCCCCCACCCCAGGAGGGATGCGTTCGTCGTGAGCACTATTTGTGGTACAGGCTCTTGGAACGGTCGTCCCTTGCAAAGGTTGCGTGGATTCCACCAATGCAGAGAGTTGTACGCACGACCGGTCACCAACACTAGGTCTTTCAATTGTCCTTGAGCCTAATTCCACTGTCGTGCTAAACACTCTAGGAGCGGACGCACGTGCAGTCTCGCGTGCGGGACTATGAAGATGAAGGAGGCCATCATGCCTATCAACTGCAGAAACACTCGCGCCTGTAGTGAGTGTTGTGGCCTGAATTTGCGAATCAGCAGTTGCATGCTGTCGACTCGAACTGAGTTCGGCTGGGCCGTAGCCGTCACAGTGTCCAACGTCGCTTCCAAGTATTGCTGTACTTGAGCGGGTTGAAGATGCGACTTGGGATAGTTCAGAGAAAATCCCAAACTGTGCAGAAGATGAATCGTGCGGGACACGTGGCTGGCGCACTGCTGGGCCGACTTCGCTTGCACAAGCCAGTCGTCCAGGTAAGGGTAGACATGAATGTGTTGTCTCCGAAGGTGTGCCGCCACCGTCGCCAAGCACTTGGTGAACACTCTGGGAGCAGTGGTCACTCCAAAGGGTAGCACCTTGAACTGATAATGCTTGTTCTGTATAGTGAACCTGAGATATTTCCTGTGTGCCTGATGTATGGGTATATAGAAATATGCATCCTTCAGATCCAGAGTTGCCAGGAAATCCCCCTGACTGAGCAATGGCAGGACCTGCTGCAGAGTCAGCATATGGAAATGTTCTGAAAGGATGTATAGGTTCAAAGGTCTCAGATCCAGAATTGGCCTGAGAGACCCGTCCTTCTTTGGGACCAAGAAATAGAGAGAGTACACCCCTGTTCCGTGCTCCTCTAGAGGCACCAGTTCTATGGCCCCTTTTTGCAGCATGCTGGCCACCTCTTGCTGTAATAAGGTTAAGGGCTCTGCGGACATAGGATGGTGTCTTGGTGGTATGTCGGGTGGAGTCGATGTCAGTTCTAAACAATACCCGTACTGGATAAGTTGCCTCACCCACCTGTCTGTGGTAATGCCTTCCCAGACTGGCAGGAACTGCTGGTGTCGTCCCCCGACCGGTGTTATATGGTCCGGGGCAGTGACAAGACGTCACTGTTTGGTATTTGCGGAGGACCTGGTGTTATTATTTCAACGTCCTCTGCCTTTGGCGCTGTTACCACGGTATCCACCTCTATTGTTCTTATTAAAGGTGGCCTGTGCACCACCTTTATTGTATTGTGTTTGCTGAGATGTTTTCCCCCTTGACGGCCCTCTACCTCCTAAGCGACTAAAAGAACCCCCTCTGAACTGTTGAGACTGCAAGGCCCCCATAGACTTAGCCGTCTCGGTGTCCTTCTTGATCTTCTCAAGAATCGTGTCAAAGTCAGGCCCAAACAAGAAATCTGGGTTAACGGGGTGATTGAGCAAACTTGTTTGTATTTCTGGCTTAAACCCTGAAATTCGTAACCATGCCTGCCTCCTTAGCATTACACTGGTGTTAATGGCCCTGGCTGCAGTGTCTGCTGAATCTAGGGCACACTTGATAGAAGCGTTTGATATCAGTTTCCCTTCCTGAATCAACATTTCCGCCCCCTCTCTATATGCATCAGGCAAGTGTTGCAACAATTGCTCTAGGGTGTCATAGTGAGCCCTATCGTATCTAGCCAGTAGAGCTTGTGTATTGGCTATTCTCCAAATATTCGCTGCCTGCGCAGCAACCCGCTTCCCAGAGGCTTCTAACACTTTAGATTCTTTGTCTGGGGGAGGAGCATCACCACTTGTTTGTGAGTTCGCCCTCTTCCGGGCATTGGAGACCACCAAAGAGTCCAATGGCAATTGACCCCTTATATACGTAGGGTCCACAGGAGCAGGCCTGTATTTCTTTTCAATACGTGGGTTCACCACCCTTGCTCTGGTTGTGTCCTTGAAAATGTCATTGGCGTGCTTAAAGACACCCTTCAGCATCGGCAGCGTCTTCACTGACCTGTCCGACGTAGAGAAGGTATAAAACAGGAAGTCCTCCTCAACCGGGTCCGCATGCATGACCACATCGTGGTTCAGCGCTGCCCTTTCAATTAGAGCGTTGAACGCCGCAGAATCCTCTGCGGGGGCCGTCTTCACTTGGTAAGACTGGGTGTCCGCCGTGCCTTGATCTTCGAGCACATCAAGCGAGTCATCCTGATTAGATTCATCAGGATAGTTGAATTGCTCGTCATTCTGGACATCCCCCCCACCATCATCAGTGCGTGTGGGGGAATGAGTAAAGGCTTGTCCATAAGGCCTTACGGACTCGAAAAGGACTGGCGAGGAAGCAGAGTCTCTTTTCCTTTTGAGTGGAATTTGATAGGATTCCATCGGCTTCTCCGGCAAGATCTTCCGTTTGAAAAGGGTGAGTCTTCCGGTTGCAGAGTCAATGTACAACTTTTTTGAGCTTTCAGAAGAAGGTGGAGTGGAACTGACGCCTTCAAGAGTGGCTGTCGTTCCCTTAAGTTTTGACATAATTTTACCAGGGCCGGTGCCCTGTGCCGGCTTAGAAGTTTTAGGTCTTGCAGTCGGAGGCAGTCCAAACACTATAGGTGGGGGCCCCGATGGCTGTTTGACTTTTTTCACGGCCATCGCCGACTTCGAGCCAGGTGTTGCGCTGGGATCCCCAAAATGGCCGCGGGTTGATGCGTCACGTTCCAACGCGGCCATTTTGTGCTTGTCTTTGAGAGGCTTCACCAGCATCAACTGGTATGCATTCGGACTGAGGGGCGGCTGCGACTCAAGTCCGTCTTAGGTGTCCACGCCCCCGAGGGCAGCCTTAGATGACGTGGCACCGTCTCTTCGGGCCTTTGGCACCTTCTTGGATGTACAGATCTTCAGGGTGGCACCCTTACGTAACCCCGAAGGGGCAATGACACTCTGAGCCTTCTTAGGATCCGATAGAACGAGGCTTCGCGAAACGAATACTGGTTCGACCGGTTTAAGTTTCGGTTTCGATTTGTCTTTAGTCAGTTTCGTTTTCGTTTTCGAAGGCGTACCCACCAAAGGCTCTGAAGTATTCTTAGTCGGGCAAGGTTGCGGGGCTGTAGAATGAGTAGAAAGATCTTGGCTAAGGCCTTCCGGTGATGCTTCGACCTGAGCCGTTGACAAGACAGTGTCACTTTCGACCCCCAAATGTTCGGGCGGGTCTTGCTCATAGCTGGAGCCGCCTCTGCGGCTCCAATAGCCATACCGTTGTCTCTTACCTCGACGGCTTCATCGTCTTCGATGTGTTCATCGTAATGCTCTTCTCCGTAGGAAGAATCTTGACAGGAGACCAGGTCGGAGAAGTGCTCCTGTTCCTCCTCTTGGACGCCCTCGTCGTCCCCAGCCTCGAAGATATCCTCCACATCTGACACCTACCGCGCAGGTAGTCTCGCCTCAGGTCGAAGAGCGAGATCCTCTTCTGACCGGAATTTCGAACAGGCCAAGCAACTCTCCTCGTCGTGGTCTGGAGACAGACATCTGTTGCACACAGGGTGCACGTCTGAGAGAGGGTACTTCGCGTTACAGACTGGGCAACGTTTAAACGGGCCTGGAATTCCCTCGTCAATGTCAATCTTCGATCGGGCCAAAAAAGCTGGGAGCACACGTGCTCAAGTATCCGGGAACCAGATAAGTTAACTCAGAACCGAACGAAGTACAATAACGACGCTTAAAGAGGCCTTTTGGCCTGAAGAAAAACAAGTTTTTCGTATAGGTTCCGAACAAGAGTCACGGAACACATCCGAACCCAATGGTGGAAAAAAACAATCTGAGGATGGAGAGGATGCCCATGCGCACTGTAGTCCAGGGGAGGAGCCACCTATCTTGTGATACTTCAAAAGACTCTTCTAGGACAACAAGGTGCAATCATACGGACCCAACACTAGGCGGCGATCTATGCACAAGATATGAATTTAGCGGCCCACAAGCCTCGAACATAAGGTCTCTATTCCCTTGTCGTAGCTGTAATAGTTTGCGATCTGCGGACAGAGTCACCAGTGGCGGCTGGTGACATTTGAAATTGGTGTGGCGTAAAATTGGCGGTGGAGAAAAAAATACAGGAACAAACACCACACAGTACCATACAAAGAATAGAAACCAACCCCACATCAAAACTAATGCAGCGCGCTATGTGAAAGAGAACTCAGCATGTTCATAAAGTGATCACATATTTTACAAAATATTCATTTCGTGAAACCATCATGCAGTGTTAGAGGCTTAGCTTATGAGTAGCTACAAATAGAATGAAAACAAAACAGGTATTACAGCAAATTTTGCCTGCAGCGGGCACCAATGCATTGTATATTCCATACCTTGCAAATACATATACAGGGTAAATTTACGCGATGAAAACTGCCCAGATTTGAAAATGTGGGATACTATTTTTTTTCAGCTGAAACACGCTAATGAGGACCACTTTCATTTTAATGCCCAGATGTATTTGCTGTGCTAGTCCGACCCTGGCTGTTCCACGTATTCCGAGTGAATTTATCAATAAATAACACATGACTCAACCCCCAGTGGCTCCAATTGCCCTGTTGGTCCAATGTCACTCCGAACTGAGAGAGTTCTTGCTGGGTCGGAGGTGCACTCACACGGAGCTGTTTACATAACGTGCTCGCCGTGCAAACCGTAGCAGCCCTCTCAATTGACTCCAGTGACGCCATTTAAACTTATTTTAATTAATGTTTAACCTATCGCAGATACTGTATTTAACACTCCGTCGATCGTCAACCCCTCCTTATCCTCTCACTCCCAAATATACAATTTGGCACCAGCATGACTGAGCTAAACTGTGTGAATCAGGCGAGTGACGAAGGTGCTGGTGCTGACAAGTTCGTGTCTAGTCAGAGGCCAGTCACTCCTCTGATGTCCCTACTCGTTCGGTGTGCAGGGGAACGCCAGTTCTCTTGTGTCAGTGAATTAACGAGACACGCGTTTGTGCCTGCTTACTGGCACTATGACTATGAGAGATGGAAACAAACATACAAACTACTGCCACAAACGGATGAGAGAAACTCGCACTTTATTTACTCAGAACATTTATACAGAATGCAAAGCATGACTGTATTTTCGGCTGAATTGGGTTACATGTTACAACTCATTTACACAGAGTCACAGAGGCCCTTATTTAAGGCAACCCAAGGAACGTGCCAACAATGTACAGTCTTCAGAGTTTATTCGATGTTATATTGTTTTCATTTTTAATTATTATGTATGCACATGCACAATGGCACTCACCAGATGGGAAGGAAGTCGGAACGGGAAACCAAGAATCAGGCGTGAGCGCTCTCACTGCACAGGACCATCTCTTCCCAGAGCAAGGGCAGATGGCACGGCGACATCGCAGTCCCACCTGCCCTATCACAGTCAGGCACGGGTTGCCAAACCCAGCCGCAAGAAGAGCTCAGAACATCCATAGAAGCACCAAGCACCTGCACGCCACTGCCAACGGACCCGAGCCGGCGCACAAGGAGGCATGCATGAGCTGAGCTGAGCATCCCGGGTGACAGGGTAAAGGAGTCCCGGCACGTGGCGCAACACAAACCACCTCAACCCCCAGACTAGAGAGCTTCTTCTTCACCCCTCTGAAACCCGCCTCCTTAACGAAATCCCCCTCACTCCGAAGCCGGCAGAGACAGGCAACATTTAAATACTTAAGTATAATTTACATGCGATATGTATGTATGTATGTATGTATAGGCGTTCTTTTATAGCACTATAACTGTCACCCGACGGGCATCCTGGCGCTTAGACTGTTATGACACAATACATGATGTTTCCAGCTTCCAATCTATTTACATTGTTCTGGGGAACAGATGGGTCTTTAATGCTTTTTTAAAGGAAGAAAAATCTTCCAGGCCCCTCAGGCCTACCGGTAGAGAATTCCACAGCCGCGCTGCCGTAAACCTGAAGGACCGACCACCCATCCGGGACCTCAGAAACTTGGGTACTACCACCAAGTAAGCCGAGGCTGACTGGAGTGGTCTTGGAGGGATGTACCATGAGAAAAGGTCCTGCAGAGGAGACGGGCCTTGTCCGTGTAGAGCCCTAAAAACCAAACACAAAGCTTTGAAGTTCACCCATTGAGAGATTGGCAACCAATGGAGGTCCCTAAGTGCCTTGGCAGAAGAGTCCAGGCGGCGTCGCGAGAGTGCCAGTTTGGCAGCAAAATTCTGTACTCTGAGTTTTCCTAGCAGAGTAACTGGTGCCCCCAGCAGCAGTGCGTTGCAGTAGTCGAGACGACTTAAAATTATGCTCCGCATTACCTCTGGTCTGGCCTGTACCGGGAGCAAGGGTAGAATCTTTCGCAATGATCCAAGTAATGCCATACAAGTGGCCACCATTTTGATGACTGATGTGTCCAGCTGTAAGTCGGAACTAAACATTAACCCCAAATTCTGAACCGATTCGGCAGGCAGACTAGTACCTTGGAAATCAGGAGGCCAAAAACCCTGCGGTAGGGGTCTGGGGGTCCGATCCATAGAGCAATGTAGCACCTCGGTTTTCGAGCTGTTAAATTGTAGGGAGTTGTTACCCAGCCATTCTGCCGTGGTGCTCATGCATCGATGGAAGACCTCCTGTGACACCCCGTCCTTACCCTCAAACGAGAAGATAAGTTGGGTGTCATCGGCGTAGTTGGTGACTGTTATGCCAAAAGATTTAATCAGCGTGATCAGGGGACGGAGGTAAAGATTGAAAAGAATGGGGCTGATGGCCGAGCCCTGGGGTACTCCCTGACCAACCCTCCTGATGTTGGATTTAAAGGGTGGCAGGGCAACTACCTGGTGCCTTTGATCGAGATATGACACCAGCCATTCAAGGGCCAAGCCCGACACCCCAGCCTCCGTCAGTCCCCTGACCAGGATTGCATGGCTGACCGTGTCGAACGCGGCCGACATATCGAGCAGCACTAAAAAGGCTGCTCGACCCTGGTCGGCACGCGTTTGAAGGTCATCGAGAACAGTCACCAATGCCGACTCTGTCCCATGTGCCGGTCTAAACCCAAACTGAGCCACATCCAAACAATCAGTAGTCTCAAGAAAGTTGGAGAGATGTTTTGTGGCCAGTTTCTCTATAATTTTAATAGGGAATGTCAAGAGGGAGATGGGCCTAAAGTTGGCTGGGCATGTGGGGTCCAGATTCTCCTTTTTAAGCAGTGGGGAGACTATCGCCAATTTCCAGCAATCTGGAACCCGTGCTGAAGTGAGAGACTGGCGACAGATGGAAAAAAGTGGGGGAAACAGCTCTTCACGAAAAAGTTTCCAGAATTTGGGTGGAAGAGGATCAGAAGGTGAGCCAGAGGACACCCCGTCAGCCAAAGAGCAGAAGTCCTCAAAAGATGGTAGAGGAAAGTTGCTCAGCTCACATGATTTAGTACACTCCTTCCTATTCTCAAACGAGATGGAATCGTGCACAGCACGGCCAGTTGACGAGAGAAGATTGTTTAAGATGTTGGCAATCTAATCCTCAAAGGCCTGTGCTAGCGAATCACAGAGAGCTTGAGAGGCCGGGATGACAATTTTTGTACAGCCAGGATGGGCCAGGTCCTTTACGATCTTAAATAAGGCCTGAGATTTATTTACAGCTGCCATCAAAGATTCTTCTAAGAATCTAGCTTTGGCAAGCTTGATCTGGATTTTATAGGACGCCAGTGCTTGTTTGAAGAGGACTCTATGTGATTCCAGGTACTGTTTCCTCCAGGTCCGCTCAGCCTGTTTACATTGGGGCTTGAGCTGCCGAAGTTCTTCCGAGTACCATGGCATAGCAAGATTAGTCCTATCTTTGATTTTTCGCAGCGGGGCCAAAGAGTCCGGAGAAGCTGAGATTTGCTGACAGAGAGTCTCGTAACTTACGTCCACATTCGCTCCCAAAACAAAGCCATCTGGCAGCAGAGAGGGCAAGATCGTTTGTTTGAGGAGTCTAGACCATTGTCTCCCCATTCTAGTGCCCCCCACACTCCCTTTCTTTAATGGAGCACTAGTGCACGAGAGGGAGAACTGGACGAGGGCGTGATCCGTCCAACACTGAGGCAGGACGTCACGTATAGCCGTTCGACAAGCGTCAGCAAAAAGTAGATCAAGAATATGGCCCTTTGAATGGGTTTTGGAGAGTACCAGTTGTTGTAGCTCAATATTATGACAAGCTTTTACCAGCTCTACATAGGCCGTCTTGGTCGGTCTCTCTGACCAAAGATTGAAATCCCCTAACAACATCAACTTTGTGTGGGAGTGGGAGAGATCTTATATTAAGTCTATGAGCTCAGGTACAGCAGAAAACGAGCTAGCCGGGGGTCTATAACATAGTAGACCCGTGAATAGCACGCCTCCTTGGTCCTTGCTGGAGAAACCCAATGTTTCGCACCCAGCGATTGCCTTGATGATAAGCTGGGAGACGTCAAGAGTCTGCCTAAAAATTAATCCAGTTCCACCTCCTCTGGCTCCCATCCTGGGATTATGCCTTATTTTGAAGCCAGTGGGACAAGCTGTCCCCAGTTCCACCGAGCTAGTCGGTGTTGTCCAAGTCTCTGTCATGAAGAGTACGTCTAGATGGTAAGAATCGATAAGTAACGCAATTTCTTCACAGTGTTTGATGAGAGATCTCACATTTAACAAGCCACAGGACAAGGCAACTGGGTGCTTACTGGTGGTGATATACTTTCGGTTACTGAGTGAACCGAGATTAAGGCGTAAAAGTTCATCGCGGGAATAAGAGTAAGAAGTTACATCTTGGTTCCGAGAGGCAGAACTTTCGGCGCCCGGCGCGAACGGGCGCAAACAGGCTTACCTCTGGCGCACCTCCCGCGCTCCGCCGGCGCGCTTGCTGCGCGCCTACGCTGCGCGCTTTAGGGGCGTCCATCATATATAGCCGTATACGCAAGATTCCAGTAGTGCGATCACTAGCCCCCCAACCAAGATGGCGCCAGCAATTCGGCACTCCCTGGTTCCCTCCCTCACCCAAGATGGCGGCTACCAAAACCGCAGCGCGATGTCCCCAGGAGCCCTAAGGTGCCCTGAAGCGCTCAAATTCCCGCAAAGTGCGGAATGAGGTCACAATTATAGTGCGGGTAAGAGTGGTACTAATAACACGCCATGAGAGAGGTAGCGCCTAGCGCCAAGATCGACAGCGCGAGCGCGCAGTAAAGTAGATTATTTTAAAATAATTAAAACAGCAATGCGGCAATAGATTCTGCAGCGCGCAATGGTCATGTAAGTCTGACCTGTCGATGGGGAAGTTCGGCTTTTATGCACTTCCAGACGCAAGAGTCCTGTAGTGCGATCACTAGCCCCCCAACCAAGATGGCGCCAGCAATTCGGCACTCCCTGGTTCCCTCCCTCACCCAAGATGGCGGCTACCAAAACCGCAGCGCGATGTCCCCAGGAGCCCTAAGGTGCCCTGAAGCGCTCAAATTCCCGCAAAGTGCGGAATGAGGTCACAATTATAGTGCGGGTAAGAGTGGTACTAATAATACGCTATGAGAGAGGTAGCGCCTAGCGCCAAGATCGACAACGCGAGCGCGCAGTAAAGTAGATTAATTTTAAAATAATTAAAACAGCAATGCGGCAATAGATTCTGCAGCGCGCAACGGTCATGTAAGTCTGGGATATGCGATAATACATAATAAAATATTATATAAAACTTACCTTGGCTTCCCGCGCTGACTCCCGAGACTGCAGACTTCCGACTCCCGCCGTCCTAGATTTTGAATGCGTCTGACGTGGTCTGGGCTCTCGTCAACAGGAAGGCTGCAGGCAACCTCCCTCCCCTCCACCGCAGCCAGCACCGATTGGTTCGGACGGCTGCCCCAACAGCGTCATTTCTCTCAGTCTGTATGCTGCAGAGATCGGAGAGGAGGAAGCGAAGTACTTAATCGCTGTATCCTATCTACTTTATCAGAGAGCATTGCAGTGGCATTCCTAGCTTCAGTTAAATCTGTTTGCATCTGAACAATAACCCTCATTAAATCATCCATGGTGGCCATAATGTCAAAACTCTCAGACCGGGAGGAATATTATTCGTGGGCTCACTATTCTGTCAGGTTGCTTCTTCCTCAGGGTCTGGAGTGATGATATAAGGTGCCCACCTCTCAATACCTCCAACTCTGATTGTAATGATTACACAGAGTATTGAAGTGATTAAGCGGGGGGAAAGGGAATTAGGAAGGGACCAGCTGGGAAGGAGATCTGAAAAGGAAAAGTTACTCGCAAACAAAAATACACGCACTTTACTTCGCACAAAGACGTAAATTAGGACATCAGATTCTGTCCTTCAATCAGGAACTAGCTTAAGAGCTTTGTGGCTTGCGTTTATTCAGACAATCAGACTCTTAGTTGACCTTTCTTAGATCCGCTATATTGTGGCGATAATACTTCACTTCAGTATCAACTGCGCAAAGGCATAAGCGGCAGAATTTGGTTTAGGTCTTTCTATGACTAGGTTTTCAATCACCTTAAAAATCAGTGTCTTATATTTCCTTATTTTATGTGACTTAAAAGTGTTCCCAAAAACATTCATGGAACTACTATAGAACAAGAATCGCACTTGTGAATATGGTAAATGATCTTGAAAATCAAATTGAATGTTCCTAATAAATCACTGAAATGGTTTTAACAAGATTCGCAATCTTACCTGTAGAGTGGACCTCTGTCTCCTTTCTCTCACTCTGCTCCTTCACTCGTTTTTCTATCCTTTCTATCTTTCACCTTTCTGCATCTCTGCTCTTTTGTGCCTTATATCTGCCCATTTTCCCTTTCTCTCCCTCTGCTCCTTCACTCGTTTTTCTACCCTTTCTATCTTTCACTTTTCTGCACCTCTGCTCTTTTGTGCCTTATTTCTGCCCATTTTCCCTTTCGCTCCTTCACTCGTTTTTCTACCCTTTCCATCTTTCACCTTTCTGCCCTTTTCTGCATCTCTGCTCTTTTGTGCCTTATTTCTGCATATTTTCCCTTTTTTCTTTATCCCTTCTTTCCTCCCTTTACCTTTCCCTGCCGCTGCTGCCCCCGCGCCCCCCCCCCCCCCCAGCGTGACCGGCCCAATCCAGCTCCTCTCCCCGCTCCCGCCTCCCAGCTGTCCAGCCCTCCCCAAACCCTACTTAATAGCGGCCACTGGTGCACCGAAGGCGCGTCAAAGGCTAGCACATCTGCGCCCGTCCGCGACCAGCACCAGGAACCCTGGACCTCCGCCCCGCCAACACTACGACCCAGCAGCACTCCACGCACTCAACCCAGGCTGCAACAACAACTGCAAGCTAGCATCACCAGCCGACACCCATGGACCTTTCAGCTGTCACCTCTGCCGGCACACCTGCAGCACCGCCAAGAACACGGATCCAGCACAACCCGCCCCCAAGAACACAACCGAACCGAAGATCCTGCAATGCATCCTCCTCAACGTCCGATCCCTCCACAAACACGCCACAGAAATCTGGGACCTCCTCGACAGCACCACCCCGGACGTAGCATTCTTCACCGAACCCTGGACCAATGCCACCTCGGGACCGGACATCGCCATCGCCATCCCGCAAGGATACAAGATCTCCAGGAAGGACCACCCCACCCACCCAGGAGGAGGAATCGCCATCGTCCACAAATCCAGCCTCCGACCGAGCACACTACCTGACGAGTCCACAAAACTGATGGAACACCTTCACTTCAAGATACTGGCCAGCCCCATCGCCGCCCTCCGAGGAACCCTCATCTACCGACCCCCTGGACCCCGCGGACCCTTCGCCAACTCCATCACGGACATTATCTCCCCGCAGGCCATTGCATCCACCAACTACACCCTGCTGGGAGACCTCAACTTCCACCTCGACAATCAACTGGACCCCAACACCACATGCCTCCTGGACAACCTCCACAACATTGGACTCTGCCAGATCGTGACAGAGCCCACGCACTCAGCAGGACACACCCTCGACCCCCTCTTCACTACAGGAAACTCCATCACCTTCAGCCACACCACCGAACTCCCATGGACCGACTATCGTTGCGTCCACTTCACCTTCAGAACACACACCATCCACAGACACCAGCACCTGCTTCCAGAAAGAAACTGGACCAAAATCACCAACGACCAGCTCACCTCCTCACTCAACAACTCCACCCCAACCATTGCGGAAAACGACGACCCCAACAACGCAGCTCGAACCCTGCATAGATGGATCTCGGACAGCACCAACACCATAGCCCCCCTCATGAAAAACAACAATACCCGTGCCAAGAAAGCCAGATGGTTTACCACCGAACTTCGAGAGTCCAGGCGCACATGCCGCCACCTCGAAAAGGCCTGGAGAAACACCAAATCCACAGAAGCCCACAACAACTTCAGAGCCGCCACCAACGCCCACCATCAACTCATTAGAGAAACGAGGAAAAATGAGATTGAAGACAGAATCTCCACCCACGCACACAACAGCAAGAAACTCTTCAGCATCATCAAGGAGTTCGCCCAACCCACCAGCGAGTCTACTGACATCCCTCCCTCACAAGACCTCTGCGACAAACTCAGCACCTTTTTCCACCACAAAATCAAGAGCATCTACGACAACTTCGACAAAGACAACCAACACACTGAACCCTCACGAACCACCCCCGACACCCGGAAACCAGCGATTGATGACTGGACAGCCCTCACCATCGAAGACACACTGAAGACAATGAAGTCAATCCACTCAGGGGCCCCCACGGACCCCTGCCTCCACCACATCTTCAACAGAGCCACCGATACCATCACACCCATGCTCCACCACACCATCAACCGCTCCCTGGCAACCGACTCCGTCCCCGACGACTGGAAACACGCGGAGGTCAACCCCCTCCTAAAGAAACCCTCAGCGGACCCCACCGACCTCAAAAACTACAGACCCATCTCCCTGCTCCCTTTCCCAGCGAAAGTCATCGAGAAAGCCATCAACAGCCAACTCGCCACATTCATTGAAGAACACAACATCCTCGACTCCTCCCAATCCGGCTTCAGAAAAAACCACAGTACGGAAACCGCCCTCCTCGCCGCAACAGACGACATCCGCACCCAACTGGACAAAGGAGAAACAGTAGCCCTCATCCTCCTAGACCTATCAGCGGCGTTCGACACAGTCTCCCACCGCACCCTAATACGCAGACTCTACGACGCAGGAATCCAGGACAAGGCCCTCGACTGGATCTGCTCCTTCCTCTCCGGCAGGACGCAACGCGTCAGACTCCCCCCTTTCCTCTCAGATCCCACACCTACCACCTGCGGAGTCCCCCAGGGCTCCTCCCTCAGCCCGACGCTCTTGACCGTCTACATGGCTCCACTTGCCCCCATCGTCAGAACCTATGGACTCAACATCGTGTCATACGCAGACGACACCCAGCTCATCCTCTCCCTATCCAACGAGCCCAACACCGCCAGACGCAACTTTCGAGAAGGGATGGAAGCTGTCGCCAAATGGATGAAAAACAGCTGCCTACAACTATACACCAACAAAACAAAAGTACTCATCATGGGCCCAAACCCCGACGCGTGGAGCGACACCTGGTGGCCCACCGCCCTTGGAAACCCGCCAACCCCCAAAGACCACGCACGCAACCTGGGAATCATCCTGGACTCCGAGCTCAAAATGGACCGCCAGATCAACTCTGTCTCATCTTCCTGCTTCCACACCCTCCGCCTCCTTCGTAAGACCTTCAAATGGATCCCCCTAAAACACCGAAAGACAGTCACTCACGCCCTGGTCACCAGCAGACTCTACTACGGCAACGCACTCTACGCCGGAATAAACAAAAACATCATCCGCAAGCTACAGAACATCCAGAACGCCGCCGCAAGACTGGCCCTCAACCTGCCAAAACACTGCCACATCTCGCAGCACCTGCGCACACTCCACTGGCTCCCCGTCGAGGCGAGAATCACCTTTAAGATGCTCATCCACGCACACAAGGCCCTCCACGGCACCGGACCAGCATACCTGAACAGCCGGCTCAAATTCCAGGCACTCCCAAAGGACCCTACGATCAGCCCAGCTCTCCTACGCCGTGGTCCCCCGCACCAGAAAGACCAGATCGGGAGGCCGCTCCTTCTCCTTCCTCGCCGCCAAAGCATGGAACGCCCTTACACTCCACCTCAGACAGACAACATCGCTCCCCATCTTCGCAAGAAACCTCAAAACTTGGCTCTTCGACAGACCCCCTCCTTGATGGAATGGAACCTGCACCCCCCACCCCTAGCGCCTTGAGACCCTTACGGGTGAGTAGTTGCGCTTTAACAAACTCCTGATTGATGGATTGACTCTACTTCTGAATCTGGGTTAGTGACAGGTAATCCCCCCCAAAACCTAGCCTCACCGGGAGCCCATCAAGAAGAGAAGTCTCTGCAGATTCTAAACTCCTCCTGCAGCTCAGCGAGCGTTGTAGCAGATTTCAGGCACCCAGAACTCTCCACCGATCAAAAGAACAAAGCTGGCCTTGCAGAGAAACGGAGCCCCAAGATCCTCTTCCTCCTTCACCAAAAGACGCTGAATATTGAGCACGGGGAACTGGACGCGGCCGCTGACATCGTAGGCACGCCCCGTGCCAGACCTCATGCATCTCGCATAAGGCGCCAAACCTCACGCATCTCGCATAAGGTGCCAACCCTCACGCATCTCGCGTGAGGTGCCAAACCTCCCGCATCTCGCGTGAGTTGCCGAACCACACGCATCTCGGGTGAGGTGCCAAACGTCACGCATCTCGGGTGCGGTGCCAAACCTCACGCATCTCGGGTGAGGTGCCAAACCTCACGCATCTCGCGTGAGATACCGAATCTCACGCATATTGCGTGAGATACCGAATCGCACGCATCTCGCGTGAGGTGCCAAACCTCACGCATCTCGTGAGTGTCTGGCGCGGTGGTAAATATCCTCCCATTCTTTGTTGCGCAGAGTCCGCCCCAGTTCCCTCTCCCATCTAGCCCGTCCTGCATTATAAACGCACGAGTATCTGTCCAAGAGGAGCCGATATATGTCTGAAATGAGTCGCTTATCTGTGGTGCACGAGAGAAGCCAGTATTCATATTTACTGAGCTTGCGTGTAGCGTCTCCACGGATCTGGGGTTGAAGCGCCCAATGCCGGACCTGTAGATACCTAAGGTGTTCAGCCTCCGCGAGGTCATAGGTCTTCCGGAATTCCTCAAAAGGCGTCACTCCTGCACCTGAATACATGTGAAAGAGGCATGGGCATCCTGCTGGGCGCCACCGTGCAAAGGCCTGGACATCCTTACCCGGGCCGAAGTCAGGGTTCTCTAACAGGGGTGTGAGGGGAGACGGGAAGGTCGTCAGGTCGTGTAAGACGCATGTTCGATCCCATACCTCTAGCGGTACCCTCGTGACGAAGGAGGCGTATAGGTTAGGGGGCCGGTGTTGTTGCCGTAGGAAAGGCACCTCCTGGAGTGGACGCCCCGCTTGGTCCTGGAACAACCAATGGCGCTCCGATTCCCATTTGCTCCATTCCACTAGGGTTCTGAGTTGGGTCACCCGCGCATGCACATTTCTCCCGAGAAATGCGCATGCGCGGGCGGCCGCGAATGCGCATTGGTATCTATGACGGGACGCTATTCCAATAGGGAGCCACGGACGAGCCCCGGACACGGTAACTGCTTTAAACTTGTTTATTTAGGGTATTTTGCTTAAATAATGTATGTAGGGGAGGGCGGGAGGGAGGCGGGTGGCGGCCGACTCGGCTACGCACACGGAGTGGGCGTAGTGTTGCCGGCTACGCTGTGTACGCAAAATGCGTAGGAGGCAACACTACGCCTACTCCGTGGGCGTAGCCGATTCGGACGCCCAGGGTTAATTTTAATGCCCAGATGTATTTGCTGTGCTAGTCCGACCCTAGCTGTTCCACGTATTCCGAGTGAATTTATCAATAAATAACACATGACTCAACCCCTAGTGGCTCCAATTGCCCTGTTGGTCCAGTGTCACTCCGAACTGAGGGAGTTCTTGCTGGGTCGGAGGTGCACTCACACGGAGCTGCTTACATAACGTGCTCACCGTGCAAACCGTAGCAGCCCTCTCAATTGACTCCAGTGACGCCATTTAAACTTATTTTAATTAATGTTTAACCTATCGCAGATACTGTATTTAACACTCCGTCGATCGTCAATCCCTCCTTATCCTCTCACTCCCAAATATACAATTTGGCACCAGCATGACTGAGCTAAACTGTGTGAATCAGGCGAGTGACGAAGGTGCTGGTGCTGACAAGTTCGTGTCTAGTCAGAGGCCAGTCACTCCTCTGATGTCCCTACTTGTTCGGTGTGCAGGGGAACGCCAGTTCTCTTGTGTCAGTGAATTAACGAGACACGCGTTTGTGCCTGCTTACTGGCACTATGACTATGAGAGATGGAAACAAACATACAAACTACTGCCACAAACGGATGAGAGAAACTCGCACTTTATTTACTCAGAACTTTTATACAGAATGCAAAGCATGACTGTATTTTCGGCTGAATTGGGTTACATGTTAAAACTCATTTACACACAGTCACAGAGGCCCTTATTTAAGGCAACCCAAGGAACGTGCCAACAATGTACAGTCTTCAGAGTTTATTCGATGTTATATTGTTTTCATTTTTAATTATTATGTATGCACATGCACAATGGCACTCACCACATGGGAAGGAAGTCGGAACGGGAAACCAAGAATCAGGCGTGAGCGCTCTCACTGCACAGGACCATCTCTTCCCAGAGCAAGGGCAGGTGGCACGGCGACATCGCAGTCCCACCTGCCCCATCACAGTCAGGCACGGGTTGCCAAACCCAGCCACAAGAAGAGCTCAGAACATCCATAGAAGCACCAAGCACCTGCACGCCACTGCCAACGGACCCGAGCCGGCGCACAAGGAGGCATGCATGAGCTGAGCATCCCGGGTGACAGGGTAAAGGAGTCCCGGCGCGTGGCGCAACACAAACCACCTCAACCCCCAGACTAGAGAGCTTCTTCTTCACCCCTCTGAAACCCGCCTCCTTAACGAAATCCCCCTCACTCCGAAGCCGGCAGAGACAGGCAACATTTAAATACTTAAGTATAATTTACATGCGATATGTATGTATGTATAGGCGTTCTTTTATAGCACTATAACTGTCACCCGACGGGCATCCTGGCGCTTAGACTGTTATGACACAATACATGATGTTTCCAGCTTCCAATCTATTTACATTGTTCTGGGGAACAGATGGGTCTTTAATGCTTTTTTAAAGGAAGAAAAATCTTCCAGGCCCCTCAGGCCTACCGGTAGAGAATTCCACAGCCGCGCTGCGGTAAACCTGAAGGACCGACCACCCATCCGGGACCTCAGAAACTTGGGTACTACCACCAAGTAAGCCGAGGCTGACCAGAGTGGTCTTGGAGGGATGTACCATGAGAAAAGGTCCTGCAGAGGAGACGGGCCTTGTCCGTGTAGAGCCCTAAAAACCAAACACAAAGCTTTGAAGTTCACCCGTTGAGAGATTGGCAACCAATGGAGGTCCCTAAGTGCCTTGGCAGAAGAGTCCAGGCGGCGTCGCGAGAGTGCCAGTTTGGCAGCAAAATTCTGTACTCTGAGTTTTCCTAGCAGAGTAACTGGTGCCCCCAGCAGCAGTGCATTGCAGTAGTCAAGACGACTTAAAATTATGCTCCGCATTACCTCTGGTCTGGCCTGTACCGGGAGCAAGGGTAGAATCTTTCGCAATGATCCAAGTAATGCCATACAAGTTGCCACCGTTTTGTTCACTGATGTGTCCAGCTGTAAGTCGGAACTAAACATTAACCCCAAATTCTGAACCGATTCGGCAGGCAGACTAGTACCTTGGAAACCAGGAGGCCAAAAACCCTGCGGTAGGGGTCTGGGGGTCCGATCCATAGAGCAATGTAGCACCTCGGTTTTCGAGCTGTTAAATTGTAGGGAGTTGTTACCCAGCCATTCTGCCGTGGTGCTCATGCATCGATGGAAGACCTCCTGTGACACCCCGTCCTTACCCTCAAACGAGAAGATAAGTTGGGTGTCATCGGCGTAGTTGGTGACTGTTATGCCAAAAGATTTAATCAGCGTGATCAGGGGACGGAGGTAAAGATTGAAAAGAATGGGGCTGATGGCCGAGCCCTGGGGTACTCCCTGACCAACCCTCCTGATGTTGGATTTAAAGGGTGGCAGGGCAACTACCTGGTGCCTTTGATCGAGATATGACACCAGCCATTCAAGGGCCAAGCCCGACACCCCAGCCTCCGTCAGTCCCCTGACCAGGATTGCATGGCTGACCGTGTCGAACGCGGCGACATATCGAGCAGCACTAAAAAGGCTGCTCGACCCTGGTCGGCACGCATTTAAAGGTCATCGAGAACAGTCACCAATGCCGACTCTGTCCCATGTGCCGGTCTAAACCCAAACTGAGCCACATCCAAACAATCAGTAGTCTCAAGAAAGTTGGAGAGATGTTTTGTGGCCAGTTTCTCTATAATTTTAATAGGGAATGTCAAGAGGGAGATGGGCCTAAAGTTGGCTGGGCATGTGGGGTCCAGATTCTCCTTTTTAAGCAGTGGGGAGACCACCGCCAATTTCCAGCAATCTGGAACCCGTGCTGAAGTGAGAGACTGGCGACAGATGGAAAAAAGTGGGGGAAACAGCTCTTCACGAAAAAGTTTCCAGAATTTGGGTGGAAGAGGATCAGAAGGTGAGCCAGAGGACACCCCGTCAGCCAAAGAGTAGAAGTCCTCAAAAGATGGTAGAGGAAAGTTGCTCAGCTCACCTGATTTAGTACACTCCTTCCTATTCTCAAACGAGATGGAATCGTGCACAGCACGGCCAGTTGACGAGGGAAGATTGTTTAAGATGTTGGCAATCTAATCCTCAAAGGCCTGTGCTAGCGAATCACAGAGAGCTTGAGAGGCCGGGATGACAATTTTTGTACAGCCAGGATGGGCCAGGTCCTTTACGATCTTAAATAAGGCCTGAGATTTATTTACAGCTGCCATCAAAGATTCTTCTAAGAATCTAGCTTTGGCAAGCTTGATCTGGATTTTATAGGACGCCAGTGCTTGTTTGAAGAGGACTCTATGTGATTCCAGGTACTGTTTCCTCCAGGTCCGCTCAGCCTGTTTACATTGGGGCTTGAGCTGCCGAACTTCTTCCGAGTACCATGGCATAGCAAGATTAGTCCTATCTTTGATTTTTCGCAGCGGGGCCAAAGAGTCCAAAGAAGCTGAGATTCGCTGACAGAGAGTTTCGTAACTTACGTCCACATTCGCTCCCAATACAAAGCCATCTGGCAGCAGAGAGGGCAAGATCGTTTGTTTGAGGAGTCTAGACCATTGTCTCCCCATTCTAGTGCCCCCCACACTCCCTTTCTTTAATGGAGCAGTAGTGCACGAGAGGGAGAACTTGACGAGGGCGTGATCCGTCCAACACTGAGGCAGGACGTCACGTAAAGCCGTTCGACAAGCGTCAGCAAAAAGTAGATCAAGAATATGGCCCTTTGAATGGGTTTTGGAGAGTACCAGTTGTTGTAGCTCAATATTATGACAAGCTTGGACCAGCTCTACATAGGCCGTCTTGGTCGGTCTCTCTGACCAAAGATTGAAATCCCCTAACACCATCAACTTTGTGTGGGAGTGGGAGAGATCTTATATTAAGTCTATGAGCTCAGGTACAGCAGAAAACGAGCTAGCCGGGGGTCTACAACATAGTAGACCCGTGAATAGCACGCCTCCTTGGTCCTTGCTGGAGAAACCCAATGTTTCGCACCCAGCGATTGCCTTGATGATAAGCTGGGAGACGTCAAGAGTCTGCCTAAAAATTAATCCAGTTTCACCTCCTCTGGCTCCCATCCTGGGATTATGCCTTATTTTGAAGCCAGTGGGACAAGCTGTCCCCAGTTCCACCGAGCTAGTCGCTGTTGTCCAAGTCTCTGTCATGAAGAGTACATCTAGATGGTAAGAATCGATAAGTAATGCAATTTCTTCACAGTGTTTGATGAGAGATCTCACATTTAACAAGCCACAGGACAAGGCAAGTGGGTGCTTACTGGTGGTGATATACTTTCGGTTACTGAGTGAACCGAGATTAAGGCGTAAAAGTTCATAGCGGGAATAAGAGTAAGAAGTTACATCTTGGTTCGGAGAGGCAGGACTTTCGGCGCCCGGCGCGAACGGGCGCAAACGGGCTTACCTCTGGCGCACCTCCGGTGCTCCGCCGGCGCGCCTGCTGCGCGCCTACGCTGCGCGCTTTAGGGGCGTCCATCATATATAGCCGTATACGCAAGATTCCAGTAGTGCGATCACTAGCCCCCCAACCAAGATGGCGCCAGCAATTCGGCACTCCCTGGTTCCCTCCCTCACGCACGATGGCGGCTACCAAAACCGCAGCGCGATGTCCCCAGGAGCCCTTAGGTGCCCTGAAGCGCTCAAATTCCAGCAAAGTGTGGAATGAGGTCACAATTATAGTGCGGGTAAGAGTGGTACTAATAACACGCTATGGGAGAGGTAGCGCCTAGCGCCAAGATTGACAGCGCGAGCGCGCAGTAAAGTAGATTAATTTTAAAATAATTAAAACAGCAATGCGGCAATAGATTCTGCAGCGCGCAATGGTCATGTAAGTCTGACCTGTCGATGGGGAAGTTCTGCTTTTATGCACTTCCAGACGCAAGAGTCCTGTAGTGCAATCACTAGCCCCCCAACCAAGATGGCGCCAGCAATTCGGCACTCCCTGGTTCCCTCCCTCACCGAAGATTGCGGCTACCAAAACCGCAGCGCGATGTCCCCAGGAGCCCTAAGGTGCCCTGAAGACCTCAAATTCCCGCAAAGTGCGGAATGAGGTCACAATTATAGTGCGGGTAAGAGTGGTACTAATAACACGCTATGAGAGAGGTAGCGCCTAGCGCCAAGATCGACAACGCGAGCGCGCAGTAAAGTAGATTAATTTTAAAATAATTAAAACAGCAATGCGGCAATAGATTCTGCAGCGCGCAATGGTCATGTAAGTCTGCGATATGCGATAATACATAATAAAATATTAGATAAAACTTACCTTGGCTTCCCGCGCTGACTCCCGAGACTGCAGACTTCCGACTCCCGCCGTCCTGGATTTTGAATGCGTCTGACGTGGTCTGGGCTCTCGTCAACAGGAAGGCTGCAGGCAACCTCCCTCCCCTCCACCGCAGCCAGCACCGATTGGTTCGGACGGCTGCCCCAACAGCGTCATTTCTCTCAGTCTGTATGCTGCAGAGAACGGAGAGGAGGAAGCGGAGTACTTAATCGCTGTATCCTATCTACTTCATCAGAGAGCATTGCAGTGGCATTCCTAGCTTCAGTTAAATCTGTTTGCATCTGAACAATAACCCTCATTAAATCATCCATGGTGGCCATAATGTCAAAACTCTCAGACCGGGAGGAATATTATTCGTGGGCTCACTATTCTGTCAGGTTGCTTCTTCCTCAGGGTCTGGAGTGATGATATAAGGGGCCCACCTCTCAATACCTCCAACTCTGATTGTAATGATTACACAGAGTATTGAAGTGATTAACACCATCGATGCTAATGTTATTTTCCTCCAGTGCTGGCACTTGAGATTCCCCATTGTTCATGACGAGCTCAGCTCGTCATGAGTGTATGGAGGTGTACATCATGACGAGCTGAGCTCGTCATGAGCGTCCAAGGGGTTAAGCGGGGGGAAAGGGAATTAGGAAGGGACCAGCTGGGAAGGAGATCTGAAAAGGAAAAGTTACTCGCAAACAAAAATACACACACTTTCCTTCGCACAAAGACGTAAATTAGGACATCAGATTCTGTCCTTCAATCAGGAACTAGCTTAAGAGCTTTGTGGCTTGCGTTTATTCAGACAATCAGACTCTTAGTTGACCTTTCCTTAGATCCGCTATATTGTGGCGATAATACTTCACTTCAGTATCAACTGCTCAAAGGCATAAGCGGCAGAATTTGGTTTAGGTCTTTCTATGACTAGGTTTTCAATCACCTAAACAATCAGTGTCTTATATTTCCTTATTTTATGTGACTTAAAAGTGTTCCCAAAAACATTCATGGAACTACTATAGAACAAGAATCGCACTCGTGAATATGGTAAATGATCTTGAAAATCAAATTGAATGTTCCTAATAAATCACTGGAATGGTTTTAACAAGATTCGCAATCTTACCTGTAGAGTGGACCTCTGTCTCCTTTCTCTCACTCTGCTCCTTCACTCGTTTTTCTATCCTTTCTATCTTTCACCTTTCTGCATCTCTGCTCTTTTGTGCCTTATTTCTGCCCATTTTCCCTTTCTCTCCCTCTGCTCCTTCACTCGTTTTTCTACCCTTTCTATCTTTCACTTTTCTGCACCTCTGCTCTTTTGTGCCTTATTTCTGCCCATTTTCCCTTTCGCTCCTTCACTCGTTTTCACTCGTTTTTCTACCCTTTCCATCTTTCACCTTTCTGCCCTTTTCTGCATCTCTGCTCTTTTGTGCCTTATTTCTGCTTATTTTCCCTTTTTTCTTTATCCCTTCTTTCCTCCCTTTACCTTTCCCCGCCGCTGCTGCCCCCGCGGCCCCTCCCCCCCCCAGCGTGACCGGCCCAATCCAGCTCCTCTCCCCGCTCCCGCCTCCCATCTGTCCAGCCCTCCCCGACCCCTACTTAATGGCGGCCACTGGTGCACCGAAGGCGCGTCAAAGGCTAGCACATCTGCGCCCGTCCGCGACCAGCACCAGGAACCCTGGACCTCCGCCCCGCCAACACTACGACCCAGCAGCACTCCACGCACTCAACCCAGGCTGCAACAACAACTGCAAGCTAGCATCACCAGCCGACACACATGGACCTTTCAACTGTCACCGCTGCCGGCACACCTGCAGCACCGCCAAGAACACGGATCCAGCACAACCCGCCCCCAAGAGCACAACCGAACCGAAGACCCTGCAATGCATCCTCCTCAACGTCCGATCCCTCCACAAACACGCCACAGAAATCTGGGACCTCCTCGACAGCACCACCCCGGACGTAGCATTCTTCACCGAAACCTGGACCAATGCCACCTCGGGACCGGACATCGCCATTGCCATCCCGCAAGGATACAAGATCTCCAGGAAGGACCACCCCACCCACCTAGGAAGAGGAATCGCCATCGTCCACAAATCCAGCCTCCGCCTGAGCACACTACCTGACGAGTCCACAAAACTGATGGAACACCTTCACTTCAAGATACTGGCCAGCCCCATCGCCGCCCTCCGAGGAACCCTCATCTACCGACCCCCTGGACCCCGCGGACCCTTCGCCAACTCCATCACGGACATTATCTCCCCGCAGGCCATCGCATCCACCAACTACACCCTGCTGGGAGACCTCAACTTACACCTCGACAATCAACTGGACCCCAACACCACATGCCTCCTGGACAACCTCCACAACATTGGACTCCGCCAGATCGTGACAGAGCCCACGCACTCAGCAGGACACACCCTCGACCCCCTCTTCACTACAGGAAACTCCATCACCTTCAGCCACACCACCGAACTCCCATGGACCGACTATCGTTGCGTCCACTTCACCTTCAGAACACGAACCATCCACAGACACCAGCACCTGCTTCCAGAAAGAAACTGGACCAAAATCACCAATGACCAGCTCACCTCCTCACTCAACAACTCCACCCCAACCATTGCGGAAAACGACGACCCCAACAACGCAGCTCGAACCCTGCATAGATGGATCTCGGACAGCACCAACACCATAGCCCCCCCTCAAGAAAAACAACAATACCCGTGCCAAAAAAGCCAGATGGTTTACCACCGAACTTCGAGAGTCCAGGCGCACATGCCGCCACCTCGAAAAGGCCTGGAGAAACACCAAATCCACAGAAGCCCACAACAACTTCAGAGCCGCCACCAACGCCCACCATCAACTCATCAGAGAAACGAGGAAAAAAGAGATTGAAGACAGAATCTCCACCCACGCACACAACAGCAAGAAACTCTTCAGCATCATCAAGGAGTTCGCCCAACCCACCAGCGAGTCTACTGACATCCCTCCCTCACAAGACCTCTGCGACAAACTCAGCACCTTTTTCCACCACAAAATCAAGAGCATCTACGACAACTTCGACAAAGACAACCAACACACTGAACCCTCACGAACCACCCCCGACACCCGGAAACCAGCGATTGATGACTGGACAGCCCTCACCATCGAAGACACACTGAAGACAATGAAGTCAATCCACTCAGGGGCCCCCACGGACCCCTGCCCCCACCACATCTTCAACAGAGCCACCGATACCATCGCACCCATGTTCCACCACACCATCAACCGCTCCCTGGCGACCGACTCCGTCCCCGACGACTGGAAACACGCGGAGGTCAACCCCCTCCTAAAGAAACCCTCAGCGGACCCCACGACCTCAAAAACTACAGACCCATCTCCCTGCTCCCTTTCCCAGCGAAAGTCATCGAGAAAGCCATCAACAGCCAACTCGCCACATTCATTGAAGAACACAACATCCTCGACTCCTCCCAATCCGGCTTCAGAAAAAACCACAGTACGGAAACCGCCCTCCTCGCCGCAACAGACGACATCCGCACCCAACTGGACAAAGGAGAAACAGTAGCCCTCATCCTCCTAGACCTATCAGCGGCGTTCGACACAGTCTCCCACCGCACCCTAATACGCAGACTCTACGACGCAGGAATCCAGGACAAGGCCCTCGACTGGATCTGCTCCTTCCTCTCCGGCAGGACGCAACGGGTCAGACTCCCCCCTTTCCTCTCAGACCCCACACCTACCACCTGCGGAGTCCCCCAGGGCTCCTCCCTCAGCCCGACGCTCTTCAACGTCTACATGGCTCCACTTGCCCCCATCGTCAGAACCTATGGACTCAACATCGTGTCATACGCAGATGACACCCAGCTCATCCTCTCCCTATCCAACGAGCCCAACACCGCCAGACGCAACTTTCGAGAAGGCATGGAAGCCGTCGCCAAATGGATGAAAAACAGCTGCCTACAACTAAACACCAACAAAACAAAAGTACTCATCATGGGCCCAAACCCCGACGCGTGGAGCGACACCTGGTGGCCCACCGCCCTTGGAAACCCGCCAACCCCCAAAGACCACGCACGCAACCTGGGAATCATCCTGGACTCCGAGCTCAAAATGGACCGCCAGATCAACTCTGTCTCATCTTCCTGCTTCCACACCCTCCGCCTCCTTCGTAAGACCTTCAAATGGATCCCCCTCGAACACCGAAAGACAGTCACTCACGCCCTGGTCACCAGCAGACTCTACTACGGCAACGCACTCTACGCCGGAATAAACAAAAACATCATCCGCAAGCTACAGAACATCCAGAACGCCGCCGCAAGACTGGCCCTCAACCTGCCAAAACACTGCCACATCTCGCAGCACCTGCGCACACTCCACTGGCTCACCGTCGAGGCGAGAATCACCTTTAAGATGCTCACCCACGCACACAAGGCCCTCCACGGCACCGGACCAGCATACCTGAACAGCCGGCTCAAATTCCAGGCCCTCCCAAAGGACCCTACGATCAGCCCAGCTCTCCTACGCCGTGGTCCCCCGCACCAGAAAGACCAGATCGGGAGGCCGCTCCTTCTCCTTCCTCGCCGCCAAAGCATGGAACGCCCTTACACTCCACCTCAGACAGACAACATCGCTCCCCATCTTTGCAAGAAACCTCAAAACTTGGCTCTTCGACAGACCCCCTCCTTGATGGAATGGAACCTGCACCCCCCACCCCTAGCGCCTTGAGACCCTTACGGGTGAGTAGTTGCGCTTTAACAAACTCCTGATTGATGGATTGACTCTACTTCTGAATCTGGGTTAGTGACAGGTAATCCCCCCCAAAACCTAGCCTCACCGGGAGCCCATCAAGAAGAGAAGTCTCTGCAGATTCTAAACTCCTCCTGCAGCTCAGCGAGCGTTGTAGCAGATTTCAGGCACCCAGAACTCTCCACCGATCAAAAGAACAAAGCTGGCCTTGCAGAGAAACGGAGCCCCAAGATCCTCTTCCTCCTTCACCAAAAGACGCTGAATAGTGAGCACGGGGAACTGGACGCGGCCGCTGACATCGTAGGCACGCCCCGTGCCAGACCTCACGCATCTCGCATAAGGCGCCAAACCTCACGCATCTCGCATAAGGTGCCAACCCTCACGCATCTCGCATAAGGTGCCAACCCTCACGCATCTCGCGTGAGGTGCCAAACCTCACGCATCTCGCGTGAGTTGCCGAACCACAAGCATCTCGCGTGAGGTGCCAATCCTCACGCATCTCGGGTGAGCTGCCAAACCTCACGTATCTCGCGTGAGGTGCCAACCCTCACGCATCTCGCGTGAGGTGCCAAACCTCACGCATCTCGAATGAGGTGCCAAACCTCACGCGTCTCGGGTGAGGTGCCAAACCTCACGCATCTCGGGTGAGGTCCCAACCCGTACGCATCTCGCGTAAGATGCCAAACCTCACGCATCTCGCGTGAGGTGCCAAACCTCACGTATCTCGGGTGAGGTGCCAAACCTCACGCATCTCGGTTGAGGTGCCAAACCTCACGCATCTCGGGTGAGGTGCCAAACCTCACGCATCTCGGGTGAGGTGCCAAACGTCACGCATCTCGCGTGTGGTGCCAAACCTCACGCATCTCACGTGAGGTGCCAAACCTCACGTATCTCGGGTGAGGTGCCAAACCTCACGCATCTCGGGTGAGGTGCCAAACCTCACGCATCTCGGGTGAGGTGCCAAACCTCACGCATCTCGGGTGAGGTGCCAAACCTTACGCATCTCGCGTGAGGTGCCAACCCTCACTCATCTAGCGTGAGGTGCCAAACCTCACGCATCTCGGGTGAGGTGCCAAACCTCACGCATCTCGGGTGAGATGCTAAACCTCATGCATCTCGGGTGAGGTGCCAAACCTCACGCATCTCGGGTGAGGTGCCAAACCTCACGCATCTCGGGTGAGGTGCCAAACGTCACGCATCTCGCGTGAGGTGCCAAACCTCACGCATCTTGGGTGAGGTGCCACACCTCACGCATCTCGGGTGAGGTGCCAAACCTCACGCATCTCGGGTGAGGTGCCAAAGCTCACGCATCTCGCGTTAGATACCGAATCTCACGCATATTGCGTGAGATACCGAATCGCACGCATCTCGCGTGAGGTGCCAAACCTCACGCATCTCATGAGTGTCTGGTGCGGTGGTAAATGTCCTCCCATTCTTTGTTGCGCAGAGTCCGCCCCAGTTCCCTCTCCCATCTAGCCCGTCCTGCATTATAAACGCACGAGTATCTGTCCAAGAGGAGCCGATATATGTCTGAAATGAGTCGCTTATCTGTGGTGCGCGAGAGAAGCCAGTATTCATATTTACTGAGCTTGCGTGTAGCGTCTCTACGGATCTGGGGTTGAAGCGCCCAATGCCGGACCTGTAGATACCTAAGGTGTTCAGCCTCCGCGAGGTCATAGGTCTTCCGGAATTCCTCAAAAGGCGTCACTCCCGCACCTGAATACATGTGAAAGAGGCATGGGCATCCTGCTGGGCGCCACCGTGCAAAGGCCTGGACATCCTTACCCGGGCCGAAGTCAGGGTTCTCTAACAGGGGTGTGAGGGGAGACGGGAAGGTCGTCAGGTCGTGTTCGATCCCATACCTCTAGCGGTACCCTCGTGACGAAGGAGGCGTATAGGTTAGGGGGCCGGTGTTGTTGCCATAGGAAAGGCACCTCCTGGAGTGGACGCCCCGCTTGGTCCTGGAACAACCAATGGCGCTCCGATTCCCATTTGCTCCATTCCACTAGGGTTCTGAGTTGGGTCACCCGCGCATGCACATTTCTCCCGAGAAATGCGCATGCGCGGGCGGCCGCGAATGCGCATTGGTATCTATGACGGGACGCTATTCCAATAGGGAGCCACGGACGAGCCCCGGACACGGTAACTGCTTTAAACTTGTTTATTTAGGGTATTTTGCTTAAATAATGTATGTAGGGGAGGGTGGGAGGGAGGCGGGTGGCGGCCGACTCGGCTACGCACACGGAGTGGGCGTAGTGTTGCCGGCGACGCTGTCTACGCAAAATGCGTAGGAGGCAACACTACGCCTACTCCGTGGGCGTAGCCGATTCGGACGCCCAGGGTTAATTTTAATGCCCAGATGTATTTGCTGTGCTAGTCCGACCCTAGCTGTTCCACGTATTCCGAGTGAATTTATCAATAAATAACACATGACTCAACCCCTAGTGGCTCCAATTGCCCTGTTGGTCCAGTGTCACTCCGAACTGAGGGAGTTCTTGCTGGGTCGGAGGTGCACTCACACGGAGCTGCTTACATAACGTGCTCACCGTGCAAACCGTAGCAGCCCTCTCAATTGACTCCAGTGTTGCCATTTAAACTTATTTTAATTAATGTTTAACCTATCGCAGATACTGTATTTAACACTCCGTCGATCGTCAATCCCTCCTTATCCTCTCACTCCCAAATATACAATTTGGCACCAGCATGACTGAGCTAAACTGTGTGAATCAGGCGAGTGTCGAAGGTGCTGGTGCTGACAAGTTCGTGTCTAGTCAGAGGCCAGTCACTCCTCTGATGTCCCTACTTGTTCGGTGTGCAGGGGAACGCCAGTTCTCTTGTGTCAGTGAATTAACGAGACACGCGTTTGTGCCTGCTTACTGGCACTATGACTATGAGAGATGGAAACAAACATACAAACTACTGCCACAAACGGATGAGAGAAACTCGCACTTTATTTACTCGGAACTTTTATACAGAATGCAAAGCATGACTGTATTTTCGGCTGAATTGGGTTACATGTTACAACTCATTTACACACAGTCACAGAGGCCCTTATTTAAGGCAACCCAAGGAACGTGCCAACAATGTACAGTCTTCAGAGTTTATTCGATGTTATATTGTTTTCATTTTTAATTATTATGTATGCACATGCACAATGGCACTCACCACATGGGAAGGAAGTCGGAACGGGAAACCAAGAATCAGGCGTGAGCGCTCTCACTGCACAGGACCATCTCTTCCCAGAGCAAGGGCAGGTGGCACGGCGACATCGCAGTCCCACCTGCCCCATCACAGTCAGGCACGGGTTGCCAAACCCAGCCACAAGAAGAGCTCAGAACATCCATAGAAGCACCAAGCACCTGCACGCCACTGCCAACGGACCCGAGCCGGCGCACAAGGAGGCATGCATGAGCTGAGCATCCCGGGTGACAGGGTAAAGGAGTCCCGGCGCGTTGCGCAACACAAACCACCTCAACCCCCAGACTAGAGAGCTTCTTCACCCCTCTGAAACCCGCCTTCTTAACGAAATCCCCCTCACTCCGAAGCCGGCAGAGACAGGCAACATTTAAATACTTAAGTATAATTTACATGCGATATGTATGTATGTATGTATGTATAGGCGTTCTTTTATAGCACTATAACTGTCACCCGACGGGCATCCTGGCGCTTAGACTGTTATGACACAATACATGATGTTTCCAGCTTCCAATCTATTTACATTGTTCTGGGGAACAGATGGGTCTTTAATGCTTTTTTAAAGGAAGAAAAATCTTCCAGGCCCCTCAGGCCTACCGGTAGAGAATTCCACAGCCGCGCTGCGGTAAACCTGAAGGACCGACCACCCATCCGGGACCTCAGAAACTTGGGTACTACCACCAAGTAAGCCGAGGCTGACCGGAGTGGTCTTGGAGGGATGTACCATGAGAAAAGGTCCTGCAGAGGAGACGGGCCTTGTCCGTGTAGAGCCCTAAAAACCAAACACAAAGCTTTGAAGTTCACCCGTTGAGAGATTGGCAACCAATGGAGGTCCCTAAGTGCCTTGGCAGAAGAGTCCAGGCGGCGTCGCGAGAGTGCCAGTTTGGCAGCAAAATTCTGTACTCTGAGTTTTCCTAGCAGAGTAACTGGTGCCCCCAGCAGCAGTGCATTGCAGTAGTCGAGACGACTTAAAATTATGCTCCGCATTACCTCTGGTCTGGCCTGTACCGTGAGCAAGGGTAGAATCTTTCGCAATGATCCAAGTAATGCCATACAAGTGGCCACCGTTTTGTTCACTGATGTGTCCAGCTGTAAGTCGGAACTAAACATTAACCCCAAATTCTGAACCGATTCGGCAGGCAGACTAGTACCTTGGAAACCAGGAGGCCAAAAACCCTGCGGTAGGGGTCTGGGGGTCCGATCCATAGAGCAATGTAGCACCTCGGTTTTCGAGCTGTTAAATTGTAGGGAGTTGTTACCCAGCCATTCTGCCGTGGTGCTCATGCATCGATGGAAGACCTCCTGTGACACCCCGTTCTTACCCTCAAACGAGAAGATAAGTTGGGTGTCATCGGCGTAGTTGGTGACTGTTATGCCAAAAGATTTCATCAGCGTGATCAGGGGACGGAGGTAAAGATTGAAAAGAATGGGGCTGATGGCCGAGCCCTGGGGTACTCCCTGACCAACCCTCCTGATGTTGGATTTAAAGGGTGGCAGAGCAACTACCTGGTGCCTTTGATCGAGATATGACACCAGCCATTCAAGGGCCAAGCCCGACACCCCAGCCTCCGTCAGTCCCCTGACCAGGATTGCATGGCTGACCGTGTCGAACGCGGCCGACATATCGAGCAGCACTAAAAAGGCTGCTCGACCCTGGTCGGCACGCGTTTGAAGGTCATCGAGAACAGTCACCAATGCCGACTCTGTCCCATGTGCCGGTCTAAACCCAAACTGAGCCACATCCAAACAATCAGTAGTCTCAAGAAAGTTGGAGAGATGTTTTGCGGCCAGTTTCTCTATAATTTTAATAGGGAATGGCAAGAGGGAGATGGGCCTAAAGTTGGCTGGGCATGTGGGGTCCAGATTCTCCTTTTTAAGCAGTGGGGAGACCACCGCCAATTTCCAGCAATCTGGAACCCGTGCTGAAGTGAGAGACTGGCGACAGATGGAAAAAAGTGGGGGAAACAGCTCTTCACTAAAAAGTTTCCAGAATTTGGGTGGAAGAGGATCAGAAGGTGAGCCAGAGGACACCCCGTCAGCCAAAGAGCAGAAATCCTCAAAAGATGGTAGAGGAAAGTTGCTCAGCTCACCTGATTTAGTATACTCCTTCCTATTCTCAAACGAGATGGAATCGTGCACAGCACGGCCAGTTGACGAGGGAAGATTGTTTAAGATGTTGGCAATCTAATCCTCAAAGGCCTGTGCTAGCGAATCACAGAGAGCTTGAGAGGTCGGGATGACAATTTTTGTACAGCCAGGATGGGCCAGGTCCTTTACGATCTTAAATAAGGCCTGAGATTTATTTACAGCTGCCATCAAAGATTCTTCTAAGAATCTAGCTTTGGCAAGCTTGATCTGGATTTTATAGGACGCCAGTGCTTGTTTGAAGAGGACTCTATGTGATTCCAGGTACTGTTTCCTCCAGGTCCGCTCAGCCTGTTTACATTGGGGCTTGAGCTGCCGAACTTCTTCCGAGTACCATGGCATAGCAAGATTAGTCCTATCTTTGATTTTTCGCACCGGGGCCAAAGAGTCCAGAGAAGCTGAGATTCGCTGACAGAGAGTTTCGTAACTTACGTCCACATTCGCTCCCAATACAAAGCCATCTGGCAGCAGAGAGGGCAAGATCGTTTGTTTGAGGAGTCTAGACCATTGTCTCCCCATTCTAGTGCCCCCCACACTCCCTTTCTTTAATGGAGCAGTAGTGCACGAGAGGGAGAACTGGACGAGGGCGTGATCCGTCCAACACTGAGGCAGGACGTCACGTAAAGCCGTTCGACAAGCGTCAGCAAAACGTAGATCAAGAATATGGCCCTTTGAATGGGTTTTGGAGAGTACCAGTTGTTGTAGCTCAATATTATGACAAGCTTGGACCAGCTCTACATAGGCCGTCTTGGTCGGTCTCTCTGACCAAAGATTGAAATCCCCTAACACCATCAACTTTGTGTGGGAGTGGGAGAGATCTTATATTAAGTCTATGAGCTCAGGTACAGCAGAAAACGAGCTAGCCGGGGGTCTATAACATAGTAGACCCGTGAATAGCACGCCTCCTTGGTCCTTGCTGGAGAAACCCAATGTTTCGCACCCAGCGATTGCCTTGATGATAAGCTGGGAGACGTCAAGAGTCTGCCTAAAAATTAATCCAGTTTCACCTCCTCTGGCTCCCATCCTGGGATTATGCCTTATTTTGAAGCCAGTGGGACAAGCTGTCCCCAGTTCCACCGAGCTAGTCGGTGTTGTCCAAGTCTCTGTCATGAAGAGTACGTCTAGATGGTAAGAATCGATAAGTAATGCAATTTCTTCACAGTGTTTGATGAGAGATCTCACATTTAACAAGCCACAGGACAAGGCAACTGGGTGCTTACTGGTGGTGATATACTTTCGGTTACTGAGTGAACCGAGATTAAGGCGTAAAAGTTCATAGCGGGTGTAGGAGAGTAGGGTCTGCAATCCTATGATCACCCAGATTTTTTGCTTTTGTTTCACTGGTTTACGACTTTCTATGGCTGTGGGCCTGCCAATCAGACCCACAGCCTGGCTGTTCTCTTTCTAAATTACGAGATGTACCCTAGGTGCATATACCAATTGGTACTGGGCCACCTTATCAGACCCTGTAACTCAGGGCGTAGGTGTACCCAGGGCCGCCAGGGGCTGCAGCATGTATTATGCCACCCCTGGCTGGCCTCCTAAATCTGACACAACTGGCTGCACGACAGCGGGGGCAAAGTCGGGTAATCACCCTTTGCTTTAGATATAGTAGCTCTATATCTAACCATACAATGGACACCCGAGTCCCTATCAGTCACTCCTATGGCAGGCCTTGACAATCCTGAAGGCAGAGTGCATGGGCTCGTGTGAACTAAGCTCTGGCCCGAGCCGAGCCCGGTTGCAGCTTGCGGAATCAAGACCCAATGGCTGTTCCATGATAACGCGTACCATATCGGTAACTTCGGTGTCGCGTTATCAAGACATGTCGAGTAAGGTGTCATACAAATCGGGATGCTGCCCTCTCATCAACTCTGGCGACGAGGTTAGCATTCCGCCCTTCTAGAGGGACACGACATGTACGTGACTGTGAACCCCGGTTAAAGTTAACGAAAGCCTCAGCTCCACAAAATGGATGCTGCCACCACAGACACAAGTCTGACCTCCTGCTGCTGGGAGTCCTTCCAGCGAGGAGCACTTGGACAAAGGGTTTCCTGTCGAGGGCAGTGTTCGCACCGTCCCAGACAGGGTTTGTGTATTCTGGGTAGGTAGGGCTTTTGCGAGAAGGTGACTGCGGAGTGGCACCCCGGTGCTCACTACGCATCTGCCGGTTAGAACCAGTTCCAGGGGCGACAGCCCTGGCCTGGGGAAAGTCCGGCAGGGGAGAGGGGTGTAACTACCCCCCTTCCTGGTCCCACCCTTAGGGCAGGACCTAGTCATGTACCCACCCCTTTCTTTAGGATAAAGGCCGGAGCGGGGACCCTTCCAAATTAGATCATCTTTGAATCAAGAATACTTTCTACGAAAGGACTTCAAGACTCTTCTCAAGATTTCTCCCTTGTGGCTAAGGAGTAGTCACCCTGCATCAGCGGGCACCATCTAAGAACTCTGCGGTTTGCTGTAAGTCCTTCCTCAAGGAATCCGACGGCCCAGCTCGACGAGAACCGGCTTCCCTGGCACCTCTGACCTCTACCCACGTCATCAGCTCAGCTGTGATCTGTGGGTGCGACGAGACCTCGAGGGACCGGCCATCATCAGAACCTGCACGCTCTTAAAAACCAGCACGACCATCGAGGTAACTCTCTGGTGAGTGCTCTGGGGTCCGAGAAGCCCCGACCCTGAGCCGCTCCAGCACCGAAGTGCAGTCTCCCAGCATCTCCACGATCTGCGTGGGGCCCTTCTGCTCGCTGCTCAGCACGTTGTCTGGTCACTTGCCGCTGGCTCGTGCCCTTCTGTGACGACGACCAAGAATCAACACTGCCGGTCTGGTTGCTCCAGACTGGCCCCTGCTTCCATCTTTTGAGAGGCACCCCGGACCCTCCTGGTCCACCCAAGACGCCAACAGCGACATCCGTCGTGGGACAGCTCGCACCTCCACCGTGGTCGCCGACAACGCCTCCTGGTCCGAGAGACTGCAGAGCCTAGCGTCGCCCACTCACCTGGTCGAGGTGACGGCCAACCGGTGCCTTCCTGGTACCCTCTGACTACTGGCTAGTAGTACGAACTTGGTCCCCTCTGCTTTCAGGTTTCATCAATCTCTACGAACTATTCAACACTGGTCGCCGGCCAGCAACTCCTTTTCTTCCGGCTCCTGGCTCGTCAGCGAAGACCCCGACGCCTGTAAGACTTGTGCAGCCGCAGCCCTCGTGGCTAGGTAACTCGGCATTTCGGTGCCTGCATAGCCTCCTTACTCTAGGGTCCCGAGTCCCTCGCTTCCGACTTGCCTTAACCTTTCCGTGTCCTAGGACACTTGTCTTTAAACTGTGCACTTGAGGTATTTGCTAAAGAGATTTGGTTTGTGCTTAGTACCCTGTCCTCATAAAGAGTACAGGGCTGTTGTGATTCTTAATAAATATACTGTTTATTTTCATAACACTTGTGTGGTGTCCTTTCACTGGGTGTTCAAGGGGTACATGTGTGGTAAACAGCTGGCTTAACGCGCCCTCTCGAGTCTTTAGCCTTAGACTGCTCGTATCCATGCTACTAGGATAGCTGGTCTATAGGTTGACTTACAACCAAACACCATAAGGGTCGTTGGGACGATACATAGCGGTCGCTAGAATAGCGAACGTTGCATATCGGGCCAACTTCTCACATTGGTGAGCAGCGGTTGGGATTTGAGCTTGCTGTTGTTTTACCACACGTATCCTAAGAATATCTTGTTGAGAGATCGCACAAGTACTGTTAGTACATATAACTAAAGCTTAGAATACTCTGAGTTCTACTGAACCAGCTGTTGTAGCTCCTCAAGGCTTAGCACACCTTGGCTACAGCTCTTAGCAAGGGAAAAGTAGGAAAACACATAGTGTAGGTAGGTGCACCACTTACACCACACTAGAAACAGTATGTCGGGCCAAGGAGGAAACTCTGAGTCTCCCCTTGTGTCAGTTGACCCTCCACAGGTCATCCCTTCAGGATATACTGTGCTGAGCTTCAAGGAGTTAAGACGATTGTGTCACTCCCGGAAGATTCAGCAGGGGTCTAACCCCACAACGTCCTTTCTGATTGGTCTCTTGGAGACTTATGATGCCAGGAGAGCTGAGAAACTTCGTAGCTCTTCTAATCCAGAAGGAGACATGCCTCCCCTCGAGGGAACCCGAGACGATCCTGACCTCATTCATCTCGCAACCGAGAACGAGGATGTGGAGGAGGATGAGGATGAGGATCTCTCTGGAGACGAGGCAGATAAGGGACAGGTAGAAGTCGTCAGACTAAGCAGGTCCAACTTAAGCAAACATGATAGCGGTACTGGGGGACCCCTGGGGCCACTATCAGGTCAGCTTAACATGGGGAATGGACGAGCCAGATCTCTATCAAGAGGCTCTGGCAGATCCCTTCATACCAACGGCTCTCACAACTCTTCTCAAAGAGGGATGACGTCCCCTCAGAGGAGAGTGTACGAAGCGAAGGAAAGGGCAGCTAATCTGCGGATCGAAAGGGAAGAACTTGCCCTGGCCAAAGAAAAGCTTGCTTTCGCTAGAGAGCAACAGTTAAGTGGGGCAGTCCCCACTGGTGGCAGCAATGTACCTAGTAATAGGGAAAAGAGTTTCGATACGAAACACCTTGGGAAGATAGTGCCCCCCTTTAAGCAAGGGGACGACATCCACAAATGGATTACTGCTTTGGAGAGGGCCTGCACTGTGCAAGGCGTTCCCCAGAGTCAGTGGGCAGCTATCTTGTGGCTCTCCTTTGAAGGTAAAGGAAGAGACAAGCTCCTCACCACAAGGGTAGAGGACGCTAACAATTACCAAGTCTTGAAGAATACACTCGTTGAAGGGTTCGGCCTAACCACTGAGCAGTACAGGGTGCTGTTCAGGGATACCCAGAAAACGCAGTCTCAAGACTGGTCTGATTTTGTCGATTGTGCCACTAAGGCTTTTGAAGGCTGGTTGCTGGGCAGTAAGGTTACTGATTACAAAGGATTGTATAATTTGATGATGAGAGAACAAATTTTAAACAATTGTCAGAACCAGTTGTTGCATCAGCATCTTGTCGACTCGGATCTGACCTCTCCTCAAGAATTGGGGCAGAAGGCGGACAAATGGGTTCGTACGAGAGTTAAACAGAACCAGGGCCAGAATCAAGGTGGTCAGAAGAAAGCAGACCAGAAGGGTAAAGATTCTAAGGGGGAACAAAATGACCAGAAGTCTTCGACAGGTCCCCAACAACCCAAAGAGGGTGGGGGTCAGGCTCCCCAAAAGAAGAAAGAAGGCCAATCCAAACGTTGGTGCCAGTACTGTAAAAGTAAGTCTCACTGGTTTAGTGAGTGCACCAAGAAAGGAGGAGGGCAGACTCCTGCCACTGCAGCCCCTAAGGCACCTGTGCCCCCTAGTACAGTCAGCAGTGGTAGTGCGCCTCCCAAGGGTTTAGTAGGGTTAACCCTGGGTTCTGAGGGGCGTGACAACTTAGTTGGCACACTCACTCAGGCTGTCCTTGTCAGTACAGGGGACGCGGACGTATCCCCTGACGTAAGCCCCAATACTTTGGGCAAATACCGACAGACGCCTTTCATAAATGGAAAGATGGCTCAGGCCTATAGGGACACTTGTGCCAGCGTCACCATGGTGACGCCTAACTTCGTGGACCCTGGACAGATCATGCCAGGTACAGAATTCCTGGTGACCAATGCAAGCAATGTCACTACCAATCACAGTATGGCAATTGTAGCTTTCTCCTGGGGAGGGGTAACTGGCCAAAAGAAGGTTGTAGTTAGTCCAGACCTCCCAGTGGATTGTTTGTTGGGCAATGATTTGGAGTCGTCACAATGGTCAGAAGTGGAGCACCGGACTCACATGGAAATGTTAGGTTTGCCAGCACATGTGTTCGCTGTGACTAGGTCGCAGGTCAGGAGATGCCCCACTGAACAGGTGCTGGATCCTGGAACAACGGACCAGACACCTCCCAAGAAAAAGAGCAGTAGGGTTAAGGCTGCGCCTTCCCCCTTGCCCCAGGTCGAGGATCAAGTCTCAGAGGAGGCTGACCTACAGGAATTGAGGGAAACTGAGCCGAGAGAGTTCGAACTTGACCAAGTTGAATTCTTGGGCTCAGGGGGACCCTCAAGGGAAGATCTGGGGAAGGACCAATTAGACTGCCCTTCTCTTGAACCCCTCAGACAGCAGGCTGCTGCTGAGGCTGCTGGGAACGCCACAGGTACCCACAAGGTATACTGGGAAGATGGACTCCTGTACACTGAGGCAAGAGACCCCAAGCCTGGCATGACCAGGAGGCTGGTCGTCCCCTTGTCTCAGCGTGGTTTCCTACTTACCTTGGCCCATGAGATTCCCTTAGCAGGTCACTTAGGCCAGACGAAAACGTGGGACAGGCTTGTCTCGCACTTTCACTGGCCTCACATGAACGAGGATACCAAGGAGTTTTGCCGCTCCTGTGTCACTTGCCAAGCCAGTGGTAAGTCAGGTGGCACGACAAAGGCCCCCCTTATACCAATGCCTGTGGTGGGGGTGCCCTTTGAACGGGTGGGGATCGACATCGTCGGTCCCATGGAACCACCGACAGCATCAGGGCACAAGTTTATACTGGTGGTAGTGGATCATGCCACCAGGTATCCTGAAGCTATTCCCCTTAGGACCACTACAGCACCTGTTGTGGCAAGAGCCCTAGTTGGAGTATTCTCCAGAGTGGGCTTCCCTAAGGAGGTCGTCTCCGACAGAGGTGCAAACTTTATGTCGAGCTACTTAACTGCTATGTGGAAGGAATGTGGTGTTAACTACAAGTTCACTACCCCCTATCATCCACAATGCAATGGGCTTGTTGAGAGATTCAACAGGACCCTAAAAGGGATGATTCATGGACTACCGGAAAAGCTTCGGCGTAGATGGGACGTCCTGATCCCCTGCCTCTTGTTCGCCTACAGAGAAGTCCCACAGAAGGGGGTTGGCTACAGCCCTTTTGAACTTTTGTACGGGCATCCTGTAAGAGGACCCCTGTGTTTGGTGAAGGAAGGATGGGAGAGACCTCTCAAAAAGCCTGCAGCCAACATAGTGGACTATGTGCTCGGCCTCCGCTCGCGGATGGCTGAGTACATGGAAAAGGCATCTGAAAACCTTAAGGCCAGCCAAGAACTCCAGAAAGCTTGGCATGACCAAAAGGCTGTCTTGACTGTTTATCAGCCCGGACAGAAGGTGTGGGTGTTGGAGCCAGTGGCCCCAGCAGCACTCAAGGACAAATGGTCCGGGCCCCACACCATCCTGGAGAAAAAGGGAGAGGTCACCTACCTGGTCGACCTGGGAACTCCCCGGAGCCCCCACAGGGTGCTTCATGTCAACAGGCTCAAAGCATATGTCGACAGGAAGGACATGAGTTTGCTCATGGCCATAGATGAGGGACAGGAGGAGGAGAGTGATCCTCTCCCCGACCTGCTCTCTCAGAATCCTGACGATGGCTCGGTAGATGGTGTTGTCTTTTGCGGCAGCCTCTCCGACCATCAACAGAGCGACTGTAAACAGGTTCTTCAGTCGTTCCGACATCTGTTTTCTCTGACACCCAGTCAGACCGATTGGTGCACCCATGAGGTCGACACTGGTGACAGCCTGCCTGTAAAGAGTAAAATCTACAGGCAGCCTGATCACGTCAGAGACTGCATCAAAAGTGAAGTGCAGAAAATGTTGGAGCTGGGAGTCATTGAACCCTCGGATAGCCCTTGGGCTAGTCCCGTAGTTCTAGTGCCGAAACCTCACACCCAGGGTGGTAAGAGAGAGATGAGGTTCTGCGTAGACTACAGGGGTCTCAATGCAGTCACTAAGACTGACGCCCACCCAATACCAAGGGCAGACGAGCTTATTGATAGGCTGGCTTCGGCCAACTACTTAAGTACGTTTGACCTGACAGCTGGGTATTGGCAGATCAGGTTAGCTGAGGACGCCAAGCCTAAGACAGCATTTTCAACCCCTGGTGGGCATTATCAGTTCGTGGTGATGCCCTTTGGTCTGAAAAATGCACCTGCCACCTTCCAACGGTTGGTGAATCATGTCCTTACTGGGCTGGATGACTTCTGTGCGGCATATCTTGACGATATTGCTGTCTTTAGCTCCACCTGGGAGGATCACCTGGTCCACCTGCGGAAGACGTTGGAGGCACTGCAAGCAGCAGGTCTCACTATCAAGGCCACCAAGTGCCAGATAGGGCAGACACAGGTTGTATACCTGGGCCACCTTGTCGGTGGAGGTCAGGTTCAGCCACTGGAGAGCAAGATACAGTCAATCAGGGACTGGGCTCCTCCAACCACCCAGACTCAGGTTCGAGCTTTCTTGGGCCTGACTGGATACTACAGGAAGTTTGTCAGGAACTATGGTTCCATCGTGACACCATTAAATGAACTGACAAGTAAGAAAATGCCAAAAAAGGTTCAGTGGACAGCGAGCTGTCAAAAAGCATTCGATGACCTAAAGCAGGCCATGTGCACGGCGCCTATCCTCAAGAGTCCGGACTACTCCAAACCATTCATTGTCCAAACAGATGCTTCTGAGTTGGGTGTGGGAGCTGTTCTTTCTCAACTGAATTTTGATGGTCAAGACCAGCCCATTGCTTTTATAAGTAGACGGCTGACCCCTAGAGAGAAGAATTGGTCAGCTATTGAGAGGGAGGCCTTTGCTGTGGTTTGGGCCCTGAAGAAGCTGAGGCCATACTTGTTTGGCACTCACTTCAAGATTCAGACCGACCATAAGCCCCTCTTGTGGCTAAATCAGATGAAGGGTGAAAACCCCAAACTGCTTAGGTGGTCCATTTCCCTACAGGGGATGGACTTCACAGTGGAACATAGACCTGGTACTGATCATGGCAATGCCGATGGGCTCTCCAGATATTTCCACTTAGAACAAGAAGACTTACCTGGTCAAGGTTAGTTAGTTGTTCCGACGTTTGGGGGGGGGTCATGTAGGAGAGTAGGGTCTGCAATCCTATGATCACCCAGATTTTTTGCTTTTGTTTCACTGGTTTACGACTTTCTATGGCTGTGGGCCTGCCAATCAGACCCACAGCCTGGCTGTTCTCTTTCTAAATTACGAGATGTACCCTAGGTGCATATACCAATTGGTACTGGGCCACCTTATCAGACCCTGTAACTCAGGGCGTAGGTGTACCCAGGGCCGCCAGGGGCTGCAGCATGTATTATGCCACCCCTGGCTGGCCTCCTAAATCTGACACAACTGGCTGCACGACAGCGGGGGCAAAGTCGGGTAATCACCCTTTGCTTTAGATATAGTAGCTCTATATCTAACCATACAATGGACACCCGAGTCCCTATCAGTCACTCCTATGGCAGGCCTTGACAATCCTGAAGGCAGAGTGCATGGGCTCGTGTGAACTAAGCTCTGGCCCGAGCCGAGCCCGGTTGCAGCTTGCGGAATCAAGACCCAATGGCTGTTCCATGATAACGCGTACCATATCGGTAACTTCGGTGTCGCGTTATCAAGACATGTCGAGTAAGGTGTCATACAAATCGGGATGCTGCCCTCTCATCAACTCTGGCGACGAGGTTAGCATTCCGCCCTTCTAGAGGGACACGACATGTACGTGACTGTGAACCCCGGTTAAAGTTAACGAAAGCCTCAGCTCCACAAAATGGATGCTGCCACCACAGACACAAGTCTGACCTCCTGCTGCTGGGAGTCCTTCCAGCGAGGAGCACTTGGACAAAGGGTTTCCTGTCGAGGGCAGTGTTCGCACCGTCCCAGACAGGGTTTGTGTATTCTGGGTAGGTAGGGCTTTTGCGAGAAGGTGACTGCGGAGTGGCACCCCGGTGCTCACTACGCATCTGCCGGTTAGAACCAGTTCCAGGGGCGACAGCCCTGGCCTGGGGAAAGTCCGGCAGGGGAGAGGGGTGTAACTACCCCCCTTCCTGGTCCCACCCTTAGGGCAGGACCTAGTCATGTACCCACCCCTTTCTTTAGGATAAAGGCCGGAGCGGGGACCCTTCCAAATTAGATCATCTTTGAATCAAGAATACTTTCTACGAAAGGACTTCAAGACTCTTCTCAAGATTTCTCCCTTGTGGCTAAGGAGTAGTCACCCTGCATCAGCGGGCACCATCTAAGAACTCTGCGGTTTGCTGTAAGTCCTTCCTCAAGGAATCCGACGGCCCAGCTCGACGAGAACCGGCTTCCCTGGCACCTCTGACCTCTACCCACGTCATCAGCTCAGCTGTGATCTGTGGGTGCGACGAGACCTCGAGGGACCGGCCATCATCAGAACCTGCACGCTCTTAAAAACCAGCACGACCATCGAGGTAACTCTCTGGTGAGTGCTCTGGGGTCCGAGAAGCCCCGACCCTGAGCCGCTCCAGCACCGAAGTGCAGTCTCCCAGCATCTCCACGATCTGCGTGGGGCCCTTCTGCTCGCTGCTCAGCACGTTGTCTGGTCACTTGCCGCTGGCTCGTGCCCTTCTGTGACGACGACCAAGAATCAACACTGCCGGTCTGGTTGCTCCAGACTGGCCCCTGCTTCCATCTTTTGAGAGGCACCCCGGACCCTCCTGGTCCACCCAAGACGCCAACAGCGACATCCGTCGTGGGACAGCTCGCACCTCCACCGTGGTCGCCGACAACGCCTCCTGGTCCGAGAGACTGCAGAGCCTAGCGTCGCCCACTCACCTGGTCGAGGTGACGGCCAACCGGTGCCTTCCTGGTACCCTCTGACTACTGGCTAGTAGTACGAACTTGGTCCCCTCTGCTTTCAGGTTTCATCAATCTCTACGAACTATTCAACACTGGTCGCCGGCCAGCAACTCCTTTTCTTCCGGCTCCTGGCTCGTCAGCGAAGACCCCGACGCCTGTAAGACTTGTGCAGCCGCAGCCCTCGTGGCTAGGTAACTCGGCATTTCGGTGCCTGCATAGCCTCCTTACTCTAGGGTCCCGAGTCCCTCGCTTCCGACTTGCCTTAACCTTTCCGTGTCCTAGGACACTTGTCTTTAAACTGTGCACTTGAGGTATTTGCTAAAGAGATTTGGTTTGTGCTTAGTACCCTGTCCTCATAAAGAGTACAGGGCTGTTGTGATTCTTAATAAATATACTGTTTATTTTCATAACACTTGTGTGGTGTCCTTTCACTGGGTGTTCAAGGGGTACATGTGTGGTAAACAGCTGGCTTAACGCGCCCTCTCGAGTCTTTAGCCTTAGACTGCTCGTATCCATGCTACTAGGATAGCTGGTCTATAGGTTGACTTACAACCAAACACCATAAGGGTCGTTGGGACGATACATAGCGGTCGCTAGAATAGCGAACGTTGCATATCGGGCCAACTTCTCACAGCGGGAATAAGAGTAAGAAGTTACATCTTGGTTCCGAGAGGCAGGACTTTCGGCGCCCGGCGCGAACGGGCGCAAACGGGCTTACCTCTGGCGCACCTCCGGCGCTCCGCCGGCGCGCCTGCTGCGCGCCTACGCTGCGCGCTTTAGGGGCGTCCATCATATATAGCCGTATACGCAAGATTCCAGTAGTGCGATCACTAGCCCCCCAACCAAGATGGCTCCAGCAATTCGGCACTCCCTGGTTCCCTCCCTCACGCACGATGGCGGCTACCAAAACCGCAGCGCGATGTCCCCAGGAGCCCTTAGGTGCCCTGAAGCGCTCAAATTCCCGCAAAGTGTGGAATGAGGTCACAATTATAGTGCGGGTAAGAGTGGTACTAATAACACGCTATGAGAGAGGTAGCGCGTAGCGCCAAGATCGACAGCGCGAGCGCGCAGTAAAGTAGATTAATTTTAAAATAATTAAAACAGCAATGCGGCAATAGATTCTGCAGCGCGCAATGGTCATGTAAGTCTGACCTGTTGATGGGAAAGTTCTGCTTTTATGCACTTCCAGACGCAAGAGTCCTGTAGTGCAATCACTAGCCCCCCAACCAAGATGGCGCCAGCAATTCGGCACTCCCTGGTTCCCTCCCTCACCGAAGATTGCGGCTACCAAAACCGCAGCGCGATGTCCCCAGGAGCCCTAAGGTGCCCTGAAGCGCTCAAATTCCCGCAAAGTGCGGAATGAGGTCACAATTATAGTGCGGGTAAGAGTGGTACTAATAACACGCTATGAGAGAGGTAGCGCCTAGCGCCAAGATCGACAACGCGAGCGCGCAGTAAAGTAGATTAATTTTAAAATAATTAAAACAGCAATGCGGCAATAGATTCTGCAGCGCGCAATGGTCATGTAAGTCTGCGATATGCGATAATACATAATAAAATATTAGATAAAACTTACCTTGGCTTCCCGCGCTGACTCCCGAGACTGCAGACTTCCGACTCCCGCCGTCCTGGATTTTGAATGCGTCTGACGTGGTCTGGGCTCTCGTCAACAGGAAGGCTGCAGGCAACCTCCCTCCCCTCCACCGCAGCCAGCACCGATTGGTTCGGACGGCTGCCCCAACAGCGTCATTTCTCTCAGTCTGTATGCTGCAGAGAACGGAGAGGAGAAAGCGGAGTACTTAATCGCTGTATCCTATCTACTTTATCAGAGAGCATTGCAGTGGCATTCCTAGCTTCAGTTAAATCTGTTTGCATCTGAACAATAACCCTCATTAAATCATCCATGGTGGCCATAATGTCAAAACTCTCAGACCGGGAGGAATATTATTCGTGGGCTCACTATTCTGTCAGGTTGCTTCTTCCTCAGGGTCTGGAGTGATGATATAAGGGGCCCACCTCTCAATACCTCCAACTCTGATTGTAATGATTACACAGAGTATTGAAGTGATTAAGCGGGGGGAAAGGGAATTAGGAAGGGACCAGCTGGGAAGGAAATCTGAAAAGGAAAAGTTACTCGCAAACAAAAATACACGCACTTTCCTTCGCACAAAGACGTAAATTAGGACATCAGATTCTGTCCTTCAATCAGGAACTAGCTTAAGAGCTTTGTGGCTTGCGTTTATTCAGACAATCAGACTCTTAGTTGACCTTTCCTTAGATCCACTATATTGTGGCGATAATACTTCACTTCAGTATCAACTGCTCAAAGGCATAAGCGGCAGAATTTGGTTTAGGTCTTTCTATGACTAGGTTTTCAATCACCTAAACAATCAGTGTCTTATATTTCCTTATTTTATGTGACTTAAAAGTGTTCCCAAAAACATTCATGGAACTACTATAGAACAAGAATCGCACTCGTGAATATGGTAAATGATCTTGAAAATCAAATTGAATGTTCCTAATAAATCACTGAAATGGTTTTAACAAGATTCGCAATCTTACCTGTAGAGTGGACCTCTGTCTCCTTTCTCTCACTCTGCTCCTTCACTCGTTTTTCTATCCTTTCTATCTTTCACCTTTCTGCATCTCTGCTCTTTTGTGCCTTATTTCTGCCCATTTTCCCTTTCTCTCCCTCTGCTCCTTCACTCGTTTTTCTACCCTTTCTATCTTTCACTTTTCTGCAACTCTGCTCTTTTGTGCCTTATTTCTGCCCATTTTCCCTTTCGCTCCTTCACTCGTTTTCACTCGTTTTTCTACCCTTTCCATCTTTCACCTTTCTGCCCTTTTCTGCATCTCTGCTCTTTTGTGCCTTATTTCTGCTTATTTTCCCTTTTTTCTTTATCCCTTCTTTCCTCCCTTTACCTTTCCCTGCCGCTGCTGCCCCCGCGGCCCCTCCCCCCCCCAGCGTGACCGGCCCAATCCAGCTCCTCTCCCCGCTCCCGCCTCCCAGCTGTCCAGCCCTCCCCGACCCCTACTTAATGGCGGCCACTGGTGCACCGAAGGCGCGTCAAAGGCTAGCACATCTGCGCCCGTCCGCGACCAGCACCAGGAACCCTGGACCTCCGCCCCGCCAACACTACGACCCAGCAGCACTCCACGCACTCAACCCAGGCTGCAACAACAACTGCAAGCTAGCATCACCAGCCGACACCCATGGACCTTTCAGCTGTCACCGCTGCCGGCACACCTGCAGCACCACCAAGAACACGGATCCAGCACAACCCGCCCCCAAGAACACAACCGAACAGAAGACCCTGCAATGCATCCTCCTCAACGTCCGATCCCTCCACAAACACGCCACAGAAATCTGGGACCTCCTCCACAGCACCACCCCGGACGTAGCATTCTTCACCGAAACCTGGACCAATGCCACCTCGGGACCGGACATCGCCATCGCCATCCCGCAAGGATACAAGATCTCCAGGAAGGACCACCCCACCCACCTAGGAGGAGGAATCGCCATCGTCCACAAATCCAGCCTCCGCCTGAGCACACTACCTGACGAGTCCACAAAACTGATGGAACACCTTCACTTCAAGATACTGGCCAGCCCCATCGCCGCCCTCCGAGGAACCCTCATCTACCGACCCCCTGGACCCCGCGGATCCTTCGCCAACTCCATCACGGACATTATCTCCCCGCAGGCCATCGCATCCACCAACTACACCCTGCTGGGAGACCTCAACTTCCACCTCGACAATCAACTGGACCCCAACACCACATGCCTCCTGGACAACCTCCACAACATTGGACTCCGCCAGATCGTGACAGAGCCCACGCACTCAGCAGGACACACCCTCGACCCCCTCTTCACTACAGGAAACTCCATCACCTTCAGCCACACCACCGAACTCCCATGGACCGACTATCGTTGCGTCCACTTCACCTTCAGAACACGAACCATCCACAGACACCAGCACCTGCTTCCAGAAAGAAACTGGACCAAAATCACCAATGACCAGCTCACCTCCTCACTCAACAACTCCACCCCAACCATTGCGGAAAACGACGACCCCAACAACGCAGCTCGAACCCTGCATAGATGGATCTCGGACAGCACCAACACCATAGCCCCCCCTCAAGAAAAACAACAATACCCGTGCCAAGAAAGCCAGATGGTTTACCACCGAACTTCGAGAGTCCAGGCGCACATGCCGCCACCTCGAAAAGGCCTGGAGAAACACCAAATCCACAGAAGCCCACAACAACTTCAGAGCCGCCACCAACGCCCACCATCAACTCATCAGAGAAACGAGGAAAAAAGAGATTGAAGACAGAATCTCCACCCACGCACACAACAGCAAGAAACTCTTCAGCATCATCAAGGAGTTCGCCCAACCCACCAGCGAGTCTACTGACATCCCTCCCTCACAAGACCTCTGCGACAAACTCAGCACCTTTTTCCACCACAAAATCAAGAGCATCTACGACAACTTCGACAAAGACAACCAACACACTGAACCCTCGCGAACCACCCCCGACACCCGGAAACCAGCGATTGATGACTGGACAGCCCTCACCATCGAAGACACACTGAAGACAATGAAGTCAATCCACTCAGGGGCCCCCACGGACCCCTGCCCCCACCACATCTTCAACAGAGCCACCGATACCATCGCACCCATGTTCCACCACACCATCAACCGCTCCCTGGCGACCGAATCCGTCCCCGACGACTGGAAACACGCGGAGGTCAACCCCCTCCTAAAGAAACCCTCAGCGGACCCCACCGACCTCAAAAACTACAGACCCATCTCCCTGCTTCCTTTCCCAGCGAAAGTCATCGAGAAAGCCATCAACAGCCAACTCGCCACATTCATTGAAGAACACAACATCCTCGACTCCTCCCAATCCGGCTTCAGAAAAAACCACAGTACGGAAACCGCCCTCCTCGCCGCAACAGACGACATCCGCACCCAACTGGACAAAGGAGAAACAGTAGCCCTCATCCTCCTAGACCTATCAGCGGCGTTCGACACAGTCTCCCACAGCACCCTAATACGCAGACTCTACGACGCAGGAATCCAGGACAAGGCCCTCGACTGGATCTGCTCCTTCCTCTCCGGCAGGACGCAACGGGTCAGACTCCCCCCTTTCCTCTCAGACCCCACACCTACCACCTGCGGAGTCCCCCAGGGCTCCTCCCTCAGCCCGACGCTCTTCAACGTCTACATGGCTCCACTTGCCCCCATCGTCAGAACCTATGGACTCAACATCGTGTCATACGCAGACGACACCCAGCTCATCCTCTCCCTATCCAACGAGCCCAACACCGCCAGACGCAACTTTCGAGAAGGCATGGAAGCCGTCGCCAAATGGATGAAAAACAGCTGCCTACAACTAAACACCAACAAAACAAAAGTACTCATCATGGGCCCAAACCCCGACGCGTGGAGCGACACCTGGTGGCCCACCGCCCTTGGAAACCCGCCAACCCCCAAAGACCACGCACGCAACCTGGGAATCATCCTGGACTCCGAGCTCAAAATGGACCGCCAGATCAACTCTGTCTCATCTTCCTGCTTCCACACCCTCCGCCTCCTTCGTAAGACCTTCAAATGGATCCCCCTCGAACACCGAAAGACAGTCACTCACGCCCTGGTCACCAGCAGACTCTACTACGGCAACGCACTCTACGCCGGAATAAAAAATAACATCATCCGCAAGCTACAGAACATCCAGAACGCCGCCGCAAGACTGGCCCTCAACCTGCCAAAACACTGCCACATCTCGCAGCACCTGCGCACACTCCACTGGCTCACCGTCGAGGCGAGAATCACCTTTAAGATGCTCACCCACGCACACAAGGCCCTCCACGGCACCGGACCAGCATACCTGAACAGCCGGCTCAAATTCCAGGCACTCCCAAAGGACCCTACGATCAGCCCAGCTCTCCTACGCCGTGGTCCCCCTCACCAGAAAGACCAGATCGGGAGGCCGCTCCTTCTCCTTCCTCGCCGCCAAAGCATGGAACGCCCTTACAATCCACCTCAGACAGACAACATCGCTCCCCATCTTCGCAAGAAACCTCAAAACTTGGCTCTTCGACAGACCCCCTCCTTGATGGAATGGAACCTGCACCCCCCACCCCTAGCGCCTTGAGACCCTTACGGGTGAGTAGTTGCGCTTTAACAAACTCCTGATTGATGGATTGACTCTACTTCTGAATCTGGGTTAGTGACAGGTAATCCCCCCCAAAACCTAGCCTCACCGGGAGCCCATCAAGAAGAGAAGTCTCTGCAGATTCTAAACTCCTCCTGCAGCTCAGCGAGCGTTGTAGCAGATTTCAGGCACCCAGAACTCTCCACCGATCAAAAGAACAAAGCTGGCCTTGCAGAGAAACGGAGCCCCAAGATCCTCTTCCTCCTTCACCAAAAGACGCTGAATAGTGAGCACGGGGAACTGGACGCGGCCGCTGACATCGTAGGCACGCCCCGTGCCAGACCTCACGCATCTCGCATAAGGCGCCAAACCTCACGTATCTCGCGTGAGGTGCCAACCCTCACGCATCTCGCGTGAGGTGCCAACCCTCACGCATCTCGCGTGCGGTGCCAAACCTCACGCATCTCGGGTGAGGTGCCAAACCTCACGCATCTCGGGTGAGGTGCCAAACCTCACGCATCTCGGGTGAGGTCCCAAACCGTACGCATCTCGCGTAAGATGCCAAACCTCACGCATCTCGCGTGAGGGGCCAAACCTCACGTATCTCGGGTGAGGTGCCAAACCTCACGCATCTCGGGTGAGGTGCCACACCTCACGCATCTCGGGTGAGGTGCCAAACCTCACGCATCTCGAGTGAGGTGCCAAACGTCACGCATCTCGCGTGAGGTGTCAAACCTCACGCATCTTGGGTGAGATGCCAAACCTCACGCATCTCGGGTGAGGTGCCAAACCTCACGCATCTCGGGTGAGGTGCCAAAGCTCACGCATCTCGCGTGAGATACCGAATCTCACGCATATTGCGTGAGATACCGAATCGCACGCATCTCGCGTGAGGTGCCAAACCTCACGCATCTCGTGAGTGTCTGGTGCGGTGGTAAATGTCCTCCCATTCTTTGTTGCGCAGAGTCCGCCCCAGTTCCCTCTCCCATCTAGCCCGTCCTGCATTATAAACGCGCGAGTATCTGTCCAAGAGGAGCCGATATATGTCTGAAATGAGTCGCTTATCTGTGGTGCGCGAGAGAAGCCAGTATTCATATTTACTGAGCTTGCGTGTAGCGTCTCCACGGATCTGGGGTTGAAGCGCCCAATGCCGGACCTGTAGATACCTAAGGTGTTCAGCCTCCGCGAGGTCATAGGTCTTCCGGAATTCCTCAAAAGGCGTCACTCCCGCACCTGAATACATGTGAAAGAGGCATGGGCATCCTGCTGGGTGCCACCGTGCAAAGGCCTGGACATCCTTACCCGGGCCGAAGTCAGGGTTCTCTAACAGGGGTGTGAGGGGAGACGGGAAGGTCGTCAGGTCATGTAAGACGCATGTTCGATCCCATACTTCTAGCGGTACCCTCGTGACGAAGGAGGCGTATAGGTTAGGGGGCCGGTGTTGTTGCAGTAGGAAAGGCACCTCCTGGAGTGGACGCCCCGCTTGGTCCTGGAACAACCAATGGCGCTCCGATTCCCATTTGCTCCATTCCACTAGGGTTCTGAGTTGGGTCACCCGCGCATGCACATTTCTCCCGAGAAATGCGCATGCGCGGGCGGCCGCGAATGCGCATTGGTATCTATGACGGGACGCTATTCCAATAGGGAGCCACGGACGAGCCCCGGACACGGTAACTGCTTTAAACTTGTTTATTTAGGGTATTTTGCTTAAATAATGTATGTAGGGGAGGGCGGGAGGGAGGCGGGTGGCGGGTGGCGGCCGACTCGGCTACGCACACGGAGTGGGCGTAGTGTTGCCGGCTACGCTGTCTACGCAAAATGCGTAGGAGGCAACACTACGCCTACTCCGTGGGCGTAGCCGATTCGGACGCCCAGGGTTAATTTTAATGCCCAGATGTATTTGCTGTGCTAGTCCGACCCTAGCTGTTCCACGTATTCCGAGTGAATTTATCAATAAATAACACATGACTCAACCCCTAGTGGCTCCAATTGCCCTGTTGGTCCAGTGTCACTCCGAACTGAGGGAGTTCTTGCTGGGTCGGAGGTGCACTCACACGGAGCTGCTTACATAACGTGCTCACCGTGCAAACCGTAGAAGCCCTCTCAATTGACTCCAGTGACGCCATTTAAACTTATTTTAATTAATGTTTAACCTATCGCAGATACTGTATTTAACACTCCGTCGATCGTCAATCCCTCCTTATCCTCTCACTCCCAAATATACAATTTGGCACCAGCATGACTGAGCTAAACTGTGTGAATCAGGCGAGTGACGAAGGTGCTGGTGCTGACAAGTTCGTGTCTAGTCTGAGGCCAGTCACTCCTCTGATGTCCCTACTTGTTCGGTGTGCAGGGGAACGCCAGTTCTCTTGTGTCAGTGAATTAACGAGACACGCGTTTGTGCCTGCTTACTGGCACTATGACTATGAGAGATGGAAACAAACATACAAACTACTGCCACAAACGGATGAGAGAAACTCGCACTTTATTTACTCGGAACTTTTATACAGAATGCAAAGCATGACTGTATTTTCGGCTGAATTGGGTTACATGTTACAACTCATTTACACACAGTCACAGAGGCCCTTATTTAAGGCAACCCAAGGAACGTGCCAACAATGTACAGTCTTCAGAGTTTATTCGATGTTATATTGTTTTCATTTTTAATTATTATGTATGCACATGCACAATGGCACTCACCACATGGGAAGGAAGTCGGAACGGGAAACCAAGAATCAGGCGTGAGCGCTCTCACTGCACAGGACCATCTCTTCCCAGAGCAAGGGCAGGTGGCACGGCGACATCGCAGTCCCACCTGCCCCATCACAGTCAGGCACGGGTTGCCAAACCCAGCCGCAAGAAGAGCTCAGAACATCCATAGAAGCACCAAGCCCCTGCACGCCACTGCCAACGGACCCGAGCCGGCGCACAAGGAGGCATGCATGAGCTGAGCATCCCGGGTGACAGGGTAAAGGAGTCCCGGCGCGTGGCGCAACACAAACCACCTCAACCCCCAGACTAGAGAGCTTCTTCTTCACCCCTCTGAAACCCGCCTTCTTAACGAAATCCCCCTCACTCCGAAGCCGGCAGAGACAGGCAACATTTAAATACTTAAGTATAATTTACATGCGATATGTATGTATGTATGTATGTATAGGCGTTCTTTTATAGCACTATAACTGTCACCCGACGGGCATCCTGGCGCTTAGACTGTTATGACACAATACATGATGTTTCCAGCTTCCAATCTATTTACATTGTTCTGGGGAACAGATGGGTCTTTAATGCTTTTTTAAAGGAAGAAAAATCTTCTAGGCCCCTCAGGCCTACCGGTAGAGAATTCCACAGCCGCGCTGCGGTAAACCTGAAGGACCGACCACCCATCCGGGACCTCAGAAACTTGGGTACTACCACCAAGTAAGCCGAGGCTGACCGGAGTGGTCTTGGAGGGATGTACCATGAGAAAAGGTCCTGCAGAGGAGACGGGCCTTGTCCGTGTAGAGCCCTAAAAACCAAACACAAAGCTTTGAAGTTCACCCGTTGAGAGATTGGCAACCAATGGAGGTCCCTAAGTGCCTTGGCAGAAGAGTCCAGGCGGCGTCGCGAGAGTGCCAGTTTGGCAGCAAAATTCTGTACTCTGAGTTTTCCTAGCAGAGTAACTGGTGCCCCCAGCAGCAGTGCATTGCAGTAGTCGAGACGACTTAAAATTATGCTCCGCATTACCTCTGGTCTGGCCTGTACCGGGAGCAAGGGTAGAATCTTTCGCAATGATCCAAGTAATGCCATACAAGTGGCCACCGTTTTGTTCACTGATGTGTCCAGCTGTAAGTCGGAACTAAACATTAACCCCAAATTCTGAACCGATTCGGCAGGCAGACTAGTACCTTGGAAACCAGGAGGCCAAAAACCCTGCGGTAGGGGTCTGGGGGTCCGATCCATAGAGCAATGTAGCACCTCGGTTTTCGAGCTGTTAAATTGTAGGGAGTTGTTACCCAGCCATTCTGCCGTGGTGCTCATGCATCGATGGAAGACCTCCTGTGACACCCCGTCCTTACCCTCAAACGAGAAGATAAGTTGGGTGTCATCGGCGTAGTTGGTGACTGTTATACCAAAAGATTTAATCAGCGTGATCAGGGGACGGAGGTAAAGATTGAAAAGAATGGGGCTGATGGCCGAGCCCTGGGGTACTCCCTGACCAACCTTCCTGATGTTGGATTTAAAGGGTGGCAGGGCAACTACCTGGTGCCTTTGATCGAGATATGACACCAGCCATTCAAGGGCCAAGCCCGACACCCCAGCCTCCGTCAGTCCCCTGACCAGGATTGCATGGCTGACCGTGTCGAACGCGGCCGACATATCGAGCAGCACTAAAAAGGCTGCTCGACCCTGGTCGGCACGCGTTTGAAGGTCATCGAGAACAGTCACCAATGCCGACTCTGTCCCATGTGCCGGTCTAAACCCAAACTGAGCCACATCCAAACAATCAGTAGTCTCAAGAAAGTTGGAGAGATGTTTTGTGGCCAGTTTCTCTATAATTTTAATAGGGAATGGCAAGAGGGAGATGGGCCTAAAGTTGGCTGGGCATGTGGGGTCCAGATTCTCCTTTTTAAGCAGTGGGGAGACCACCGCCAATTTCCAGCAATCTGGAACCCGTGCTGAAGTGAGAGACTGGCGACAGATGGAAAAAAGTGGGGGAAACAGCTCTTCACGAAAAGGTTCCAGAATTTGGGTGGAAGAGGATCAGAAGGTGAGCCAGAGGACACCCCGTCAGCCAAAGAGCAGAAGTCCTCAAAAGATGGTAGAGGAAAGTTGCTCAGCTCACCTGATTTAGTACACTCCTTCCTATTCTCAAACGAGATGGAATCGTGCACAGCACGGCCAGTTGAAGAGGGAAGATTGTTTAAGATGTTGGCAATCTAATCCTCAAAGGCCTGTGCTAGCGAATCACAGAGAGCTTGAGAGGCCGGGATGACAATTTTTGTACAGCCAGGATGGGCCAGGTCCTTTACGATCTTAAATAAGGCCTGAGATTTATTTACAGCTGCCATCAAAGATTCTTCTAAGAATCTAGCTTTGGCAAGCTTGATCTGGATTTTATAGGACGCCAGTGCTTGTTTGAAGAGGACTCTATGTGATTCCAGGTACTGTTTCCTCCAGGTCCGCTCAGCCTGTTTACATTGGGGCTTGAGCTGCCGAACTTCTTCCGAGTACCATGGCATAGCAAGATTAGTCCTATCTTTGATTTTTCGCAGCGGGGCCAAAGAGTCCAGAGAAGCTGAGATTCGCTGACAGAGAGTTTCGTAACTTACGTCCACATTCGCTCCCAATACAAAGCCATCTGGCAGCAGAGAGGGCAAGATCGTTTGTTTGAGGAGTCTAGACCATTGTCTCCCCATTCTAGTGCCCCCCACACTCCCTTTCTTTAATGGAGCAGTAGTGCACGAGAGGGAGAACTGGACGAGGGCGTGATCCGTCCAACACTGAGGCAGGACGTCACGTAAAGCCGTTCGACAAGCGTCAGCAAAAAGTAGATCAAGAATATGGCCCTTTGAATGGGTTTTGGAGAGTACCAGTTGTTGTAGCTCAATATTATGACAAGCTTGGACCAGCTCTACATAGGCCGTCTTGGTCGGTCTCTCTGACCAAAGATTGAAATCCCCTAACACCATCAACTTTGTGTGGGAGTGGGAGAGATCTTATATTAAGTCTATGAGCTCAGGTACAGCAGAAAACGAGCTAGCCGGGGGTCTATAACATAGTAGACCCGTGAATAGCACGCCTCCTTGGTCCTTGCTGGAGAAACCCAATGTTTCGCACCCAGCGATTGCCTTGATGATAAGCTGGGAGACGTCAAGAGTCTGCCTAAAAATAATCCAGTTTCACCTCCTCTGGCTCCCATCCTGGGATTATGCCTTATTTTGAAGCCAGTGGGACAAGCTGTCCCCAGTTCCACCGAGCTAGTCGGTGTTGTCCAAGTCTCTGTCATGAAGAGTACGTCTAGATGGTAAGAATCGATAAGTAATGCAATTTCTTCTCAGTGTTTGATGAGAGATCTCACATTTAACAAGCCACAGGACAAGGCAACTGGGTGCTTACTGGTGGTGATATACTTTCGGTTACTGAGTGAACCGAGATTAAGGCGTAAAAGTTCATAGCGGGAATAAGAGTAAGAAGTTACATCTTGGTTCCGAGTGGCAGGACTTTCGGCGCCCGGCGCGAACGGGCGCAAACGGGCTTACCTCTGGCGCACCTCCGGCGCTCCGCCGGCGCGCCTGCTGCGCGCCTACGCTGCGCGCTTTAGGGGCGTCCATCATATATAGCCGTATACGCAAGATTCCAGTAGTGCGATCACTAGCCCCCCAACCAAGATGGCGCCAGCAATTCGGCACTCCCTGGTTCCCTCCCTCACCCAAGATGGCGGCTACCAAAACCGCAGCGCGATGTCCCCAGGAGCCCTAAGGTGCCCTGAAGCGCTCAAATTCCCGCAAAGTGCGGAATGAGGTCACAATTATAGTGCGGGTAAGAGTGGTACTAATAACACGCTATGAGAGAGGTAGCGCCTAGCGCCAAGATCGGCAGCGCGAGCGCGCAGTAAAGTAGATTAATTTTAAAATAATTAAAACAGCAATGCGGCAATAGATTCTGCAGCGCGCAATGGTCATGTAAGTCTGACCTGTCGATGGGGAAGTTCGGCTTTTATGCACTTCCAGACGCAAGAGTCCTGTAGTGCGATCACTAGCCCCCCAACCAAGATGGCGCCAGCAATTCGGCACTCCCTGGTTCCCTCCCTCACCCAAGATGGCGGCTACCAAAACCGCAGCGCGATGTCCCCAGGAGCCCTAAGGTGCCCTGAAGCGCTCAAATTCCCGCAAAGTGCGGAATGAGGTCACAATTATAGTGCGGGTAAGAGTGGTACTAATAACACGCTATGAGAGGGGTAGCGCCTAGCGCCAAGATCGACAACGCGAGCGCGCAGTAAAGTAGATTAATTTTAAAATAATTAAAACAGCAATGCGGCAATAGATTCTGCAGCGCGCAATGGTCATGTAAGTCTGCGATATGCGATAATACATAATAAAATATTATATAAAACTTACCTTGGCTTCCCGCGCTGACTCCCGAGACTGCAGACTTCCGACTCCCGCCGTCCTGGATTTTGAATGCGTCTGACGTGGTCTGGGCTCTCGTCAACAGGAAAGCTGCAGGCAACCTCCCTCCCCTCCACCGCAGGCAGCACCGATTGGTTCGGACGGCTGCCCCAACAGGGTCATTTCTCTCAGTCTGTATGCTGCATAGAACGGAGAGGAGGAAGCGAAGTACTTAATCGCTGTATCCTATCTACTTTATCAGAGAGCATTGCAGTGGCATTCCTAGCTTCAGTTAAATCTGTTTGCATCTGAACAATAACCCTCATTAAATCATCCATGGTGGCCATAATGTCAAAACTCTCAGACCGGGAGGAATATTATTCGTGGGCTCACTATTCTGTCAGGTTGCTTCTTCCTTAGGGTCTGGAGTGATGATATAAGGGGCCCACCTCTCAATACCTCCAACTCTGATTGTAATGATTACACAGAGTATTGAAGTGATTAAGCGGGGGGAAAGGGAATTAGGAAGGGACCAGCTGGGAAGGAGATCTGAAAAGGAAAAGTTACTCGCAAACAAAAATACACGCACTTTCCTTCGCACAAAGACGTAAATTAGGACATCAGATTCTGTCCTTCAATCAGGAACTAGCTTAAGAGCTTTGTGGCTAGCGTTTATTCAGACAATCAGACTCTTAGTTGACCTTTCTTAGATCCGCTATATTGTGGCGATAATACTTCACTTCAGTATCAACTGCTCAAAGGCATAAGCGGCAGAATTTGGTTTAGGTCTTTCTATGACTAGGTTTTCAATCACCTAAACAATCAGTGTCTTATATTTCCTTATTTTATGTGACTTAAAAGTGTTCCCAAAAACATTCATGGAACTACTATAGAACAAGAATCGCACTCGTGAATATGGTAAATGATCTTGAAAATCAAATTGAATGTTCCTAATAAATCACTGAAATGGTTTTAACAAGATTCGCAATCTTACCTGTAGAGTGGACCTCTGTCTCCTTTCTCTCACTCTGCTCCTTCACTCGTTTTTCTATCCTTTCTATCTTTCACCTTTCTGCATCTCTGCTCTTTTGTGCCTTATTTCTGCCCATTTTCCCTTTCTCTCCCTCTGCTCCTTCACTCGTTTTTCTACCCTTTCTATCTTTCACTTTTCTGCACCTCTGCTCTTTTGTGCCTTATTTCTGCCCATTTTCCCTTTCGCTCCTTCACTCGTTTTCACTCGTTTTTCTACCCTTTCCATCTTTCACCTTTCTGCCCTTTTCTGCATCTCTGCTCTTAAGTGCCTTATTTCTGCTTATTTTCCCTTTTTTCTTTATCCCTTCTTTCCTCCCTTTACCTTTCCCCGCGGCTGCTGCCCCCGCGGCCCCTCCCCCCCCCAGCGTGACCGGCCCAATCCAGCTCCTCTCCCCGCTTCCGCCTCCCAGCTGTCCAGCCCTCCCCGACCCCTACTTAATGGCGGCCACTGGTGCACCGAAGGCGCGTCAAAGGCTAGCACATCTGCGCCCGTCCGCGACCAGCACCAGGAACCCTGGACCTCCGCCCCGCCAACACTACGACCCAGCAGCACTCCACGCACTCAACCCAGGCTGCAACAACAACTGCAAGCTAGCATCACCAGCCGACACCCATGGACCTTTCAGCTGTCGCCGCTGCCGGCACACCTGCAGCACCGCCAAGAACACGGATCCAGCACAACCCGCCCCCAAGAACACAACCGAACCGAAGACCCTGCAATGCATCCTCCTCAACGTCCGATCCCTCCACAAACACGCCACAGAAATCTGGGACCTCCTCGACAGCACCACCCCGGACGTAGCATTCTTCACCGAAACCTGGACCAATGCCAACTCGGGACCGGACATCGCCATCGCCATCCCGCAAGGATACAAGATCTCCAGGAAGGACCACCCCACCCACCCAGGAGGAGGAATCGCCATCGTCCACAAATCCAGCCTCCGCCTGAGCACACTACCTGACGAGTTGAGGTTCCGTGACGATTTGAACCCGTGTTTTCAACATTGTCGTAAACTCATAATTGTGGTATCAGTAAACCGCAAATGATCCATTTAGCATATCCTGGTGTTTGCACTACGCTACGAGCAAGAGCACTCCTGTTATAAGCACATTTCTGATTTACCCATGGCATCCATCTTAGATTACGGCAGCCATTTTGTATTCTTGCCCTCACATAGTCAATGAACACGCAGTGACCTCTTTCACTTAAGGACACGTAAGCTTTAGCCGGCGATTCACCTTGCTAGTGACACGTGCACCTTAGGACAGAAAACGCTGTGGCCGCATGACTCGGCAGAAGCTGCCTCCCCAGCCTGAGGCCAGTCCTGCTATACTGGTTCTCGTGTTCGTTGGCCTGATCATGATTAGGCGGCCGAAGCTGGTAGCCTTGCCCATTTACGACCCACAAACATCTCTTATCCTGCTTTTCTATCTTCTGCACCTGGCTCTGCTCCTTTCCTTCTGGGCCTTTATTAGGGGGAGGTAACGAAATTTACAATGAGGCGGTCCGGCTCCTGAATGAAAAGTTGACATGGGATTATGATGGAACAGTGGGAACCCCTCGTTCGTAATGTTTTGACATCAGATATTGTGGACGATTCTTGTGTAACGCCAAATATTTATTGTTTAGGACACGAAGGTTTAGAATTGTACTAGCTTGTAAAGAATTTGCCCCAAGCTGAAAATTTAGTATTTAAGGAGCAACCCATTTTGTACAAATCGAACAGTCTCCTAGATTCTGCCCGTGTGTAGTTTCTGTGACTTCTGTGTCCCTGCAGTAATAAACCTTTGGTCTTTGACGCCACCATCGAGAAGCCCGTGTTTCTGTTTATTTGTGCACCGAGACAGGTAGAACTCAGGGGTCTTCGGGTGTTGTCCCTGACACCTCTGGATGGTACCAAAAAGTCCAGAACTCCAATTGGCGCCCAACGTGGGGCGACGTCATTTGGTTCCGGTCCAAAAGCCTGAAGAGTTCGAGAAGCTTTGTGTGAAGATTCCGGAGGGAGGCGCCCCACTTCATCGATCCCGGCATATCGCAAAAGTGGCCTGACGTTCTCTTCCACGAGGGTTCCCGTTCGGACGGCTGCAGTGGTCCGTTGCCTAGACCGTCGCCCTGTCTTGGACCCGCGGTGCAGACCTTAGTACAGCGAGACGTGACGGGTTTCTCCTTGGTGACGTCTTCAGTACCTCAGTTAAGTATTAAGTGGTTGCGAGTTGTTTGGTTACTTCGTAAGGGTTCAGATAATCCTTTTAGTTCCTTGGTTTGGTTTGGTTTTGTAAGATTATCACTGGTTGTTCTGGTTACGATAATCTTTTGGTTTAGTCTGGGTATCGATACATTTTGTTCTCTTTGGTAGGCCTAAGTTCGAGTGCGCACTGTTATTTGTGTTTGTCCTGTGTTCCGGTTTATAAAATGGTAAGTCGGAAAAGTTCTGTGTTTTCATGTTTTGGTTGCAACAGCGATTCCCGATTGGAGGACTCGTGTTGGGTTCCTCCGATTGGAACTCCTCTTTATGATCTTTATTGCAAATTTGGTGTGGGCCCTATCTCTTATAACGAGGTATGGATCCGCTATACGGAGAAAGATGGTGTCCTTAGTTGGCCACTACATGGTAGTTTCGAACCTGACATTCTCGATAATCTAGAAAGAAAATTGTTTAAGAAGAAAGCCCGGCCGGCAATGTTTGATTCTTTCCGTTGTTGGCGAAAAGAATCCAAACAGAGAGAGACTAAAAAGTTGAAGAAAGAACAGAAAGAACAGGAGTTGACTTTAGAACATTCTGCCAAGCAGCTGCAACTCAATGAATCTGAGAAAGCGATGGAGGTGGCCAATAGAGAGCGTAACTTAGCGATAGACAAGTGCTACCCTGTGTTGCCATCTAGTACAACTAAGATATTGGAGGATTCCGAAAAGGATCCTCTGTTGTCTTACTTGTTGAGGTCACCTCCACCGTATGCACAGGGTGCTACGGCTCCACCTCTGCCGAATGTTGTGTTACCGGTTGCTGGACAGCCTGGTATACCTGCTCCTGCTCCCCTGAATCAAGCTCCTGTACTTCCTGTGGTCAATATTAATGTTCCTCCGGCACCCCCTCTTCCAGGGTTGCCAGCTCCTTTGCCTATGCCTGTACCGCTTATACCTGTTGTTTCACAAGCTACTTTGCCTGCTACCCCTACTGTTGTTGGTGGAGAAGTGTGGCTCACTGGTTAGAGGAGGCAGACCTGGAAGAAGAGGTCACCCCGGGACCAGGGTTCAATTCCCGGCTCGACGGGGTCTTGAGTCCTAAAATGTCCATGGACTTGACAATTCTCGCTCCGGTGCCTACTCGATTCACGGGTTCACACTCTGCAACTCTGGGCAATAGCTTGCTTAATCTCCACAACGGCCCCTCGCGGCGGGATGCCTGGCTTTCACCTTGCGGATACCCTGCCGGGGTATCTCACAGGGGAATACAAGGACGGGTTCCCTAAGCAAGCGCCTTGATGCCTTCGGGTGATATGTGTGCTATATAAATCGCAATACATTTACATACATTTACATTTGTTTCTTCTGTTCCGACTACTACTCTTCTTCAAACTTCTGCAAGCTATATGACTCCGCTTTCTGTTCGTCGGAGAATCACCGACTCTGTCTCTAATATTCTCTCTCCTTTCTACAAAACTTTGATTAAGAGTCCTGCCTCTGAATCTGTTCAGAGACGTAGTCAGCTTCCTAATATCGAAGAACGAGGAATACTAGATTCCACTGCTCTTAGATGGGTGTCGAAAGTGGGAAGATATAGTGTACGAGATGTATTAGATACATTCATGCAATGGAACGAACCGACACAACGCTATGTGTTTGATGTTATGTGTTCTCTGTTGCGTGAGGAATGGGATGAGAATGATTCTGAACAAGTTCCAGACGAATTAATTCATACTCAACAAAAATTTGCTGCAGGAATGATAGTTGGTCAGGAGATAAAAGAAGCAATGGAACTAATTTTAGATTTTAGGGTTGATCCTTCTCTCCGTTCAACAAGGGGTGGTAGTGCCAATAAAGGTCGTCAATACCCCATGAGAGAGGTTCCGCCGATATGGCGCGATGCTGTGCAAGCTGATGCAGTGAATGGTATTGTAGCCGCTCCAGCGCAATTCCAGAGAGTGTGGATACACATTCCATGGAAGTGAGCTGAAGTGTTAGCAGTGAAACAGGCCTTGCCAGATCCGCGTAAAAATCCTGCAGGGTACTACAAAGAGTTGGCTCAAACGGTTGAAGCTTGTGTAATGAATCTAGCGGACATTGATATGAAGAGAAAATCATCCAGTTGCTCTGGGTGGTGACTGGGCAGCTATTATTGCGGCAGATGGTCAACAAATTGGGGGTTCTAAACCTGAACCTTTAATTGCTAATTTGCCCGGTAGAATAATTGATTTAATGAAAACTCTGATGCCGGCATTGCGTGTTAAATGGGACAAGTTGTCCGCATGCAGGCAGAAGAAAGACGAAAGCGTTTCTGACTTTTTCACAAGGTTTGAAGAGACTTTCGTAGATCACAGTGGTCAGGATATGAGCACGGAGGGAGGTCAAAGATTATTTGTTGATAAGTTTGTGCACAATCTGTCGCCAGAGCTTAGTAATAAATTAAAGAATTCTGAAAGTGCGTGGGCTGTCTCCACGACTGCGCAAATACTTGCAACTGCCCAGTATTATGAAAATAGGGATAAAGAGGAAAAGGAAAAATCAGATAAAAAGACGAAAGATTTAAAAACTAAAGTCCTTTTGCAACAAGCGTATCCGCCTCGCACGAATCAAACGAATACACAGCAAGGGTCATATCAGAGGAATGACTATGGTTCACAGAGACCGCAATACCAATGGAATCAATGTGCTTATTGCAAAAAGGAAGGTCATTACAAGAATGAGTGTCCGGTACTGGCACAGAATAATGCTGCAGCAGCTCAGAGAGGTCGTGGTGGTTCTATGCAAAATTCTAGAGGTCGAGGACGAGGTGCTATGCCTCCGCAAACGAATGATCGCCCTTCTAATTATTTTGATCAACGAAGTGGTCAGTCTACACAGCCAGCTAGATCTCAACAGTATCATGTTGAAGATTATTGTGAAGTTGGTGAGGAATTTCAGCAAAATGAGTACTAGGACAGCCATGGACAAAGAGAGGGAGTAGTGTCAGTTCCAGTAGATCAGAGTGGACCTTATGTTGCAGTAGCTACATCAGGTGTAGTCAAACCATTTCTGTTGGATACTGGTGCAGCAAAAAGTTCTATCATGCATGCGAAGCTCCCTGGCGCACCTTTGTCCGGCTTAACAAATGTTTCTGTAGGTTTTTCAGGCGCCCCTGTTCACAACCCTGTTTCTGGTCCTTTGTCTATTTCTGTTGGGCCTCGTCAATTGAAAGCACCCTTGATTTTGACAACTGGTTGTAATGAAAATCTGCTTGGTTTAGACTTGTTAAAACGCCTATATGCGACATTGTACTGTTCTCCTTCAGGAGTACAGCTTACATTAGGTAAGATAATCATCTCCCCGATGTATTTGTCAATGGATGCGCTCCCACTGGAGCTGCGTTCTCTCCCTGATACTCTTTGGGCGACTGGTCCTAACGATGTAGGCCTTTTGGAAATCCCGCCATATGTAGTGACTTTGAAAGCAAATGTTAAATTTCCACGAATCCCACAATACAAAATCTCTAGTGAAGGTGAGCGTGCGCTCCTATTGATAGTGCAAGATTTGATTAAAAAGGATGTAATAGAGGAAACTAGAGGAAATGTCTGTAATAGTCCTGTACTGCCTATTCTGAAACGAACTGACCCAACAAAGCCTCCAGTATATAGATTTGTAATCGATCTTAGAGAGGTTAACAAAATTGTGATTCCACAGTTTCCTGTGGTTCCGGACATTACTGCATTGTTAACGTTGATCCCTGCTACAGCCACGTGGTTCTCTGTGATCGACTTGAAAAATGCCTTTTTCAGCATTCCAATAGCCGAGGAAAGCAGAGATATTTTCGGCTTCTCTCTAGGAGGACGAAGCTTCAGGTTTAAACGTGCTCCACAAGGCTATTGTGAAAGCCCATCCATTTACAGTCAGGCATTAAAAAGTCAGTTAGATTCTTTTGTACTTCCTCCTGGTTCTGCTCTGGTGCAATATGTCGATGATCTTCTAGTGGCTGCCGATGACAAGGAAACTTGCAAAGCAGCTACAATTTCTCTATTGCATCACTTGTCTAATTTGAACCACAAGGTATCTCCTTCCAAAATGCAATACTGTTGCCAAGAAGTGACCTACCTAGGTCATCTCTTGTCAAAGGAGGGAAGAAGGTTGACCCCAGAGAGAATAAAAGCAATTACGCAGATGAATGTTCCTAGCACACAGAGAGAAGTGCGTGCGTTTTTGGGTATTACTTCATACTGTAGGCAATGGATCCCAAATTTTTCACTTTTGGCAAAACCGTTAGTGGCTTTGACTGGGAAAGGTGTTCCGAATCCAGTGCCATGGTCTGACGAATGTCAGCAGAGTTTTTCTGAGTTACGAAATGCACTGTGTTCAGCTCCTGTGTTGGGAACACCTGACTACAGTAAGCCATTTACACTCTATGTCCACGAGAGAGAAGGTTGCGCGTTGAGTGTTCTGACACAGCAATTTGGTGATAAACAACGCCCTTGTGCGTATTTTTCATCAACGTTAGATCCGGTAGCCAGAGCGTTGCCTAGCTGCTTGAGAGCTACAGCGGCAACTGCAGCGTCCATTCGACAATCTGCTGGTTTGGTTATGAACAACATGCTAGTGGTCATGGTTCCTCATGCTGTGGACACACTCATGAACCGAACCAAGACGCAACATCTTACCAGTGCTAGATTATCAGGCTATGAGCTGACACTGTTAGCGAGTCATATTCAGATCAAAAGATGCAATGTATTGAATCCAGCAACATTGTTGCCGACTAGTCAAGAGTCGAGTGTTTCCGAACCACATGACTGTTGTTTCAGAACAGAGGAAGAGACAAAAGGACGAATTGATTTAAAAGACACTCCGTTGTCAGATCCAGATGGCACGTTGTATGTTGATGGGTCGTGTTTTAAATTGGAGAATGGTGAAGTGACAGCTGCCTATGCAGTAACGACTTTGAGTACGATTGTGGAGACTGCAAGAGTGAGTCAGAATTCGGCCCAAGCTGCAGAATTGATTGTGTTGACTAGAGCGTGTGTTTTAGCTAAGGGAAAGAGAGTGAATGTGTTCACAGATAGTCAGTACGCATTTGGCGTAGCCCATAGCTTTGGACGATTGTGGAAGGAAAGAGGTTTTATTACGTCCCATGGGACTAAGATACAGCATGGTCAGCTAGTCAATGACTTGTTGGAATCTCTAACCTTACCAATGGAAGTTGCGATTGTGAAGTGCAGTGCTCATCGAGCAATCACGGATGATGTTGGTCGAGGTAATGCCTTTGCTGATGAAACCGCAAAACAGACAGCTAGGAATCTGATGAGTAGGATGTATGTTACAACGTCTGCAAGATGGGTTACTGATTCGGGAATGTGTGAAGACACAATGGAAAGTGTGAGAATGATTCAAGAAGAAGCGACTGAAGAGGAAAAACTTGCATGGAAAGAAATGGGTAAATTGGACTCGAATGGATGTTGGATTGATTTGACGGAACAGCAGCGTTGGATGTTGCCTGATGCGTATGTGCTTGCGGTAGTAACGATGGCGCATGGAGCAGCGCACATCAGTTCTAAAGGGATTTGTAAGATGTTGGCTCCAGTCTGGAAGAATGATGGAATTAGTAAGTGTGCAGAGAGAGTGGTGAGAAATTGCATGATATGCCTGATGCATAATCCTGGCAAGGGAATCCCCACACCCGCTGGTCACTTCGCACCTCCTTCTTGCCCCTTTGAAGTGATCCAGTTAGACTTCATTCACATGGATCGTTGCAATAATCTTAAATACGTCCTAGTGGTAGTCTGTGCTTTTTCAAGGTGGATCGAAGCATATCCACTAAAGGACAATACTGCTTTGTCCACTGCCAAAATCCTTCTCAAAGAATATTTCCCCAGGTTCGGCATGCCACGGATTGTATGGTCAGATAATGGAAGTGAATTCGTAGGGAAAGTTATGCAGAGTGTGTGTGCGGGCTTAGGGATAAAGCAAAAGTTCCACAGTGCGAATCATCCCCAGTCAGCAGGTTTAGTTGAAGGGTACAATGGCACCCTCAAACTGAAACTGGCTAAGATACAAGCCTCCACTGGCTTGGCCTGGCCAGATGCCTTACCTTTGGCCCTGTTATCCACAAGAGCGACTGTACATTCTCGAGTAGGGCTTAGCCCTTATGAGATTGTATTTGGTCGACCTGCGAATGTTTGGGGGGTACCTAGACCGAAGGAGTTTAAGCAGCTGGAATATCCAATGTTAATTGATTACCTTTTCGACTTGACTGCTAAATTGAGTCTCATTCACCAACAGGTTTTCGATGCATTGCCAAAGCCACCGGAGAGTCCAGGTCATCAGCTGAAACCCGGTGACCAAGTGGTCATCAGAAACTTTGGACGGACCAGAAATCTCCAACCCAAATTCGTCGGACCATTCCAGGTCCTGTTGGCGACGAGGACTGCTATACGTGTGGCTGGCAGAAAGAACTGGATCCATGCGACGCACGCAAAACGTGTACCCCTTCCACTTCCTTATGACAACTGGGTGAAAAAAGGAATTGGTGCTTCTGAAACTGAACCAGTTCCTAAATACATACCGTTCAGCGATGCAGAACTGATCACTGATTCACCGAACTCTGACCCCCCTTCTGAAACTGCTCCTTTGAACGCCGAACATTTGTCCTCTGCATCAAAAGAACATTTGTCATCTGCGAATTTGAACATTGCCACCCCTGCTGAAGATAGACTGTTTCCGGATCAAACAGCTCCAGGAAAATTGAGATATAACCTACGTTCTCACACAAAGGACAAATAAAGCAGGAAACTGCCTATTTTACATATTTGAATTTTGATACATTACCTCCAGCCAGGAAGTTTGCTAACATTTTGTATTTTTTTTTTCATGTATGTTATGTTGTTTTAAATTGCCTTGCCGTCTGGGTAGCCTTAGGGTCGTGGCTGTGTGCCTAATTGAATCTGCGGGGGCCAGACACAAGGTCGGCCTTTCTGTTAGTTCTGGGAACTCCCAGGGCTGATAGAGGCATTTTCAACTACGTACACATCATCAGTGGTCGCGAGCGGTTGTAGAAGATGGAGCTTCCTGGGCTGCACCGAGAGAATGTAATTTATGTTCGCAGAAATAGACTTTACAAGATTCTTCATAACAAATGTTTCCTGATGCAATGTGCAATTACGTTTTTGATTGTTTTAATAACGTTGGTGGGTGGAATCGTCTTTGGTGTGCATTTAATTTTTACACCGGTAGCAACCACAGTGCCTCCCCTTGATCCTATTCCTTCTACTATTGCTTCTTACCATTCCTTTCATCCGTTCCCTGAACATGAGCAAGCTCGACGCTCAGAATTCATAAATAACACTTTTGTACAGCTTCTGCACCAACACCAACTGGTAGTTAACACAACAGACTGCTGGGTATGTGGTTTGATACCCCACACTATGGATAAAGGCATTCCCTATCTGGTCTTGCCTTTTAGCTATAATGGATCATGTCGGGCCTTCCAAACTATATTCGTCTATTCTCTCGAAACCTATCCCCCGCGCCCTCCATGCTCCGCTAAGTATACATCTGTTAATAAAGCCTTGATAAAGGGAATAACTGACATGGTTAGAGACGTCAATAACTCACCAACTGTCCCTAGAGATGAACTACGAGTTTATCTGAGTTGGAATTCCACGGAGTATAGCATTAGTTTGGGTAAAAGCAAGCGTAAGAGCTCCACTCCAGTCTGGGTCGTACCTCACCGAGGTCAAGTCTGTTTGCAAGGAAATGGGAGAAATCCGAGAGCTCAGCTAGGGAAGAGTGAGTGCGTTGAGACCTACGTGTATCCGTCTAACTCTTCCCCTGCCTTTCTTACTGCTAGGGGTACCTACTTCATCTGTCAGGATAGAGCATATACATGGCTGCCTGCTGACTTTTCAGGTTCATGCTATATTGCTCGACTGTTGCCTCCGACATACACTGCCTCTCCAGATTATCACAAGACCAGAGTAGCAAGAGGTGTTTTCAGCAAGGAAGATACTGTAGGAAGGTACCTCCTGACTATGGTTGCCCCCAACTTTTTGCCCTGTGTTTTAGCTGGTTTTTGACATAGTCGACCTGGGACCCTGCCAATCAGGACCCCAGGCCTACTGCTCTCTCTTTAAAACGGATTCCATGTACCCTAGGTACATTTCCAATTGGGACTGGGCCACCTTATCAGACCCTGTAACTCAGGGCATAGGTGTACCCAGGGCCTACCAGGGGCTGAAGCATGTATTATGCCACCCCTGGCTGGCCTCCTAAATTTGACACAACTGGCTGCATGACAGCTGGGGCAAAGTCGTGTAATCACCCTTTGCTGTAGATATAGTATACCTATATCTAACCCTAAAATGGACACACAGATTCCTATCAGTCACTCCTATGGCAGGCCTTGACAATCCTGAAGGCAGAGTGCTTGGAATCGTGTGAGATGGTGCTCTGGCATGAGCTGAGCCTGTCTGCAGCTTGCGGAACCAAGTCCTAATAGCTGTTCCATGATATTGCATACCATATACTCTTAAGTGCATTATAATCCTCGCGGTTAAATGCTATCTTTGGTATTGCTTTATCAAAACATGTCGAGTAAGGTGTCATACGAATTGGAATACTAACCCCTCGCCAATTCTGGCGACGGGGTTAGCATTCCACCCTTCTAGAGGGACACGACATGTATGTAACTGTGAACCCCGGTTAAAGTTAAACGAAGCCTCAGCTCCACAAAATGGATGCTGCCACCACAGACACGAGTCTGACCCCCTGCAGCTGGGAGTCCTTCCAGCGAGGGGAGCCTGGACAAAGGGTTTCCTGTCGTGGGCGGTGCTAGCACCATCCCAGACAGGGTTTTGTGTATCCTGGGTAGGCAGGGCTTTACAGGAAGGTGACTGCTGAGTGGCACCCCGGTGCTCACTACGCATAGGCCAGTCTGAACCAGTTCCAGGGGCACACCAGCCCCTGGCCTGGGGAAAGTCCGGCATGGGAGAGGGGTGTAACCACCCCCCTCCTAGTCCCACCCATAGGCAGGACCTAGTCACCGGGTCAGCCCCCTTTTTTAGTATAAAGATAGGAGCGGGCCCCCTGTTAAGATTAGATCATCTTTGGAATCAAGACACGACTTTCTGCGAAAGACATCAAGATTTCCTTCTTCAAGATTCTCCCTTGTGGCTAAGGAGTAGTCACCCTGCATCAAGCGGGCACCATCCTAAGAACACTGCGGTCTGCTGCAAGTCCTTCTTCACGAATCCGACAACCCAGCTCGACGAGACCCGGCTTCCCTGGCACCTCTGACCTCTACTCACCTCTACAGCAAAGCTGAGAACCGTGAGTGCGACGAGACCTCGAGGGACCGACGATCGCCAAGACTGCACGACTTCTTTGCAACAAGCCCACCGTGTGCTCCACTGGGGTCCGAGAAGCCCCAACACTGAGCAGCTCCAGCACCGAAGATCAGCCCTCCAGCATCTCCACGATCTGCGTGGGGCCCTTCTGCTTTTGTGTGCTCACCGCGCTGTGTGGCTACTAGCCGGCTGGCTTGTGGCCTTCTTCACGACGCCCGACGACATCACTGCTGCTGGTCTGGTTGCTCCAGACTGGCCCTTGCTTCCTTCTTCAAGAGAGGCACCCCGGACCCTCCTGGTCCACTCCAGACGCCATTTTGAGTCCACCGCGTGGGCTTGAATTTTGCCAAGGCTTTGTTGCCCAATCCTGGGTCCAGCGACGCCGACAGCTTCATCCATCGTGGGACAGCTCGCTCCTCCATCCTGGTCGCCGACAACGCCTCCTGGTCCGTGAGATCTGCGAGCACAGCGTCACCCACTCACCTAGTCGAGGTGACTACCATCCGGTGCCCTCCTGGTGCAACCTGACTACTGGCTAGTAGTCTCGAACTTGGTCCCCTCTGCTTTCAGGTGTCATCTTCCTTCGATCCAGGCTTGGATCCATCGAACTTTCTTCACTGGTCGCCTGCCAGCAACTTCTTTCTTCCAGGCTCCTGGTCCGTCTACGAGGATTCCCGACGTCTTTTGAGACCTATGCAGCTGCAGCCCCTGGGCTAGGTAACTTCGGCATTTCGGTGCCCCAGCATAGCCTCACTATCCAAGGGTCAGAATCCACTTTCGTTTTCCTCCTACCAGGTCGGGTTCGCCCGAGAACACTAACTTTGTCATTAGTAATTTCGCATTCCACTTTCAGAGTATATGGTTTTCCGTGCCCCTCGGGCATTTGTATATACTGTGCTAACTTAAGTATTTTCGTAAGAGTTTTGTTTTGTGCTTAGTACCCTGTCCTCATAAAGAGTACAGGGCTGTTGTGATTCTTAATAAATATCTTGTTTATTTTCATAACACTTGTGTGGTGTCCTTTCACTGGGTATTCAAGGGGTATATGTGTGGTATAACAGCTGGCTTAACACGCCCTCTCGAGTCTTTAGCCTTAGACTGCTCGTATCCACGCTACTAGGATAGCTGGTCTATAAGGTTGACTTACAACCAATCATCAATAAGGGTTGCTGGACTGAAACATAGTGTTCACTAGAATAGTGAGCACTGCATATCAGGCCACCTTCTCACAGATGCCGCTGGTCAAGATAGCTGGAGACTTCTTCAAAGGTTTCCTTCCGTTCTGGGGGCCTATGGCCAATAGTAGAAATCTACGTCAGCTAACACGGGTAGTTGAATCTACTATTACAGAAACTGCTGGTGCCCTTAGTAATTTAACAGCTGAGCTTCAGGCGGATCGTCTCATGACGTTACAGAATCGTATGGTTCTAGACGTAATACTTGCAGATCGAGGTGGGGTATGTAGAATGATCCAATCGAGCTGCTGTGTTTTTATACCCAATAATGCTCCGACAGTATACAAAGCGATCTCTAAGCTACACAAGATTTCCGACTCTATTCACGTAGACAAGGGAAACTGGTCCTTAATGGAGTGGCTTTGGACTCTGCTATCAGCGTGGGGATGGAAGGTTCTGATGGTCGTTGGTATTATCCTAGTATTCCTGTCCTCGTGCTGCCTTATTGTCCAATGTGGTCCTGCTCTGTGTAGCCTCTGTGCTGCAACCTGTCTTAGAAAACTACCTGTGTTTGGAGACAAGGTACGAGAAAGGATGTTGATGCAACAACATATCACCGACCTGATGAACATCGAGATAGACTCTGACATAGACTGAGTAATTGCCTATGTAAGGGCAAAAGGAGGGTCTGAGGTTCCGTGACGATTTGAACCCGTGTTTTCAACATTGTCGTAAACTCATAATTGTGGTATCAGTGAACCGCAAATGATCCATTTAGCATATCCTGGTGTTTGCACTACGCTACGAGCAAGAGCACGCCTGTTATAAGCACATTTCTGATTTCACCCATGGCATCCATCTTAGATTACGGCAGCCATTTTGTATTCTTGCCCTCACATAGTCAATGAACACGCAGTGACCTCTTTCACTTAAGGACACGTAAGCTTTAGCCGGCGATTCACCTTGCTAGTGACACATGCACCTTAGGACAGAAAACGCTGTGGCCGCATGACTCGGCAGAAGCTGCCTCCCCAGCCTGAGGCCAGTCCTGCTATACTGGTTCTCGTGTTCGTTGGCCTGATCATGATTAGGCGGCCGAAGCTGGTAGCCTTGCCCATTTATGACCCACAAACATCTCTTATCCTGCTTTTCTATCTTCTGCACCTGGCTCTGCTCCTTTCCTTCTGGGCCTTTATTAGGGGGAGGTAACGAAATTTACGATGAGGCGGTCCGGCTCCTGAATGAAAAGTTGACATGGGATTATGATGGAACAGTGGGAACCCCTCGTTCGTAATGTTTTGACATCAGATATTGTGGACGATTCTTGTGTAACTCCAAATATTTATTGTTTAGGACATAAAGTTTAGAAATGTACTAGCATGTAAAGAATTTGCCCCAAGCTGAAAATTTAGTATTTAAGGAGCAACCCATTTTGTACAAATCGAACAGTCTCCTAGATTCTGCCCGTGTGTAGTTTCTGTGACTTCTGTGTCCCTGCAGTAATAAACCTTTGGTCTTTGACGCCACCATCGAGAAGCCCGTGTTTCTGTTTATTTGTGCACCGAGACAGGTAGAACTCAGGGGTCTTCGGGTGTTGTCCCTGACACCTCTGGACGGTACCAAAAAGTCCAGAACTCCAGAGTCCACAAAACTGATGGAGCACCTTCACTTCAAGATACTGGCCAGCCCCATCGCCGCCCTCCGAGGAACCCTCATCTACCGACCCCCTGGACCCCGCGGACCCTTCGCCAACTCCATCACGGACATTATCTCCCCGCAGGCCATCGCATCCACCAACTACACCCTGCTGGGAGACCTCAACTTCCACCTCGACAATCAACTGGACCCCAACACCACATGCCTCCTGGACAACCTCCACAACATTGGACTCCGCCAGATTGTGACAGAGCCCACGCACTCAGCAGGACACACCCTCGACCCCCTTTTCACTACAGGAAACTCCATCACCTTCAGCCACACCACCGAACTCCCATGGACCGACTATCGTTGCGTCCACTTCACCTTCAGAACACACACCATCCACAGACACCAGCACCTGCTTCCAGAAAGAAACTGGACCAAAATCACCAACGACCAGCTCACCTCCTCACTCAACAACTCCACCCCAACCATTGCGGAAAACGACGACCCCAACAACGCAGCTCGAACCCTGCATAGATGGATCTCAGACAGCACCAACACCATAGCCCCCCCTCAAGAAAAACAACAATACCCGTGCCAAGAAAGCCAGATGGTTTACCACCGAACTTCGAGAGTCCAGGCGCACATGCCGCCACCTCGAAAAGGCCTGGAGAAACACCAAATCCACAGAAGCCCACAACAACTTCAGAGCCACCACCAACGCCCACCATCAACTCATCAGAGAAACGAGGAAAAAAGAGATTGAAGACAGAATCTCCACCCACGCACACAACAGCAAGAAACTCTTCAGCATCATCAAGGAGTTCGCCCAACCCACCAGCGAGTCTACTGACATCCCTCCCTCACAAGACCTCTGCGACAAACTCAGCACCTTTTTCCACCACAAAATCAAGAGCATCTACGACAACTTCGACAAAGACAACCAACACACTGAACCCTCACGAACCACCCCCGACACCCGGAAACCAGCGATTGATGACTGGACAGCCCTCACCATCGAAGACACACTGAAGACAATGAAGTCAATCCACTCAGGGGCTCCCACGGACCCCTGCCCCCACCACATCTTCAACAGAGCCACCGATACCATCGCACCCATGCTCCACCACACCATCAACCGCTCCCTGGCGACCGACTCCGTCCCCGACGACTGGAAACACGCGGAGGTCAACCCCCTCCTAAAGAAACCCTCAGCGGACCCCACCGACCTCAAAAACTACAGACCCATCTCCCTGCTCCCTTTCCCAGCGAAAGTCATTGAGAAAGCCATCAACAGCCAACTCGCCACATTCATTGAAGAACACAACATCCTCGACTCCTCCCAATCCGGCTTCAGAAAAAACCACAGTACGGAAACCGCCCTCCTCGCCGCAACAGACGACATCCGCACCCAACTGGACAAAGGAGAAACAGTAGCCCTCATCCTCCTAGACCTATCAGCGGCGTTCGACACAGTCTCCCACCGCACCCTAATACGCAGACTCTACGAGGCAGGAATCCAGGACAAGGCCCTCGACTGGATCTGCTCCTTCCTCTCCGGCAGGACGCAACGGGTCAGACTCCCCCCTTTCCTCTCAGACCCCACACCTACCACCTGCGGAGTCCCCCAGGGCTCCTCCCTCAGCCCGACGCTCTTCAACGTCTACATGGCTCCACTTGCCCCCATCGTCAGAACCTATGGACTCAACATCGTGTCATACGCAGACGACACCCAGCTCATCCTCTCCCTATCCAACGAGCCCAACACCGCCAGACGCAACTTTCGAGAAGGCATGGAAGCCGTCGCCAAATGGATGAAAAACAGCTGCCTACAACTAAACACCAACAAAACAAAAGTACTCATCATGGGCCCAAACCCCGACGCGTGGAGCGACACCTGGTGGCCCACCGCCCTTGGAAACCCGCCAACCCCCACAGACCACGCACGCAACCTGGGAATCATCCTGGACTCCAAGCTCAAAATGGACCGCCAGATCAACTCTGTCTCATCTTCCTGCTTCCACACCCTCCGCCTCCTTCGTAAGACCTTCAAATGGATCCCCCTCGAACACCTAAAGACAGTCACTCACGCCCTGGTCACCAGCAGACTCTACTACGCCAACGCACTCTACGCCGGAATAAACAAAAACATCATTCGCAAGCTACAGAACATCCAGAACGCCGCCGCAAGACTGGCCCTCAACCTGCCAAAACACTGCCACATCTCGCAGCACCTGCGCACACTCCACTGGCTCCCCGTCGAGGCGAGAATCACCTTTAAGATGCTCACCCACGCACACAAGGCCCTCCACGGCACCGGACCAGCATACCTGAACAGCCGGCTCAAATTCCAGGCACTCCCAAAGGACCCTACGATCAGCCCAGCTCTCCTACGCCGTGGTCCCCCGCACCAGAAAGACCAGATCGGGAGGCTGCTCCTTCTCCTTCCTCGCCGCCAAAGCATGGAACGCCCTTACACTCCACCTCAGACAGACAACATCGCTCCCCATCTTCGCAAGAAACCTCAAAACTTGGCTCTTCGACAGACCCCCTCCTTGATGGAATGGAACCTGCACCCCCCACCCCTAGCGCCTTGAGACCCTTACGGGTGAGTAGTTGCGCTTTAACAAACTCCTGATTGATGGATTGACTCTACTTCTGAATCTGGGTTAGTGACAGGTGTAGGAGAGTAGGGTCTGCAATCCTATGATCACTCAGATTTTTTGCTTTTGTTTCACTGGTTTACGACTTTCTCTGGCTGTGGGCCTGCTAATCAGACCCACAGCCTGGCTGTTCTCTTTCTAAATTACGATATGTACCCTAGGTGCATTTACCAATTGGTACTGGGCCGCCTTATCAGACCCCGTAACACAGGGCATAGGTGTACCCAGGGCCGCCAGGGGCTGCAGCATGTATTATGCCACCCCTGGCTGGCCTCTTAAATTTGACACAACTGGCTGCACGACAGCTGGGGCGAAGACGTGTAACCACCCTTCGCTTTAGGTATAGTAGCTCTATATCTAACCATACAATGGACACCCGAGTTCCTATCAGTCACTCCTATGGCAGGCCTTAACAATCCTGAAGGCAGAGTGCGTGGGCTCGTGTGAGCTAGGTTCAGGCCCGAGCCGAGCCCGGTTGCAGCTTGCGGAATCAAGACCCAATGGCTGTTCCATGATAACGCTTACCACATCGGTAACTTCGGTGTCGCGTTATCAAGACATGTCGAGTAAGGTGTCATACGAATCGGGATGCTGCCCTCTCACCAACCCTGGCGACGAGGTTAACATTCCGCCCTTCTAGAGGGACACGACATGTACGTAACTGTGAACCCCGGTTAAAGTTAACTGAAGCCTCAGCTCCACAAAATGGATGCTGCCACCACAGACACAAGTCTGACCTCCTGCTGCTGGGAGTCCTTCCAGCGAGGAGCACTTGGACAAAGGGTTTCCTGTCGAGGGCGCTGTTCGCACCGTCCCAGACAGGGTTTGTGTATTCTGGGTAGGTAGGGCTTTGGCGAGAAGGTGACTGCGGAGTGGCACCCCGGTGCTCACTACGCATCTGCCGGTTAGAACCAGTTCCAGGGGCGACAGCCCTGGCCTGGGGAAAGTCCGGCAGGGGAGAGGGGCGTAACTACCCCCCTTCCTGGTCCCACCCTTAGGGCAGGACCAAGTCATGTACCCACCCCTTTCTTTAGGATAAAGACCGGAGCGGGGACCCTTCCAAATTAGATCATCTTTGAATCAAGAACTACTTTCTACGAAAGGACACTCAAGACTCTTCTCAAGATTTCTCCCTTGTGACTAAGGAGTAGTCACCCTGCATCAGCAGGCACCATCTAAGAACTCTGCGGTTTGCTGCAAGTCCTTCCTCCAGGATCCGACGACCCAGCTCGACGAGAACCGGCTTCCCTGGCACCTCTGACCTCTACCCACGTCATCAGCTCAGCTGTGATCTGTGGGTGCGACGAGACCTCGAGGGACCGGCCATCATCAGAACCTGCACGCTCTTAAAAACCAGCACGACCATCGAGGTAACTCTCTGGTGAGTGCTCTGGGGTCCGAGAAGCCCCGACCCTGAGCCGCTCTAGCACCGAAGTGCAGTCTCCCAGCATCTCCACGATCTGCGTGGGGCCCTTCTGCTCGCTGCTCAGCACGTTGTCTGGTCACTCGCCGCTGGCTTGTGCCCTTCTGTGACGACATCCGAGAATCATCACTGCTGGTCTGGTTGCTCCAGACTGGCCCTTGCTTCCATCTTTGCGAGAAGCACCCCGGACCCTCCTGGTCCACTCAAGACGCCATCTTAGGCCCACCCCGTGGCCCTGAGATCTGCCAAGGCTTGTTGCCCCATCCTGGGCCCAGCGACGCCGACAGCATCATCCTTCGTGGGACAGCTCGCACCTCCACCGTGGTCGCCGACAACGCCTCCTGGTCCGTGAGACTGCAGAGCCTAGCGTCGCCCACTCACCTGGTCGAGGTGACGGCCAAGCGGTGCCTTCCTGGTACCCTCTGACTACTGGCTAGTAGTACGAACTTGGTCCCCTCTGCTTTCAGGTTTCATCAATCTCCGATCCAGGCTTGGATCTCTACGAACTATTCAGCACTGGTCGCCGGCCAGCAACTCCTTCCTTCCGGCTCCTGGCTCGTCAGCGAAGACCCCGACGCCTGTAAGACTTGTGCAGCCGCAGCCCTCGTGGCTAGGTAACTCGGCATTTCGGTGCCTGCATAGCCTCCTTACTCTAGGGTCCCGAGTCCCTCGCTTCCGACTTGCCTTATCGGGTCCGCCCGAGACCTTAACCTTTCCGTGTCCTCGGACACTTGTTTTTAAACTGTGCACTTGAAGTATTTGCTAAAGAGATTTGGTCTGTGCTTAGTACCCTGTCCTCATAAAGAGTACAGGGCTGTTGTGATTCTTAATAAATATCCTGTTTATTTTCATAACACTTGTGTGGTGTCCTTTCACTGGGTATTCAAGGGGTACATGTGTGGTAAACAGCTGGCTTAACACGCCCTCTCGAGTCTTTAGCCTTAGACTGCTCGTATCCACGCTACTAGGATAGCTGGTCTATAGGTTGACTTACAACCAAACACCATAAGGGTCGTTGGAACGATACATAGCGGTCGCTAGAATAGCGAACGTTGCATATCGGGCCAACTTCTCACATTGGTGGCAGCGGTGGGATTTGAGCTTGCTGTTGTTTTGCCACACGTATCCTAAGAATATCTTGTTGAAAGATCGCACAAGTACTGTTAGTACATATAACCAAAGCTTAGAATACTCTGAGTTCTACTGAACCAGCTGTTGTAGCTCCTCAAGGCTTAGCACACCTTGGCTACAACTCTTAGCAAGGGTACAGTAGGTAAACACGTAGTGTAGGTAAGTGCACCACTTACACCACACTAGAAACAGTATGTCGGACAAAGGAGGAAACTCTGGGTCTCCCCTTATGTCAGTTGACCCTCCACAGGTCATCCCTTCAGGATATACTGTGCTGAGCTTCAAGGAGTTAAGACGACTGTGTCACTCCAGGAAGATTCAGCAGGGGTCTAACCCCACAACGTCCTTTCTGATTGGTCTCTTGGAGACTTATGATGCCAGAAGAGCTGAGAAACTGCGTAGCTCTTCTAATCCAGAAGGAGACATGCCTCCCCTCGAGGGAACCCGGGACTATCCTGACCTCATCCACCTCGCAACTGAGAACGAAGATGTGGAGGAGGATGAGGATGAGGATCTCTCTGGGGATGAGGCAGATAAGGGACAGGTAGAAGTCGTCAGACTAAGCAGGTCCAACTTAAGCAAACATGATAGCGGTACTGGGGGACCCCTGGGGCCACTATCAGGTCAGCTTAACATTGGGAATGGACGAGCCAGATCTCTGTCAAGAGGCTCTGGCAGATCCCTTCAAACCAATGGCTCTCACAACTCGTCTCAGAGAGGGATGACGTCCCCTCAGAGGAGAGTGTACGAAGCTAAGGAAAGGGCAGCTAATCTAAGGATCGAAAGGGAAGAACTTGCCCTGGCCAAAGAAAGGCTTGCCTTTGCAAGAGAGCAACAGTTAAGTGGGGTAGTCCCCACTGGTGGCAGCAATGTACCTAGTAATAGGGAAAAGAGTTTCGATACGAAACACCTTGGTAAGATAGTGCCCCCCTTTAAACAAGGGGACGACATCCACAAATGGATTACTGCTTTGGAGAGGGCCTGCACTGTGCAGGGCGTTCCCCAGAGTCAGTGGGCAGCTATCTTGTGGCTCTCCTTTGAAGGAAAAGGAAGAGACAAGCTCCTCACCACAAGGGTGGAGGATGCTAACAATTACCAAATCTTGAAAAATACACTTGTTGAAGGGTTCGGCCTAACCACTGAGCAGTACAGAGTGCTGTTCAGGGATACCCAGAAAACGCAGTCTCAAGATTGGTCTGATTTTGTCGATTGTGCCACTAAGGCTTTTGAGGGCTGGTTGCTGGGCAGTAAGGTTACTGATTACGAAGGATTGTATAATTTGATGATGAGAGAGCAAATTTTAAACAATTGTCAGAACCAGTTGTTGCATCAGCATCTTGTCGACTCGGATCTGACCTCTCCCCAAGAATTGGGAAAGAAGGCAGACAGATGGGTCCGTACAAGAGTTAAACAGAACCAGGGCCAGAATCAAGGTGGTCAGAGGAAAGCAGACCAAAAGGGTAAAGATTCTAAAGGGGAACAAAGTGACCAGAAGTCTTCGACAGGTCCCCAACAACCCAAAGAGGGTGGGGGTCAGGCTCCCCAAAAGAAGAAAGAAGGCCAATCCAAAAGATGGTGCCAGTACTGTAAAAGTAAATCTCACTGGTTTAGTGAGTGCACCAAGAAAGGAGGAGGGCAGACTCCTGCCACTGCAGCCCCTAAGGCACCTGTGCCCCCTAGTACAGTCAGCAGTGGTAGTGCGCCTCCCAAGGGTTTAGTAGGGTTAACCCTGGGTTCTGAGGGGCGTGACAACTTAGTTGGCACACTCACTCAGGCTGTCCTTGTCAGTACAGGGGACGTGGACGTGTCCCCTGACGTAAGCCCCAATTCTTTGGGCAAATACCGACAGACGCCTTTCATAAATGGAAAGATGGCTCAGGCCTATAGGGACACTTGTGCCAGCGTCACCATGGTGACGCCTAACTTTGTGGACCCTGGACAGGTCATGCCAGGTACAGAATTCCTGGTGACCAATGCAAGCAATGTCACTACCAATCACAGTATGGCAATTGTAGCTTTCTCCTGGGGAGGGGTAACTGGCCAAAAGAAGGTTGTAGTTAGTCCAGACCTCCCAGTGGATTGTTTGTTGGGCAATGATTTGGAGTCGTCACAATGGTCAGAAGTGGAGCACCGGACTCACATGGAAATGTTAGGTTTGCCAGCACATGTGTTCGCTGTGACTAGGTCACAGGTCAGGAAATGCCCCACTGAACAGGTGCTGGATCCTGGAACAACGGACCAGACACCTCCCAAGAAAAAGAGCAGTAGGGTTAAGGCTGCGCCTTCCCCCTTGCCCCAGGTCGAGGATCAAGTCTCAGAGGAGGCTGACCTACAGGAATTGCGGGAAACGGAGCCTAGGGAATTCGAACTTGATCAAGTTGAATTCTTGGGTTCAGGGGGACCCTCAAGGGAAGACCTGGGGAAGGACCAGTTAGACTGCCCTTCTCTTGAACCCCTCAGACAGCAAGCTGCTGCTGAGGCTGCTGGGAACGCCACAGGTACCCACAAGGTATACTGGGAAGATGGACTCCTGTACACTGAGTCAAGAGACCCCAAGCCTGGCATGACCAGGAGGCTGGTTGTACCCTTGTCTCAGCGTGGCTTCCTACTTACCTTGGCCCACGAGATTCCCTTAGCAGGTCACTTGGGCCAGACGAAAACGTGGGCTAGGCTTGTCTCACACTTTCACTGGCCACGCATGAACGAAGATACCAAGGAGTTTTGCCGCTCCTGTGTCACCTGCCAAGCCAGTGGTAAGTCAGGTGGCACGACAAAGGCCCCCCTTATACCCATGCCGGTGGTGGGGGTACCCTTTGAACGGGTGGGGATCGACATCGTCGGTCCCATGGAACCACCTACAGCATCAGGGCACAAGTTTATACTGGTGGTAGTGGATCATGCCACCAGGTATCCTGAAGCTATTCCCCTTAGGACCACTACAGCACCTGTTGTGGCAAGAGCCCTGGTTGGAGTGTTCTCCAGAGTGGGCTTCCCTAAGGAGGTCGTCTCCGACAGAGGTGCAAACTTTATGTCGAGCTACTTAACTGCTATGTGGAAGGAATGTGGTGTTAACTACAAGTTCACTACACCCTATCACCCACAATGCAATGGGCTTGTTGAGAGATTCAACAGGACCCTAAAAGGGATGATTCATGGACTACCTGAAAAGCTTCGGCGTAGATGGGACGTCCTGATCCCCTGCCTCTTGTTCGCCTACAGAGAAGTCCCACAGAAGGGGGTTGGCTACAGCCCTTTTGAACTTTTGTACGGCATCCTGTAAGGGGACCCCTGTGTTTGGTGAAGGAAGGATGGGAGAGACCTCTCAAAAAGCCTGCAACCAACATAGTGGACTATGTGCTTGGCCTCCGCTCGCGGATGGCTGAGTACATGGAAAAGGCATCTGAAAACCTTAAGGCCAGCCAAGAACTCCAAAAAGCTTGGCATGACCAAAAGGCTGTCTTGACTGTTTACCAGCCCGGACAGAAGGTGTGGGTGTTGGAGCCAGTGACCCCGGCAGCACTCAAGGACAAATGGTCCGGGCCCTACACCATCCTGGAGAAAAAGGGAGAGGTCACCTACCTGGTCGACCTGGGAACTCCCCGGAGCCCCCACAGGGTGCTTCATGTCAACAGGCTTAAAGCATATGTCGACAGGAAGGACATGAGTTTGCTCATGGCCATAGATGAGGGACAGGAGGAGGAGAGTGACCCTCTCCCCGACCTGCTCACTCAGAATCCTGACGATGGATCGGTAGATGGTGTTGTCTTTTGTGGCAGCCTCTCCGAACATCAACAGAGCGACTGTAAACAGGTTCTTCAGTCGTTCAGACATATGTTTTCTCTAACACCCAGCCAGACCGATTGGTGCACCCATGAGGTTGACACTGGTGACAGCTTGCCCGTTAAGAGTAAAATCTACCGGCAGCCTGATCACGTTAGAGACTGCATCAAGAGTGAAGTGCAGAAAATGTTGGAGCTGGGAGTCATTGAACCCTCGGATAGCCCTTGGGCTAGTCCCGTAGTTCTAGTGCCGAAACCTCACACCCAGGGTGGTAAGAGAGAGATGAGGTTCTGCGTAGACTACAGGGGTCTCAATGCAGTCACTAAGACTGACGCCCACCCAATACCGAGGGCAGACGAGCTTATCGATAGATTGGCTTCGGCCAACTACCTAAGTACGTTTGACCTAACAGCTGGGTATTGGCAAATCAGGTTAGCTGAGGACGCCAAGCCTAAAACCGCATTTTCAACCCCTGGTGGGCATTATCAGTTCGTGGTGATGCCCTTTGGTCTGAAGAATGCACCTGCCACCTTCCAAAGGTTGGTGAATCAAGTCCTTACCGGGCTGGATGACTTCTGTGCGGCGTATCTTGACGATATTGCTGTCTTTAGCTCCACCTGGGAGGATCACCTGGTCCACCTGCGGAAAGCGTTGGAGGCCCTGCAAGCAGCAGGCCTCACTATCAAGGCCACCAAGTGCCAGATAGGGCAGACACAGGTTGTATACCTGGGCCACCTTGTCGGTGGAGGCCAGGTTCAGCCACTGGAGAGCAAGATACAGTCAATCAGGGACTGGGCTCCTCCAACCACCCAGACTCAGGTTCGAGCTTTCTTGGGCCTGACGGGATACTACCGGAAGTTTGTCAGGAACTATGGTTCCATTGTGACACCATTAAACGAACTGACAAGTAAGAAAATGCCAAAAAAGGTTCAGTGGACAGCGAGCTGTCAAAAAGCATTCGATGACCTAAAGCAGGCCATGTGCACGGCGCCTATCCTCAAGAGTCCGGACTACTCCAAACCATTCATTGTCCAAACAGATGCTTCTGAGTTGGGTGTGGGAGCTGTTCTTTCTCAACTGAATTTTGATGGTCAAGACCAGCCCATTGCTTTTATAAGCAGAAGGCTGACCCCTAGAGAGAAGAATTGGTCAGCTATTGAGAGGGAGGCCTTTGCTGTGGTTTGGGCCCTGAAGAAGCTGAGGCCATACTTGTTTGGCACTCACTTCAAGATTCAGACCGACCATAAGCCCCTCTTGTGGCTAAATCAGATGAAGGGTGAAAACCCCAAACTGCTTAGGTGGTCCATTTCCCTACAGGGGATGGACTTTACAGTGGAACATAGACCTGGTACTGATCATGGCAATGCCGATGGGCTCTCCAGATATTTCCACTTAGAACAAGAAGACTCACCTGGTCAAGGTTAGCTTATTGTTCCGACGTTTGGGGGGGGGTCATGTAGGAGAGTAGGGTCTGCAATCCTATGATCACCCAGATTTTTTGCTTTTGTTTCACTGGTTTACGACTTTCTCTGGCTGTGGGCCTGCTAATCAGACCCACAGCCTGGCTGTTCTCTTTCTAAATTACGATATGTTCCCTAGGTGCATTTACCAATTGGTACTGGGCCGCCTTATCAGACCCCGTAACACAGGGCATAGGTGTACCCAGGGCCGCCAGGGGCTGCAGCATGTATTATGCCACCCCTGGCTGGCCTCTTAAATTTGACACAACTGGCTGCACGACAGCTGGGGCGAAGACGTGTAACCACCCTTCGCTTTAGGTATAGTAGCTCTATATCTAACCATACAATGGACACCCGAGTTCCTATCAGTCACTCCTATGGCAGGCCTTAACAATCCTGAAGGCAGAGTGCGTGGGCTCGTGTGAGCTAGGTTCAGGCCCGAGCCGAGCCCGGTTGCAGCTTGCGGAATCAAGACCCAATGGCTGTTCCATGATAACGCGTACCACATCGGTAACTTCGGTGTCGCGTTATCAAGACATGTCGAGTAAGGTGTCATACGAATCGGGATGCTGCCCTCTCACCAACCCTGGCGACGAGGTTAACATTCCGCCCTTCTAGAGGGACACGACATGTACGTAACTGTGAACCCCGGTTAAAGTTAACTGAAGCCTCAGCTCCACAAAATGGATGCTGCCACCACAGACACAAGTCTGACCTCCTGCTGCTGGGAGTCCTTCCAGCGAGGAGCACTTGGACAAAGGGTTTCCTGTCGAGGGCGCTGTTCGCACCGTCCCAGACAGGGTTTGTGTATTCTGGGTAGGTAGGGCTTTGGCGAGAAGGTGACTGCGGAGTGGCACCCCGGTGCTCACTACGCATCTGCCGGTTAGAACCAGTTCCAGGGGCAACAGCCCTGGCCTGGGGAAAGTCCGGCAGGGGAGAGGGGCGTAACTACCCCCCTTCCTGGTCCCACCCTTAGGGCAGGACCAAGTCATGTACCCACCCCTTTCTTTAGGATAAAGACCGGAGCGGGGACCCTTCCAAATTAGATCATCTTTGAATCAAGAACTACTTTCTACGAAAGGACACTCAAGACTCTTCTCAAGATTTCTCCCTTGTGACTAAGGAGTAGTCACCCTGCATCAGCAGGCACCATCTAAGAACTCTGCGGTTTGCTGCAAGTCCTTCCTCCAGGATCCGACGACCCAGCTCGACGAGAACCGGCTTCCCTGGCACCTCTGACCTCTACCCACGTCATCAGCTCAGCTGTGATCTGTGGGTGCGACGAGACCTCGAGGGACCGGCCATCATCAGAACCTGCACGCTCTTAAAAACCAGCACGACCATCGAGGTAACTCTCTGGTGAGTGCTCTGGGGTCCGAGAAGCCCCGACCCTGAGCCGCTCTAGCACCGAAGTGCAGTCTCCCAGCATCTCCACGATCTGCGTGGGGCCCTTCTGCTCGCTGCTCAGCACGTTGTCTGGTCACTCGCCGCTGGCTTGTGCCCTTCTGTGACGACATCCGAGAATCATCACTGCTGGTCTGGTTGCTCCAGACTGGCCCTTGCTTCCATCTTTGCGAGAAGCACCCCGGACCCTCCTGGTCCACTCAAGACGCCATCTTAGGCCCACCCCGTGGCCCTGAGATCTGCCAAGGCTTGTTGCCCCATCCTGGGCCCAGCGACGCCGACAGCATCATCCTTCGTGGGACAGCTCGCACCTCCACCGTGGTCGCCGACAACGCCTCCTGGTCCGTGAGACTGCAGAGCCTACCGTCGCCCACTCACCTGGTCGAGGTGACGGCCAAGCGGTGCCTTCCTGGTACCCTCTGACTACTGGCTAGTAGTACGAACTTGGTCCCCTCTGCTTTCAGGTTTCATCAATCTCCGATCCAGGCTTGGATCTCTACGAACTATTCAGCACTAGTCGCCGGCCAGCAACTCCTTCCTTCCGGCTCCTGGCTCGTCAGCGAAGACCCCGACGCCTGTAAGACTTGTGCAGCCGCAGCCCTCGTGGCTAGGTAACTCGGCATTTCGGTGCCTGCATAGCCTCCTTACTCTAGGGTCCCGAGTCCCTCGCTTCCGACTTGCCTTATCGGGTCCGCCCGAGACCTTAACCTTTCCGTGTCCTCGGACACTTGTTTTTAAACTGTGCACTTGAAGTATTTGCTAAAGAGATTTGGTCTGTGCTTAGTACCCTGTCCTCATAAAGAGTACAGGGCTGTTGTGATTCTTAATAAATATCCTGTTTATTTTCATAACACTTGTGTGGTGTCCTTTCACTGGGTATTCAAGGGGTACATGTGTGGTAAACAGCTGGCTTAACACGCCCTCTCGAGTCTTTAGCCTTAGACTGCTCGTATCCACGCTACTAGGATAGCTGGTCTATAGGTTGACTTACAACCAAACACCATAAGGGTCGTTGGAACGATACATAGCGGTCGCTAGAATAGCGAACGTTGCATATCGGGCCAACTTCTCACAACAGGTAATCCCCCCCAAAACCTAGCCTCACCGGGAGCCCATCAAGAAGAGAAGTCTCTGCAGATTCTAAACTCCTCCTGCAGCTCAGCGAGCGTTGTAGCAGATTTCAGGCACCCAGAACTCTCCACCGATCAAAAGAACAAAGCTGGCCTTGCAGAGAAACGGAGCCCCAAGATCCTCTTCCTCCTTCACCAAAAGACGCTGAATAGTGAGCACGGGGAACTGGACGCGGCCGCTGACATCGTAGGCACGCCCCGTGCCAAACCTCACGCATCTCGCATAAGGCGCCAAACCACACGCATCTCGCATAAGGTGCCAACCCTCACGCATCTCGCGTGAGGTGCCAAACCTCAAGCATCTCGCGTGAGTTGCCGAACCACACGCATCTCGCGTGAGGTGCCAAACCTCACCCCTTCTCGGTTGAGCTGCCAAGCCTCACGCATCTCGCGTGAGGTGCCAACCCTCACGCATCTCGGGTGAGGTGCCAAACCTCACGCATCTCGCGTGAGGCCCCAAACCTCACGCATCTCGGGTGAGGTGCCAAACCTCACGCATCTCGGGTGAGGTGCCAAACCTCTCGCATCTCGCGTGAGATACCGAATCTCACGCATATTGCGTGAGATACCGAATCGCACGCATCTCGCGTGAGGTGCCAAACCTCACGCAGCTCGTGAGTGTCTGGCGCGGTGGTAAATGTCCTCCCATTCTTTGTTGCGCAGAGTCCGCCCCAGTTCCCTCTCCCATCTAGCCCGTCCTGCATTATAAACGCGCGAGTATCTGTCCAAGAGGAGCCGATATATGTCTGAAATGAGTCGCTTATCTGTGGTGCGCGAGAGAAGCCAGAATTCATATTTACTGAGCTTGCGTGTATGCTCTCCACGGATCTGGGGTTGAAGCGCCCAATGTCGGACCTGTAGATACCTAATGTGTTCAGCCTCCGCGAGGTCATAGGTCTTCCGGAATTCCTCAAAAGGCGTCACTCCCGCACCTGAATACATGTGAAAGAGGCATCGGCATCCTGCTGGGCGCGACCGTGCAAAGGCCTGGACATCCTTACCAGGGCCGAAGTCAGGGTTCTCTAACAGGGGTGTGAGGGGAGACGGGAAGGTCGTCAGGTCGTGTAAGACGCATGTTCGATCCCATACCTCTAGCGGTACCCTCGTGACCAAGGAGGCGTATAGGTTAGAGGGCCGGTGTTGTTGCCGTAGGAAAGGCACCTTCTGGAGTGGACGCCCCGCTTGGTCCTGGAACAACCAATGGCGCTCCGATTCCCATTTGCTCCATTCCACTAGGGTTCTGAGTTGGGTCACCCCCGCATGCGCATTTCTCCCGAGAAATGTGCATGCGTGGGCGGCCGCGAATGCGCATTGGTATCTATGACGGGACGCTATTCCAATAGGGAGCCACGGACGAGCCCCAGACACGGTATCTGCTTTAAACTTGTTTATTTAGGGTATTTTGCTTAAATAATGTATGTAGGGGAGGGCCGGAGGGAGGAGGGTGGCGGCCGACTCGGCTACGCACACGGAGTGGGCGTAGTGTTGCCGGCTACGCTGTCTACGCAAAATGCGTAGGAGGCAACACTACGCCTACTCCGTGGGCGTAGCCGATTCGGACGCCCAGGGTTAATTTTAATGCCCAGATGTATTTGCTGTGCTAGTCCGACCCTAGCTGTTCCACGTATTCCGAGTGAATTTATCAATAAATAACACATGACTCAACCCCTAGTGGCTCCAATTGCCCTGACGGTCCAGTGTCACTCCGAACTGAGGGAGTTCTTGCTGGGTCGGAGGTGCACTCACACAGAGCTGTTTACATAGCGTGCTCACCGTGCAAACCATAGCAGCCCTCTCAATTGCCTCCAGTGACGCCATTTAAACTTATTTTAATTAATGTTTAACCTATCGCAGATACTGTTTTTAACACTCCGTCGATCGTCAACCCCTCCTTATCCTCTCACTCCCAAATATACAATTTGGCACCAGCATGACTGAGCTAAACTGTGTGAATCAGGCGAGTGACGAAGGTGCTGGTGCTGACAAGTTCGTGTCTAGTCAGAGGCCAGTCACTCCTCTGATGTCCCTACTTGTTCGGTGTGCAGGGGAACGCCAGTTCTCTTGTGTCAGTGAATTAACGAGACACGCGTTTGTGCCTGCTTACTGGCACTATGACTATGAGAGATGGAAACAAACATACAAACTACTGCCACAAACGGATGAGAGAAACTCGCACTTTATTTACTCTGAACTTTTATACAGAATGCAAAGCATGACTGTATTTTCGGCTGAATTGGGTTACATGTTACAACTCATTTACACACAGTCACAGAGGCCCTTATTTAAGGAAACCCAAGGAACGTGCCAACAATGTACAGTCTTCAGAGTTTATTCGATGTTATATTGTTTTCATTTTTAATTATTATGTATGCACATGCACAATGGCACTCACCACATGGGAAGGAAGTCGGAACGGGAAACCAAGAATCAGGCGTGAGCGCTCTCACTGCACAGGACCATCTCTTCCCAGAGCAAGGGCAGGTGGCACGGCGACATCGCGGTCCCACCTGCCCCATCACAGTCAGGCACGGGTTGCCAAACCCAGCCGCAAGAAGAGCTCAGAACATCTATAGAAGCACCAAGCACCTGCACGCCACTGCCAACGGACCCAAGCCGGCACACAAGGAGGCATGCATGAGCTGAGCATCCCGGGTGACAGGGTAAAGGAGTCCCGGCGCGTGGCGCAACACAAACCACCTCAACCCCCAGACTAGAGAGCTTCTTCTTCACCCCTCTGAAACCCGCCTCCTTAACGAAATCCCCCTCACTCCGAAGCCGGCAGAGACAGGCAACATTTAAATACTTAAGTATAATTTACATGCGATATGTATGTATGTATGTATGTATAGGCGTTCTTTTATAGCACTATAACTGTCACCCGACGGGCATCCTGGCGCTTAGACTGTTATGACACAATACAGGATGTTTCCAGCTTCCAATCTATTTACATTGTTCTGGGGAACAGATGGGTCTTTAATGCTTTTTTAAAGGAAGAAAAATCTTCCAGGCCCCTCAGGCCTACCGGTAGAGAATTCCAGAGCCGCGCTGCGGTAAACCTGAAGGACCGACCACCCATCCGGGACCTCAGAAACTTGGGTACTACCACCAAGTAAGCCGAGGCTGACCGGAGTGGTCTTGGAGGGATGTACCATGAGAAAAGGTCCTGCAGAGGAGACGGGCCTTGTCCGTGTAGAGCCCTAAAAACCAAACACAAAGCTTTGAAGTTCACCCATTGAGAGATTGGCAACCAATGGAGGTCCCTAAGTGCCTTGGCAGAAGAGTCCAGGCGGCGTCGCGAGAGTGCCAGTTTGGCAGCAAAATTCTGTACTCTGAGTTTTCCTAGCAGAGTAACTGGTGCCCCCAGCAGCAGTGCGTTGCAGTAGTCGAGACGACTTAAAATTATGCTCCATATTACCTCTGGTCTGGCCTGTACCGGGAGCAAGGGTAGAATCTTTCGCAATGATCCAAGTAATGCCATACAAGTGGCCACCGTTTTGTTCACTGATGTGTCCAGCTGTAAGTCGGAACTAAACATTAACCCCAAATTCTGAACCGATTCGGCAGGCAGACTAGTACCTTGGAAATCAGGAGGCCAAAAACCCTGCGGTAGGGGTCTGGGGGTCCGATCCATAGAGCAATGTAGCACCTCGGTTTTCGAGCTGTTAAATTGTAGGGAGTTGTTACCCAGCCATTCTGCCGTGGTGCTCATGCATCGATGGAAGACCTCCTGTGACACCCCGTCCTTACCCTCAAACGAGAAGATAAGTTGGGTGTCATCGGCGTAGTTGGTGACTGTTATGCCAAAAGATTTAATCAGCGTGATCAGGGGACGGAGGTAAAGATTGAAAAGAATGGGGCTGATGGCCGAGCCCTGGGGTACTCCCTGACCAACCCTCCTGATGTTGGATTTAAAGGGTGGCAGGGCAACTACCTGGTGCCTTTGATCGAGATATGACACCAGCCATTCAAGGGCCAAGCCCGACACCCCAGCCTCCGTCAGTCCCCTGACCAGGATTGCATGGCTGACCGTGTCGAACGCGGCCGACATATCGAGCAGCACTAAAAAGGCTGCTCGACCCTGGTCGGCAAGCGTTTGAAGGTCATCGAGAACAGTCACCAATGCCGACTCTGTCCCATGTGCCGGTCTAAACCCAAACTGAGCCACATCCAAACAATCAGTAGTCTCAAGAAAGTTGGAAAGATGTTTTGTGGCCAGTTTCTCTATGATTTTAATAGGGAATGGCAAGAGGGAGATGGGCCTAAAGTTGGCTGGGCATGTGGGGTCCAGATTCTCCTTTTTAAGCAGTGGGGAGACCACCGCCAATTTCCAGCAATCTGGAACCCGTGCTGAAGTGAGAGACTGGCGACAGATGGAAAAAAGTGGGGGAAACAGCTCTTCACGAAAAAGTTTCCAGAATTTGGGTGGAAGAGGATCAGAAGGTGAGCCAGAGGACACCCCGTCAGCCAAAGAGCAGAAGTCCTCAAAAGATGGTAGAGGAAAGTTGCTCAGCTCACCTGATTTAGTACACTCCTTCCTATTCTCAAACAAGATGGAATCGTGCACAGCACGGCCAGTTGACGAGAGAAGATTGTTTAAGATGTTGGCAATCTAATCCTCAAAGGCCTGTGCTAGCGAATCACAGAGAGCTTGAGAGGCCGGGATGACAATTTTTGTACAGCCAGGATGGGCCAGGTCCTTTACGATCTTAAATAAGGCCTGAGATTTATTTACAGCTGCCATCAAAGATTCTTCCAAGAATCTAGCTTTGGCAAGCTTGATCTGGATTTTATAGGACGCCAGTGCTTGTTTGAAGAGGACTCTATGTGATTCCAGGTACTGTTTCCTCCAGGTCCGCTCAGCCTGTTTACATTGGGGCTTGAGCTGCCGAAGTTCTTCCGAGTACCATGGCATAGCAAGATTAGTCCTATCTTTGATTTTTCGCAGCGGGGCCAAAGAGTCCAGAGAAGCTGAGATTCGCTGACAGAGAGTCTCGTAACTTACGTCCACATTCGCTCCCAAAACAAAGCCATCTGGCAGCAGAGAGGGCAAGATCGTTTGTTTGAGGAGTCTAGACCATTGTCTCCCCATTCTAGTGCCCCCCACACTCCCTTTCTTTAATGGAGCACTAGTGCACGAGAGGGAGAACTGGACGAGGGCGTGATCGGTCCAACACTGAGGCAGGACGTCACGTATAGCCGTTCGACAAGCGTCAGCAAAAAGTAGATCAAGAATATGGCCCTTTGAATGGGTTTTGGAGAGTACCAGTTGTTGTAGCTCAATATTATGACAAGCTTAGACCAGCTCGACATAGGCCGTCTTGGTCGGTCTCTCTGACCAAAGATTGAAATCCCCTAACACCATCAACTTTGTGTGGGAGTGGGAGAGATCTTATATTAAGTCTCTGAGCTCAGGTACAGCAGAAAACGAGCTAGCCGGGGGTCTATAACATAGTAGACCCGTGAATAGCACACCTCCTTGGTCCTTGCTGGAGAAACCCAATGTTTCGCACCCAGCGATTGCCTTGATGATAAGCTGGGAGACGTCAAGAGTCTGCCTAAAAATTAATCCAGTTCCACCTCCTCTGCCTCCCATCCTGGGATTATGCCTTATTTTGAAGCCAGTGGGACAAGCTGTCCCCAGTTCCACCGAGCCAGTCGGTGTTGTCCAAGTCTCTGTCATGAAGAGTACGTCTAGATGGTAAGAATCGATAAGTAACGCAATTTCTTCACAGTGTTTGATGAGAGATCTCACATTTAACAAGCCACAGGACAAGGCAACTGGGTGCTTACTGGTGGTGATATACTTTCGGTTACTGAGTGAACCAAGATTAAGGCGTAAAAGTTCATCGCGGGAATAAGAGTAAGAAGTTACATCTTGGTTCCGAGAGGCAGAACTTTCGGCGCCCGGCGCGAACGGGCGCAAACGGGCTTACCTCTGGCGCACCTCCGGCGCTCCGCCGGCGCGCCTGCTGCGCGCCTGCTGCGCGCCTAAGCTGCGCGCTTTAGGGGCGTCCATCATATATAGCCGTATACGCAAGATTCCAGTAGTGCGATCACTAGCCCCCCAACCAAGATGGCGCCAGCAATTCGGCACTCCCTGGTTCCCTCCCTCACCCAAGATGGCGGCTACCAAAACCGCAGCGCGATGTCCCCAGGAGCCCTAAGGTGCCCTGAAGCGCTCAAATTCCAGCAAAGTGCGGAATGAGGTCACAATTATAGTGCGGGTAAGAGTGGTACTAATAACACGCTATGAGAGAGGTAGTGCCTAGCGCCAAGATCGACAGCGCGAGCGCGCAGTAAAGTAGATTAATTTTAAAATAATTAAAACAGCAATGCGGCAATAGATTCTGCAGCGCGCAATGGTCATGTAAGTCTAACCTGTCGATGGGGAAGTTCGGCTTTTATGCACTTCCAGACGCAAGAGTCCTGTAGTGCGATCACTAGCCCCCCAACCAAGATGGCGCCAGCAATTCGGCACTCCCTGGTTCCCTCCCTCACCCAAGATGGCGGCTACCAAAACCGCAGCGCGATGTCCCCTGGAGCCCTAAGGTGCCCTGAAGCGCTCAAATTCCCGCAAAGTGCGGAATGAGGTCACAATTATAGTGCGGGTAAGAGTGGTACTAATAACACGCTATGAGAGAGGTAGCGCCTAGCGCCAAGATCGACAACGCGAGCGAGCAGTAAAGTAGATTAATTTTAAAATAATTAAAACAGCAATGCGGCAATAGATTCTGCAGCGCGCAATGGTCATGTAAGTCTGCGATATGCGATAATACATAATAAAATATTATATAAAACTTACCTTGGCTTCCCGCGCTGACTCCCGAGACTGCAGACTTCCGACTCCCGCCGTCCTGGATTTTGAATGCGTCTGACGTGGTCTGGGCTCTCGTCAACAGGAAGGCTGCAGGCAACCTCCCTCCCCTCCACCGCAGCCAGCACCGATTGGTTCGGACGGCTGCCCCAACAGCGTCATTTCTCTCAGTCTGTATGCTGCAGAGAACGGAGAGGAGGAAGCGGAGTACTTAATCGCTGTATCCTATCTACTTTATCAGAGAGCATTGCAGTGGCATTCCTAGCTTCAGTTAAATCTGTTTGCATCTGAACAATAACACTCATTAAATCATCCATGGTGGCCATAATGTCAAAACTCTCAGACCGGGAGGAATATTATTCGTGGGCTCACTATTCTGTCAGGTTGCTTCTTCCTCAGGGTCTGGAGTGATGATATAAGGGGCCCACCTCTCAATACCTCCAACTCTGATTGTAATGATTACACAGAGTATTGAAGTGATTAAGCGGGGGGAAAGGGAATTAGGAAGGGACCAGCTGGGAAGGAGATCTGAAAAGGAAAAGTTACTCGCAAACAAAAATACACGCACTTTCCTTCGCACAAAGACGTAAATTAGGACATCAGATTCTGTCCTTCAATCAGGAACTAGCTTAAGAGCTTTGTGGCTTGCGTTTATTCAGACAATCAGACTCTTAGTTGACCTTTCTTAGATCCGCTATATTGTGGCGATAATACTTCACTTCAGTATCAACTGCTCAAAGGCATAAGCGGCAGAATTTGGTTTAGGTCTTTCTATGACTAGGTTTTCAATCACCTAAACAGTCAGTGTCTTATATTTCCTTATTTTATGTGACTTAAAAGTGTTCCCAAAAACATTCATGGAACTACTATAGAACAAGAATCGTACTCGTGAATATGGTAAATGATCTTGAAAATCAAATTGAATGTTCCTAATAAATCACTGAAATGGTTTTAACAAGATTCGCAATCTTACCTGTAGAGTGGACCTCTGTCTCCTTTCTCTCACTCTGCTCCTTCACTCGTTTTTCTATCCTTTCTATTTTTTACCTTTCTGCATCTCTGCTCCTTGTGCCTTATTTCTGCCCATTTTCCCTTTCTCTCCCTCTGCTCCTTCACTCGTTTTTCTACCCTTTCTATCTTTCACTTTTCTGCACCTCTGCTCTTTTGTGCCTTATTTCTGCCCATTTTCCCTTTCGCTCCTTCACTCGTTTTCACTCGTTTTTCTACCGTTTCCATCTTTCACCTTTCTGCCCTTTTCTGCATCTCTGCTCTTTTGTGCCTTATTTCTGCTTATTTTCCCTTTTTTCTTTATCCCTTCTTTCCTCCCTTTACCTTTCCCCGCCGCTGCTGCCCCCGCGGCCCCTCCCCCCCCCAGCGTGACCGGCCCAATCCAGCTCCTCTCCCCTCTCCCGCCTCCCAGCTGTCCAGCCCTCCCCGAACCCCTACTTAATGGCGGCCACTGGTGCACCGAAGGCGCGTCAAAGGCTAGCACATCTGCGCCCGTCCGCGACCAGCACCAGGAACCCTGGACCTCCGCCCCGCCAACACTACGACCCAGCAGCACTCCACGCACTCAACCCAGGCTGCAACAACAACTGCAAGCTAGCATCACCAGCCGACACCCATGGACCTTTCAGCTGTCACCGCTGCCGGCACACCTGCAGCACCGCCAAGAACACGGATCCAGCACAACCCGCCCCCAAGAACACAACCGAACCGAAGACCCTACAATGCATCCTCCTCAACGTCCGATCCCTCCACAAACACGCCACAGAAATCTGGGACCTCCTCGACAGCACCACCCCGGACGTAGCATTCTTCACCGAAACCTGGACCAATGCCACCTCGGGACCGGACATCGCCATCGCCATCCCGCAAGGATACAAGATCTCCAGGAAGGACCACCCCACCCACCCAGGAGGAGGAATCGCCATCGTCCACAAATCCAGCCTCCGCCTGAGCACACTACCTGACGAGTCCACAAAACTGATGGAACACCTTCACTTCAAGATACTGGCCAGCCCCATCGCCGCCCTCCGAGGAACCCTCATCTACCGACCCCCTGGACCCCGCGGACCCTTCGCCAACTCCATCACGGACATTATCTCCCCGCAGGCCATCGCATCCACCAACTACACCCTGCTGGGAGACCTCAAATTCCACCTCGACAATCAATGCCTGGCTATTCTTCCCATACCGTCGGAACTGGAGTTTAATCTCCTAGTAGCCAAGGTTAAGTCTGGGTCGCCGGATGACCCTCTGAGACCGGCCCAGTTTTTGGACTCCGCACCTATCTGCCTCCCACCGATTCGAAAATTGGTGGATCAATCCCTCACCACCGGGTCAGTGCCACCTAGTTGGAAGGCGGCCTGTGTTATGCCCATCATAAAAAAGCCGGGACTGGATCCAGTGAAGCCAGAGAGTTATCGACCCATCTCTCTCCTTCCATGGGTGTCAAAGATCACAGAGGCTCATGTGAATAACATCCTAACGAAACATCTGAACTCCGCTCACCTTCTAGATCCTACACAGAATGGTTTTAGATCTGGCCATAGTACAGAGACGGCACTCTTATATATGGTTGAACACCTCCGCTCTGTACTAGATGCAGGTCAAACGGCGGCACTGGTCTTATTAGACCTTAGTGCCGCCTTTGACACTGTATCCCATACCATTCTTATCCGCAGGCTTGGTGAGGCGGGCATATCTGGCAAGGCGTTGGATTGGTTCCAGTCGTTTCTCGCGGAACGATCATTTCAGGTAGTAGTGCCTGTAGGAGAGTAGGGTCTGCAATCCTATGATCACCCAGATTTTTTGCTTTTGTTTCACTGGTTTACAACTTTCTCTGGCTGTGGGCCTGCCAATCAGACCCACAGCCTGGCTGTTCTCTTTCTAAATTACGATATGTACCCTAGGTGCATTTACCAATTGGTACTGGGCCACCTTATCAGACACTGTAACTCAGGGCATAGGTGTACCCAGGGCCGCCAGGGGCTGCAGCATGTATTATGCCACCCCTGGCTGGCCTCCTAAAGTTGACACAACTGGCTGCACGACAGCTGGGGCGAAGTCGTGTAATCACCCTTCGCTTTAGGTATAGTAGTTCTATATCTAACCATACAATGGACACCCGAGTTCCTATCAGTCACTCCTATGGCAGGCCTTGACAATCCTGAAGGCAGAGTGCGTGGGCTCGTGTGAACTAGGTTCTGGCCCGAGCCGAGCCCGGTTGCAGCTTGCGGAATCAAGACCCAATGGCTGTTCCATGATAACGCGTACCACATCGGTAACTTCGGTGTCGCGTTATCAAGGCATGTCGAGTAAGGTGTCATACGAATCGGGATGCTGCCCTCTCACCAATTCTGGCGACGAGGTTAGCATTCCGCCCTTCTAGAGGGACACGACATGTACGTAACTGTGAACCCCGGTTAAAGTTAACTAAAACCTCAGCTCCACAAAATGGATGCTGCCACCACAGACACGAGTCTGACCTCCTGCTGCTGGGAGTCCTTCCAGCGAGGAGCGCTTGGACAAAGGGTTTCCTGTCGAGGGCGGTGTTCGCACCGTCCCAGACAGGGTTTGTGTATTCTGGGTAGGTAGGGCTTTTGCGAGAAGGTGACTGCGGAGTGGCACCCCGGTGCTCACTACGCATCTGCCGGTCAGAACCAGTTCCAGGGGCGCCAGCCCTGGCCTGGGGAAAGTCCGGCAGGGGCGAGGGGTGTAACTACCCCCCTTCCTGGTCCCACCCTTAGGGCAGGACCTAGTCATGTACCCACCCCTTTCTTTAGAATAAAGGCCGGAGCGGGGACCCTTCCAAATTAGATCATCTTTGAATCAAGAATACTTTCTACGAAAGGACTTCGAGACTCTTCTCAAGATTTCTCCCTTGTGACTAAGGAGTAGTCACCCTGCATCCGCAGGCACCATCTAAGAACTCTGCGGTTTGCTGCAAGTCCTTCCTCAAGGATCCGACGACCCAGCTCAACGAGAACCGGCTTCCCTGGCACCTCTGACCTCTACCCACGTCATCAGCTCAGCTGTGATCTGTGGGTGCGACGAGACCTCGAGGGACCGGCCATCATCAAAACCTGCACGCTCTTAACCAGCACGACCATCAAAGCAATTCTCTGGTGAGTGCTCTGGGGTCCGAGAAGCCCCGACCCTGAGCCGCTCCAGCACCGAAGTGCGGTCCCCCAGCATCTCCACGATCTGCGTGGGGCCCTTCTGCTCGCTGCTCAGCACGTTGTCCGGTCACTAGCCGCTGGCTTGTGCCCTCCTGTGACGACATCCGACAACCAACACTGCTGGTCTGGTTGCTCCAGACTAGCCCTTGCTTCCATCTTTGCGAGAAGCATCCCGGACCCTCCTGGTCCACTCAAGACGCCATCTTAGGCCCACCACGTGGCCCTGAGATCTGCCAAGGCTTGTTGCCCCAATCCTGGGCCCAGCGACGCCGACAGCATCATCCTTCGTGGGACAGCTCGCACCTCCATCCTGGTCGCCGACAACGCCTCCCGGTCCGTGAGACTGCAGAGCCTAGCGTCGCCCACTCACCTAGTCGAGGTGACGGCCAACCGGTGCCCTCCTGGTACCCTCTGACTACTGGCTAGTAGTACGAACTTGGTCCCCTCTGCTTTCAGGTGTCATCGATCTCTGATCCAGGCTTGGATCTCTACGAACTATTCATCACTGGTCGCCGGCCAGCAACTCCTTTTCTTCCGGCCCCTGGCTCGTCAGCGAAGACCCCGACGCCTGTAAGACTTGTGCAGCCGCAGCCCTCGTGGCTAGGTAACTCGGCATTTCGGTGCCTGCATAGCCTCTTCACTCTAGGGTCCCGAGTCCCTCGCTTCCGACTTGCCTTATCGGGTCCGCCCGAGACCACTAAACTTTCCGTGTCCTCGGACACTTGTTTTAATTGTGCACTTGAAGTATTTTCCTAAGAGATTTGGTTTGTGCTTAGTACCCTGTCCTCATAAAGAGTACAGGGCTGTTGTGATTCTTAATAAATAACTGTTTATTTTCATAACACTTGTGTGGTGTCCTTTCACTTGGTGTTCAAGGGGTATATGTGGTATAACAGCTGGCTTAACACGCCCTCTCGAGTCTTTAGCCTTAGACTGCTCGTATCCACGCTACTAGGATAGCTGGTCTATAGGTTGACTTATAACCAATCACCATAAGGGTCGTTTGGAACGATACATAGCGGTCGCTAGAATAGCGAACGCTGCATATCGGGCCAACTTCTCACATTGGTGAGCAGCGGTTGGGATTTGAGCTTGCTGTTGTTTTACCACACGTATCCTAAGAATATCTTGTTGAAAGATCACATAAGTACTGTTAGTACATATAACTAAAGCTTAGCATACTCTGAGTTCTACTGAACCAGCTGTTGTAGCTCCTCAAGGCTTAGCACACCTTGGCTGCAACTCTTACATGGGATCAGTAGGTAAACACATAGTGTAGGTAGGTGCATCACTTACACCACACTAGAAACAGTATGTCGGACAAAGGAGGAAACTCTGAGTCTCCCCTTGTGTCAGTTGACCCTCCACAGGTCATCCCTTCAAGATATACTGTGCTGAGCTTCAAGGAGTTAAGACAGGTGTGTCACTCCAGGAAGATCAAGCAGGGGTCTAACCCCACAACGTCCTTTCTGATTGGTCTCTTGGAGACTTATGATGCCAGAAAAGCTGAGACCCGTCTTAGCTCTTCTAATCCAGAAGGAGACATGCCTCCCCTCGAGGGAACCAGAGACGATCCTGACCTCATCCACCTCTCGACTGAGACTGAAGATGTAGAGGATGATGAGAATGAGGATCCCTCTGGAGACGAGGCAGATAAGGGACAGGTAGAAGTCGGCAGACTAAGCAGGTCCAACTTAAGCAAACATGACAGTGGTACTGGGGGACCCCTGGGGCCACTATCAGGTCAGCTTAACATTGGGAATGGACGAGCCAGGTCTCTGTCAAGAGACTCTGGCAGATCCCTTCAAACCAATGGCTCTCACAACTCTTCTCAAAGAGGGATGACGTCCCCTCAGAGGAGAGTGTACGAAGCTAAAGAAAGGGCAGCTAATCTGAGGATCGAAAGGGAAGAACTTGCCCTGGCCAAAGAAAAGCTCGCCTTTGCTAGAGAGCAACAGTTAAGTGGGGCAGTCCCCACTGGTGGCAGCATTGTACCTAGCAATAGGGAAAGGAGTTTTGATACGAAACACCTTGGTAAGATAGTGCCCCCCTTTAAACAAGGGGACGACATCCACAAATGGATTACTGCGTTGGAGAGGGCCTGCACTGTGCAAGGTGTCCCCCAGAGTCAGTGGGCAGCTATCTTGTGGCTCTCCTTTGAAGGAAAAGGTAGAGACAAGCTCCTCACCACAAGGGTAGAGGATGCTAATGATTACCACGTCTTGAAGAGTACACTGGTTGAAGGGTTTGGCCTAACCACTGAGCAGTACAGGGTGCTGTTCAGGGATACCCAGAAAACGCAGTCTCAAGATTGGTCTGACTTTGTCGATTGTGCCACTAAGGCTTTTGAGGGCAGGTTGCTGGGCAGTAAGGTTACTGATTACAAAGGATTGTATAATTTGATGATGAGAGAACAAATTTTAAACAATTGTCAGAACCAGTTGTTGCATCAGCATCTTGTCGACTCGGATCTGACCTCTCCCCAAGAATTGGGAAAGAAGGCAGACAGATGGGTTCGAACAAGAGTTAAACAGAACCAGGGCCAGAATCAAGGTGGTCAGAAGAAAGCAGACCAGAAGGGTAAAGATTCAAAGGGGGAACAAAATGACCAGAAGTCTTCGACAGGTCCCCAACAACCCAAAGAGGGTGGGGGTCAGGCTCCCCAAAAGAAGAAAGAAGGCCAATCTAAAAGATGGTGCCAATACTACAAAAGTAAGTCTCACTGGTTTAGTGAGTGCACCAAGAAAGGAGGAGGGCAGACTCCTGCCACTGCAGCCCCTAAGGCACCTGTGCCCCCTAGTACAGCCAGCAGTGGTAGTGCACCTCCCAAGGGTTTAGTAGGGTTAACCCTGGGTTCTGAGGGGTGTGATAACTTAGTTGGTACACTCACTCAGGCTGTCCTTGTCAGTACAGGGGATGTGGATATGTCCCCTGACGTAAGCCCCAATACTTTGGGCAAATACAGACAGACACCTTTCATAAATGGAAAAATGGCTCAGGCCTATAGGGACACTTGTGCCAGTGTCACCATGGTGACACCTAACTTTGTGGACCCTGGACAGATCATGCCAGGTACAGAATTCCTGGTGACCAATGCAAGCAATGTCACTACCAATCACAGTATGGCAATTGTAGCTTTCTCCTGGGGAGGGGTAACTGGCCAAAAGAAGGTTGTAGTTAGTTCAGACCTCCCAGTGGATTGTTTGTTGGGCAATGATTTGGAGTCATCACAATGGTCAGAAGTGGAGCACCGGACTCACATGGAAATGTTAGGCTTGCCAGCGCATGTGTTCGCTGTGACCAGGTCACAGGTCAGAAAATGCCCCACTGAACAGGTGCTGGATCCTGGAACAACGGACCAGACACCTCCCAAGAAAAAGAGCAGTAGGCCCCAGGTCGTGGATCAAGTCTCAGAGGAGGCTGACCTACAGGAATTGAGGGAAACTGAGCCTAGGGAGTTCGAACTTGATCAAGTTGAATTCTTGGGTTCAGGGGGACCCTCAAGGGAAGACCTGGGGAAGGACCAGTTAGACTGCCCTTCTCTTGAACCCCTCAGACAGCAGGCTGCTGCTGAGGCTGCTGGGAACGCCACAGGTACCCACAAGGTATACTGGGAAGATGGACTCCTGTACACTGAGTCAAGAGACCCCAAGCCTGGCATGACCAGGAGGCTGGTTGTACCCTTGTCTCAGCGAGGTTTCCTACTTACCTTGGCCCACGAGATTTCCTTAGCAGGTCACTTAGGCCAGACGAAGACGTGGGACAGGCTTGTCTCACACTTTCACTGGCCTCATATGAACGAAGATACCAAGGAGTTTTGCCGCTCCTGTGTCACTTGCCAAGCCAGTGGTAAGTCAGGTGGCACGACAAAGGCCCCCCTTATACCAATGCCAGTGGTGGGGGTGCCCTTTGAACGGGTGGGGATCGACATCGTCGGTCCCATGGAACCACCAACAGCATCAGGGCACAAGTTTATACTGGTGGTAGTGGATCATGCCACCAGGTATCCTGAAGCTATTCCCCTTAGGACCACTACAGCACCTGTTGTGGCAAGAGCCCTAGTTGGAGTGTTCTCCAGAGTGGGCTTCCCTAAGGAGGTCGTCTCCGACAGAGGTGCAAACTTTATGTCGAGCTACTTAACTGCTATGTGGAAGGAATGTGGTGTCAACTACAAGTTCACCACACCCTATCATCCACAATGCAATGGGCTTGTTGAGAGATTCAACAGGACCCTAAAAGGGATGATTCATGGACTACCTGAAAAGCTTCGGCGTAGATGGGACGTCCTGATCCCCTGCCTTTTATTCGCTTACAGAGAAGTCCCACAGAAGGGGGTTGGCTACAGCCCTTTTGAACTTTTGTACGGGCATCCTGTGAGAGGACCCCTGTGTTTGGTGAAGGAAGGATGGGAGAGACCTCTCAAAAAGCCTGAAACCAACATAGTGGACTATGTGCTTGGCCTCCGCTCGCGGATGGCTGAATACATGGAGAAGGCAACCGAAAACCTTAAGGCCAGCCAAGAACTCCAAAAAGCTTGGCATGACCAAAAGGCTGTCTTGACTGTTTACCAGCCCGGACAGAAGGTGTGGGTGTTGGAGCCAGTGGCCCCAGCAGCACTCAAGGACAAATGGTCCGGGCCCTACACCATCCTGGAGAAAAAGGGAGAGGTCACCTACCTGGTCGACCTGGGAACTCCCCGGAGCCCCCACAGGGTGCTTCATGTCAACAGGCTCAAGGCATATGTCGACAGGAAGGACATGAGTTTGCTCATGGCCCTAGATGAGGGACAGGAAGAGGAGAGTGACCCTCTCCCCGACCTGCTCACTCAGAATCCTGACGATGGATCGGTAGATGGTGTTGTCTTTTGTGGCAGCCTCTCCGAACATCAACAGAACGACTGTAAACAGGTTCTTCAGTCGTTCAGACGTATGTTCTCTCTAACACCCAGTCAGACCAATTGGTGCACCCATGAGGTTGACACTGGTGACAGCTTGCCCGTCAAGAGTAAAATCTACCAGCAGCCTGATCACGTTAGAGACTGCATCAAGAGTGAAGTGCAGAAAATGTTGGAGCTGGGAGTCATTGAACCCTCGGATAGCCCTTGGGCTAGTCCCGTAGTTCTAGTGCCGAAACCTCACACCCAGGGCGGTAAGAAAGAGATGAGGTTCTGCGTAGACTACAGGGGTCTCAATGCAGTCACTAAGACTGACGCCCACCCAATACCAAGGGCAGACGAGCTTATCGATAGATTGGCTTCGGCTAACTACTTAAGTACGTTTGACCTGACAGCTGGGTATTGGCAAATCAGGTTAGCTGAGGACGCCAAGCCTAAAACCGCATTTTCTACCCCTGGTGGGCATTATCAGTTCGTGGTGATGCCCTTTGGTCTGAAAAATGCACCTGCCACCTTCCAAAGGTTGGTGAATCAAGTCCTTACTGGGCTGGATGACTTCTGTGCGGCATATCTAGACGATATTGCTGTCTTTAGCTCCACCTGGGAGGATCACCTGGTCCACCTGCGGAAAGTGTTAGAGGCTCTGCAAGCAGCAGGCCTCACTATCAAGGCCACCAAGTGCCAGATAGGGCAGACACAGGTTGTATACCTGGGCCACCTTGTAGGTGGAGGCCAGGTTCAACCACTGGAGAGCAAAATACAGTCAATCAGGGACTGGGCTCCTCCAACCACCCAGACTCAGGTTCGAGCTTTCTTGGGCCTGACTGGATACTACCGGAAGTTTGTCAGGAACTATGGTTCCATCGTGACACCATTAAACGAACTGACAAGCAAGAAAATGCCAAAAAAGGTTCAGTGGACAGCGAGCTGTCAAAAAGCATTCGATGACCTAAAGCAGGCCATGTGCACGGCGCCTATCCTTAAGAGTCCGGACTACTCCAAACCATTCATTGTCCAAACAGATGCTTCTGAGTTGGGTGTGGGAGCTGTTCTTTCTCAACTGAATTTTGATGGTCAAGACCAGCCCACTGCTTTTATAAGCAGAAGGCTGACCCCTAGAGAGAAGAATTGGTCAGCTATTGAGAGGGAGGCCTTTGCTGTGGTTTGGGCCCTGAAGAAGCTGAGGCCATACTTGTTTGGCACTCACTTCAAGATTCAGACCGACCATAAGCCCCTCTTATGGCTAAATCAGATGAAGGGTGAAAACCCCAAACTGCTTAGGTGGTCCATTCCCCTACAGCGGATGGACTTTACAGTGGAACATAGACCTGGTACTGATCATGGCAATGCCGATGGGCTCTCCAGATATTTCCACTTAGAACAAGAAGACTCACCTGGTCAAGGTTAGCTTATTGTTCCGACGTTTGGGGGGGGGTCATGTAGGAGAGTAGGGTCTGCAATCCTATGATCACCCCGATTTTTTGCTTTTGTTTCACTGGTTTACGACTTTCTCTGGCTGTGGGCCTGCCAATCAGACCCACAGCCTGGCTGTTCTCTTTCTAAATTACGATATGTACCCTAGGTGCATTTACCAATTGGTACTGGGCCACCTTATCAGACCCTGTAACTCAGGGCATAGGTGTACCCAGGGCCGCCAGGGGCTGCAGCATGTATTATGTCACCCCTGGCTGGCCTCCTAAAGTTGACACAACTGGCTGCACGACAGCTGGGGCGAAGTCGTGTAATCACCCTTCGCTTTAGGTATAGTAGTTCTATATCTAACCATACAATGGACACCCGAGTTCCTATCAGTCACTCCTATGGCAGGCCTTGACAATCCTGAAGGCAGAGTGCGTGGGCTCGTGTGAACTAGGTTCTGGCCCGAGCCGGGCCCGGTTGCAGCTTGCGGAATCAAGACCCAATGGCTGTTCCATGATAACGCGTACCACATCGGTAACTTCGGTGTCGCGTTATCAAGGCATGTCGAGTAAGGTGTCATACGAATCGGGATGCTGCCCTCTCACCAATTCTGGCGACGAGGTTAGCATTCCGCCCTTCTAGAGGGACACGACATGTACGTAACTGTGAACCCCGGTTAAAGTTAACTAAAGCCTCAGCTCCACAAAATGGATGCTGCCACCACAGACACGAGTCTGACCTCCTGCTGCTGGGAGTCCTTCCAGCGAGGAGCGCTTGGACAAAGGGTTTCCTGTCGAGGGCGGTGTTCGCACCGTCCCAGACAGGGTTTGTGTATTCTGGGTAGGTAGGGCTTTTGCGAGAAGGTGACTGCGGAGTGGCACCCCGGTGCTCACTACGCATCTGCCGGTCAGAACCAGTTCCAGGGGCGCCAGCCCTGGCCTGGGGAAAGTCCGGCAGGGGAGAGGGGTGTAACTACCCCCCTTCCTGGTCCCACCCTTAGGGCAGGACCTAGTCATGTACCCACCCCTTTCTTTAGAATAAAGGCCGGAGCGGGACCCTTCCAAATTAGATCATCTTTGAATCAAGAATACTTTCTACGAAAGGACTTCGAGACTCTTCTCAAGATTTCTCCCTTGTGACTAAGGAGTAGTCACCCTGCATCCGCAGGCACCATCTAAGAACTCTGCGGTTTGCTGCAAGTCCTTCCTCAAGGATCCGACGACCCAGCTCAACGAGAACCGGCTTCCCTGGCACCTCTGACCTCTACCCACGTCATCAGCTCAGCTGTGATCTGTGGGTGCGACGAGACCTCGAGGGAACGGCCATCATCAAAACCTGCACGCTCTTAACCAGCACGACCATCGAAGCAATTCTCTGGTGAGTGCTCTGGGGTCCGAGAAGCCCCGACCCTGAGCCGCTCCAGCACCGAAGTGCGGTCCCCCAGCATCTCCATGATCTGCGTGGGGTCCTTCTGCTCGCTGCTCAGCACGTTGTCCTGTCACTAGCCGCTGGCTTGTGCCCTCCTGTGACGACATCCGACAACCAACACTGCGGGTCTGGTTGCTCCAGACTAGCCCTTGCTTCCATCTTTGCGAGAAGCATCCCGGACCCTCCTGGTCCACTCAAGACGCCATCTTAGGCCCACCACGTGGCCCTGAGATCTGCCAAGGCTTGTTGCCCCAATCCTGGGCCCAGCGACGCCGACAGCATCATCCTTCGTGGGACAGCTCGCACCTCCATCCTGGGCGCCGACAACGCCTCCCGGTCCGTGAGACTGCAGAGCCTAGCGTCGCCCACTCACCTAGTCGAGGTGACGGCCAACCGGTGCCCTCCTGGTACCCTCTGACTACTGGCTAGTAGTACGAACTTGGTCCCCTCTGCTTTCAGGTGTCATCGATCTCTGATCCAGGCTTGGATCTCTACGAACTATTCATCACTGGTCGCCGGCCAGCAACTCCTTTTCTTCCGGCTCCTGGCTCGTCAGCGAAGACCCCGACGCCTGTAAGACTTGTGCAGCCGCAGCCCTCGTGGCTAGGTAACTCGGCATTTCGGTGCCTGCATAGCCTCTTTACTCTAGGGTCCCGAGTCCCTCGCTTCCGACTTGCCTTATCGGGTCCGCCCGAGACCACTAAACTTTCCGTGTCCTCGGACACTTGTTTTAATTGTGCACTTGAAGTATTTTCCTAAGAGATTTGGTTTGTGCTTAGTACCCTGTCCTCATAAAGAGTACAGGGCTGTTGTGATTCTTAATAAATAACTGTTTATTTTCATAACACTTGTGTGGTGTCCTTTCACTTGGTGTTCAAGGGGTATATGTGGTATAACAGCTGGCTTAACACGCCCTCTCGAGTCTTTAGCCTTAGACTGCTCGTATCCACGCTACTAGGATAGCTGGTCTATAGGTTGACTTACAACCAATCACCATAAGGGTCGTTTGGAACGATACATAGCGGTCGCTAGAATAGCGAACGCTGCATATCGGGCCAACTTCTCACAGTGCCACCATTCAGATCAAAACCTCACGCCATTACTCAAGGAGTTCCGCAAGGTTCGGCGCTGAGCCCCACTCTTTTCAACTTATACGTCCAACCTTTGGCGACGGTTGCGAAGAGTTGGGGTCTCACAATGGTATCTTACGCCGATGATACCCAGCTGGCAGTGGTTCTTAATGGGGACTCTGACCAGTCGGCATCCAACTTTGAGGATGGTTTGAGGGCTGTTGCTAGCTGGCTCACTACCAACTGTCTACAGCTCAACGCCCTCAAAACCGAGGTGATGGTGCTAGGGAAACATCCTGATCTGTGGGGTGCGAGTTGGTGGCCCAACGAGTTGGGTCCCCCACCCAAACCGGTCTCTGAACTCAAAAACCTTGGCGTGTGGCTTGACTCCAAACTTACCTTCTCGTGCCACACTAAGAAGGTGGCATCTACATGCTTTGGCATCCTGCGTGGTTTGAGGCCCATCCTCAAATTTTTTGATGCCCCCACCCGCCAGTTGGTGATTCAAGCCAGCATAGCATCAAGGCTTGACTATGCAAGTTCACTGTTTTTAGGCGCCAATCAGGCGGAGGTCCTGCGACTCCAACGGGTGCAGAACGCGGCTGCCAGGGCTCTGGTAGGCCTGCCACGATTCTGTTCAGCCCGTAGCACAATTTATAAATTACATTAGCTGCCAGTAATCAGGCGCATAGAGTTTAAGACAATGTGTTTCGCATTTAAAATTCTTAAAACCGACACCCCTTCCATCCTCCAGCATCTTTTGACCCTGTATATGCCATCTCGCAGTCTTCGCTCTGCTAGTCAAAATCTAGCACTTGTTCCACGCTTTAAAAAAAGTAGACTAGGTGGTCGTTCTTTTACTGTATTGGCTGCCAAGCTTTGGAATGCGCTTCCTGGGCACATTCGAGCCTTGGAAGATGTTCTGGTTTTTAGGAAGGCTGTTAAAACGCATCTCTTTCCCCTGCCTCATTAAAATTTTCTGTTCTTTCTGTTTCTGCCTGTTATGTTGCTTTTCCAGTTATAGCGCCGGGACGCCCCTTCGCTGGGGCAGCTGTGCGCTCAAAAATCTTAGTAACATAACATAACATAACAATCAACTGGACCCCAACACCACATGCCTCCTGGACAACCTCCACAACATTGGACTCCGCCAGATCGTGACAGAGCTCACGCACTCAGCAGGACACACCCTCGACCCCCTCTTCACTACAGGAAACTCCATCACCTTCAGCCACACCACCGAACTCCCATGGACCGACTATCGTTGCGTCCACTTCACCTTCAGAACACACACCATCCACAGACACCAGCACCTGCTTCCAGAAAGAAACTGGACCAAAATCACCAACGACCAGCTCACCTCCTCACTCAACAACTCCACCCCAACCATTGCGGAAAACGACGACCCCAACAACGCAGCTCGAACCCTGCATAGATGGATCTCGGGCAGCACCAACACCATAGCCCCCCCTCAAGAAAAACAACAATACCCGTGCCAAGAAAGCCAGATGGTTTACCACCGAACTTCGACAGTCCAGGCGCACATGCCGCCACCTCGAAAAGGCCTGGAGAAACACCAAATCCACAGAAGCCCACAACAACTTCAGAGACGCCACCAACGCCCACCATCAACTCATCAGAGAAACGAGGAAAAAAGAGATTGAAGACAGAATCTCCACCCACGCACACAACAGCAAGAAACTCTTCAGCATCATCAAGGAGTTCGCCCAACCCACCAGCGAGTCTACTGACATCCCTCCCTCACAAGACCTCTGCGACAAACTCAGCACCTTTTTCCACCACAAAATCAAGAGCATCTACGATAACTTCGACAAAGACAACCAACACACTGAACCCTCACGAACCACCCCCGACACCCGGAAACCAGCGATTGATGACTGGACAGCCCTCACCATCGAAGACACACTGAAGACAATGAAGTCAATCCACTCAGGGGCCCCCACGGACCCCTGCCCCCACCACATCTTCAACAGAGCCACCGATACCATCGCACCCATGCTCCACCACACCATCAACCGCTCCCTGGCGACCGACTCCGTCCCCGACGACTGGAAACACGCGGAGGTCAACCCCCTCCTAAAGAAACCCTCAGCGGACCCCACCGACCTCAAAAACTACAGACCCATCTCCCTGCTCCCTTTCCCAGCGAAAGTCATCGAGAAAGCCATCAACAGCCAACTCGCCACATTCATTGAAGAACACAACATCCTCGACTCCTCCCAATCCGGCTTCAGAAAAAACCACAGTACGGAAACCGCCCTCCTCGCCGCAACAGACGACATCCGCACCCAACTGGACAATGGAGAAACAGTAGCCCTCATCCTCCTAGACCTATCAGCGGCGTTCGACACAGTCTCCCACCGCACCCTAATACGCAGACTCTACGACGCAGGAATCCAGGACAAGGCCCTCGACTGGATCTGCTCCTTCCTCTCCGGCAGGACGCAACGGGTCAGACTCCCCCCTTTCCTCTCAGACCCCACACCTACCACCTGCGGAGTCCCCCAGGGCTCCTCCCTCAGCCCGACGCTCTTCAACGTCTACATGGCTCCACTTGCCCCCATCGTCAGAACCTATGGACTCAACATCGTGTCATACGCAGACGACACCCAGCTCATCCTCTCCCTATCCAACGAGCCCAACACCGCCAGACGCGACTTTCGAGAAGGCATGGAAGCCGTCGCCAAATGGATGAAAAACAGCTGCCTACAACTAAACACCAACAAAACAAAAGTACTCATCATGGGCCCAAACCCCGACGCGTGGAGCGACACCTGGTGGCCCACCGCCCTTGGAAACCCGCCAACCCCCACAGACCACGCACGCAACCTGGGAATCATCCTGGACTCCAAGCTCAAAATGGACCGCCAGATCAACTCTGTCTCATCTTCCTGCTTCCACACCCTCCGCCTCCTTCGTAAGACCTTCAAATGGATCCCCCTCGAACACCGAAAGACAGTCACTCACGCCCTGGTCACCAGCAGACTCTACTACGGCAACGCACTCTACGCCGGAATAAACAAAAACATCATCCGCAAGCTACAGAACATCCAGAACGCCGCCGCAAGACTGGCCCTCAACCTGCCAAAACACTGCCACATCTCGCAGCACCTGTGACACTCCACTGGCTCCCCGTCGAGGCGAGAATCACCTTTAAGATGCTCACCCACGCACACAAGGCCCTCCACGGCACCGGACCAGCATACCTGAACAGCCGGCTCAAATTCCAGGCACTCCCAAAGGACCCTACGATCAGCCCAGCTCTCCTACGCCGTGGTCGTCCGCACCTGAAAGACCAGATCGGGAGGCCGCTCCTTCTCCTTCCTCGCCGCCAAAGCATGGAACACCCTTACACTCCACCTCAGACAGACAACATCGCTCCCCATCTTCGCAAGAAACCTCAAAACTTGGCTCTTCGACAGACCCCCTCCTTGATGGAATGGAACCTGCACCCCCCACCACTAGCGCCTTGAGACCCTTACGGGTGAGTAGTTGCGCTTTAACAAACTCCTGATTGATGGATTGACTCTACTTCTGAATCTGGGTTAGTGACAGATAATCCCCCCAAAACCTAGCCTCACCGGGAGCCCATCAAGAAGAGAAGTCTCTGCAGATTCTAAACTCCTCCTGCAGCTCAGCGAGCGTTGTAGCAGATTTCAGGCACCCAGAACTCTCCACCGATCAAAAGAACAAAGCTGGCCTTGCAGAGAAACGGAGCCCCAAGATCCTCTTCCTCCTTCACCAAAAGACGCTGAATAGTGAGCACGGGGAACTGGACGCGGCCGCTGATATCGTAGGCACGCCCCGTGCCAAACCTCACGCATCTCGCATAAGGCGCCAAACCTCACGCATCTCGCATAAGGTGCCAACCCTCAAGCATCTCGCGTGAGGTGCCAAACCTCACGCATCTCGCGTGAGTTGCCGAACCACACGCATCTCGCGTGAGGTGCCAAACCTCACGCATCTCGGGTGAGCGGCCAAACCTCACGCATCTCGCGTGAGGTGCCAACCCTCACGCATCTCGGGTGAGGTGTCAAACCGTACGAATCTCGCGTGAGATGCCAAACCTCACGCATCTCGGGTGAGGTACCAAAACTCACGCATCTCGCGTGAGGTGCCAACCCTCGCGCATCTCGCGTGAGGTGCCAAACCTCACGCATCTCGGGTGAGGTGCCAAACCTCACGCATCTCGGGTGAGGTGCCAACCCTCACGCATCTCGGGTGAGGTGCCAAACCTCACGCATCTTGGGGGAGGTGCCAAACGTCACGCATCTCGCGTGAGGTGCCACACCTCACGCATCTCGCATGAGATACCGAATCTCACGCATATTGCGTGAGATACCGAATCTCACGCATATTGCGTGAGATACCGAATCGCACGCATCTCGCGTGAGGTGCCAAACCTCACGCATCTCGTGAGTGTCTGGCGCGGTGGTAAATGTCCTCCCATTCTTTGTTGCGCAGAGTCCGCCCCAGTTCCCTCTCCCATCTAGCCCGTCCTGCATTATAAACGCGCGAGTATCTGTCCAAGAGGAGCCGATATATGTCTGAAATGAGTCGCTTATCTGTGGTGCGCGAGAGAAGCCAGTATTCATATTTACTGAGCTTGCGTGTAGCGTCTCCACGGATCTGGGGTTGAAGCGCCCAATGCCGGACCTGTAGATACCTAAGGTGTTCAGCCTCCGCGAGGTCATAGGTCTTCCGGAATTCCTCAAAAGGCGTCACTCCCGCACCTGAAAACATGTGAAAGAGGCATCGGCATCCTGCTGGGCGCCACTGTGCAAAGGCCTGGACATCCTTACCCGGGCCGAAGTCAGGGTTCTCTAACAGGGGTGTGAGGGGAGACGGGAAGGTCGTCAGGTCGTATAAGACGCATGTTCGATCCCATACCTCTAGCGGTACCCTCGTGACGAAGGAGGCGTATAGGTTAGGGGGCCGGTGTTGTTGCCGTAGGAAAGGCACCTCCTGGAGTGGACGCCCCGCTTGGTCCTGGAACAACCAATGGCGCTCCGATTCCCATTTGCTCCATTCCACTAGGGTTCTGAGTTGGGTCACCCGCGCATGCGCATTTCTCCCGAGAAAAGCGCATGCGCGGGCGGCCGCAAATGCGCATTGGTATCTATGAGGGGACGCTATTCCAATAGGGAGCCACGGACGAGCCCCGGACACGGTAACTGCTTTAAACTTGTTTATTTAGGGTATTTTGCTTAAATAATGTATGTAGGGGAGGGCGGGAGGGAGGCGGGTGGCGGCCGACTCGGCTACGCACACGGAGTGGGCGTAGTGTTGCCGGCTACGCTGTCTACGCAAAATGCGTAGGAGGCAACACTACGCCTACTCCGTGGGCGTAGCCGATTCGGACGCCCAGGGTTAATTTTAATGCCCAGATGTATTTGCTGTGCTAGTCCGACCCTAGCTGTTCCACGTATTCCGAGTGAATTTATCAATAAATAACACATGACTCAACCCCTAGTGGCTCCAATTGCCCTGTTGGTCCAGTGTCACTCCGAACTGAGGGAGTTCTTGCTGGGTCGGAGGTGCACTCACACGGAGCTGCTTACATAACGTGCTCACCGTGCAAACCGTAGCAGCCCTCTCAATTGACTCCAGTGACGCCATTTAAACTTATTTTAATTAATGTTTAACCTATCGCAGATACTGTATTTAACACTCCGTCGATCGCCAATCCCTCCTTATCCTCTCACTCCCAAATATACAATTTGGCACCAGCATGACTGAGCTAAACTGTGTGAATCAGGCGAGTGACGAAGGTGCTGGTGCTGACAAGTTCGTGTCTAGTCAGAGGCCAGTCACTCCTCTGATGTCCCTACTTGTTCGGTGTGCAGGGGAACGCCAGTTCTCTTGTGTCAGTGAATTAACGAGACACGCGTTTGTGCCTGCTTACTGGCACTATGACTATGAGAGATGGAAACAAACATACAAACTACTGCCACAAACGGATGAGAGAAACTCGCACTTTATTTACTCGGAACTTTTATACAGAATGCAAAGCATGACTGTATTTTCGGCTGAATTGGGTTACATGTTACAACTCATTTACACACAGTCACAGAGGCCCTTATTTAAGGCAACCCAAGGAACGTGCCAACAATGTACAGTCTTCAGAGTTTATTCGATGTTATATTGTTTTCATTTTTAATTATTATGTATGCACATGCACAATGGCACTCACCACATGGGAAGGAAGTCGGAACAAGAAACCAAGAATCAGGTGTGAGCGCTCTCACTGCACAGGACCATCTCTTCCCAGAGCAAGGGCAGGTGGCACGGCGACATCGCAGTCCCACCTGCCCCATCACAGTCAGGCACGGGTTGCCAAACCCAGCCGCAAGAAGAGCTCAGAACATCCATAGAAGCACCAAGCACCTGCACGCCACTGCCAACGGACCCGGGCCGGCGCACAAGGAGGCATGCATGAGCTGAGCATCCCGGGTGACAGGGTAAAGGAGTCCCGGCGCGTGGCGCAACACAAACCACCTCAACCCCCAGACTAGAGAGCTTCTTCTTCACCCCTCTGAAACCCGCCTCCTTAACGAAATCCCCCTCACTCCGAAGCCGGCAGAGACAGGCAACATTTAAATACTTAAGTATAATTTACATGCGATATGTATGTATGTATGTATGTATGTATAGGCGGTCTTTTATAGCACTATAACTGTCACCCGACGGGCATCCTGGCGCTTAGACTGTTATGACACAATACATGATGTTTCCAGCTTCCAATCTATTTACATTGTTCTGGGGAACAGATGGGTCTTTAATGCTTTTTTAAAGGAAGAAAAATCTTCCAGGCCCCTCAGGCCTACCGGTAGAGAATTCCACAGCAGCGCTGCGGTAAACCTGAAGGACCGGCCACCCATCCGGGACCTCAGAAACTTGGGTACTACCACCAAGTAAGCCGAGGCTGACCGGAGTGGTCTTGGAGGGATGTACCATGAGAAAAGGTCCTGCAGAGGAGACGGGCCTTGTCCGTGTAGAGCCCTAAAAACCAAACACAAAGCTTTGAAGTTCACCCATTGAGAGATTGGCAACCAATGGAGGTCCCTAAGTGCCTTGGCAGAAGAGTCCAGGCGGCGTCGCGAGAGTGCCAGTTTGGCAGCAAAATTCTGTACTCTGAGTTTTCCTAGCAGAGTAACTGGTGCCCCCAGCAGCAGTGCGTTGCAGTAGTCGAGACGACTTAAAATTATGCTCCGCATTACCTCTGGTCTGGCCTGTCCCGGGAGCAAGGGTAGAATCTTTCGCAATGATCCAAGTAATGCCATACAAGTGGCCACCGTTTTGTTCACTGATGTGTCCAGCTGTAAGTCGGAACTAAACATTAACCCCAAATTCTGAACCGATTCGGCAGGCAGACTAGTACCTTGGAAATCAGGAGGCCAAAAAGCCTGCGGTAGGGGTCGGGGGGTCCGATCCATAGAGCAATGTAGCACCTCGGTTTTCGAGCTGTTAAATTGTAGGGAGTTGTTACCCAGCCATTCTGCCGTGGTGCTCATGCATCGATGGAAGACCTCCTGTGACACCCCGTCCTTACCCTCAAACGAGAAGATAAGTTGGGTGTCATCGGCGTAGTTGGTGACTGTTATGCCAAAAGATTTAATCAGCGTGATCAGGGGACGGAGGTAAAGATTGAAAAGAATGGGGCTGATGGCCGAGCCCTGGGGTACTCCCTGACCAACCCTCCTGATGTTGGATTTAAAGGGTGGCAGGGCAACTACCTGGTGCCTTTGATCGAGATATGACACCAGCCATTCAAGGGCCAAGCCCGACACCCCTGCCTCCGTCAGTCCCCTGACCAGGATTGCATGGCTGACCGTGTCGAACGCGGCCGACATATCGAGCAGCACTAAAAAGGCTGCTCGACCCTGGTCGGCACGCGTTTGAAGGTCATCAAGAACAGTCACAAATGCCGACTCTGTCCCATGTGCCGGTCTAAACCCAAACTGAGCCACATCCAAACAATCAGTAGTCTCAAGAAAGTTGGAGAGATGTTTTGTGGCCAGTTTCTCTATAATTTTAATAGGGAATGGCAAGAGGGAGATGGGCCTAAAGTTGGCTGGGCATGTGGGGTCCAGATTCTCCTTTTTAAGCAGTGGGGAGACCACCGCCAATTTCCAGCAATCTGGAACCCGTGCTGAAGTGAGAGACTGGCGACAGATGGAAAAAAGTGGGGGAAACAGCTCTTCACGAAAAAGTTTCCAGAATTTGGGTGGAAGAGGATCAGAAGGTGAGCCAGAGGACACCCCGTCAGCCAAAGAGCAGAAGTCCTCAAAAGATGGTAGAGGAAAGTTGCTCAGCTCACCTGATTTAGTATACTCCTTCCTATTCTCAAACGAGATGGAATCGTGCACAGCACGGCCAGTTGTCGAGAGAAGATTGTTTAAGATGTTGGCAATCTAATCCTCAAAGGCCTGTGCTAGCGAATCACAGAGAGCTTGAGAGGCCGGTGTAGGAGAGTAGGGTCTGCAATCCTATGATCACCCAGATTTTTTGCTTTTGTTTCACTGGTTTACGACTTTCTCTGGCTGTGGGCCTGCCAATCAGACCCACAGCCTGGCTGTTCTCTTTCTAAATTACCACATGTACCCTAGGTGCATTTACCAATTGGTACTGGGCCACCTTATCAGACCCTGTAACTCAGGGCATAGGTGTACCCAGGGCTGCCAGGGGCTGCAGCATGTATTATGCCACCCCTGGCTGGCCTCTTAAATTTGACACAACTGGCTGCATGGCAGCTGGGGCAAAGTCGTGTAAACACGCTTTGCTGTAGGTGTAGTATACCTATACCTAACCCTAAAATGGACACACAGATTCCTATCAGTCACTCCTATGGCAGGCCTTGACAATCCTGAAGGCAGAGTGCTTGGAATCGTGTGAGATGGTGCTCTGGCATGAGCTGAGCCTGTCTGCAGCTTGCGGAACCAAGTCCTAATAGCTGTTCCATGATATCGCATACCATATACTCTTAAGTGCATTATAATCCTCGCTGTTAAATGCTAACTTTGGTATTGCTTTATCAAAACATGTCGAGTAAGGTGTCATACGAATTGGAATACTAACCCCTCGCCAATTCTGGCGACGGGGTTAGCATTCCACCCTTCTAGAGGGACACAACATGTATGTAACTGTGAACCCCGGTTAAAGTTAACTGAAGCCTCAGCTCCACAAAATGGATGCTGCCACCACAGACACGAGTCTGACCCCCTGCAGCTGGGAGTCCTTCCAGCGAGGGGAGCCTGGACAAAGGGTTTCCTGTCAGGGGCGGTGCTAGCACCGTCCCAGACATGGTTTTGTGTATCCTGGGTAGGCAGGGCTTTACAGGAAGGTGACTGCTGAGTGGCACCCCGGTGCTCACTACGCATAGGCCAGTCAGAACCAGTTCCAGGGGCACCCCAGCCCCTGGCCTGGGGAATGTCCGGCAGGGGAGAGGGGTGTAACCACCCCCCTCCTGGTCCCACCCATAGGCAGGACCTAGTCACCGGGTCAGCCCCCTTTTTTAGTATAAAGATAGGAGCGGGCCCCCTGTTAAAATTAGATCATCTTTGGAATCAAGACACGACTTTCTGCGAAAGGACTTCACGATTTCTTCATCAAGATTCTCCCTTGTGGCTAAGGAGTAGTCACCCTGCATCCGCAGGCACCATCCTAAAGAACACTGCGGTCTGCTACAAGTCCTTCATCAAGAATCCGACGACCCAGCTCGACGAGACCCGGCTTCCCTGGCACCTCTGACCTCTACTCACCTCTACAGCAAAGCTGAGAACCGTGAGTGCGACGAGACCTCGAGGGACCGACGATCGCCAAGACTGCACGACATCTTTACTGCAAGCCCACCGTGTCCTCCACTGGTGAGTGCTTTGGGGTCCGAGAAGCCCCAACCCTGCACAGCTCCAGCATCCAAGATCAGCCTCCCTGCATCTCCACGATCTGCGTGGGGCCCTTCTGCTGTTTGCTGTGCACCGCGTTGTTTGGCTACTAGCCGGCTGGCTTGTGGCCTTCTGAACGACGCCCGACGACATCACTGCTGCTGGTCTGGTTGCTCCAGGCTGGCCCTTGCTTCCTTCTTGAAGAGAGGCACCCCGGACCCTCCTGGTCCACTCCAGACGCCATTTTAGGTCCACCGCGTGGGCTTGAATTTGCCAAGGCTTTGTTGCCCAATCCTGGGTCCAGCGACGCCGACAGCTTCTATCTTCGTGGGACAGCTCGATCCTCCTTCCTGGTCGCCGACAACGCCTCCTGGTCCGTGTGATCTCTGAGCACAGCGTCACCCACACGCCTTGTCGAGGTGGCTACCATCCGGTGCCCTCCTGGTGCCCACTGACTACTGGCTAGTAGTCTCGAACTTGGTCCCCTCTGCTTTCAGGTGTCATCTTCCATCGATCCAGGCTTGGATCCACCGAACTTTCTTCACTGGTCGCCTGCCAGCAACTTCTTTCTTCCAGGCTCCTGGTCCGTCAACGAGGATTCCCGACGTCCTTTGAGTCCTATGCAGCTGCAGCCCCTGGGCTAGGTAACTTCGGCATTTCAGTGCCCCAGCATAGCCTCAGTATCCAAGGGTCAGAATCTACTTTCGTTTTCTCCCTACCAGGTCGGGTTCGCCCGAGAACACTAACTTTGTGAAATCTAGCTACCATAGACTTTGTCCCGCATCTCGCGTGAGAGTGCACACACTGCACCCGAGTCCCCTGGGTCTCCTAGAAGTAATCTAACGATTCTATAGTCAAGTCCTAGCGATTCCAAAGGCTATTAGTACTGTACTTACCTGCTAGTAATTTCGCATTCCACTTTTGAAGTATATGGTTTTCCGTGCCCCTCGGGCATTTGTATATACTGTGCTAACTTAAGTATTTTTGTAAGAGTTTTGGTTTGTGCTTAGTACCCTGTCCTCATAAAGAGTACAGGGCTGTTGTGATTCTTAATAAATAACTGTTTATTTTCATAACACTTGTGTGGTGTCCTTTCACTTGGTGTTCAAGGGGTATATGTGGTATAACAGCTGGCTTAACACGCCCTCTCGAGTCTTTAGCCTTAGACTGCTCGTATCCACGCTACTAGGATAGCTGGTCTATAAGGTTGACTTACAACCAATCATCAATAAGGGTTGCTGGACTGATACATAGTGTTCACTAGAATAGTGAGCACTGCATATCAGGCCACCTTCTCACATTGGTGAGCAGCGGTTGGGATTTGAGCTTGCTGTTGTTTTACCACATGTATCCTAAGAATATCTTGTTGAAAGATCACATAAGTACTGTTAGTACATATAATCAAGCTTAGAATACTCTGAGTTCTACTGAACCAGCTGTTGCAGCTCCTCAAGGCTTAGCACACCTTGGCTGCAACTCTTAGCAAGGGATCAGTAGGTAAACACATAGTGTAGGTAGGTGCATCACTTACACCACACTAGAAACAGTATGTCGGACAAAGGAGGAAACTCTGAGTCTCCCCTTGTGTCAGTTGACCCTCCACAGGTCATCCCTTCAAGATATACTGCGCTTAGCTTCCATGAGTTACGACAAGTATGTACCTCTAGGAAGATTAAGCAGGGGTCTAACCCCACCACCTCCTTTCTGATTGGTCTCCTAGAGACTTATGATGCCAGAAAGGCTGAGAAACTTCTTAGCCATTCTAATCCAGAAGGAGACATGCCTCCCCTTGAGGGAACCAGAGACGATCCTGACCTCATCCACCTCTCAACTGAGACTGAAGATGTAGAGGATGATGAGAATGAGGATCCCTCTGGGGATGAGGCAGATAAGGGACAGGTAGAAGTCGGTAGACTAAGCAGGTCCAACTTAAGCAAACATGACAGTGGTACTGGGGGACCCCTGGGGCCACTATCAGGTCAGCTTAACATTGGGAATGGACGAGCCAGATCTCTATCAAGAGGCTCTGGCAGATCCCTTCAAACCAATGGCTCTCACAACTCTTCTCAAAGAGGGATGACATCCCCTCAGAGGAGAGTATATGAAGCTAAAGAAAGGGCAGCCAATCTGAGGATTGAAAGGGAAGAACTTGCCCTGGCCAAAGAAAGGCTTGCCTTTGCTAGAGAGCAACAGTTAAGTGGGGTAGCCCCCACTGGTGGCAGCATTGTACCTAGCAATAGGGAAAGGAGTTTTGATACAAAACACCTAGGTAAGATAGTGCCCCCCTTTAAACAAGGGGATGACATCCACAAATGGATTACTGCTTTGGAGAGGGCCTGCACTGTGCAAGGTGTTCCCCAGAGTCAGTGGGCAGCTATCTTGTGGCTCTCCTTTGAAGGTAAAGGTAGAGACAAGCTCCTCACCACAAGGGTAGAGGATGCTAACAATTACCAAGTCTTGAAAAGTACACTGGTTGAAGGGTTTGGCCTAACCACTGAGCAGTACAGGGTGCTGTTCAGGGATACCCAGAAAACTCAGTCTCAATTTTGGTCTGACTTTGTAGATTGTGCCACTAAGGCTTTTGAGGGCTGGTTGCTGGGCAGTAAGGTTACTGATTATAAAGGATTGTATAATTTGATGATGAGAGAACAAATTTTAAACAATTGTCAGAACCAGTTGTTGCATCAGCATCTTGTTGACTCAGATCTGACCTCTCCCCAAGAATTGGGAAAGAAGGCAGACAGATGGGTTAGAACAAGAGTTAAACAGAACCAGGGCCAGAATCAAGGTGGTCAGAAGAAAGCAGAACAGAAGGGTAAAGATACAAAGGGGGAACAAAATGACCAGAAGTCTTCGACAGGTCCCCAACAACCCAAAGAGGGTGGGGGTCAGGCTCCCCAGAAAAAGAAAAACCAAGAAGGCCAATCTAAAAGGTGGTGCCAATACTGTAAAAGTAAAACTCACTGGTTTAGTGAGTGCACCAAGAAAGGGGGAGGGCAGACTCCTGCCACTGCAGCCCCTAAGGCACCTGTGCCCCCTAGTACAGCCAGCAGTGGTAGTGCACCTCCCAAGGGTTTAGTAGGGTTAACCCTGGGTTCTGAGGGGTGTGACAACTTAGTTGGTACACTCACTCAGGCTGTCCTTGTCAGTACAGGGGATATGGATATGTCCCCTGATGTAAGTCCCAATACTTTGGGCAAATACAGACAGACACCTTTCATTAATGGAAAAATGGCTCAGGCCTATAGGGACACTTGTGCCAGTGTCATAATGGTGACACCTAACTTTGTGGACCCTGGACAGATCATGCCAGGTACAGAATTCCTGGTGACCAATGCAAGCAATGTCACTACCAATCACAGTATGGCAATTGTAGCTTTCTCCTGGGGAGGGGTAACTGGCCAAAAGAAGGTTGTAGTTAGTTCAGACCTCCCAGTGGATTGTTTGTTGGGCAATGATTTGGAGTCATCACAATGGTCAGAAGTGGAGCAGAGGACTCACATGGAAATGTTAGGCTTGCCAGCACATGTGTTTGCTGTGACCAGGTCACAGGTCAGGAAATGCCCCACTGAACAGGTGCTGGATCCTGGAACAATGGACCAGACACCTCCCAAGAAGAAGAGCACTAGGGTTAAGGCTGTGCCTTCCCCCTTGCCCCAGGTTGAGGATCAAGTCTCAGAGGAGGCTGACCTACAGGAATTGAGGGAAACTGAGCCCAGAGAGTTTGAACTTGATCAAGTTGAATTCTTGGGTTCAGGGGGACCCTCAAGGGAAGACCTGGGGAAGGACCAGTTAAGCTGCCCTTCTCTTGAACCCCTCAGACAGCAGGCTGCTGCTGAGGCTGCTGGGAACGCCACAGGTACCCACAAGGTATACTGGGAAGATGGACTCCTGTACACTGAGTCAAGAGACCCCAAGCCTGGCATGACCAGGAGGCTGGTTGTACCCTTGTCTCAGAGAGGTTTCCTACTTACCTTGGCCCATGAGATTCCCTTAGCAGGTCACTTAGGCCAGACAAAGACTTGGGACAGGCTTGTCTCACACTTTCACTGGCCTCACATGAATGAGGATACCAAGGAGTTTTGTCGCTCCTGTGTCACTTGCCAAGCCAGTGGTAAGTCAGGTGGCACTACAAAGGCCCCCCTTATACCAATGCCTGTGGTGGGGGTGCCCTTTGAAAGAGTGGGGATTGACATTGTTGGTCCAATGGAACCCCAGACAGCATCAGGGCACAAGTTTATACTGGTGGTAGTGGATCATGCCACCAGGTATCCTGAAGCTATTCCACTTAGGACCACCACAGCCCCTGTGGTGGCAAGGGCCCTAGTTGGAGTGTTCTCCAGAGTGGGCTTCCCTAAGGAGGTTGTCTCTGACAGAGGTGCAAACTTCATGTCAAGCTACTTAACTGCTATGTGGAAGGAATGTGGTGTCAATTACAAATTCACTACACCCTATCATCCACAATGCAATGGGCTTGTTGAAAGGTTCAACAGGACCCTAAAAGGGATGATTCATGGACTACCTGAAAAGCTCAGGCGTAGATGGGATGTCCTGATTCCCTGCCTTCTGTTTGCTTACAGAGAGGTCCCACAAAAGGGGGTTGGTTACAGCCCTTTTGAACTTTTGTATGGGCATCCTGTGAGAGGCCCCCTGTGTTTGGTGAAGGAAGGATGGGAGAGACCTCTCAAAAAGCCTGCAACCAGCATAGTGGACTATGTACTTGGTCTCCGCTCCAGGATGGCTGAGTATATGGAGAAGGCATCTGAAAACCTTAAGGCCAGTCAAGAACTCCAAAAAGCTTGGCATGACCAAAAGGCTGTCCTGACTGTTTACCAGCCTGGACAGAAGGTGTGGGTGTTGGAGCCAGTGGCCCCAGCAGCACTCAAAGACAAATGGTCTGGGCCCCACACAATTCTTGAGCATAAGGGAGAGGTCACCTACCTGGTGGACCTTGGAACTCCCAGGAGCCCCCACAGGGTGCTCCATGTCAACAGGCTCAAAGCATATGTCGACAGGAAGGACATGAACTTGCTCATGGCCATAGATGAGGGACAGGAGGAAGAGAGTGACCCTCTCCCAGACCTGCTCACTCAGAATCCTGATGATGGGTCAGTAGATGGTGTTGTCTTTTGTGGCAGCCTCTCTGAGCATCAACAGAAAGACTGTAAACAGGTTCTTCAGTCTTTCAGACATATGTTTTCTCTGACACCCAGTCAGACCAATTGGTGTACCCATGAGGTTGACACTGGTGACAGTCTGCCAGTTAAGAGTAAAATCTACAGGCAGCCTGATCATGTTAGAGACTGCATAAAAACTGAAGTGCAGAAAATGTTGGAGTTGGGAGTCATTGAACCCTCAGATAGCCCTTGGGCTAGTCCAGTAGTTCTAGTGCCAAAGCCTCACACCCAAGATGGTAAGAGAGAGATGAGGTTTTGCGTAGACTACAGGGGTCTCAATGCAGTCACTAAGACTGATGCCCACCCAATACCAAGGGCAGATGAGCTGACAGATAGATTGGCTTCTGCCAACTTCTTAAGCACATTTGACTTAACAGCTGGGTATTGGCAAATCAGGTTAGCTGAGGATGCCAAGCCCAAGACAGCATTTTCAACCCCTGGTGGGCATTATCAATTTGTGGTAATGCCCTTTGGTCTGAAAAATGCACCTGCCACCTTCCAAAGGTTGGTGAATCAAGTCCTTACTGGGCTGGATGACTTCTGTGCAGCATATCTAGATGATATTGCTGTCTTTAGCTCCACCTGGGAGGATCACCTGGTCCACCTGAGGAAAGTGTTAGAGGCTCTGCAAGCAGCAGGCCTCACTATCAAGGCCACCAAGTGCCAGATAGGGCAGTCACAGGTTGTATACCTGGGCCACCTTGTAGGTGGAGGCCAGGTTCAGCCACTGGAGAGCAAAATACAGTCAATCAGGGACTGGGCTCCTCCAACCACCCAGACTCAGGTTCGAGCTTTCTTGGGCCTGACTGGATACTACAGAAAGTTTGTCAGGAACTATGGTTCCATTGTGACACCATTAAATGAACTGACAAGTAAGAAAATGCCAAAAAAGGTTCAGTGGACAGCAGGCTGTCAAAAAGCATTCGATGACCTAAAGCAGGCCATGTGCACAGCACCTATCCTTAAGAGTCCAGACTACTCCAAACCATTCATTGTCCAAACAGATGCTTCTGAGTTGGGTGTGGGAGCTGTTCTTTCTCAACTGAATTTTGATGGTCAAGACCAGCCCATTGCTTTTATAAGCAGAAGGCTGACCCCTAGAGAGAAGAATTGGTCAGCTATTGAGAGGGAGGCCTTTGCTGTGGTTTGGGCCCTGAAGAAGTTGAGGCCATACTTGTTTGGCACTCACTTCAAGATTCAGACCGACCATAAGCCCCTCTTATGGCTAAATCAGATGAAGGGTGAAAACCCCAAACTACTTAGGTGGTCCATTTCCCTACAGGGGATGGACTTTACAGTGGAACATAGACCTGGTACTGATCATGGCAATGCCGATGGGCTCACAGATATTTCCACTTAGAACAAGAAGACTCACCTGGTCAAGGTTAGCTTATTGTCCCAAAGTTTGGGGGGGGTCATGTAGGAAAGTAGGGTCTGCAATCCTATGATCACCCCGATTTTTTGCTTTTGTTTCACTGGTTTACGACTTTCTCTGGCTGTGGGCCTGCCAATCAGACCCACAGCCTGGCTGTTCTCTTTCTAAATTACCACATGTACCCTAGGTGCATTTACCAATTGGTACTGGGCCACCTTATCAGACCCTGTAACTCAGGGCATAGGTGTACCCAGGGCTGCCAGGGGCTGCAGCATGTATTATGCCACCCCTGGCTGGCCTCTTAAATTTGACACAACTGGCTGCATGGCAGCTGGGGCAAAGTTGTGTAAACACGCTTTGCTGTAGGTGTAGTATACCTATACCTAACCCTAAAATGGACACACAGATTCCTATCAGTCACTCCTATGGCAGGCCTTGACAATCCTGAAGGCAGAGTGCTTGGAATCGTGTGAGATGGTGCTCTGGCATGAGCTGAGCCTGTCTGCAGCTTGCGGAACCAAGTCCTAATAGCTGTTCCATGATATCGCATACCATATACTCTTAAGTGCATTATAATCCTCGCGGTTAAATGCTAACTTTGGTATTGCTTTATCAAAACATGTCGAGTAAGGTGTCATACGAATTGGAATACTAACCCCTCGCCAATTCTGGCGACGGGGTTAGCATTCCACCCTTCTAGAGGGACACAACATGTATGTAACTGTGAACCCCGGTTAAAGTTAACTGAAGCCTCAGCTCCACAAAATGGATGCTGCCACCACAGACACGAGTCTGACCCCCTGCAGCTGGGAGTCCTTCCAGCGAGGGGAGCCTGGACAAAGGGTTTCCTGTCAGGGGCGGTGCTAGCACCGTCCCAGACATGGTTTTGTGTATCCTGGGTAGGCAGGGCTTTACAGGAAGGTGACTGCTGAGTGGCACCCCGGTGCTCACTACGCATAGGCCAGTCAGAACCAGTTCCAGGGGCACCCCAGCCCCTGGCCTGGGGAATGTCCGGCAGGGGAGAGGGGTGTAACCACCCCCCTCCTGGTCCCACCCATAGGCAGGACCTAGTCACCGGGTCAGCCCCCTTTTTTAGTATAAAGATAGGAGCGGGCCCCCTGTTAAAATTAGATCATCTTTGGAATCAAGACACGACTTTCTGCGAAAGGACTTCACGATTTCTTCATCAAGATTCTCCCTTGTGGCTAAGGAGTAGTCACCCTGCATCCGCAGGCACCATCCTAAAGAACACTGCGGTCTGCTGCAAGTCCTTCATCAAGAATCCGACGACCCAGCTCGACGAGACCCGGCTTCCCTGGCACCTCTGACCTCTACTCACCTCTACAGCAAAGCTAAGAACCGTGAGTGCGACGAGACCTCGAGGGACCGACGATCGCCAAGACTGCACGACATCTTTACTGCAAGCCCACCGTGTCCTCCACTGGTGAGTGCTTTGGGGTCCGAGAAGCCCCGACCCTGCACAGCTCCAGCATCCAAGATCAGCCTCCCTGCATCTCCACGATCTGCGTGGGGCCCTTCTGCTGTTTGCTGTGCACCGCGTTGTTTGGCTACTAGCCGGCTGGCTTGTGGCCTTCTGAACGACGCCCGACGACATCACTGCTGCTGGTCTGGTTGCTCCAGGCTGGCCCTTGCTTCCTTCTTGAAGAGAGGCACCCCGGACCCTCCTGGTCCACTCCAGACGCCATTTTAGGTCCACCGCGTGGGCTTGAATTTGCCAAGGCTTTGTTGCCCAATCCTGGGTCCAGCGACGCCGACAGCTTCTATCTTCGTGGGACAGCTCGATCCTCCTTCCTGGTTGCCGACAACGCCTCCTGGTCCGTGTGATCTCTGAGCACAGCGTCACCCACACGCCTTGTCGAGGTGGCTACCATCCGGTGCCCTCCTGGTGCCCACTGACTACTGGCTAGTAGTCTCGAACTTGGTCCCCTCTGCTTTCAGGTGTCATCTTCCATCGATCCAGGCTTGGATCCACCGAACTTTCTTCACTGGTCGCCTGCCAGCAACTTCTTTCTTCCAGGCTCCTGGTCCGTCAACGAGGATTCCCGACGTCCTTTGAGTCCTATGCAGCTGCAGCCCCTGGGCTAGGTAACTTCGGCATTTCGGTGCCCCAGCATAGCCTCAGTATCCAAGGGTCAGAATCTACTTTCGTTTTCTCCCTACCAGGTCGGGTTCGCCCGAGAACACTAACTTTGTGAAATCTAGCTACCATAGACTTTGTCCCGCATCTCGCGTGAGAGTGCACACACTGCACCCGAGTCCCCTGGGTCTCCTAGAAGTAATCTAACGATTCTATAGTCAAGTCCTAGCGATTCCAAAGGCTATTAGTACTGTACTTACCTCCTAGTAATTTCGCATTCCACTTTTGAAGTATATGGTTTTCCGTGCCCCTCGGGCATTTGTATATACTGTGCTAACTTAAGTATTTTTGTAAGAGTTTTGGTTTGTGCTTAGTACCCTGTCCTCATAAAGAGTACAGGGCTGTTGTGATTCTTAATAAATAACTGTTTATTTTCATAACACTTGTGTGGTGTCCTTTCACTTGGTGTTCAAGGGGTATATGTGGTATAACAGCTGGCTTAACACGCCCTCTCGAGTCTTTAGCCTTAGACTGCTCGTATCCACGCTACTAGGATAGCTGGTCTATAAGGTTGACTTACAACCAATCATCAATAAGGGTTGCTGGACTGATACATAGTGTTCACTAGAATAGTGAGCACTGCATATCAGGCCACCTTCTCACAGCCGGGATGACAATTTTTGTACAGCCAGGATGGGCCAGGTCCTTTACGATCTTAAATAAGGCCTGAGATTTATTTACAGCTGCCATCAAAGATTCTTCTAAGAATCTACCTTTGGCAAGCTTGATCTGGATTTTATAGGACGCCAGTGCTTGTTTGAAGAGGACTCTATGTGATTCCAGGTACTGTTTCCTCCAGGTCCGCTCAGCCTGTTTACATTGGGGCTTGAGCTGCCGAAGTTCTTCCGAGTACCATGGCATAGCAAGATTAGTCCTATCTTTGATTTTTCGCAGCGGGGCCAAAGAGTCCAGAGAAGCTGAGATTCGCTGACAGAGAGTCTCGTAACTTACGTCCACATTCGCTCCCAATACAAAGCCATCTGGTAGCAGAGAGGGCAAGATCGTTTGTTTGAGGAGTCTAGACCATTGTCTCCCCATTCTAGTGCCCCCCACACTCCCTTTCTTTAATGGAGCACTAGTGCACGAGAGGGAGAACTGGACGAGGGCGTGATCCGTCCAACACTGAAGCAGGACGTCACGTATAGCCGTTCGACAAGCGTCAGCAAAAAGTAGATCAAGAATATGGCCCTTTGAATGGGTTTTGGAGAGTACCAGTTGTTGTAGCTCAATATTATGACAAGCTTGGACCAGCTCTACATAGGCCGTCTTGGTCGGTCTCTCTGACCAAAGATTGAAATCCCCTAACACCATCAACTTTGTGTGGGAGTGGGAGAGATCTTATATTAAGTCTATGAGCTCAGGTACAGCAGAAAACGAGTTAGCCGGGGGTCTATAACATAGTAGACCCGTGAATAGCACGCCTCCTTGGTCCTTGCTGGAGAAACCCAATGTTTCGCACCCAGCGATTGCCTAGATGATAAGCTGGGAGACGTCAAGAGTCTGCTTAAAAATTAATCCTGTTCTTCCTCCTCTGGCTCCCATCCTGGGATTATGCCTTATTTTGAAGCCAGTGGGACAAGCTGTCCCCAGTTCCACCGAGCTAGTCGGTGTTGTCCAAGTCTCTGTCATGAAGAGTACGTCTAGATGGTAAGAATCGATAAGTAACGCAATTTCTTCACAGTGTTTGATGAGAGATCTCACATTTAACAAGCCACAGGACAAGGCAACTGGGTGCTTACTGGTGGTGATATACTTTCGGTTACTGAGTGAACCGAGATTAAGGCGTAAAAGTTCATCGCGGGAATAAGAGTAAGAAGTTACATCTTGGTTCCGAGAGGCAGAACTTTCGGCGCCCGGCGCGAACGGGCGCAAACGGGCTTACCTCTGGCGCACCTCCGGCGCTCCGCCGGCGCGCCTGCTGCGCGCCTACGCTGCGCGCTTTAGGGGCGTCCATCATATATAGCCGTATACGCAAGATTCCAGTAGTGCGATCACTAGCCCCCCAACCAAGATGGCGCCAGCAATTCGGTACTCCCTGGTTCCCTCCCTCACCCAAGATGGCGGCTACCAAAACCGCAGCGCGATGTCCCCAGGAGCCCTAAGGTGCCCTGAAGCGCTCAAATTCCCGCAAAGTGCGGAATGAGGTCACAATCATAGTGCGGGTAAGAGTGGTACTAATAACACGCTATGAGAGAGGTAGCGCCTAGCGCCAAGATCGACAGCGCGCAGTAAAGTAGATTAATTTTAAAATAATTAAAACAGCAATGCGGCAATAGATTCTGCAGCGCGCAATGGTCATGTAAGTCTGACCTGCCGATGGGGAAGTTCGGCTTTTATGCACTTCCAGACGCAAGAGTCCTGTAGTGCGATCACTAGCCCCCCAACCAAGATGGCGCCAGCAATTCGGCACTCCGTGGTTCCCTCCCTCATCCAAGATGGCGGCTACCAAAACCGCAGCGCGATGTCCCCAGGAGCCCTAAGGTGCCCTGAAGCGCTCAAATTCCCGCAAAGTGCGGAATGAGGTCACAATTATAGTGCGGGTAAGAGTGGTACTAATAACACGCTATGAGAGAGGTAGCGCCTAGCGCCAAGATCGACAACGCGAGCGCGCAGTAAAGTAGATTAATTTTAAAATAATTAAAACAGCAATGCGGCAATAGATTCTGCAGCGCAAAATGGTCATGTATGTCTGCGATATGCGACAATACATAATAAAATATTATATAAAACTTACCTTGGCTTCCCGCGCTGACTCCCGAGACTGCAGACTTCCGACTCCCGCCGTCCTGGATTTTGAATGCGTCTGACGTGGTCTGGGCTCTCGTCAACAGGAAGGCTGCAGGCAACCTCCCTCCCCTCCACCGCAGCCAGCACCGATTGGTTCGGACGGCTGCCCCAACAGCGTCATTTCTCTCAGTCTGTATGCTGCAGAGAACGGAGAGGAGGAAGCGGAGTACTTAATCGCTGTATCCTATCTACTTTATCAGAGAGCATTGCAGTGGCATTCCTAGCTTCAGTTAAATCTGTTTGCATCTGAACAATAACCCTCATTAAATCATCCATGGTGGCCATAATGTCAAAACTCTCAGACCGGGAGGAATATTATTCGTGGGCTCACTATTCTGTCAGGTTGCTTCTTCCTCAGGGTCTGGAGTGATGATATAAGGGGCCCACCTCTCAATACCTCCAACTCTGATTGTAATGATTACATGAGTATTGAAGTGATTAAGCGGGGGGAAAGGGAATTAGGAAGGGACCAGCTGGAAAGGAGATCTGAAAAGGAAAAGTTACTCGCAAACAAAAATACACGCACTTTCCTTCGCACAAAGACGTAAATTAGGACATCAGATTCTGTCCTTCAATCAGGAACTAGCTTAAGAGCTTTGTGGCTTGCGTTTATTCAGACAATCAGACTCTTAGTTGACCTTTCTTAGATCCGCTATATTGTGGCGATAATACTTCACTTCAGTATCAACTGCTCAAAGGCATAAGCGGCAGAATTTGGTTTAGGTCTTTCTATGACTAGGTTTTCAATCACCTAAACAATCAGTGTCTTATATTTCCTTATTTTATGTGACTTAAAAGTGTTCCCAAAAACATTCATGGAACTACTATAGAACAAGAATCGCACTCGTGAATATGGTAAATGATCTTGAAAATCAAATTGAATGTTCCTAATAAATCACTGGAATGGTTTTAACAAGATTCGCAATCTTACCTGTAGAGTGGACCTCTGTCTCCTTTCTCTCACGCTGCTCCTTCACTCGTTTTTCTATCCTTTCTATCTTTCACCTTTCTGCATCTCTGCTCTTTTGTGCCTTATTTCTGCCCATTTTCCCTTTCTCTCCCTCTGCTCCTTCACTCGTTTTTCTACCCTTTCTATCTTTCACTTTTCTGCACCTCTGCTCTTTTGTGCCTTATTTCTGCCCATTTTCCCTTTCGCTCCTTCACTCGTTTTCACTCGTTTTTCTACCCTTTCCATCTTTCACCTTTCTGCCCTTTTCTGCATCTCTGCTCTTTTGTGCCTTATTTCTGCTTATTTTCCCTTTTTTCTTTATCCCTTCTTTCCTCCCTTTACCTTTCCCTGCCGCTGCTGCCCCCGCGGCCCCTCCCCCCCCAGCGTGACCGGCCCAATCCAGCTCCTCTCCCCGCTCCCGCCTCCCAGCTGTCCAGCCCTCCCCGACCCCTACTTAATGGCGGCCACTGGTGCACCGAAGGCGCGTCAAAGGCTAGCACATCTGCGCCCGTCCGCGACCAGCACCAGGAACCCTGGACCTCCGCCCGCCAACACTACGACCCAGCAGCACTCCACGCACTCAACCGAGGCTGCAACAACAACTGCAAGCTAGCATCACCAGCCGACACCCATGGACCTTTCAGCTGTCACCGCTGCCGGCACACCTGCAGCACTGCCAAGAACACGGATCCAGCACAACCCGCCCCCAAGAACACAACCGAACCGAAGACCCTGCAATGCATCCTCCTCAACGTCCGATCCCTCCACAAACACGCCACAGAAATCTGGGACCTCCTCGACAGCACCACCCCGGACGTAGCATTCTTCACCGAAACCTGGACCAATGCCACCTCGGGACCGGACATCGCCATCGCCATCCCGCAAGGATACAAGATCTCCAGGAAGGACCACCCCACCCACCCAGGAGGAGGAATCGCCATCGTCCACAAATCCAGCCTCCGCCTGAGCACACTACCTGACGAGTTGAGGTTCCGTGACGATTTGAACCCGTGTTTTCAACATTGTCGTAAACTCATAATTGTGGTATCAGTGAACCGCAAATGATCCATTTAGCATATCCTGGTGTTTGCACTACGCTACGAGCAAGAGCACTCCTGTTATAAGCACATTTCTGATTTACCCATGGCATCCATCTTAGATTACGGCAGCCATTTTGTATTCTTGCCCTCACATAGTCAATGAACACGCAGTGACCTCTTTCACTTAAGGACACGTAAGCTTTAGCCGGCGATTCACCTTGCTAGTGACACGTGCACCTTAGGACAGAAAACGCTGTGGCCGCATGACTCAGCAGAAGCTGCCTCCCCAGCCTGAGGCCAGTCCTGCTATACTGGTTCTCGTGTTCGTTGGCCTTATCATGATTAGGCGGCCGAAGCTGGTAGCCTTGCCCATTTACGACCCACAAACATCTCTTATCCTGCTTTTCTATCTTCTGCACCTGGCTCTGCTCCTTTCCTTCTGGGCCTTTATTAGGGGGAGGTAACGAAATTTACGATGAGGCGGTCCGGCTCCTGAATGAAAAGTTGACATGGGATTATGATGGAACAGTGGGAACCCCTCGTTCGTAATGTTTTGACATCAGATATTGTGGACGATTCTTGTGTAACGCCAAATATTTATTGTTTAGGACACGAAGGTTTAGAAATGTACTAGCATGTAAAGAATTTGCCCCAAGCTGAAAATTTAGTATTTAAGGAGCAACCCATTTTGTACAAATCGAACAGTCTCCTAGATTCTGCCCGTGTGTAGTTTCTGTGACTTCTGTGTCCCTGCAGTAATAAACCTTTGGTCTTTGACGCCACCATCGAGAAGCCCGTGTTTCTGTTTATTTGTGCACCGAGACAGGTAGAACTCAGGGGTCTTCGGGTGTTGTCCCTGACCCCTCGTGACGGTACCAAAAAGTCCAGAACTCCAGAGTCCACAAAACTGATGGAGCACCTTCACTTCAAGATACTGGCCAGCCCCATCGCCGCCCTACGAGGAACCCTCATCTACCGACCCCCTGGACCCGGCGGACCCTTCGCCAACTCCATCACAGACATTATCTCCCCGCAGGCCATCGCATCCACCAACTACACCCTGCTGGGAGACCTCAACTTCCACCTCGACAATCAACTGGACCCCAACACCACATGCCTCCTGGACAACCTCCACAACATTGGACTCCGCCAGATCGTGACAGAGCCCACGCACTCAGCAGGACACACCCTCGACCCCCTCTTCACTACAGGAAACTCCATCACCTTCAGCCACACCACCGAACTCCCAAGGACCGACTATCGTTGCGTCCACTTCACCTTCAGAACACACACCATCCACAGACACCAGCACCTGCTTCCAGAAAGAAACTGGACCAAAATCACCAACGACCAGCTCACCTCCTCACTCAACAACTCCACCCCAACCATTGCGGAAAACGACGACCCCAACAACGCAGCTCGAACCCTGAATAGATGGATCTCGGACAGCACCAACACCATAGCTCCCCCTCAAGAAAAACAACAATACCCGTGCCAAGAAAGCCAGATGGTTTACCACGGAACTTCGAGAGTCCAGGCGCACATGCCGCCACCTCGAAAAGGCCTGGAGAAACACCAAATCCACAGAAGCCCACAACAACTTCAGAGCCGCCACCAACGCCCACCATCAACTCATCAGAGAAACAAGGAAAAAAGAGATTGAAGACAGAATCTCCACCCACGCACACAACAGCAAGAAACTCTTCAGCATCATCAAGGAGTTAGCCCAACCCACCAGCGAGTCTACTGACATCCCTCCCTCACAAGACCTCTGCGACAAACTCAGCACCTTTTTCCACCACAAAATCAAGAGCATCTACGACAACTTCGACAAAGACAACCAACACACTGAACCCTCACGAACCACCCCCGACACCCGGAAACCAGCGATTGATGACTGGACAGCCCTCACCATCGAAGACACACTGAAGACAATGAAGTCAATCCACTCAGGGGCCCCCACGGACCCCTGCCCCCACCACATCTTCAACAGAGCCACCGATACCATCGCACCCATGCTCCACCACACCATCAACCGCTCCCTGGCGACCGACTCCGTCCCCGACGACTGGAAACACGCGGAGGTCAACCCCTCCTAAAGAAACCCTCAGCGGACCCCACCGACCTCAAAAACTACAGACCCATCTCCCTGCTCCCTTTCCCAGCGAAAGTCATCGAGAAAGCCATCAACAGCCAACTCGCCACATTCATTGAAGAACACAACATCCTCGACTCCTCCCAATCCGGCTTCAGAAAAAACCACAGTACGGAAACCGCCCTCTTCGCCGCAACAGACGACATCCGCACCCAACTGGACAAAGGAGAAACAGTAGCCCTCATCCTCCTAGACCTATCAGCGGCGTTCGACACAGTCTCCCACCGCACCTTAATACGCAGACTCTACGACGCAGGAATCCAGGACAAGGCCCTCGACTGGATCTGCTCCTTCCTCTCCGGCAGGACGCAACGGTTCAGACTCCCCCCTTTCCTCTCAGACCCCACACCTACCACCTGCGGAGTCCCCCAGGGCTCCTCCCTCAGCCCGACGCTCTTCAACGTCTACATGGCTCCACTTGCCCCCATCGTCAGAACCTATGGACTCAACATCGTGTCATACGCAGACGACACCCAGCTCATCCTCTCCCTATCCAACGAGCCCAACACCGCCAGACGCAACTTTCGAGAAGGCATGGAAGCCGTTGCCAAATGGATGAAAAACAGCTGCCTACAACTAAACACCAACAAAACAAAAGTACTCATCATGGGCCCAAACCCCGACGCGTGGAGCGACACCTGGTGGCCCACCGCCCTTGGAAACCCACCAACCCCCGCAGATCACGCACGCAACCTGGGAATCATCCTGGACTCCAAGCTCAAAATGGACCGCCAGATCAACTCTGTCTCATCTTCCTGCTTCCACACCCTCCGCCTCCTTCGTAAGACCTTCAAATGGATCCCCCTCGAACACCGAAAGACAGTCACTCACGCCCTGGTCACCAGCAGACTCTACTACGGCAACGCATTCTATGCCGGAATAAACAAAAACATAATCCGCAAGCTTCAGAACATCCAGAACGCCGCCGCAAGACTGGCCCTCAACCTGCCAAAACACTGCCACATCTCGCAGCACCTGCGCACACTCCACTGGCTCCCCGTCGAGGCGAGAATCACCTTTAAGATGCTCACCCACGCACACAAGGCCCTCCACGGCACCGGACCAGCATACCTGAACAGCCGGCTCAAATTCCAGGCACTCCCAAAGGACCCTACGATCAGCCCAGCTCTCCTACGCCGTGGTCCCCCGCACCAGAAAGACCAGATCGGGAGGCCGCTCCTTCTCCTTCCTCGCCGCCAAAGCATGGAACGCCCTTACACTCCACCTCAGACAGACAACATCGCTCCCCATCTTCGCATGAAACCTCAAAACTTGGCTCTTCGACAGACCCCCTCCTTGATGGAATGGAACCTGCACCCCCCACCCCTAGCGCCTTGAGACCCTTACGGGTGAGTAGTTGCGCTTTAACAAACTCCTGATTGATGGATTGACTCTACTTCTGAATCTGGGTTAGTGACAGGTAATCCCCCCCAAAACCTAGCCTCACCGGGAGCCCATCAAGAAGAGAAGTCTATGCAGATTCTAAACTCCTCCTGCAGCTCAGCGAGTGTTGTAGCAGATTTCAGGCACCCAGAACTCTCCACCGATCAAAAGAACAAAGCTGGCCTTGCAGAGAAACGGAGCCCCAAGATCCTCTTCCTCCTTCACCAAAAGACGCTGAATAGTGAGCACGGGGAACTGGACGCGGCCGCTGACATCGTAGGCACGCCCCGTGCCAAACCTCACGCATCTCGCATAAGGCGCCAAACCTCACGCATCTCGCATAAGGTGCCAATCCTCACGCATCTCGCGTGAGGTGCCAAACCGCAAGCATCTCGCGTGAGTTGCCGAACCACACGCATCTCGCGTGAGGTGCCAAACCTCACGCATCTCGGTTGAGCTGCCAAACCTCACGCATCTCGCGTGAGGTGCCAAACCTCACGCATCTCGGGTGAGGTGCCAAACCTCACGCATCTCGGGTGAGGTGCCAAACCTCAAGCATCTCGGGTGAGGTGCAAAACCTCACGCATCTCGGGTGAGGTGCCAAACCTCACGCATCTCGGGTGAGGTGCCAAACCGTACGCATCTCGCGTGAGATGCCACACCTCACGCATCTCGGGTGAGGTGCCGAACCTCACGCATCTCGCGTGAGGTGGCAACCCTCACGCATCTCGCGTGAGGTGCCAAACCTCACGCATCTTGGGTGACGTGCCAAACCTCACGCATCTCGGGTGAGGTGCCAAACCTCACGCATCTCGGGTGAGGTGCCAAACCTCACGCATCTCGGGCGAGGTGCCAAACGTCACGCATCCCGCGTGAGGTGCCAAACCTCACGCATCTCGCGTGAGATACCGAATCTCACGCATATTGCGTGAGATACCGAATCGCACGCATCTCGCGTGAGGTGCCAAACCTCACGCATCTCGTGAGTGTCTGGCGCGGTGGTAAATGTCCTCCCATTCTTTGTTGCGCAGAGTCCGCCCCAGTTCCCTCTCCCATCTAGCCCGTCCTGCATTATAAACGCGGGAGTATCTGTCCAAGAGGAGCCGATATATGTCTGAAATGAGTCGCTTATCTGTGGTGCGCGAGAGAAGCCAGTATTCATATTTACTGAGCTTGCGTGTATGCTCTCCACGGATCTGGGGTTGAAGCGCCCAATGTCGGACCTGTAGATACCTAAGGTGTTCAGCCTCCGCGAGGTCATAGGTCTTCCAAAATTCCTCAAAAGGCGTCACTCCCGCACCTGAATACATGTGAAAGAGGCATCGGCATCCTGCTGGGCGCGACCGTGCAAAGGCCTGGACATCCTTACCCGGGCCGAAGTCAGGGTTCTCTAACAGGGGTGTGAGGGGAGACGGGAAGGTCGTCAGGTCGTGTAAGACGCATGTTCGATCCCATACCTCTAGCGGTACCCTCGTGACGAAGGAGGCGTATAGGTTAGAGGGCCGGTGTTGTTGCCGTAGGAAAGGCACCTTCTGGAGTGGACGCCCCGCTTGGTCCTGGAACAACCAATGGCGCTCCGATTCCCATTTGCTCCATTCCACTAGGGTTCTGAGTTGGGTCACCCGCGCATGCGCATTTCTCCCGAGAAATGTGCATGCGCGGGCGGCCACGAATGCGCATTGGTATCTATGACGGGACGCTATTCCAATAGGGAGCCACGGACGAGCCCCAGACACGGTAACTGCTTTAAACTTGTTTATTTAGGGTATTTTGCTTAAATAATGTATGTAGGGGAGGCCGGGAGGGAGGCGGGTGGCGGCCGACTCGGCTACGCACACGGAGTGGGCGTAGTGTTGCCGGCTACGCTGTCTACGCAAAATGCGTAGGAGGCAACACTACGCCTACTCCGTGGGCGTAGCCGATTCAGACGCCCAGGGTTAATTTTAATGCCCAGATGTATTTGCTGTGCTAGTCCGACCCTAGCTGTTCCACGTATTCCGAGTGAATTTATCAATAAATAACACATGACTCAACCCCTAGTGGCTCCAATTGCCCTGACGGTCCAGTGTCACTCCGAACTGAGGGAGTTCTTGCTGGGTCAGAGGTGCACTCACACGGAGCTGTTTACATAGCGTGCTCACCGTGCAAACCGTAGCAGCCCTCTCAATTGACTCCAGTGACGCCATTTAAACTTATTTTAATTAATGTTTAACCTATCGCAGATACTGTTTTTAACACTCCGTCGATCGTCAACCCCTCCTTATCCTCTCACTCCCAAATATACAATTTGGCACCAGCATGACTGAGCTAAACTGTGTGAATCAGGCGAGTGACGAAGGTGCTGGTGCTGACAAGTTCGTGTCTAGTCAGAGGCCAGTCACTCCTCTGATGTCCCTACTTGTTCGGTGTGCAGGGGAACGCCAGTTCTCTTGTGTCAGTGAATTAACGAGACACGCGTTTGTGCCTGCTTACTGGCACTATGACTATGAGAGATGGAAACAAACATACAAACTACTGCCACAAACGGATGAGAGAAACTCGCACTTTATTTACTCGGAACTTTTATACAGAATGCAAAGCATGACTGTATTTTCGGCTGAATTGGGTTACATGTTACAACTCATTTACACACAGTCACAGAGACCCTTATTTAAGGCAACCCAAGGAACGTGCCAACAATGTACAGTCTTCAGAGTTTATTCGATGTTATATTGTTTTCATTTTTAATTATTATGTATGCACATGCACAATGGCACTCACCACATGGGAAGGAAGTCGGAACGGGAAACCAAGAATCAGGCGTGAGCGCTCTCACTGCACAGGACCATCTCTTCCCAGAGCAAGGGCAGGTGGCACGGCGACATCGCAGTCCCACCTGCCCCATCACAGTCAGGCACGGGTTGCCAAACCCAGCCGCAAGAAGAGCTCAGAACATCCATAGAAGCACCAAGCACCTGCACGCCACTGCCAACGGACCCGAGCCGGCGCACAAGGAGGCATGCATGAGATGAGCATCCTGGGTGACAGGGTAAAGGAGTCCCGGCGCGTGGCGCAACACAAACCACCTCAACCCCCAGACTAGAGAGCTTCTTCTTCACCCCTCTGAAACCCGCCTCCTTAACGAAATCCCCCTCACTCCGAAGCCGGCAGAGCCAGGCAACATTTAAATACTTAAGTATAATTTACATGCGATATGTATGTATGTATGTATGTATAGGCGTTCTTTTATAGTACTATAACTGTCACCCGACGGACATCCTGGCGCTTAGACTGTTATGACACAATACATGATGTTTCCAGCTTCCAATCTATTTACATTGTTCTGGGGAACAGATGGGTCTTTAATGCTTTTTTAAAGGAAGAAAAATCTTCCAGGCCCCTCAGGCCTACCGGTAGAGAATTCCACAGCCGCGCTGCGGTAAACCTGAAGGACCGACCACCCATCCGGGACCTCAGAAACTTGGGTACTACCACCAAGTAAGCCGAGGCTGACCGGAGTGGTCTTGGAGGGATGTACCATGAGAAAAGGTCCTGCAGAGGAGACGGGCCTTGTCCGTGTAGAGCCCTAAAAACCAAACACAAAGCTTTGAAGTTCACCCATTGAGAGATTTGCAACCAATGGAGGTCCCTAAGTGCCTTGGCAGAAGAGTCCAGGCGGCGTTGCGAGAGTGCCAGTTTGGCAGCAAAATTCTGTACTCTGAGTTTTCCTAGCAGAGTAACTGGTGCCCCCAGCAGCAGTGCGTTGCAGTAGTCGAGACGACACAAAATTATGCTCCGCATTATCTCTGGTCTGGCCTGTACCGGGAGCAAGGGTAGAATCTTTCGCAATGATCCAAGTAATGCCATACAAGTGGCCACCGTTTTGTTCACTGATGTGTCCAGCTGTAAGTCGGAACTAAACATTAACCCCAAATTCTGAACCGATTCGGCAGGCAGACTAGTACCTTGGAAATCAGGAGGCCAAAAACCCTGCGGTAGGGGTCTGGGGGTCCGATCCATAGAGCAATGTAGCACCTCGGTTTTCGAGCTGTTAAATTGTAGGGAGTTGTTACCCAGCCATTCTGCCGTGGTGCTCATGCATCGATGGAAGACCTCCTGTGACACCCCGTCCTTACCCTCAAACGAGAAGATAAGTTGGGTGTCATCGGCGTAGTTGGTGACTGTTATGCCAAAAGATTTATTCAGCGTGATCAGGGGACGGAGGTGAAGATTGAAAAGAATGGGGCTGATGGCCGAGCCCTGGGGTACTCCCTGACCAACCCTCCTGATGTTGGATTTAAAGGGTGGCAGGGCAACTACCTGGTGCCTTTGATCGAGATATGACACCAGCCATTCAAGGGCCAAGCCCGACACCCCAGCCTCCGTCAGTCCCCTGACCAGGATTGCATGGCTGACCGTGTCGAACGCTGCCGACATATCGAGCAGCACTGTCAAAGATGAAAAATTAAGTTGGCCACTTGCTGAATGACAATATTGAATTGAACTGCAGTTTATATTAATTTCTGTCTGTAACCTGCTTGCAAATGAACAGATCCCACTAGTTTTAATGAAATGATTACTCCATGGTGCACGGCTGGTGCACAGAGGGTTAAATTAAGTTGTCTGAAATTCAGCTGAAACCAGAAAAGAAAGGCAGACGAGCCTGTGCGTGCCCATTCTGTTGAAGCTCCAAATTGTTTAATGATTCACTAGCTTTCACCTCTATACCAGAGGCAGTTCAGTCAGTTCAGTGAACTTTTTCCAGGAATTGCTCGCTGACCTAGATTATGACAAGTTTAGCCTGTCCTTGCCTTGTTGTCGTAGAGGGGCAAAGTGTTTACCTAGCACAGATAGCAAGTGCGTCATTGTGTGGGAAAGCAGAAAACACGGGCCTCTGCCGATAGTAGATCAACATTGCATATGTACATTTGTAGATAACCGGTCACGGCAAGGCTGACACGGGCCTCTGCCAATAGTAGATCAACACTGCATATGTACATATGTAGATAACCGGCCAAGGCAAGGCTGAAAAGTCAGGAGATGGTGGTTTAAAGATTAACCTGTAGCTGCATGGTCAGATGTGTCGCAAATAATGTAAAATGTGAACGTAGACATATTTTTGAAATGCACCTTGATACTGTAATGTACACGTGGATCTAATTCTAGCATGGTCACACCATGATGTAATAGTTAATGAATAACCTGTCAAGAGATTGTGAACATATATAAAGCCTGAATTCTCTCTGTGAAAATTAGATCACTTTGCAAATCTGCAAATTGTCTCAAGCTGCAGCTTTATTGGCAATAAAGCCACTATTCTTTTGAAAACCTTGTATGTGTTCTTCATTGTCCCTATTAATAAATTTGTTGACTTTTACAGATGGTGCCAGTGACTCGTGGGGAACTGATGGTCTCTGCAGAGGATACAGAGCTGCTGTCTTTGGATTCTTCAGGAGCCTTGATGTCTCGGTGTATTCTGCGCAGCTACTGAGAGGACTTGTTTCCTGACACGCCCAGATGACGGGGCTCCCGTTGATAAGCCTTTGACAAAAGACACCACCAGCTTCCCTTGAGCCATCAGGTGATTTTGTTGCCACAGCAAAGAAGGACGCATACAACGGCATACTGAATGGTCTAATGTTCAGGTAGGCAGTGCTTCATTGCACTGAACTCAATATTGTCAATTGAAATAGTGTTTTTTCTAAAATACATCACAAAGCACAAACTGAGATCCATTAGGGGTCTCTAGGGGAGGTCTGAGGGCGCCTTTAAGATAAGTGCCTGAGGAGGACTGTCCAACCTGTGAAAGATTTTAAGGATCCCAAGGACAGGAGAAAGGACCGTGGGTGGTCGCTTTTTTAAGAGGGACCATGGGTGGTCGCCTTTAGACAGAGCATGCTTTTGAAAGACGTCTAAAAATTAAAAGTACATATGTATATTGTTGAAATAGGTCATACAACTGTATCTTGCAAAAGTTTTGAAAAACAGTATAAAAAGTGTGTAAAGTAGTGTACAATAGTGTATTTTAAGAGCACTTTAAAAAGAAATTACAAGTGATAAAAGAGGAAAGATAATTAAATCAGTAACTGAATAAAATTCAAAATGCTTAGCAAACTATTTTTGAGCACAGCTAAAGGCCGCAGGACAGCCTTAGATGTCACTCAACCAACACCTCCTCGTGGCACACCAGCATGGTACGTGGCACGGAAAAAAGGGTACCATACAGCTATGCACTTAGATCAATGGACTCATTATACTAGAAAAAATCCTGATCTACAGTTTCCAGAATATGGGACATTTGACAGAGATAAAATGCTTTATTTAGAAGATTGTTTAAGGGAACGTGAAAAGAAAGGGAAGAAAGTACGTTTATTACAATGGGATGCATTTCATGCATGGCGATCATATGCCGCTAACAGATGGCCAGGGGAACCTAGGACAACGAAAGGGAAAGCTTTGGCATATGATAGGTAGAAGGCAAAAGAAAGATGTGTAACAAGTTGTAGGGAAAAAGAAATGGAAATGGATAAATGTCTTACAGTTCACAAGCCCATACCAGATGTGTACCCCACTCTACCTAATGCTCCCTTAGAACAGGAAGATACAGAAGACCCTGTAATAGAGGCATTATTAACAACTCCACCACCATACAGCCCACAAACAATGCAAACTACATCAGCACCACAGACACACACACCGCAATATACATCACCAACTAGTAAAACAGTACCTGTATCACTACAAGAAACACCTCTCTCTACCTCTGGTAGACAAGGGTTAAGGCCAAAAATAACAGAAAAGGAACAGAAAATGATACACGAGTGGGTGATAGACATTATGAAAAATGGTACTTCTACATGGCGTACTGCGAAAAGTCGCTTCCCCCCAGAATTCACGCCTGCACTTCAACGCAGTGCTTTGGAAAAATTAGACAAAAAAAGTTACAACTGGTTTAAAGACTGGGAAAAATATTGGCCTGAGGAAGACGGCTACCCCCAACCTGACAGATTGTCCCGTGATCATAGCAACACAATATCAGAAGCAATAGATGATGTAGGGGCATCAAGCACAGATATATTAGAGGCTGTCCAGATAGTAGCTGAATGGATAGATACTCTTTTGATGCTACAACAAAAATGTACAAAAAAGAAAAAAGGTAAACAGGAGGAAGATAGTACTCTTTCCACTTCTAGAGCCTTGCCATTAAGAGAAGTACCAGGAAATAAGGAAGGGAAGCCCACTATTAAAGTTCACACACCATGGTCAAATGTTGAATTGCATAGATTTGCACTTCAATTTCCAGACATTAGACAAGACAGAGAAGAATGGTACAGACAGACAGAAATAATACTAAGAGTTGGCACTCTCACACTGGATGACATAGAACAAATGTTTTCTATAATCCTGCCACCAGACATTTGGGGAAAAATAAGGAGAGAGGATGATGAAGTATTAAAAATAAAATGGGAAGATATTACTAAAGCAACAAGGGAACAAGGAGAGGACATATCAGATGATATTAGAGACTTACCAGCAAAAATAATGGCTAAAGTAAATACACTGGTCCCCAGAAAACAAATAGACTGGTCAAAATTAAATGCATGCATTCAGGACACTGAAGAAACAGTATCTGGGTTTTTCGCCAGAATACAGAAAGTCTTCACAGCTTCAAGTGGTTTAGATACTGAAAAGGAAGCAACACAAAGTGCACTTGTCTCTTGTTTTGTAAATAATTTAAAACCATCGATTAAAAAAGGGATTCTAGAGTACAACCCTACTTGGTCATGCAAACCACTAACAGAAGTTTTACAATTGGCACAGTATTACGAAATGCTAGGTAAAAAGGAGTTGGAAAGTAAAAATAACAAATTAAAAGAGTTAAAAACTAAAGTTTTGATTCAGCAGTCAAACCAGTATAGCGGCAGAGGACAAAGAGGCAGGGGTAGAGGAAGAGGCCGTGGGGGCCCACAAAGGTCATTTTCTACTCCCCCTTCACAGCATACCACCACAAATGAACAAGCACACACACAAGGATGCTTTAATTGTGGGGGTCAGGATCACTGGAGAGCTCAATGCCCACACCCCGTCAAGCAGTCACAAAGAGGGGGTGGGATGGGAAGATCAAGAGGCCGGGGAAGGAGCATGGGAAGAGGTGGATATCAACAGCAAGGACGTGACTCACAGCATGGCCCTACAGAGTATCCCCCCAACACAAATTTCTTTGATAATGAACAAATACCAAAAATGCAGGTACATCACCCTTATGATGGAATATATCAGGAAGGGCCTCAAGGGGAATGGGACTATTATGCACAATAGGGGGGCCCGAGAGAGTTAATACAGAGGATGGTAATCCCTGTAGATCCCACTGGACCATATGTGAGGGGTAAGATTGAAGGTACACCTGTGGAATTACTAATAGATACAGGGGCCACCAATTCCTCCTTGACCAAGAAAAAGTTTCCAGATGTTCCTCTCTCGGGAAAAATAAATAAGTCAGTGGGATTCACCAACATACTTGTAACAAGCCCAATTTCAGCACCCTTGAAATACAGCATAGGCCCAATTCAGGACACGCATTCATTCCTTATATCAGACAAATGTGCATTTAATTTGTTGGGATTGGATTTGCTAAAAAAGATGAATGCCACTATTAAGTGCACTGCAGACGGAGTTTTCTTGGAAGTAGATGGACCAATGACAGAGGAAATGGGCAACTGTTTCCTATCAATAGGAATACAAAATATTGCCGCACAAATAATGGATCAAATAGATTCAAGAATATGGGCAAAACACAAAAATGACACAGGGAAAATGAACATCACACCTGTCACTATTACAGTCAAACAGAATGTAAAATTACCAAGAATACCGCAGTACAAAATTGCTCCAGAGGGTCTAAAGGGATTGCAGGATATAATAGCTGACTTACTGAAAGAAGGGATTGTTAAAGAAATATCAGGCAGTCCTTGTAACAGTCCTATCCTACCGGTCTTAAAAAAGAGTGATGGAAATACTAATGAAAAAAGTTACAGATTCATAGTTGATCTGAGGGAAATAAATAAAATAGTGGTGCCACAGTTCCCGGTTGTCCCAAATGTAGTATCAATATTGTCAACACTGTCACCAGAAATGGCATATTTTTCTGTAGTGGATTTGAAGAATGCCTTCTTCTCAATCCCAATAGATGAGGGTAGCATGTACCTCTTTTCATTCTCTATAGGCGGGAGAAGCTTCTGCTTCTGTAGGGCCCCTCAAGGGTTCACAGAAAGTCCGAGCATTTACAACCAGGCCTTAAAGAGAGAACTAGACACATTCAATTTATCACCTAACTCTGTGCTAATACAATACATTGATGACCTGCTACTTGGTAGCATCTCTGAGGCACAATGTACAACTGACACCATTAATTTGTTAAATTTCTTAGCTGAACGTGGTCACAAAGTTTCACCAGAAAAGATTCAATTTGTTCAACAGGAAGTATCCTACCTAGGACACATCCTGTCGAAAGGGCAGAGAAGATTGGATGATAAGCGCATTAAATTGATTCTACAGACACCAGTGCCACGCACCCAAAAACAGGTGCGAGCCTTTTTAGGTATGGCCAGTTATTGTCGACATTGGATTGCTAACTTCTCCTTGATTTCAAAACCTTTATTGGCCCTGACCCACAAGGACACGCCCGAACCCCTTCAGTGGTTGCCAGAACATGAACAAAGCTTCCTTGCCATTCGGCAAGCTCTCTGCTCTGCTCCTGCTTTAGGCCTACCAGACTATTCTAAGTCTTTCCAACTCTATGTTCATGAGTCTGACGGGAGTGCTCTTGGGGTTCTATGCCAGCAGTTTGGTGACCACAAAAGACCATGCGCATATTTCTCTGCCACCTTGGATACTGTAGCCAAGGCTTTACCTTCCTGTATACGTTCTGTTGCAGCAACCGCCTTAGCACTACAACGTGCAGAAAGCATAACAATGGGACATGAAGTTGATGTCTATGTTCCACATGCCGTAGAGCTGATACTAAATAAGACACGTACGCAGCACCTCACAAATGCCAGGCTCACGCAGTATGAGATCTGTTTATTTGCAGCACATGTGACACTTCACAAATGCAATGTGCTTAACCCTGCTACTCTGTTACCTAGTCCCACTGATGATCTAGTGGACACAGACCATGATTGTATTTTGTTAACTGAAGAGCAAACAAAAGGGAGAATTGACATGACAGACATGGCCTATGCAGATGCAGAGGGAGAATTATGGGTGGATGGTTCCTGCCTTAGAACAGAGGATGGAAATACATCAGCAGCCTATGCAGTTGTAACAAATAAAATTGTAGTTGAGTCCTGTAAGATACCCGAGTTGTCTGCACAAGCAGCAGAACTTGTGGCACTCACACAAGCTTGTGAATTATCAGAAGGAAGGTGTGTTAACATATATACAGACAGCCAATATGCCTTTAATGTGGCACATTCCTTTGGAAGACTCTGGAAGGAAAGAGGTTTCATTACCTCACAAGGCACAAAGATACAGCACGGAGTGCTTATCACCAAATTACTTAACTCCCTGGCACTTCCAAAGAAATTGGCCATAGTTAAATGCAGCGCCCACAGAAAAGTAACAGACAAGGTAGGCCAGGGAAACGCATTTGCTGACATAACAGCAAAACAGACAGCAAGAAATAATTCAGCACTAGTACTAACTGTCCAAGAATTACCAGATGAAATGAAGTCACTAGATCTAACAAGTGAAGGTATAAGACTAATGCAACAAGGAGCAACCACAGAAGAACAGATGAGTTGGTCAAAGAATGGGTCATTTGTTCAAGGATGTTGGATGAACGACGCCAAGGATAAATATATGTTACCAGATAGGATGGTCTACTCTATGTGTTTGGCCATGCATGGCCCAGCACATATATGTAGAGATGCAATTGTAAATTGCATGGACAAGTTCTGGGTGAACAAGAACATAAGAAAAATAGCACAGGAGATATGTCAAACATGTATGGTATGTGCACAGTACAATGTGGGTAAGACTGCTCCAGTACCCAAAGGCCACTTTCAGAAACCAACAATGCCATTTGAAGCCCTGCAAATAGACTATGTGGAGATGCCCCCTACAAATAAGTATAGGTATATCCTGGTGGTGGTGTGCATGTATTCAAAGTGGATAGAGGCATATCCGGTGAAACACAATGATGCCATCTCAACAGCCAAGTGCTTGATAAAGGAACTGATCCCACGTTTTGGGGTCCCAAAAACAATATTTTCAGACAATGGCAGTCACTTCTGTAATGAACTAATAAAGGTTACATGCAAAGCCTTGGGAATACAGCAGAAGCTACACTGCGCCTACCATCCAGAGGCCGCTGGCGCAGTCGAAAGAAAGAATGGCGTGCTTAAGTCCAAGATAGCAAAAATATGTGCTGACACAAAATTAACCTGGATGGATGCCCTACCTATTGCCCTAATGAGCATGAGGAGCACACCAGATGCCAAGACCAAACTCAGTGCGCACGAGATCGTCACTGGGTTGCCAATGGTAGCTTGGGGAGTTCCAGACAAAAATGCTCTGCCTATGATGACGAATGAACTGTTGAATGATTACTGCATGTCACTTACACGTACTCTTGCTTCTATCAACCAGCACGTGAAGGGAGCTCTTCCAGAGCCGCTGCAGGTCGAGGGGCACAAGTTCAAGCCCGGTGACTGGGTGCTCATCAAAGCATTCCAGAGGTCCAACTGTCTCCAGGCTCGCTGGAAAGGACCACAACAGGTACTACTCGCCACAAAGACAGCAGTGAAGTGCACCAACAACAAATCTTGGATACATGCCAGCCACGTCAAGAGGGCACCTCCTGAGACTGCATCCAGCCAAGACCCAGGTCAGCAGCACATGCCAACACCAGAACTGATCAAAGAAGAAAAAAGGTACAATTTGAGATCTACAAAGAAGAAGGAGATGAAATGTCAGTAATTCTGGTACCTGATCTTCTGCAAGAAATAGATGAAGTACTACTATTAGATATTATCCTAACAGATATCTTGACAACGATTTTTGACTTTGAGAATAGCAGTGAAGAAGACAACGAAGTCGCACTCAGTTACCTTGAGGAAGTATTTAGTCAGCTAGAATTCCAACTAATGCAAGATTTGAATAGTCTAGCATTACAAGAAGCCTTGAATAGAGTACTTGCTGACTGAGAAAAATAAACTAGGGTGTATTGCACACTACCACCAGGAATAACAACCTGTCTGCATAACAGGAAGAGACTACAACAATTCATTAGGGAAGTTCTTAGTAAAAAGTGGGCCAATACAACGTTGAGTAGATGAACTGATCCGGGAGGTATTTGCGAGTCCTCCTGTAACTGCATAGTGCCCGTGCCACTGCAGTAATTAGTAGATGAACTGATCCAGAAGGTATTTGCGAGTCCTTCTGTCACTGCGAGCACCCGTGCTGCTGCAGCAACCAGCAAAAGACTTGAACGGATCCAGAAGGAATTTGCGGGTCCTTCTGTCACTGTGAGCACCCGTGCTGCTGCAGCAACCAGCAAAGGACTTTTTCCAGATCATCAGGATAACCAGCTTCAGAAAGATACATTTGGAGTGAGGTATAGTGGACACTCCTGTAAAGATAAATGTGGTTGCACTAATAAGTGATATCTATGATCAAAGGGTCGTGTTTTACAAGAATCACATGCATATCTTTGGGAGGAGAGAAGTACAAAGAAATACTCAGAGACCATCTGAAATATTAACGAATAGCTGTTCGCGATATATTTTATATTACAGTCTCACCTTGTATGTGTTTATGCTTTTTGTGTGTTTAGCCTATATTATAGTAAAGATTCATAGTGATAATTCACAACATAGTGTCATCAATAGCACTACATCCAATTAAAGAAAGTATAAGAATAGATAGATAGATATGGATAGGGAAAATACAGTTCTAAAAATGAAGAAAAAATGGTACAAGTCTAAAATGTGCATATCTGGGGTGATATTCTGTCTGTTATTATTAGCATTAATTACTGTATATCTATTAGATGTGTTCTATCCCATGGAAAAATTGATCTCAACACCAACAACACCTGCTACAATACCTGCATACACTTTGTCACCTGAAGAAATAGCCCACAGAGAAGATATGCACCACAATTCCTTTGTGACTTTGATGCATCATACCAATAAGATATTAACAAGGGGAGATTGCTGGATATGTTTGCAATTCCCAGCTTCTGTAGACCAAAGTTTGCCCCTAGTTCAAGTCCCACTACCGTTTGCAGCCTCCTGTTATGCCATTTACATAACAATAGTAAAAATAGAACTGATAGCTGTTTTGCAGAACTTAAAGAAAAGTACTGCTGGTGCAGGGGCAACTATGGCCCCACCTGCAGGAACATTATATAACAAATATATGGCAGATATTCTGACACTAGGGAACTGCACAGAAGTGATAGAACCAAATGCAACATTTCCCCTGTCTGACATCTTTACCCGCTCTTTCCAAATAAGAATACAAGTATTAGGATAGCAGGCCCATCAAAAGAAGCAAATAAGAATATACCATTTTTGAAGTTAAAATTAAGAAAACACAACGCAATAGGGAGTATATGTATTAAGAGTAATGGGACCTATCAGGTAGGAAATAGTACACATTGTAACATGACATTTGAAATGACGGCCGGAAATATTAGCATTCCACTTTACGTAGGTGACTCAATTTATTTAATTTGTGGAGAGAAGGCTTATACATGGCTTCCAACAAATTGGGGTGGTTGTTGTCACCTAGGTTTTGTATTACCTGCTATAGCAATAAAAGACACAAAAGAAGTTCGAAGGGACATGCAAAGACATGCACCACGGAGAGGCAGGAGAAGTGTGGATGTGGATCAAAGAGATACAGCATCACAGATAGCGGGTGACATATTTAAAGGAGTGATACCATGGATTGGTCCAGCTATCAACTCCAGAGATATACGTAGATTATCCAGGCTACTAGAAGCAACAATAAATGAAACAACAAGCATACTTGAAAATATTACAGTAGAGCTTCAAGCTGTGAGATTAGTTTCGTTACAAAATAGAATGATCCTCGACATGATGCTAGCAGAAAGGGGAGGAGTCTGTGCAATTATAGGGGCGTCCTGTTGCACCTATGTCCCGGACTCCTCTGTTACTGTCAGAGAAGCAATAAAAAGATTGCATCATATAGGTGTAGAAGCACATCAGGATTCTGGTACATGGGATATAGGAGGTTCACTTTGGAGTTGGTTGAGCGCATGGGGTTGGAAGATAGGGATGGTGTTCATAACAATTTTCCTACTAATAATAGGCTGTTGCCTATTAGTTAATTGCCTGCCAATGTGCTGTCAACTATTGGGACAGATGACAAAATGCCAAGTGAGGAAATTAAAGGAAAAGGAAAGGATGCTGATGCAAACAGTCACTACTGAGTTAATGAACATAGACATTTCTGACGATGATAAGAATGAACAATATAATTATTAAAATTATGATATGCTACGCGATGAAATTATTTTAAACTGAGGTTCAAAGGGTCGATTTGTCAAAGATGAAAAATTAAGTTGGCCACTTGCTGAATGACAATATTGAATTGAACTGCAGTTTATATTAATTTCTGTCTGTAACCTGCTTGCAAATGAACAGATCCCACTAGTTTTAATGAAATGATTACTCCATGGTGCACGGCTGGTGCACAGAGGGTTAAATTAAGTTGTCTGAAATTTAGCTGAAACCAGAAAAGAAAGGCAGACGAGCCTGTGCGTGCCCATTCTGTTGAAGCTCCAAATTGTTTAATGATTCACTAGCTTTCACCTCTATACCAGAGGCAGTTCAGTCAGTTCAGTGAACTTTTTCCAGGAATTGCTCGCTGACCTAGATTATGACAAGTTTAGCCTGTCCTTGCCTTGTTGTCGTAGAGGGGCAAAGTGTTTACCTAGCACAGATAGCAAGTGCGTCATTGTGTGGGAAAGCAGAAAACACGGGCCTCTGCCGATAGTAGATCAACATTGCATATGTACATTTGTAGATAACCGGTCACGGCAAGGCTGACACGGGCCTCTGCCAATAGTAGATCAACACTGCATATGTACATATGTAGATAACCGGCCAAGGCAAGGCTGAAAAGTCAGGAGATGGTGGTTTAAAGATTAACCTGTAGCTGCATGGTCAGATGTGTCGCAAATAATGTAAAATGTGAACGTAGACATATTTTTGAAATGCACCTTGATACTGTAATGTACACGTGGATCTAATTCTAGCATGGTCACACCATGATGTAATAGTTAATGAATAACCTGTCAAGAGATTGTGAACATATATAAAGCCTGAATTCTCTCTGTGAAAATTAGATCACTTTGCAAATCTGCAAATTGTCTCAAGCTGCAGCTTTATTGGCAATAAAGCCACTATTCTTTTGAAAACCTTGTATGTGTTCTTCATTGTCCCTATTAATAAATTTGTTGACTTTTACAGCACTAAAAAGGCTGCTCGACCCTGGTCGGCACGCGTTTGAAGGTCATCGAGAACAGTCACCAATGCCGACTCTGTCCCATGTGCCGGTCTAAACCCAAACTGAGCCACATCCAAACAATCAGTAGTCTCAAGAAAGTTGGAGAGATGTTTTGTGGCCAGTTTCTCTATAATTTTAATAGGGAATGGCAAGAGGGAGATGGGCCTAAAGTTGGCTGGGCATGTGGGGTCCAGATTCTCCTTTTTAAGCAGTGGGGAGACCACCGCCAATTTCCAGCAATCTGGAACCCGTGCTGAAGTGAGAGACTGGCGACAGATGGAAAAAAGTGGGGGAAACAGCTCTTCACGAAAAAGTTTCCAGAATTTGGGTGGAAGAGGATCAGAAGGTGAGCCAGAGGACACCCCGTCAGCCAAAGAGCAGAAGTCCTCAAAAGATGGTAGAGGAAAGTTGCTCAGCTCACCTGATTTAGTACACTCCTTCCTATTCTCAAACGAGATGGAATCGTGTACAGCACGGCCAGTTGACGAGAGAAGATTGTTTAAGATGTTGGCAATCTAATCCTCAAAGGCCTGTGCTAGCGAATCACAGAGAGCTTGAGAGGCCGGGATGACAATTTTTGTACAGCCAGGATGGGCCAGGTCCTTTACGATCTTAAATAAGGCCTGAGATTTATTTACAGCTGCCATCAAAGATTCTTCCAAGAATCTAGCTTTGGCAAGCTTGATCTGGATTTTATAGGACGCCAGTGCTTGTTTGAAGAGGACTCTATGTGATTCCAGGTACTGTTTCCTCCAGGTCCGCTCAGCCTGTTTACATTGGGGCTTGAGCTGCCGAAGTTCTTCCGAGTACCATGGCATAGCAAGATTAGTCCTATCTTTGATTTTTCGCAGCGGGGCCAAGGAGTCCAGAGAAGCTGAGATTCGCTGACAGAGAGTCTCGTAACTTACGTCCACATTCGCTCCCAAAACAAAGCCATCTGGCAGCAGAGAGGGCAAGATCGTTTGTTTGAGGAGTCTAGACCATTGTCTCCCCATTCTAGTGCCCCCCACACTCCCTTTCTTTAATGGAGCACTAGTGCACGAGAGGGAGAACTGGACGAGGGCGTGATCCGTCCAACACTGAGGCAGGACGTCACGTATAGCCGTTCGACAAGCGTCAGCAAAAAGTAGATCAAGAATATGGCCCTTTGAATGGGTTTTGGAGAGTACCAGTTGTTGTAGCTCAATATTATGACAAGCTTGGACCAGCTCGACATAGGCCGTCTTGGTCGGTCTCTCGACCAAAGATTGAAATCCCCTAACACTATCAACTTTGTGTGGGAGTGGGAGAGATCTTATATTAGGTCTATGAGCTCAGGTACAGCAGAAAACGAGCTAGCCGGGGGTCTATAACATAGTAGAACCATGAATAGCACGCCTCCTTGGTCCTTGCTGGAGAAACCCAATGTTTCGCACCCAGCGATTGCCTTGATGATAAGCTGGGAGACGTCAAGAGTCTGCCTAAAAATGAATCCAGTTCCACCTCCTCTGGCTCCCATCCTGGGATTATGCCTTATTTTGAAGCCAGTGGGACAAGCTGTCCCCAGTTCCACCGAGCTAGTCGGTGTTGTCCAAGTCTCTGTCATGAAGAGTACGTCTAGATGGTAAGAATCGATAAGTAACGCAATTTCTTCACAGTGTTTGATGAGAGATCTCACATTTAACAAGCCACAGGACAAGGCAACTGGGTGCTTACTGGTGGTGATATACTTTCGGTTACTGAGTGAACCGAGATTAAGGCGTAAAAGTTCATCGCGGGAATAAGAGTAAGAAGTTACATCTTGGTTCCGAGAGGCAGAACTTTCGGCGCCCGGCGCGAACGGGCGCAAACGGGCTTACCTCTGGCGCACCTCCGGCGCTCCGCCGGCGCGCCTGCTGCGCGCTTTAGGGGCGTCCATCATATATAGCCGTATACGCAAGATTCCAGTAGTGCGATCACTAGCCCCCCAACCAAGATGGCGCCAGCAATTCGGCACTCCCTGGTTCCCTCCCTCACCCAAGATGGCGGCTACCAAAACCGCAGCGCGATGTCCCCAGGAGCCCTAAGGTGCCCTGAAGCGCTCAAATTCCCGCAAAGTGCGGAATGACGTCACAATTATAGTGCGGGTAAGAGTGGTACTAATAACACGCTATGAGAGAGGTAGCGCCTAGCGCCAAGATCGACAGCGCGAGCGCGCAGTAAAGTAGATTAATTTTAAAATAATTAAAACAGCAATGCGGCAATAGATTCTGCAGCGCGCAATGGTCATGTAAGTCTGACCTGTCGATGGGGAAGTTCGGCTTTTATGCACTTCCAGACGCAAGAGTCCTGTAGTGCGATCACTAGCCCCCCAACCAAGATGGCGCCAGCAATTCGGCACTCCCTGGTTCCCTCCCTCACCCAAGATGGCGGCTACCAAAACCGCAGCGCGATGCCCCCAGGAGCCCTAAGGTGCCCTGAAGCGCTCAAATTCCCGCAAAGTGCGGAATGAGGTCACAATTATAGTGCGGGTAAGAGTGGTACTAATAACACGCTATGAGAGAGGTAGCGCCTAGCGCCAAGATCGGCAACGCGAGCGCGCAGTAAAGTAGATTAATTTTAAAATAATTAAAACAGCAATGCAGCAATAGATTCTGCAGTGCGCAATGGTCATGTAAGTCTGCGATATGCGATAATACATAATAAAATATTATATAAAACTTACCTTGGCTTCCCGCGCTGACTCCCGAGACTGCAGACTTCCGACTCCCGCCGTCCTGGATTTTGAATGCGTCTGACGTGGTCTGGGCTCTTGTCAACAGGAAGGCTGCAGGCAACCTCCCTCCCCTCCACCGCAGCCAGCACCGATTGGTTCGGACGGCTGCCCCAACAGCGTCATTTCTCTCAGTCTGTATGCTGCAGAGAACGGAGAGGAGGAAGCGGAGTACTTAATCGCTGTATCCTATCTAGTTTATCAGAGAGCATTGCAGTGGCATTCCTAGCTTCAGTTAAATCTGTTTGCATCTGAACAATAACCCTCATTAAATCATCCATGGTGGCCATAATGTCAAAACTCTCAGACCGGGAGGAATATTATTCGTGGGCTCACTATTCTGTCAGGTTGCTTCTTCCTCAGGGTCTGGAGTGATGATATAAGGGGCCCACCTCTCAATACCTCCAACTCTGATTGTAATGATTACACAGAGTATTGAAGTGATTAAGCGGGGGTAGAGGGAATTAGGAAGGGACCAGCTGGGAAGGAGATCTGAAAAGGAAAAGTAACTCGCAAACAAAAATACACGCACTTTCCTTCGCACAAAGACATAAATTAGGACATCAGATTCTGTCCTTCAATCAGGAACTAGCTTAAGAGCTTTGTGGCTTGCGTTTATTCAGACAATCAGACTCTTAGTTGACCTTTCTTAGATCCGCTATATTGTGGCGATAATACTTCACTTCAGTATCAACTGCTCGAAGGCATAAGCGGCAGAATTTGGTTTAGGTCTTTCTATGACTAGGTTTTCAATCACCTAAACAATCAGTGTCTTATATTTCCTTATTTTATGTGACTTAAAAGTGTTCCCAAAAACATTCATGGAACTACTATAGAACAAGAATCGCACTCGTGAATATGGTAAATGATCTTGAAAATCAAATTGAATGTTCCTAATAAATCACTGAAATGGTTTTAACAAGATTCGCAATCTTACCTGTAGAGTGGACCTCTGTCTCCTTTCTCTCACTCTGCTCCTTCACTCGTTTTTCTATCCTTTCTATCTTTCACCTTTCTGCATCTCTGCTCTTTTGTGCCTTATTTCTGCCCATTTTCCCTTTCTCTCCCTCTGCTCCTTCACTCGTTTTTCTACCCTTTCTATCTTTCACTTTTCTGCACCTCTGCTCTTTTGTGCCTTATTTCTGCCCATTTTCCCTTTCGCTCCTTCACTCGTTTTCACTCGTTTTTCTACCCTTTCCATCTTTCACCTTTCTGCCCTTTTCTGCATCTCTGCTCTTTTGTGCCTTATTTCTGCTTATTTTCCCTTTTTTCTTTATCCCTTCTTTCCTCCCTTTACCTTTCCCCGCCGCTGCTGCCCCCGCGGCCCCTCCCCCCCACAGCGTGACCGGCCCAATCCAGCTCCTCTCCCCGCTCCCTCCTCCCAGCTGTCCAGCCCTCCCCGACCCCTACTTAATGGCGGCCACTGGTGCACCGAAGGCGCGTCAAAGGCTAGCACATCTGCGCCCGTCCGCGACCAGCACCAGGAACCCTGGACCTCCGCCCCGCCAACACTACGACCCAGCAGCACTCCACGCACTCAACCCAGGCTGCAACAACAACTGCAAGCTAGCATCACCAGCCGACACCCATGGACCTTTCAGCTGTCACCGCTGCCGGCACACCTGCAGCACCGCCAAGAACACGGATCCAGCACAACCCGCCCCCAAGAACACAACCGAACCGAAGACCCTACAATGCATCCTCCTCAACGTCCGATCCCTCCACAAACACGCCACAGAAATCTGGGACCTCCTCGACAGCACCACCCCGGACGTAGCATTCTTCACCGAAACCTGGACCAATGCCACCTCTGGACCGGACATCGCCATCGCCATCCCGCAAGGATACAAGATCTCCAGGAAGGACCACCCCACCCACCCAGGAGGAGGAATCGCCATCGTCCACAAATCCAGCCTCCGCCTGAGCACACTACCTGACGAGTCCACAAAACTGATGGAACACCTTCACTTCAAGATATTGGCCAGCCCCATCGCCGCCCTCCGAGGAACCCTCATCTACCGACCCCCTGGACCCCGCGGACCCTTCGCCAACTCCATCACGGACATTATCTCCCCGCAGGCCATCGCATCCACCAACTACACCCTGCTGGGAGACCTCAACTTCCACCTCGACAATCAACTGGACCCCAACACCACATGCCTCCTGGACAACCTCCACAACATTGGACTCCGCCAGATCGTGACAGAGCCCACGCACTCAGCAGGACACACCCTCGACCCCCTCTTCACTACAGGAAACTCCATCACCTTCAGCCACACCACCGAACTCCCATGGACCGACTATCGTTGCGTCCACTTCACCTTCAGAACACACACCATCCACAGACACCAGCACCTGCTTCCAGAAAGAAACTGGATCAAAATCACCAACGACCAGCTCACCTCCTCACTCAACAACTCCACCCCAACCATTGCGGAAAACGACGACCTCAACAACGCAGCTCGAACCCTGCATAGATGGATCTCGGACAGCACCAACACCATAGCCCCCCTCAAGAAAAACAACAATACCCGTGCCAAGAAAGCCAGATGGTTTACCACCGAACTTCGAGAGTCCAGGCGCACATGCCGCCACCTCGAAAAGGCCTGGAGAAACACCAAATCCACAGAAGCCCACAACAACTTCAGAGCCGCCACCAACGCCCACCATCAACTCATCAGAGAAACGAGGAAAAAAGAGATTGAAGACAGAATCTCCACCCACGCACACAACAGCAAGAAACTCTTCAGCATCATCAAGGAGTTCGCCCAACCCACCAGCGAGTCTACTGACATCCCTCCCTCACAAGACCTCTGCGACAAACTCAGCACCTTTTTCCACCACAAAATCAAGAGCATCTACGACAACTTCGACAAAGACAACCAACACACTGAACCCTCACGAACCACCCCCGACACCCGGAAACCAGCGATTGATGACTGGACAGCCCTCACCATCGAAGACACACTGAAGACAATGAAGTCAATCCACTCAGGGGCCCCCACGGACCCCTGCCCCCACCACATCTTCAACAGAGCCACCGATACCATCGCACCCATGCTCCACCACACCATCAACCGCTCCCTGGCGACCGACTCCGTCCCCGACAACTGGAAACACGCGGAGGTCAACCCCCTCCTAAAGAAACCCTCAGCGGACCCCACCGACCTCAAAAACTACAGACCCATCTCCCTGCTCCCTTTCCCAGCGAAAGTCATTGAGAAAGCCATCAACATCCAACTCGCCACATTCATTGAAGAACACAACATCCTCGACTCCTCCCAATCCGGCTTCAGAAAAAACCACAGTACGGAAACCGCCCTCCTCGCCGCAACAGACGACATCCGCACCCAACTGGACAAAGGAGAAACAGTAGCCCTCATCCTCCTAGACCTATCAGCGGCGTTCGACACAGTCTCCCACCGCACCCTAATACGCAGACTCTACGACGCAGGAATCCAGGACAAGGCCCTCGACTGGATCTGCTCCTTCCTCTCCGGCAGGACGCAACGGTTCAGACTCCCCCCTTTCCTCTCAGACCCCACACCTACCACCTGCGGAGTCCCCCAGGGCTCCTCCCTCAGCCCGACGCTCTTCAACGTCTACATGGCTCCACTTGCCCCCATCGTCAGAACCTATGGACTCAACATCGTGTCATACGCAGACGACACCCACCTCATCCTCTCCCTATCCAACGAGCCCAACACCGCCAGACGCAACTTTCGAGAAGGCATGGAAGCCGTCGCCAAATGGATGAAAAACAGCTGCCTACAACTAAACACCAACAAAACAAAAGTACTCATCATGGGCCCAAACCCCGAAGCGTGGAGCGACACCTGGTGGCCCACCGCCCTTGGAAACCCGCCAACCCCCACAGACCGCGCACGCAACCTGGGAATCATCCTGGACTCCAAGCTGAAAATGGACCGCCAGATCAACTCTGTCTCATCTTCCTGCTTCCACACCCTCCGCCTCCTTCGTAAGACCTTCAAATGGATCCCCCTCGAACACCGAAAGACAGTCACTCACGCCCTGGTCACCAGCAGACTCTACTACGGCAACGCACTCTATGCCGGAATAAACAAAAACATCATCCGCAAGCTACAGAACATCCAGAACGCCGCCGCAAGACTGGCCCTCAACCTGCCAAAACACTGCCACATCTGGCATGCACCTGTGCACACTCCACTGGCTCCCCGTCGAGGCGAGAATCACCTTTAAGATGCTCACCCACGCACACAAGGCCCTCCACGGCACCGGACCAGCATACCTGAACAGCCGGCTCAAATTCCAGGCACTCCCAAAGGACCCTACGATCAGCCCAGCTCTCCTACGCCGTGGTCCCCCGCACCAGAAAGACCAGATCGGGAGGCCGCTCCTTCTCCTTCCTCGCCGCCAAAGCATGGAACGCCCTTACACTCCACCTCAGACAGACAACATCGCTCCCCATCTTCGCAAGAAACCTCAAAACTTGGCTCTTCGACAGACCCCCTCCTTGATGGAATGGAACCTGCACCCCCCACCCCTAGCGCCTTGAGACCCTTACGGGTGAGTAGTTGCGCTTTAACAAACTCCTGATTGATGGATTGACTCTACTTCTGAATCTGGGTTAGTGACAGGTAATCCCCCCCAAAACCTAGCCTCACCGGGAGCCCATCAAGAAGAGAAGTCTCTGCAGATTCTAAACTCCTCCTGCAGCTCAGCGAGCGTTGTAGCAGATTTCAGGCACCCAGAACTCTCCACCGATCAAAAGAACAAAGCTGGCCTTGCAGAGAAACGGAGCCCCAAGATCCTCTTCCTCCTTCACCAAAAGACGCTGAATAGTGAGCACGGGGAACTGGACGCGGCCGCTGACATCGTAGGCACGCCCCGTTCCAAACCTCACGCATCTCGCATAAGGCGCCAAACCTCACGCATCTCGCATAAGGTGCCATCCCTCACGCATCTCGCGTGAGGTGCCAAACCTCAAGCATCTCGCGTGAGTTGCCGAACCACACGCATCTCGCGTGAGGTGCCAAACCTCACGCATCTCGGGTGAGGTGCCAAACCTCACGCATCTCGGGTGAGGTGCCAAACCTCAAGCATCTCGGGTGAGGTGCCAAACCTCACGCATCTCGGATGAGGTGCCAAACCTCACGCATCTCGAGTGAGGTGCCAAACCTCACGCATCTCGCGTGAGGTGGCAACCCTCACGCACCTCGCGTGAGGTGCCAAACCTCACGCATCTCGGGTGAGGTGCCAAACCTCACGCATCTCGGGTGAGGTGCCAAACCTCACGCATCTCGGGTGAGGTGCCAAGCCTCACGCATCTCGCGTGAGATACCGAATCTCACGCATATTGCGTGAGATACCGAATCGCACGCATCTCGCGTGAGGTGCCAAACCTCACGCATCTCGTGAGTGTCTGGCGCGGTGGTAAATGTCCTCCCATTCTTTGTTGCGCAGAGTCCGCCCCAGTTCCCTCTCCCATCTAGCCCGTCCTGCATTATAAACGCGGGAGTATCTGTCCAAGAGGAGCCGATATATGTCTGAAATGAGTCGCTTATCTGTGGTGCGCGAGAGAAGCCAGTATTCATATTTACTGAGCTTGCGTGTATGCTCTCCACGGATCTGGGGTTGAAGCGCCCAATGTCGGACCTGTAGATACCTAAGGTGTTCAGCCTCCGCGAGGTCATAGGTCTTCCGGAATTCCTCAAAAGGCGTCACTCCCGCACCTGAATACATGTGAAAGAGGCATCGGCATCCTGCTGGGCGCGACCGTGCAAAGGCCTGGACATCCTTACCCGGGCCGAAGTCAGGGTTCTCTAACAGGGGTGTGAGGGGAGACGGGAAGGTCGTCAGGTCGTGTAAGACGCATGTTCGATCCCATACCTCTAGCGGTACCCTCGTGACGAAGGAGGCGTATAGGTTAGAGGGCCGGTGTTGTTGCCGTAGGAAAGGCACCTTCTGGAGTGGACGCCCCGCTTGGTCCTGGAACAACCAATGGCGCTCCGATTCCCATTTGCTCCATTCCACTAGGGTTCTGAGTTGGGTCACCCGCGCATTTCTCCCGAGAAATGTGCATGCGCGGGCGGCTGCGAATGCGCATTGGTATCTATGACGGGACGCTATTCCAATAGGGAGCCACGGACGAGCCCCGGACACGGTAACTGCTTTAAACTTGTTTATTTAGGGTATTTTGCTTAAATAATGTATGTAGGGGAGGCCGGGAGGGAGGCGGGTGGCGGCCGACTCGGCTACGCACACGGAGTGGGCGTAGTGTTGCCGGCTACGCTGTCTACGCAAAATGCGTAGGAGGCAACACTACGCCTACTCCGTGGGCGTAGCCGATTCGGACGCCCAGGGTTAATTTTAATGCCCAGATGTATTTGCTGTGCTAGTCCGACCCTAGCTGTTCCACGTATTCCGAGTGAATTTATCAATAAATAACACATGACTCAACCCCTAGTGGCTCCAATTGCCCTGACGGTCCAGTGTCACTCCGAACTGAGGGAGTTCTTGCTGGGTCGGAGGTGCACTCACACGGAGCTGTTTACATAGCGTGCTCACCGTGCAAACCGTAGCAGCCCTCTCAATTGACTCCAGTCATGCCATTTAAACTTATTTTAATTAATGTTTAACCTATCGCAGATACTGTTTTTAACACTCCGTCCATCGTCAACCCCTCCTTATCCTCTCACTCCCAAATATACAATTTGGCACCAGCATGACTGAGCTAAACTGTGTGAATCAGGCGAGTGACGAAGGTGCTGGTGCTGACAAGTTTGTGTCTAGTCAGAGGCCAGTCACTCCTCTGATGTCCCTACTTGTTCGGTGTGCAGGGGAACGCCAGTTCTCTTGTGTCAGTGAATTAACGAGACACGCGTTTGTGCCTGCTTACTGGCACTATGACTATGAGAGATGGAAACAAACATACAAACTACTGCCACAAACGGATGAGAGAAACTCGCACTTTATTTACTCGGAACTTTTATACAGAATGCAAAGCATGACTGTATTTTCGGCTGAATTGGGTTACATGTTACAACTCATTTACACACAGTCACAGAGGCCCTTATTTAAGGCAACCCAAGGAACGTGCCAACAATGTACAGTCTTCAGAGTTTATTCGATGTTATATTGTTTTCATTTTTAATTATTATGTATGCACATGCACAATGGCACTCACCACATGGGAAGGAAGTCGGAACGGGAAACCAAGAATCAGGCGTGAGCGCTCTCACTGCACAGGACCATCTCTTCCCAGAGCAAGGGCAGGTGGCACGGCGACATCGCAGTCCCACCTGCCCCATCACAGTCAGGCACGGGTTGCCAAACCCAGCCGCAAGAAGAGCTCAGAACATCCATAGAAGCACCAAGCACCTGCACGCCACTGCCAACGGACCCGAGCCGGCGCACAAGGAGGCATGCATGAGATGAGCATCCTGGGTGACAGGGTAAAGGAGTCCCGGCGCGTGGCGCAACACAAACCACCTCAACCCCCAGACTAGAGAGCTTCTTCTTCACCCCTCTGAAACCCGCCTCCTTAACGAAATCCCCCTCACTCCGAAGCCGGCAGGGCCAGGCAACATTTAAATACTTAAGTATAATTTACATGCGATATGTATGTATGTATGTATGTATAGGCGTTCTTTTATAGCACTATAACTGTCACCCGACGGGCATCCTGGCGCTTAGACTGTTATGACACAATACATGATGTTTCCAGCTTCCAATCTATTTACATTGTTCTGGGGAACAGATGGGTCTTTAATGCTTTTTTAAAGGAAGAAAAATCTTCCAGGCCCCTCAGGCCTACCGGTAGAGAATTCCACAGCCGCGCTGCGGTAAACCTGAAGGACCGACCACCCATCCGGGACCTCAGAAACTTGGGTACTACCACCAAGTAAGCCGAGGCTGACCGGAGTGGTCTTGGAGGGATGTACCATGAGAAAAGGTCCTGCAGAGGAGACGGGCCTTGTCCGTGTAGAGCCCTAAAAACCAAACACAAAGCTTTGAAGTTCACCCATTGAGAGATTGGCAACCAATGGAGGTCCCTAAGTGCCTTGGCAGAACAGTCCAGGCGGCGTCGCGAGAGTGCCAGTTTGGCAGCAAAATTCTGTACTCTGAGTTTTCCTAGCAGAGTAACTGGTGCCCCCAGCAGCAGTGCGTTGCAGTAGTCGAGACGACTTAAAATTATGCTCCGCATTACCTCTTGTCTGGCCTGTACCGGGAGCAAGGGTAGAATCTTTCGCAATGATCCAAGTAATGCCATACAAGTGGCCACCGTTTTGTTCACTGATGTGTCCAGCTGTAAGTCGGAACTAAACATTAACCCCAAATTCTGAACCGATTCGGCAGGCAGACTAGTACCTTGGAAATCAGGAGGCCAAAAACCCTGCGGTAGGGGTCTGGGGGTCCGATCCATAGAGCAATGTAGCACCTCGTTTTTCGAGCTGTTAAATTGTAGGGAGTTGTTACCCAGCCATTCTGCCGTGGCGCTCATGCATCGATGGAAGACCTCCTGTGACACCCCGTCCTTACCCTCAAACGAGAAGATAAGTTGGGTGTCATCGGCGTAGTTGGTGACTGTTATGCCAAAAGATTTATTCAGCGTGATCAGGGGACGGAGGTAAAGATTGAAAAGAATGGGGCTGATGGCCGAGCCCTGGGGTACTCCCTGACCAACCCTCCTGATGTTGGATTTAAAGGGTGGCAGGGCAACTACCTGGTGCCTTTGATCGAGATATGACACCAGCCATTCAAGGGCCAAGCCCGACACCCCAGCCTCCGTCAGTCCCCTGACCAGGATTGCATGGCTGACCGTGTCGAACGCGGCCGACATATCGAGCAGCACTAAAAAGGCTGCTCGACCCTGGTCGGCACGCGTTTGAAGGTCATCGAGAACAGTCACCAATGCCGACTCTGTCCCATGTGCCGGTCTAAACCCAAACTGAGCCACATCCAAACAATCAGTAGTCTCAAGAAAGTTGTAGAGATGTTTTGTGGCCAGTTTCTCTATAATTTTAATAGGGAATGGCAAGAGGGAGATGGGCCTAAAGTTGGCTGGGCATGTGGGGTCCAGATTCTCCTTTTTAAGCAGTGGGGAGACCTCCGCCAATTTCCAGCAATCTGGAACCCGTGCTGAAGTGAGAGACTGGCGACAGATGGAAAAAAGTAGGGGAAACAGCTCTTCACGAAAAAGTTTCCAGAATTTGGGTGGAAGAGGATCAGAAGGTGAGCCAGAGGACACCCCGTCAGCCAAAGAGCAGAAGTCCTCAAAAGATTGTAGAGGAAAGTTGCTCAGCTCACCTGATTTAGTACACTCCTTCCTATTCTCAAACGAGATGGAATCGTGCACAGCACGGCCAGTTGACGAGAGAAGATTGTTTAAGATGTTGGCAATCTAATCCTCAAAGGCCTGTGCTAGCGAATCACAGAGAGCTTGAGAGGCCGGGATGACAATTTTTGTACAGCCAGGATGGGCCAGGTCCTTTACGATCTTAAATAAGGCCTGAGATTTATTTACAGCTGCCATCAAAGATTCTTCCAAGAATCTAGCTTTGGCAAGCTTGATCTGGATTTTATAGGACGCCAGTGCTTGTTTGAAGAGGACTCTATGTGATTCCAGGTACTGTTTCCTCCAGGTCCGCTCAGCCTGTTTACATTGGGGCTTGAGCTGCCGAAGTTCTTCCGAGTACCATGGCATAGCAAGATTAGTCCTATCTTTGATTTTTCGCAGCGGGGCCAAAAAGAGTCCAGAGAAGCTGAGATTCGCTGACAGAGAGTCTCGTAACTTACGTCCACATTCGCTCCCAAAACAAAGCCATCTGGCAGCAGAGAGGGCAAGATCGTTTGTTTGAGGAGTCTAGACCATTGTCTCCCCATTCTAGTGCCCCCCACACTCCCTTTCTTTAATGGAGCACTAGTGCACAAGAGGGAGAACTGGACGAGGGCGTGATCCATCCAACACTGAGGCAGGACGTCACGTATAGCCGTTCGACAAGCGTCAGCAAAAAGTAGATCAAGAATATGGCCCTTTGAATGGGTTTTGGAGAGTACCAGTTGTTGTAGCTCAATATTATGACAAGCTTGGACCAGCTCTACATAGGCCGTCTTGGTCGGTCTCTCTGACCAAAGATTGAAATCCCCTAACACCATCAACTTTGTGTGGGAGTGGGAGAGATCTTATATTAAGTCTATGAGCTCAGGTACAGCAGAAAACGAGCTAGCCGGGGGTCTATAACATAGTAGACCCGTGAATAGCACGCCTCCTTGGTCCTTGCTGGAGAAACCCAATGTTTCGCACCCAGCGATTGCCTTGATGATAAGCTGGGAGACGTCAAGAGTCTGCCTAAAAATTAATCCAGTTCCACCTCCTCTGGCTCCCATCCTGGGATTATGCCTTATTTTGAAGCCAGTGGGACAAGCTGTCCCCAGTTCCACCGAGCTAGTCGGTGTTGTCCAAGTCTCTGTCATGAAGAGTACGTCTAGATGGTAAGAATCGATAAGTAACGCAATTTCTTCACAGTGTTTGATGAGAGATCTCACATTTAACAAGCCACAGGACAAGGCAACTGGGTGCTTACTGGTGGTGATATACTTTCGGTTACTGAGTGAACCGAGATTAAGGCGTAAAAGTTCATCGCGGGAATAAGAGTAAGTAGTTACATCTTGGTTCCGAGAGGCAGAACTTTCGGCGCCCGGCGCGAACGGGCGCAAACGCGCTTACCTCTGGCGCACCTCCGGCGCTCCGCCTGCGCGCCTACGCTGCACGCTTTAGGGGCGTCCATCATATATAGCCGTATACGCAAGATTCCAGTAGTGCGATCACTAGCCCCCCAACCAAGATGGCGCCAGCAATTCGGCACTCCCTGGTTCCCTCCCTGGTTCCCTCCCTCACCCAAGATGGCGGCTACGAAAACCGCAGCGCGATGTCCCCAGGAGCCCTAAGGTGCCCTGAAGTGCTCAAATTCCCGCAAAGTGCGGAATGAGGTCACAATTATAGTGCGGGTAAGAGTGGTACTAATAACATGCTATGAGAGAGGTAGCACCTAGCGCCAAGATCGACAACGCGAGCGCGCAGTAAAGTAGATTAATTTTAAAATAATTAAAACAGCAATGCGGCAATAGATTCTGCAGCGCGCAATGGTCATGTAAGTCTGCGATATGCGATAATACATAATAAAATATTATATAAAACTTACCTTGGCTTCCCGCGCTGACTCCAGAGACTGCAGACTTCCGACTCCCGCCGTCCTGGATTTTGAGTGCGTCTGACGTGGTCTGGGCTCTCGTCAACAGGAAGGCTGCAGGCAACCTCCCTCCCCTCCACCGCAGCCAGCACCGGTTGGTTCGGACGGCTGCCCCAACAGCGTCATTTCTCTCAGTCTGTATGCTGCAGAGAATGGAGAGGAGGAAGCGGAGTACTTAATCGCTGTATCCTATCTACTTTATCAGAGAGCATTGCAGTGGCATTCCTAGCTTCAGTTAAATCTGTTTGCATCTGAACAATAACCCTCATTAAATCATCCATGGTGGCCATAATGACAAAACTCTCAGACCGGGAGGAATATTATTCGTGGGCTCACTATTCTGTCAGGTTGCTTCTTCCTCAGGGTCTGGAGTGATGATATAAGGGGCCCACCTCTCAATACCTCCAACTCTGATTGTAATGATTACACAGAGTATTGAAGTGATTAAGCGGGGGGAAAGGGAATTAGGAAGGGACCAGCTGGGAAGGAGATCTGAAAAGGAAAAGTTACTCGCAAACAAAAATACACGCACTTTCCTTCGCACAAAGACGTAAATCAGGACATCAGATTCTGTCCTTCAATCAGGAACTAGCTTAAGAGCTTTGTGGCTTGCGTTTATTCAGACAATCAGACTCTTAGTTGACCTTTCTTTGATCCGCTATATTGTGGCGATAATACTTCACTTCAGTATCAACTGCTCAAAGGCATAAGCGGCAGAATTTGGTTTAGGTCTTTCTATGACTAGGTTTTCAATCACCTAAACAATCAGTGTCTTATATTTCCTTATTTTATGTGACTTAAAAGTGTTCCCAAAAACATTCATGGAACTACTATAGAACAAGAATCGCACTCGTGAATATGGTAAATGATCTTGAAAATCAAATTGAATGTTCCTAATAAACCACTGGAATGGTTTTAACAAGATTCACAATCTTACCTGTAGAGTGGACCTCTGTCTCCTTTCTCTCACTCTGCTCCTTCACTCGTTTTTCTATCCTTTCTATCTTTCACCTTTCTGCATCTCTGCTCTTTTGTGCCTTATTTCTGCCCATTTTCCCTTTCTCTCCCTCTGCTCCTTCACTCGTTTTTCTACCCTTTCTATCTTTCACTTTTCTGCACCTCTGCTCTTTTGTGCCTTATTTCTGCCCATTTTCCCTTTCGCTCCTTCACTCGTTTTCACTCGTTTTTCTACCCTTTCCATCTTTTACCTTTCTGCCCTTTTCTGCATCTCTGCTCTTTTGTGCCTTATTTCTGCCTATTTTCCCTTTTTTCTTTATACCTTCTTTCCTCCCTTTACCTTTCCCCGCCGCTGCTGCCCCCGCGCCCCCCCCCCCCCAGCCTGACCGGCCCAATCCAGTTCCTCTCCCCGCTCCCGCCTCCCAGCTGTCCAGCCCTCCCCGACTCCTATTTAATGGTGGCCACTGGTGCACCGAAGGCGTGTCAAAGGCTAGCACATCTGCGCCCGTCCGCGACTAGCACCAGGAACCCTGGACCTCCGCCCCGCCAACACTACGACCCAACAGCACTCCACGCACTCAACCCAGGCTGCAACAACAACTGCAAGCTAGCATCACCAGCCGACACCCATGGACCTTTCAGCTGTCACCGCTGCCGGCACACCTGCAGCACCGCCAAGAACACGGATCCAGCACAACCCGCCCCCAAGAACACAACCGAACCGAAGACCCTGCAATGCATCCTCCTCAACGTCCGATCCCTCCACAAAAACGCCACAGAAATCTGGGACCTCCTCGACAGCACCACCCCGGACGTAGCATTCTTCACCGAAACCTGGACCAATGCCACCTCGGGACCGGACATCGCCATCGCCATCCCGCAAGGATACAAGATCTCCAGGAAGGACCACCCCACCCACCCAGGAGGAGGAATCGCCATCGTCCACAAATCCAGCCTCCGCCTGAGCACACTACCTGACGAGTCCACAAAACTGATGGAACACCTTCACTTCAAGATACTGGCCAGCCCCATCGCCGCCCTCCGAGGAACCCTCATCTACCGACCCCCTGGACCCCGCGGACCCTTCGCCAACTCCATCACGGACATTATCTTCCACCTCGACAATCAACTGGACCCTAACACCACGTGCCTCCTGGACAACCTCCACAACATTGGACTCCGCCAGATCGTGACAGAGCCCACGCACTCAGCAGGACACACCCTCGACCCCCTCTTCACTACAGGAAACTCCATCACCTTCAGCCACACCACCGAACTCCCATGGACCGACTATCGTTGCGTCCACTTCACCTTCAGAACACACACCATCCACAGCCACCAGCACCTGCTTCCAGAAAGAAACTGGACCAAAATCACCAACGACCAGCTCACCTCCTCACTCAACAACTCCACCCCAACCATTGCGGAAAACGACGACCCCAACAACGCAGCTCGAACCCTGCATAGATGGATCTCGGACAGCACCAACACCATAGCCCCCCCTCAAGAAAAACAACAATACCCGTGCCAAGAAAGCCAGATGGTTTACCACCGAACTTTGAGAGTCCAGGCGCACATGCCGCCACCTCGAAAAGGCCTGGAGAAACACCAAATCCACAGAAGCCCACAACAACTTCAGAGCCGCCACCAACGCCCACCATCAACTCATCAGAGAAACGAGGAAAAAAGAGATTGAAGACAGAATCTCCACCCACGCACACAACAGCAAGAAACTCTTCAGCATCATCAAGGAGTTCGCCCAACCCACCAGCGAGTCTACTGACATCCCTCCCTCACAAGACCTCTGCGACAAACTCAGCACCTTTTTCCACCACAAAATCAAGAGCATCTACGACAACTTCGACAAAGACAACCAACACACTGAACCCTCACAACCACCCCCGACACCCGGAAACCAGCGATTGATGACTGGACAGCCCTCACCATCGAAGACACACTGAAGACAATGAAGTCAATCCACTCAGGGGCCCCCACGGACCCCTGCCCACACCACATCTTCAACAGAGCCACTGATACCATCGCACCCATGCTCCACCACACCATCAACCGCTCTCTGGCGACCGACTCCGTCCCCGACGACTGGAAACACGCGGAGGTCAACCCCCTCCTAAAGAAATCCTCAGCGGACCCCACCGACCTCAAAAACTACAGACCCATCTCCCTGCTCCCTTTCCCAGCGAAAGTCATCGAGAAAGCCATCAACAGCCAACTCGCCACATTCATTGAAGAACACAACATCCTCGACTCCTCCCAATCCGGCTTCAGAAAAAAACACAGTACGGAAACCGCCCTCCTCGCCGCAACAGACGACATCCGCACCCAACTGGACAAAGGAGAAACAGTAGCCCTCATCCTCCTAGACCTATCAGCGGCGTTCGACACAGTCTCCCACCGCACCCTAATACGCAGACTCTACGACGCAGGAATCCAGGACAAGGCCCTCGACTGGATCTGCTCCTTCCTCTCCGGCAGGACGCAACGGGTCAGACTCCCCCCTTTCCTCTCAGACCCCACACCTACCACCTGCGGAGTCCCCCAGGGCTCCTCCCTCAGCCCGACTCTCTTCAACGTCTACATGGCTCCACTTGCCCCCATCGTCAGAACCTATGGACTCAACATCGTGTCATACCCAGACGACACCCAGCTCATCCTCTCCCTATCCAACGAGCCCAACACCGCCAGACACAACTTTCGAGAAGGCATGGAAGCCGTCGCCAAATGGATGAAAAACAGCTGCCTACAACTAAACACCAACAAAACAAAAGTACTCATCATGGGCCCAAACCCCGACGCGTGGAGCGACACCTGGTGGCCCACCGCCCTTGGAAACCCGCCAACCCCCACAGACCACGCACGCAACCTGGGAATCATCCTTGACTCCAAGTTCAAAATGGACCGCCAGATCAACTCTGTCTCATCTTCCTGCTTCCACACCCTCCGCCTCCTTCGTAAGACCTTCAAATGGATCCCCCTCGAACACCGAAAGACAGTCACTCACGCCCTGGTCACCAGCAGACTGTACTACGGCAACGCACTCTACGCTGGAATAAACAAAAACATCATCCGCAAGCTACAGAACATCCAGAACGCCGCCGCAAGACTGGCCCTCAACCGGCCAAAACACTGCCACATCTCGCAGCACCTGTGACACTCCATTGGCTCCCCGTCGAGGCGAGAATAACCTTTAAGATGCTCACCCACGCACACAAGGCCCTCCACGGCACCGGACCAGCATACCTGAACAGCCGGCTCAAATTCCAGGCACTCCCAAAGGACCCTACGATCAGCCCAGCTCTCCTACGCCGTGGTCCCCCGCACCAGAAAGACCAGATCGGGAGGCCGCTCCTTCTCCTTCCTCGCCGCCAAAGCATGGAACGCCCTTATACTCCACCTCAGACAGACAACATCGCTCCCCATCTTCGCAAGAAACCTCAAAACTTGGCTCTTCGACAGACCCCCTCCTTGATGGAATGGAACCTGCACCCCCCACCCCTAGCGCCTTGAGACCCTTACGGGTGAGTAGTTGCGCTTTAACAAACTCCTGATTGATGGATTGACTCTACTTCTGAATCTGGGTTAGTGACAGGTAATCCCCCCCAAAACCTAGCCTCACCGGGAGCCCATCAAGAAGAGAAGTCTCTGCAGATTCTAAACTCCTCCTGCAGCTCAGCGAGCGTTGTAGCAGATTTCAGGCACCCAGAACTCTCCACCGATCAAAAGAACAAAGCTGGCCTTGCAGAGAAACGGAGCCCCAAGATCCTCTTCCTCCTTCACCAAAAGACGCTGAATAGTGAGCACGGGGAACTGGACGCGGCCGCTGACATCGTAGGCACGCCCCGTGCCAAACCTCACGCATCTCGCATAAGGCGCCAAACCTCACGCATCTCGCATAAGGTGCCAACCCTCACGCATCTCGCGTGAGGTCCCAAACCTCACGCATCTCGCGTGAGTTGCCGAACCACACGCATCTCGCGTGAGGTGCCAAACCTCACGCATCTCGGGTGAGCTGCCAAACCTCACGCATCTCGCGTGAGGTGCCAACCCTCACGCATCTCGGGTGAGGTGCCAAACCTCACGCATCTCGGGTGAGGTGCCAAACCTCACGCATCTCGCGTGCGGTGCCAAACCTCACGCATCTCGGGTGAGGTGCCAAACCTCACGCATCTCGGGTGCGGTGCCAAACGTCACGCATCTCGCGTGAGGTGCCAAACCTCACGCATCTCGCGTGAGGTGCCAAACCTCACGCATCTCGCGTGCGGTGCCAAACCTCACGCATCTCGGGTGAGGTGCCAAACCTTACGCATCTCGCGTGATGTGCAAACCCTCACGCATCTCGCGTGAGGTGCCAACCCTCACGCATCTCGCGTGAGGTGCCAACCCTCACGCATCTCGGGTGAGGTGCCAAACCTCACGCATCTCGGGTGAGGTGTTAAACCTCACGCATCTCGGGTGAGGTGCCAAACCTCACGCATCTCGGGTGAGGTGCCAAACCTCACGCATCTCGCGTGAGATACCGAATCTCACGCATATTGCGTGAGATACCGAATCGCACGCATCTCGCGTGAGGTGCCAAACCTCACGCATCTCGTGAGTGTCTGGTGCAGTGGTAAAAGTCCTCCCATTCTTTGTTGCGCAGAGTCCGCCCCAGTTCCCTCTCCCATCTAGCCCGTCCTGCATTATAAACGCGCGAGTATCTGTCCAAGAGGAGCCGATATATGTCTGAAATGAGTCGCTTATCTGTGGTGCGCGAGAGAAGCCAGTATTCATATTTACTGAGCTTGCGTGTAGCGTCTCCACGGATCTGGGGTTGAAGCGCCCAATGCCGGACCTGTAGATACCTAAGGTGTTCAGCTTCCGCGAGGTCATAGGTCTTCCGGAATTCCTCAAAAGGCGTCACTCCCGCACCTGAAAACATGTGAAAGAGGCATCGGCATCCTGCTGGGCGCCACCGTGCAAAGGCCTGGACATCCTTACCCGGGCCGAAGTCAGGGTTCTCTAACAGGGGTGTGAGGGGAGACGGGAAGGTCGTCAGGTCATGTAAGACGCATGTTCGATCCCATACCTCTAGCGGTACCCTCGTGACGAAGGAGGGGTATAGGTTAGGGGGCCGGTGTTGTTGCCGTAGGAAAGGCACCTCCTGGAGTGGACGCCCCGCTTGGTCCTGGAACAACCAATGGCGCTCCGATTCCCATTTGCTCCATTCCACTAGGGTTCTGAGTTGGGTCACCCGCGCATGCGCATTTCTCCCGAGAAATGCGCATGCGCGGGCGGCCGCGAATGCGCATTGGTATCTATGACGGGACGCTATTCCAATAGGGAGCCACGGACGAGCCCCGGACACGGTAACTGCTTTAAACTTGTTTATTTAGGGTATTTTGCTTAAATAATGTATGTAGGGGAGGGCGGGAGGGAGGCGGGTGGCGGCCGACTCGGCTACGCACACGGAGTGGGCATAGTGTTGCCGGCTACGCTGTCTACGCAAAATGCGTAGGAGGCAACACTACGCCTACTCCGTGGGCGTAGCCGATTCGGACGCCCAGGGTTAATTTTAATGCCCAGATGTATTTGCTGTGCTAGTCCGACCCTAGCTGTTCCACGTATTCCGAGTGAATTTATCAATAAATAACACATGACTCAACCCCTAGTGGCTCCAATTGCCCTGTTGGTCCAGTGTCACTCCGAACTGAGGGAGTTCTTGCTGGGTCGGAGGTGCACTCACACGGAGCTGCTTACATAACGTGCTCACTGTGCAAACCGTAGCAGCCCTCTCAATTGACTCCAGTGACGCCATTTAAACTTATTTTAATTAATGTTTAACCTATCGCAGATACTGTATTTAACACTCCGTCGATCGTCAATCCCTCCTTATCCTCTCACTCCCAAATATACAATTTGGCACCAGCATGACTGAGCTAAACTGTGTGAATCAGGCGAGTGACGAAGGTGCTGGTGCTGACAAGTTCGTGTCTAGTCAGAGGCCAGTCACTCCTCTGATGTCTCTACTTGTTCGGTGTGCAGGGGAACGCCAGTTCTCTTGTGTCAGTGAATTAACGAGACACGCGTTTGTGCCTGCTTACTGGCACTATGACATTTACACACAGTCACAGAGGCCCTTATTTAAGGCAACCCAAGGAACGTGCCAACAATGTACAGTCTTCAGAGTTTATTCGATGTTATATTGTTTTCATTTTTAATTATTATGTATGCACATGCACAATGGCACTCACCACATGGGAAGGAAGTCCGAACGGGAAACCAAGAGTCCAGGCGGCGTCGCGAGAGTGCCAGTTTGGCAGCAAAATTCTGTACTCTGAGTTTTCCTAGCAGAGTAACTGGTGCCCCCAGCAGCAGTGCGTTGCAGTAGTCGAGACGACTTAAAATTATGCTCCGCATTACCTCTGGTCTGGCCTGTACCGGGAGCAAGGGTAGAATCTTTCGCAATGATCCAAGTAATGCCATACAAGTGGCCACTGTTTTGTTCACTGATGTGTCCAGCTGTAAGTCGGAACTAAACATTAACCCCAAATTCTGAACCGATTCGGCAGGCAGACTAGTACCTTGGAAATCAGGAGGCCAAAAACCCTGCGGTAGGGGTCTGGGGGTCCGATCCATAGAGCAATGTAGCACCTCGTTTTTCGAGCTGTTAAATTGTAGGGAGTTGTTACCCAGCCATTCTGCCGTGGTGCTCATGCATCGATGGAAGACCTCCTGTGACACCCCGTCCTTACCCTCAAACGAGAAGATAAGTTGGGTGTCATCGGCGTAGTTGGTGACTGTTATGCCAAAAGATTTAATCAGCGTGATCAGGGGACGGAGGTAAAGATTGAAAAGAATGGGGCTGATGGCCGAGCCCTGGGGTACTCCCTGACCAACCCTCCTGATGTTGGATTTAAAGGGTGGCAGGGCAACTACCTGGTGCCTTTGATCGAGATATGACACCAGCCATTCAAGGGCCAAGCCCGACACCCCAGCCTCCGTCAGTCCCCTGACCAGGATTGCATGGCTGACCGTGTCGAACGCGGCCGACATATCGAGCAGCACTAAAAAGGCTGCTCGACCCTGGTCGGCACGCGTTTGAAGGTCATCGAGAACAGTCACCAATGCCGACTCTGTCCCATGTGCCGGTCTAAACCCAAACTGAGCCACATCCAAACAATCAGTAGTCTCAAGAAAGTTGGAGAGATGTTTTGTGGCCAGTTTCTCAATAATTTTAATAGGGAATGGCAAGAGGGAGATGGGCCTAAAGTTGGCTGGGCATGTGGGGTCCAGATTCTCCTTTTTAAGCAGTGGGGAGACCACCGCCAATTTCCAGCAATCTGGAACCCGTGCTGAAGTGAGAGACTGGCGACAGATGGAAAAAAGTGGGGGAAACAGCTCTTCACGAAAAAGTTTCCAGAATTTGGGTGGAAGAGGATCAGAAGGTGAGCCAGAGGACACCCCGTCAGCCAAAGAGCAGAAGTCCTCAAAAGATGGTAGAGGAAAGTTGCTCAGCTCACCTGATTTAGTACACTCCTTCCTATTCTCAAACGAGATGGAATCGTGCACAGCACGGCCAGTTGACGAGAGAAGATTGTTTAAGATGTTGGCAATCTAATCCTCAAAGGCCTGTGCTAGCGAATCACAGAGAGCTTGAGAGGCCGGGATGACAATTTTTGTACAGCCAGGATGGGCCAGGTCCTTTACGATCTTAAATAAGGCCTGAGATTTATTTACAGCTGCCATCAAAGATTCTTCCAAGAATCTAGCTTTGGCAAGCTTGATCTGGATTTTATAGGACGCCAGTGCTTGCTTGAAGAGGACTCTATGTGATTCCAGGTACTGTTTCCTCCAGGTCCGCTCAGCCTGTTTACATTGGGGCTTGAGCTGCCGAAGTTCTTCCGAGTACCATGGCATAGCAAGATTAGTCCTATCTTTGATTTTTCGCAGCGGGGCCAAAGAGTCCAGAGAAGCTGAGATTGGCTGACAGAGAGTCTCGTAACTTACGTCCACATTCGCTCCCAAAACAAAGCCATCTGGCAGCAGAGAGGGCAAGATCGTTTGTTTGAGGAGTCTAGACCATTGTCTCCCCATTCTAGTGCCCCCCACACTCCCTTTCTTTAATGGAGCACTAGTGCACGAGAGGGAGAACCGGACGAAGGCGTGATCCGTCCAACACTGAGGCAGGACGTCACGTATAGCCGTTCGACAAGCGTCAGCAAAAAGTAGATCAAGAATATGGCCCTTTGAATGGGTTTTGGAGAGTACCAGTTGTTGTAGCTCAATATTATGACAAGCTTGGACCAGCTCGACATAGGCCGTCTTGGTCGGTCTCTCTGACCAAAGATTGAAATCCCCTAACACCATCAACTTTGTGTGGGAGAGATCTTATACTAAGTCTATGAGCTCAGGTACAGCAGAAAACGAGCTAGCCGGGGGTCTATAACATAGTAGACCCGTGAATAGCACGCCTCCTTGGTCCTTGCTGGAGAAACCCAATGTTTCGCACCCAGCGATTGCCTTGATGATAAGCTGGGAGACGTCAAGAGTCTGCCTAAAAATTAATCCAGTTCCACCTCCTCTGGCTCCCATCCTGGGATTATGCCTTATTTTGAAGCCAGTGGGACAAGCTGTCCCCAGTTCCACCGAGCTAGTCGGTGTTGTCCAAGTCTCTGTCATGAAGAGTACGTCTAGATGGTAAGAATCGATAAGTAACGCAATTTCTTCACAGTGTTTGATTTATTTATTTATTTATTTATTTTTAAGATTTATAAAGCGCGACGTATGCCCATGGGCGTCTTGGCGCTGTGACTCATTATGGCCTAGGCTCAGTATATATTTTAATTTTAACTGTGCAGGAAAGTGAGGGTATTATTGGTTAAAAAGCCACGTCTTTAACCGTTTCCTAAACTGTAGCAGTGTGGGAGAGGATCTGATTTCCAGTGGGAGTGTATTCCAGAGTCTGGCTGCGGCGATGGTAAAAGATCTGTCTCCCCAAGTAACAGTCTTAGTTCTCGGTACAGTGAGGAGGAGAGCATTTACTGACCTTAGTTGTCTAGAGGGGCGGTAGAGTATAAGCTTCTCCTTCAGGAACTTTGGCCCTTGGTGACGAATGGCTTTGAATGTGATACACAAAGTTTTAAACCTGATTCTATTCGTCACCGTCAGCCAATGATAGCTCCTGATAGTCTGTTTGATTGGTTGAAATTTAGGGGTACCAGACAGCAGCCTCGCAGCCGCATTCTGGACCATTTGCATTTTAGCCACAACCCGGGCCTGAGCATTCAAGAACAGGCCATTGCAATAATCTAAGGCGGACAGTACTAGTGAGCTCACCACTGTTTTTCCTCCTTTGTCTGAAAGAAATGGTATAATTTTTCTAAGGAGTTTGAGCTTGAAAAAAGCTGTAGAGGCTACTTGATTGGCGTGTTGGACAAAGTTGAGTTTCTCATCAAAAATCACACCTAGATTTCTGACTTTCTGCACCGGGGATGGCAGTGCCCCTAGCAACGGGGGCCACCATATTGAGGACCAGATCGGGAAAAGTTTTCCAAAAATGATCACCTCAGTTTTTTCTGAGTTCAGTCTTAGGCAATTACACCCCATCCATTCCTTGATGGCCAGCATGCCTTCTTGAAACCTGGCTGCCACCTCCTCGCCGTCGTCATTGATGGCCAGGACCAGCTGAGTATCATCCGCGTAGGTGGTAAGGCTCATCCGGTAGGTGTTGATGACCTTAGCTAAGTCCGCCACATAAATGTTAAAAAGGGTCGGACTTAGGGATGAGCCCTGTGGCACACCACATGGGAGAGCCAGGTTTGTTGATCGAAAAGGCCCCATTGTTACTGCCTGTGTTCTTCCTGAAAGGAAGGAAGCGAGCAGAGCCCTGGCCACGGCCTGGACGCCCAGCTTCTCGACACGGTCAATCAATATAGAATGATTGACCGTGTCGAAGGCCGCCGATAGATCCAGCATGATTAGGACCGCCGTGCCACCTTGATCTTTAATGGCCCTGATATCATCAGCTGCCTTGATGAGCGCAGTTTCGGTTCCATGTAGTTTCCGAAAACCAAACTGCGACTCATCCAGCAGGTCATTTTGATCAATATATTCCGAAAGCTGGGCATTCATGACCTTTTCCACCACTTTCGCTACAAAGGGAAGACTTGCAATAGGTCTATAGTTTTTTAATAGCTCTTTATCTAGGCCTGGTTTCTTCAATAGTGGTTTTAATAGTGTGGTCTTCAGTTTATCCGGAAAGACACCCGAGGTGAACATATTGTTACAAATTTGCTTTACAAATGCACCGATCAGGTCCATGACTGGAGGAAAAATCTTAGGTGGACAAGTGTCTAGAGCGGAACCTGTTTTAACAGATTTAATCACATCTATTATTTGATCCTCTGTTGCCTCTTTAAATTGGGTGAGTGAACATGTAGTTTGTTTATCAATTATCGTAGGTGCCGAATTGCTTGACGGGTTGATCGTAGAAAACTCGGCATAGATATCGTTCACTTTGGAGTAGAAAAAGTTTGCTAAGGCGTCACAGAAAGTCTGTGAGGGGGGAGGGGTCAGGTCAGGTTGATTTCCAGTTAAGGATTTCACTACCTCATATAGTTGTTTGCTGGAATTTTTCGCGCCATTAATTTGTTCCTCATAAAAGGTTTTCTTAGCCTCCAAGATCATATTTTTGTATAATGCCAGTGTCTGTTTATATAGTGTTCTTGAATCATTATCGTAGTTTTCACGCCATTTCCTCTCGACACTCCTACAAACCTGTTTCTGTTTTCTCAAAGATTCCGAAAACCAAGGGGCTGAGGGCGTCCTCCGGTTTTTAGATATGGTTTTTAGTGGCACCGAGGTTTCTACTGCTAAAGTTAGCCAATCTGAGAATTGCTGCACAGCTACGTTGGAATCCTCAGAAATGGATGGCCAGGTATCGGCTAGCGATGTTCTCAACATCTTTGTATCCACGTCCTTCCAAACTCTGAAAGGTTCTGAAGGTAGGGTGTTCTGATTAGTTTTAATGGCCTTGTTTATGCTAAAGCTACTCACAATAGCAAAATGGTCGGTCCAGGTTAGGGGTAATATTTCTTTTATAGTTATATTATTTATATTCGTAAAGATCCCATCTAGGGTGTGACCGGCCTCATGTGTCGGTGCCGTCACCAATTGGGATAAACCCATGGTAGCAAGATCAGCCACCAGTGACGAGGTGTCAGAGTCATCGGATTTTTCCAGGTGGAAATTTAGATCCCCCAGTACCATAAAGGTATCTTTGATTGCTAGAGGTTCCATCCAGGAGAGTAGAGAGGCCAAAAAATCTGCTCGTGCTCCAGGAGGTCTATATATGAGTACTCCTTGAAGGTTGATGAGAGATCTCACATTTAACAAGCCACAGGACAAGGCAACTGGGTGTTTACTGGTGGTGATATACTTTCGGTTACTGAGTGAACCGAGATTAAGGCGTAAAAGTTCATAGCGGGAATAAGAGTAAGAAGTTACATCTTGGTTCCGAGAGGCAGAACTTTCGGCACCCGGCGCGAACGGGCGCAAACAGGCTCACCTCTGGCGCACCTCCGGCGCTCCGCCGGCGCGCCTGCTGCGCGCCTACGCTGCGCGCTTTAGGGGCGTCCATCATATATAGCCGTATACGCAAGATTCCAGTAGTGCGATCACTAGCCCCCCAACCAAGATGGCGCCAGCAATTCGGCACTCCCTGGTTCCCTCCCTCACCCAAGATGGCGGCTACGAAAACCGCAGCGCGATGTCCCCAGGAGCCCTAAGGTGCCCTGAAGCGCTCAAATTCCCGCAAAGTGCGGAATGAGGTCACAATTATAGTGCGGGTAAGAGTGGTACTAATAACACGCTATGAGAGAGCTAGCGCCTAGCGCCAAGATCGACAGCGCGAGCGCGCAGTAAAGTAGATTAATTTTAAAATAATTAAAACAGCAATGCGGCAATAGATTCTGCAGCGCGCAATGGTCATGTAAGTCTGACCTGTCGATGGGGAAGTTCGGCTTTTATGCACTTCCAGACGCAAGAGTCCTGTAGTGCGATCACTAGCCCCCCAACCAAGATGGCGCCAGCAATTCGGCACTCCCTGGCTCCCTCCCTCACCCAAGATGGCGGCTACCAAAACCGCAGCGCGATGTCCCCAGGAGCCCTAAGGTGCCCTGAAGCGCTCAAATTCCCGCAAAGTGCGGAATGAGGTCACAATTATAGTGCGGGTAAGAGTGGTACTAATAACACGCTATGAGAGAGGTAGCGCCTAGCGCCAAGATCGACAGCGCGAGCGCGCAGTAAAGTAGATTCATTTTAAAATAATTAAAACAGCAATGCGGCAATAGAATCTGCAGCGCGCAATGGTCATGTAAGTCTGACCTGTCGATGGGGAAGTTCGGCTTTTATGCACTTCCAGACGCAAGAGTCCTGTAGTGCGATCACTAGCCCCCCAACCAAGATGGCGCCAGCAATTCGGCACTCCCTGGTTCCCTCCCTCACCCAAGATGGCGGCTACCAAAACCGCAGCGCGATGTCCCCAGGAGCCCTAAGGTGCCCTGAAGCGCTCAAATTCCCGCAAAGTGCGGAATGAGGTCACAATTATAGTGCGGGTAAGAGTGGTACTAATAACACGCTATGAGAGAGGTAGCGCCTAGCGCCAAGATCGACAACGCGAGCGCGCAGTAAAGTAGATTAATTTTAAAATAATTAAAACAGCAATGCGGCAATAGATTCTGCAGCGCGCAATGGTCATGTAAGTCTGCGATATGCGATAATACATAATAAAATATTATATAAAACTTACCTTGGCTTCCCGCGCTGACTCCCGAGACTGCAGACTTCCGACTCCCGCCGTCCTGGATTTTGAATGCGTCTGACGTGGTCTGGGCTCTCGTCAACAGGAAGGCTGCAGGCAACCTCCCTCCCCTCCACCGCAGCCAGCACCGATTGGTTCGGACGGCTGCCCCAACAGCGTCATTTCTCTCAGTCTGTATGCTGCAGAGAACGGAGAGGAGGAAGCGGAGTACTTAATCGCTGTATCCTATCTACTTTATCAGAGAGCATTGCAGTGGCATTCCTAGCTTCAGTTAAATCTGTTTGCATCTGAACAATAACCCTCATTAAATCATCCATGGTGGCCATAATGTCAAAACTCTCAGACCGGGAGGAATATTATTCGTGGGCTCACTATTCTGTCAGGTTGCTTCTTCCTCAGGGTCTGGAGTGAGGATATAAGGGGCCCACCTCTCAATACCTCCAACTCTGATTGTAATGATTACACAGAGTATTGAAGTGATTAAGCGGGGGGAAAGGGAATTAGGAAGGGACCAGCTGGGAAGGAGATCTGAAAAGGAAAAGTTACTCGCAAACAAAAATACACGCACTTTCCTTCGCACAAAGACGTAAATTAGGACATCAGATTCTGTCCTTCAATCAGGAACTAGCTTAAGAGCTTTGTGGCTTGCGTTTATTCAGACAATCAGACTCTTAGTTGACCTTTCTTAGATCCGCTATATTGTGGCGATAATACTTCTCTTCAGTATCAACTGCTCAAAGGCATAAGCGGCAGAATTTGGTTTAGGTCTTTCTATGACTAGGTTTTCAATCACCTAAACAATCAGTGTCTTATATTTCCTTATTTTATGTGACTTAAAAGTGTTCCCAAAAACATTCATGGAACTACTATAGAACAAGAATCGCACTCGTGAATATGGTAAATGATCTTGAAAATCAAATTGAATGTTCCTAATAAATCACTGGAATGGTTTTAACAAGATTCGCAATCTTACCTGTAGAGTGGACCTCTGTCTCCTTTCTCTCACTCTGCTCCTTCACTCGTTTTTCTATCCTTTCTATCTTTCACCTTTCTGCATCTCTGCTCTTTTGTGCCTTATTTCTGCCCATTTTCCCTTTCTCTCCCTCTGCTCCTTCACTCGTTTTTCTACCCTTTCTATCTTTCACTTTTCTGCACCTCTGCTCTTTTGTGCCTTATTTCTGCCCATTTTCCCTTTCGCTCCTTCACTCGTTTTCACTCGTTTTTCTACCCTTTCCATCTTTCACCTTTCTGCCCTTTTCTGCATCTCTGCTCTTTTGTGCCTTATTTCTGCTTATTTTCCCTTTTTTCTTTATCCCTTCTTTCCTCCCTTTACCTTTCCCCGCCGCTGCTGCCCCCGCAGCCCCTCCCCCACCCAGCGTGACCGGCCCAATCCAGCTCCTCTCCCCGCTCCCGCCTCCCAGCTGTCCAGCCCTCCCCGACCCCTACTTAATGGCGGCCACTGGTGCACCGAAGGCGCGTCAAAGGCTAGCACATCTGCGCCCGTCCGCGACCAGCACCAGGAACCCTGGACCTCCGCCCCGCCAACACTACGACCCAGCAGCACTCCAAGCACTCAACCCAGGCTGCAACAACAACTGCAAGCTAGCATCACCAGCCGACACCCATGGACCTTTCAGCTGTCACCGCTGCCGGCACACCTGCAGCACCGCCAAGAACACGGATCCAGCACAACCTGCCCCCAAGAACACAACCGAACCGAAGACCCTGCAATGCATCCTCCTCAACGTCCGATCCCTCCACAAACACGCCACAGAAATCTGGGACCTCCTCGACAGCACCACCCCGGACGTAGCATTCTTCACCGAAACCTGGACCAATGCCACCTCGGGACCGGACATCGCCATCGCCATCCCGCAAGGATACAAGATCTCCAGGAAGGACCACCCCACCCACCGAGGAGGAGGAATCGCCTTCGTCCACAAATCCAGCCTCCGCCTGAGCACACTACCTGACGAGTCCACAAAACTGATGGAACACCTTCACTTCAAGATACTGGCCAGCCCCATCGCCGCCCTCCGAGGAACCCTCATCTACCGACCCCCTGGACCCCGCGGACCCTTCGCCAACTCCATCACGGACATTATCTCCCCGCAGGCCATGGCATCCACCAACTACACCCTGCTGGGAGACCTCAACTTCCACCTCGACAATCAACTGGACCCCAACACCACATGCCTCCTGGACAACCTCCACAACATTGGACTCCGCCAGATCATGACAGAGCCCACGCACTCAGCAGGACACACCCTCGACCCCCTCTTCACTACAGGAAACTCCATCACCTTCAGCCACACCACCGAACTCCCATGGACCGACTATCGTTGCGTCCACTTCACCTTCAGAACACACACCATCCAGAGACACCAGCACCTGCTTCCAGAAAGAAACTGGACCAAAATCACCAACGACCAGCTCACCTCCTCACTCAACAACTCCACCCCAACCATTGCGGAAAACGACGACCCCAACAACGCAGCTCGAACCCTGCATAGATGGATCTCGGACAGCACCAACACCATAGCCCCCCTCAAGAAAAACAACAATACCCGTGCCAAGAAAGCCAGATGGTTTACCACCGAACTTCGAGAGTCCAGGCGCACATGCCGCCACCTCGAAAAGGCCTGGAGAAACACCAAATCCAGAGAAGCCCACAACAACTTCAGAGCTGCCACCAACGCCCACCATCAACTCATCAGAGAAACGAGGAAAAAAGAGATTGAAGACAGAATCTCCACCCACGCACACAACAGCAAGAAACTCTTCAGCATCATCAAGGAGTTCGCCCAACCCACCAGCGAGTCTACTGACATCCCTCCCTCACAAGACCTCTGCGACAAACTCAGCTCCTTTTTCCACCACAAAATCAAGAGCATCTACGACAACTTCGACAAAGACAACCAACACACTGAACCCTAACGAACCACCCCCGACACCCGGAAACCAGCGATTGATGACTGGACAGCCCTCACCATCGAAGACACACTGAAGACAATGAAGTCAATCCACTCAGGGGCCCCCACGGACCCCTGCCCACACCACATCTTCAACAGAGCCACCAATACCATCGCACCCCTGCTCCACCACACCATCAACCGCTCCCTGGCGACCGACTCCGTCCCCGACGACTGGAAACACGCGGAGGTCAACCCCCTCCTAAAGAAACCCTCAGCGGACCCCACCGACCTCAAAAACTACAGACCCATCTCCCTGCTCCCTTTCCCAGCGAAAGTCATCGAGAAAGCCATCAACAGCCAACTCGCCACATTCATTGAAGAACACAACATCCTCGACTCCTCCCAATCCGGCTTCAGAAAAAACCACAGTACGGAAACCGCCCTCCTCGCCGCAACAGACGACATCCGCACCCAACTGGACAAAGGAGAAACAGTAGCCCTCATCCTCCTAGACCTATCAGCGGCGTTCGACACAGTCTCCCACCGCACCCTAATACGCAGACTCTACAAAGCAGGAATCCAGGACAAGGCCCTCGACTGGATCTGCTCCTTCCTCTCCGGCAGGACGCAACGGGTCAGACTCCCCTCTTTCCTCTCACACCCCACACCTACCACCTGCGGAGTCCCCCGGGGCTCCTCCCTCAGCCCGACTCTCTTCAACGTCTACATGGCTCCACTTGCCCCCATCGTCAGAACCTATGGACTCAACATCGTGTCCTACGCAGACGACACCCAGCTCATCCTCTCCCTATCCAACGAGCCCAACACCGCCAGACGCAACTTTCGAGAAGGCATGGAAGCCGTCGCCAAATGGATGAAAAACAGCTGCCTACAACTAAACACCAACAAAACAAAAGTACTCATCATGGGCCCAAACCCCGACGCGTGGAGCGACACCTGGTGGCCCACCGCCCTTGGAAACCCGCCAACCCCCACAGACCACGCACGCAACCTGGGAATCATCCTGGACTCCAAGCTCAAAATGGACCGCCAGATCAACTCTGTCTCATCTTCCTGCTTCCACACCCTCCGCCTCCTTCGTAAGACCTTCAAATGGATCCCCCTCGAACACCGAAAGACAGTCACTCACGCCCTGGTCACCAGCAGACTCTACTACGGCAACGCACTCTACGCCGGAATAAACAAAAACATCATCCGCAAGCTACAGAACATCCAGAACGCCGCCGCAAGACTGGCCCTCAACCTGCCAAAACACTGCCACATCTCGCAGCACCTGTGACACTCCACTGGCTCCCCGTCGAGGCGAGAATCACCTTTAAGATGCTCACCCACGCACACAAGGCCCTCCACGGCACCGGACCAGCATACCTGAACAGCCGGCTCAAATTCCAGGCACTCCCAAAGGACCCTACGATCAGCCCAGCTCTCCTACACCGTGGTCCCCCGCACCAGAAAGACCAGATCGGGAGGCCGCTCCTTCTCCTTCCTCGCCGCCAAAGCATGGAACGCCCTTACACTCCACCTCAGACAGACAACATCGCTCCCCATCTTCGCAAGAAACCTCAAAACTTGGCTCTTCGACAGACCCCCTCCTTGATGGAATGGAACCTGCACCCCTCACCCCTAGCGCCTTGAGACCCTTACGGGTGAGTAGTTGCGCTTTAACAAACTCCTGATTGATGGATTGACTCTACTTCTGAATCTGGGTTAGTGACAGGTAATCCCCCCCAAAACCTAGCCTCACCGGGAGCCCATCAAGAAGAGAAGTCTCTGCAGATTCTAAACTCCTCCTGCAGCTCAGCGAGCGTTGTAGCAGATTTCAGGCACCCAGAACTCTCCACCGATCGAAAGAACAAAGCTGGCCTTGCAGAGAAACGGAGCCCCAAGATCCTCTTCCTCCTTCACCAAAAGACGCTGAATAGTGAGCACGGGGAACTGGACGCGGCCGCTGACATCGTAGGCACGCCCCGTGCCAAACCTCACGCATCTCGCATAAGGCGCCAAACCTCACGCATCTCGCATAAGGTGCCAACCCTCACGCATCTCGCGTGAGGTGCCAAACCTCACGCATCTCGCGTGAGTTGCCGAACCACACGCATCTCGCGTGAGGTACCAAACCTCACGCATCTCGGGTGAGCTGCCAAACCGCACGCATCTCGCGTGAGGTGCCAAACCTCACGCATCTCGGGTGAGGTGCCAAACCTCACGCATCTCGGGTAAGGTGCCAAACCGTATGCATCTCGCGTGAGATGACAAACCTCACGCATCTCGGGTGAGGTGCCAAACCTCACGCATCTCGCGTGGGGTGCCAACCCTCACGCATCTCGGGTGAGGTGCCAAACCTCACGCAACTCGGGTGAGGTGCCAAACCTCACGCATCTCGCATAAGGCGTCAAACCTCACGCATCTCGCATAAGGTGCCAACCCTCACGCATCTCGCGTGAGGTGCCAAACCTCACGCATCTCGCGTGAGTTGCCGAACCACACGCATCTCGCGTGAGGTACCAAACCTCACGCATCTCGGGTGAGCTGCCAAACCGCACGCATCTCGCGTGAGGTGCCAAACCTCACGCATCTCGGGTGAGGCGCCAAACCTCACGCATCTCGGGTAAGGTGCCAAACCGTATGCATCTCGCGTGAGATGACAAACCTCACGCATCTCGGGTGAGGTGCCAAACCTCACGCATCTCGCGTGGGGTGCCAACCCTCACGCATCTCGGGTGAGGTGCCAAACCTCACGCATCACGGGTGAGGTGCCAAACCACACGCATCTCGGGTGAGGTGCCAAACCTCACGCATCTCGCGTGAGGTGCCAAACCTCACGCAACTCGGGTGAGGTGCCAAACCTCACGCATCTCGGGTGAGGTGCCAAACCTCACGCATCTCGCGTGAGATACCGAATCTCACGCATATTGCGTGAGATACCGAATCGCACGCATCTCGCGTGAGGTGCCAAACCTCACGCATCTCGTGAGTGTCTGGTGCAGTGGTAAATGTTCTCCCATTCTTTGTTGCGCAGAGTCCGCCCCAGTTCCCTCTCCCATCTAGCCCGTCCTGCATTATAAACGCGCGAGTATCTGTCCAAGAGGAGCCGATATATGTCTGAAATGAGTCGCTTATCTGTGGTGCGCGAGAGAAGCCAGTATTCATATTTACTGAGCTTGCGTGTAGCGTCTCCACGGATCTGGGGTTGAAGCGCCCAATGCCGGACCTGTAGATACCTAAGGTGTTCAGCTTCCGCGAGGTCATAGGTCTTCCGGAATTCCTCAAAAGGCGTCACTCCCGCACCTGAAAACATGTGAAAGAGGCATCGGCATCCTGCTGGGCGCCACCGTGCAAAGGCCTGGACATCCTTACCCGGGCCGAAGTCAGGGTTCTCTAACAGGGGTGTGAGGGGAGACGGGAAGGTCGTCAGGTCGTGTAAGACGCATGTTCGATCCCATACCTCTAGCGGTACCCTCGTGACGAAGTAGGCGTATAGGTTAGGGGGCCGGTGTTGTTGCCGTAGGAAAGGCACCTCCTGGAGTGGACGCCCCGCTTGGTCCTGGAACAACCAATGGCGCTCCGATTCCCATTTGCTCCATTTCACTAGGGTTCTGAGTTGGGTCACCCGCGCATGCGCATTTCTCCCGAGAAATGCGCATGCGCGGGCGGCCGCGAATGCGCATTGGTATCTATGACGGGACGCTATTCCAATAGGGAGCCACGGACCAGCCCCGGACACGGTAACTGCTTTAAACTTGTTTATTTAGGGTATTTTGCTTAAATAATGTGTGTAGGGGAGGGCGGGAGGGAGGCGGGTGGCGGCCGACTCGGCTACGCACACGGAGTGGGCGTAGTGTTGCCGGCTATGCTGTCTACGCAAAATGCGTAGGAGGCAACACTACGCCTACTCCGTGGGCGTAGCCGATTCGGACGCCCAGGGTTAATTTTAATGCCCAGATGTATTTGCTGTGCTAGTCCGACCCTAGCTGTTCCACGTATTCCGAGTGAATTTATCAATAAATAACACATGACTCCACCCCTAGTGGCTCCAATTGCCCTGTTGGTCCAGTGTCACTCCGAACTGAGGGAGTTCTTGCTGGGTCGGAGGTGCACTCACACGGAGCTGCTTACATAACGTGCTCACCGTGCAAACCGTAGCAGCCCTCTCAATTGACTCCAGTGACGCCATTTAAACTTATTTTAATTAATGTTTAACCTATCGCAGATACTGTATTTAACACTCCGTCGATCGTCAATCCCTCCTTATCCTCTCACTCCCAAATATACAATTTGGCACCAGCATGACTGAGCTAAACTGTGTGAATCAGGCGAGTGACGAAGGTGCTGGTGCTGACAAGTTCGTGTCTAGTCAGAGGCCAGTCCCTCCTCTGATGTCCCTACTTGTTCGGTGTGCAGGGGAACGCCAGTTCTCTTGTGTCAGTGAATTAACGAGACACGCGTTTGTGCCTGCTTACTGGCACTATGACATTTACACACAGTCACAGAGGCCCTTATTTAAGGCAACCCAAGGAACGTGCCAACAATGTACAGTCTTCAGAGTTTATTCGATGTTATATTGTTTTCATTTTTAATTATTATGTATGCACATGCACAATGGCACTCACCACATGGGAAGGAAGTCGGAACGGGAAACCAAGAATCAGGCGTGAGCGCTCTCACTGCACAGGACCATCTCTTCCCAGAGCAAGGGCAGGTGGCACGGCGACATCGCAGTCCCACCTGCCCCTTCACAGTCAGGCACGGGTTGCCAAACCCAGCCGCAAGAAGAGCTCAGAACATCCATAGAAGCACCAAGCACCTGCACGCCACTGCCAACGGACCCGAGCCGGCGCACAAGGAGGCATGCATGAGCTGAGCATCCCGGGTGACAGGGTAAAGGAGTCCCGGCGCGTGGCGCAACACAAACCACCTCAACCCCCAGACTAGAGAGCTTCTTCTTCACCCCTCTGAAACCCGCCTCCTTAACGAAATCCCCCTCACTCCGAAGCCGGCAGAGACAGGCAACATTTAAATACTTAAGTATAATTTACATGCGATATGTATGTATGTATGTATGTATAGGCGTTCTTTTATAGCACTATAACTGTCACCCGACGGGCATCCTGGCGCTTAGACTGTTATGACACAATACATGATGTTTCGAGCTTCCAATCTATTTACATTGTTCTGGGGAACAGATGGGTCTTTAATGCTTTTTTAAAGGAAGAAAAATCTTCCAGGCCCCTCAGGCCTACCGGTAGAGAATTCCACAGCCGCGCTGCGGTAAACCTGAAGGACCGCCCACCCATCCGGGACCTCAGAAACTTGGGTATTACCACCAAGTAAGCCGAGGCTGACCGGAGTGGTCTTGGAGGGATGTACCATGAGAAAAGGTCCTGCAGAGGAGACGGGCCTTGTCCGTGTAGAGCCCTAAAAACCAAACACAAAGCTTTGAAGTTCACCCATTGAGAGATTGGCAACCAATGGAGGTCCCTAAGTGCCTTGGCAGAAGAGTCCAGGCGGCGTCGCGAGAGTGCCAGTTTGGCAGCAAAATTCTGTACTCTGAGTTTTCCTAGCAGAGTAACTGGTGCCCCCAGCAGCAGTGCGTTGCAGTAGTCGAGACGACTTAAAATTATGCTCCGCATTACCTCTGGTCTGGCCTGTACCGGGAGCAAGGGTAGAATCTTTCGCAATGATCCAAGTAATGCCATACAAGTGGCCACTGTTTTGTTCACTGATGTGTCCAGCTGTAAGTCGGAACTAAACATTAACCCCAAATTCTGAACCGATTCGGCAGGCAGACTAGTACCTTGGAAATCAGGAGGCCAAAAACCCTGCGGTAGGGGTCTGGGGGTCCGATCCATAGAGCAATGTAGCACCTCGTTTTTCGAGCTGTTAAATTGTAGGGAGTTGTTACCCAGCCATTCTGCCGTGGTGCTCATGCATCGATGGAAGACCTCCTGTGACACCCCGTCCTTACCCTCAAACGAGAAGATAAGTTGGGTGTCATCGGCGTAGTTGGTGACTGTTATGCCAAAAGATTTAATCAGCGTGATCAGGGGACGGAGGTAAAGATTGAAAAGAATGGGGCTGATGGCCGAGCCCTGGGGTACTCCCTGACCAACCCTCCTGATGTTGGATTTAAAGGGTGGCAGGGCAACTACCTGGTGCCTTTGATCGAGATATGACACCAGCCATTCAAGGGCCAAGCCCGACACCCCAGCCTCCGTCAGTCCCCTGACCAGGATTGCATGGCTGACCGTGTCGAACGCGGCCGACATATCGAGCAGCACTAAAAAGGCTGCTCGACCCTGGTTGGCACGCGTTTGAAGGTCATCGAGAACAGTCACCAATGCCGACTCTGTCCCATGTGCCGGTCTAAACCCAAACTGAGCCACATCCAAACAATCAGTAGTCTCAAGAAAGTTGGAGAGATGTTTTGTGGCCAGTTTCTCAATAATTTTAATAGGGAATGGCAAGAGGGAGATGGGCCTAAAGTTGGCTGGGCATGTGGGGTCCAGATTCTCCTTTTTAAGCAGTGGGGAGACCACCGCCAATTTCCAGCAATCTGGAACCCGTGCTGAAGTGACAGACTGGCGACAGATGGAAACAAGCATTTACAATGCAATGGTTTTGCCTTTGTTAAAGTTAGAGCTATTGGCATTGCTCTTGACATTATTTTTATTTATGTTTTTTTAACATAAATAAATGGCATTGTCATTTACAATGCCACTAGCTTTATCTATCGCAAATGACACACACAAACACACACAGAGCCGCCCCACACACACCCCCACACAGAGCCCCGCACACACAGCCCCCACACACACACAGCCACACAGAGCCCCCCCCACACACAGCCACACAGAGCCCTCCACACACACAGCCACACAAAGCTTCCTACACACACAGCCACACAGAGCCCTCCACACACACCAACACAGCACAAGCAGGCAACAGGGGCAGACGGAGGCACAAGCAGGCAACAGGGGCAGACGGAGGCACAAGCAGGCAACAGGGGCACACAGAGGCACAAGCAGGCAACAGGGGCCCACAGAGGCACAAGCAGGCAACAGGGGCCCACAGAGGCACAAGCAGGCAACAGGGGCACACAGAGGCACAAGCAGACAACAGGGGCACACAGAGGCACAAGCAGGCAACAGGGGCACAAGGAGGCACAAGCGGGCAACAGGGGCACAAGCAGGCAACAGGGGCACGAAAACGGAGGCACAAGCAGGCAACAGGGGCAGGTGGAGAAAACACAATTTTCAACAGCCCACTTGGCTCTGCAACAGTTGCCTTTGAAAAGCAATACGGCGTAATGGGCATGATCAAATCCCGTCCCCTGCATAAAAAAAAACAACAGCCTGAGGCGACTGCTAACACAGATGTAGTACAAGGCATTACACGGCAAGGGTGCTGCTGCCGGCAATTATCCTGGTATTTAAACAAATCTCTCTCTCTCACACACAGAGCCGCCCCACACACACCCCCACACAGAGCCCCGCACACACAGCCACACAGAGCCCCCCACACACACAGCCACACAGAGCCCTCCACACACACAGCCACACAGAGCCCTCCACACACACCAACAGCACAAGCAGGCAACAGGGGCAGACGGAGGCACAAGCAGGCAACAGGGGCAGACGGAGGCACAAGCAGGCAACAGGGGCACACAGAGGCACAAGCAGGCAACAGGGGCACACAGAGGCACAAGCAGGCAACAGGGGCACACAGAGGCACAAGCAGGCAACAGGGGCACACAGAGGCACAAGCAGGCAACAGGGGCACACAGAGGCACAAGCAGGCAACAGGGGCACACAGAGGCACAAGCAGGCAACAGGGGCACACAGAGGCACAAGCAGGCAACAGGGGCACACAGAGGCACAAGCAGGGGCACACAGAGGCACAAGCAGGCAACAGGGGCACACAGAGGCACAAGCAGGCAACAGGGGCACACAGAGGCACAAGCAGACAACAGGGGCACACAGAGGCACAAGCAGACAACAGGGGCACACAGAGGCACAAGCAGGGGCACACAGAGGCACAAGCAGGCAACAGGGGCACACAGAGGCACAAGCAGGCAACAGAGGCACACAGAGGCACAAGCAGACAACAGGGGCACACAGAGGCACAAGCAGACAACAGGGGCACACACGTGCAAAAGACACCCACAAGCTGACAGCCCAATTATCTTGAGCCACAAAATGTATACAGACCCTTAATTCGGATCACGTTTATTTTAGTTTCAAGTCACCATACCTAGAAAAGACATTATGTAAATGCAAAGATACTGGATCGATTTGAAATATTACGCTCTGCATCTGCACAGTTGAGCCCAAGTACCCACCCAGTGACACCCGTCCATTTCCACACGAAAAATCCACGTAAAGTATACACGAATATTAAGAAGCAGTCTCATCGAGCACACGTCGGGCATCGGCCAGCTCGCCCTCATACAACGCCTTGACCCCAGTTACCTACAATGAACCGCATATCAAAAGACCTAGAAATATGCGGACAAACTCACTTTATCCAAAAGTTTTCCAGCTTCATTCCTCACATGTAACTTGCAGCATTTTCAGTCATAGCAGCCGGGGTGACTTTGCTTTTGGCTACATCTCTCGAGATTGAATCATCGAGTTGGGCTCAGTCATTCCGATCCTTACGACTCGGGGTGGGGGGGGCGGGACTTGGGGGTGGGGGACGACGACGACGGGACTTGCGGGGGGGGGGGTGGAGTCCCTCGGTGATGGTCGAACCCTCTCTCCAGACCCTCTGTCCCTCAGCTGCAGGCCTCGAAGAAAAAGCCCTGGGGGTTACACTCTCAGGACTGTCCGAGGTCTAAGCCTGTAACCACAAAACAGAGCGGCCACATTCTCCGCCCATGAGCCGAGCCATTCACACAGGCCACTCCCCACCCAGCGGGACACCAGAAGGGGCCCTCCCACAGAATCCAGAGACACCCCCTCTCCACGGCAGCACTCCAGGGAAACTCCCACACCGGTGAGAGCCACAACGAGGGACTCCCCGCTCCAGTGACAGCCCCAGATGGGACTTCCCAAGGTACCCAAAGAGACCCCGAGAGAGGTACTCCCACAGTACCAAAAGAATGCTCACTCCAGTGACAGCCCAACAAAGGGAGACTGCCACACAAGTGAGAGCCACTGAAAGGCGTCCCCCCCCCCCCCCCCCACCCGGAGAGGGACACTTCAAACCAGCAAGAGCGACAGAGAGACACTTGGAGAAATGATTGTTACACCCGGAGGACAAATCCCCACGAGGGAGACTCCCTCGCGAGCATCAGAGAGGGGCCCTCCAGACCAGCAGGGCCGTGTCAGAGACAGCCTCTCACGTATAACACCTGCACAGAGCGGTGGTCACTGCCCTTCCAAGACTCTCAGGGGTGGACAATGTACACGTCCCACCGAAATCGACCCTAGTCACATCCAGAGACGGGTGCGCCCCCTGCGGGTCTCCTCCAGGCCCGGGTGTGGGGCCGTGTCCACCTGCTTTGAGGGGTGACGGGGCCGCATCAATAGTGCAACATGATATGAACTGTGTTTTTTTTCTTAAAGGAAAAATAGTTACGTCTTTTTAAATATTTTAAATGCCTGCAAATTGTTTGACCGTTTCTCTGTCATGATGATACTGTTATGGTTTTTATTAACGTAAACAATAAAGCATTGACTATGACAGTGCAACAGAATAGCTGTGTTTTAAACTATGGTGATCTGCGGGCGGCTGCCTGGAGCCCATGTAAGAGGTTCTTAGCACCGCCACTCACACGGGATTTACCCACACAGCCCGGCACACAAAGAGGCAAGCCTGCACACAGTGCACAGTCAGTGACCCTCCCAGCACAGACACTCACCAGCCTTGCCCCCCAAAATGCTAACAGTATCCAACCACCCAGCCCTAGTCCAGACCATTATGACGCTACTCCCGGCCCTGACCGCTTCGCCTACAAATCCTTGGTTTAGCCCAATTAGACCAGTGAAATCAAAAGAAGACGCCAACTCTGAGATTGCACGATGCTACCACACAAGAGTGTAGGGCTGGAAACAGTGTCTGCAGTGACCCAGAGGGAAGTGCTCGCCCATCCCTCAGTCCAAGCTTCTACAGGGTTGCAGTCACTCAGCACAGACACCCAAGAAATGTCGCCCACCAAGCACAGACAGACACCCAAGAAGTGTCGCCCACCAAGCACAGACACCCAAGAAGTTTCGCCCACCAAGCACAGACACCCAAGAAGTGTCGCCCACCCAGCACAGACACCCAAGAAGTTTCGCCTACTCAAATTAACCAGATTGCTTCAACTAACCAGGAAAGACACGCACGGCTGGTTCACCCCATCAACTAAAGCACAGAATCCCGTCCGCGGGGGGGGGGGGGGGTATTTACCCACACACACCTGGTCGAGGGGGGGCTCGCGCGGGGGGGGGGGCGGGACTTGGGGGTGGGGGACGACGGGACTTGCGGGGGGGGGGGGTGGACTCGCGCGGGGAGTTAAAAAGTACATTTTTAGTGCGGCTGCAGAGTTCAATATCATACTGATGGCTTCGTAGGCACTTCAATTATCAACAGGCATTACAACTGATAATTACTGAAACCGCAGGCGTAAATGCTGTAATGCAGCGGGAGGGGGCGGGAACGGCCACACACTGACAGCGGGGGGGGGGGGGGGGAGCGGGAACAGACACACAGAACACATCTATTTTTCCATTTCGAGCACTGGGTTTAACAGAGGCTACTTGGGGGCACAGTTCGTACATGGGGGGTATAGGGGCTGTCTTACCAGAGGGAGGCTCAGCCTTACCCGTGGGGACTGAGAGAAGAGTAACTAAGTCAGTCTAGGTAAGAGGAGAGTACACCCTGCACCTCCGAGTAAGAGGTGCACAGAGGCTACCTGAGGGCACGAGCCAGCACATCCTTAGCGAGTGCTCAGATTTACCCGTTCTATGGGTGCCGAGGATGTGACCCGTTAGTGTTTTTGCACCTGTGCATTCTGGAATAAATGGGACTGCAAGTCCCAGGATGCAAAGCAACCTTCTGGTCTGGATAAGCTACACGCGCGCGGAACCGGGATTCTTGAGCGTTCTGTACGCGGGGGGCGGGACACATACAGTACCAAAGGCTGGGAGAGGGCATATATTGGAATTTGTAGGGCGGAGAGCGGATTGCACCTGATGGACTAGAGTTGGTGTCCCGGGGAGCACACACTGCGCCCCAGAGAGTGAGGCGTGGCCAGGGGAAGGTGAGAGGCGCTATTGGGGAGGGAGTTGTGAGGTGAATGAAAATGAGGGAGGGATGGTGAAGAAAGATAAAGAACCAGGGGAGTGGGGTACACGGGAGGGGCTGGTGTGCTGTGAGTAGCGGGGGAATGCACAGTGCGATTAAGGGTAAGGGGCAGTGGTAAAAGGGGAGGGAATCAGGGAAAGATCAGTGGGAGGAAAGACATAAGACCTGCTAAAGGGGGTGGGGGGGAGCAAACATTGACATAAGAGGAGGGGGTTGGATGGAAATTCGTGGCTTGAGGGGAAGCACCTGCGGTAGAGAATGTTCGAGTTTCCGAGCCCATAAGGAAGTTGCTGATCTTGTCTTTGGGGGTTTTCTTTGCATTCGGGTACCTGTGCTCTGATGAAAACCTCGACAACGATGCCAACAAGTTCCAGAATGCATTGTAAAACACTTGGACTGGTTCATCTGCACCGACTTTAAAGGTGAGTCTTTGGTGTGTCACAGAAGGAAGAGATTAGGAAACCCCAAAACGCAGCAAGCACCGACCGGTGCAAGAGTGGTGCACTTGACTGATGCTGCCGATCTTTCGCCTCCGGGCGGGTGCAGCTTTCACGTATGCTGAGAATCGAGTGACACTTGCCGTGCGGCCTCTCTCCTGTGCCTGGCAGCCTGGACGGAGTTAAGTGACACCCAAACGCAGCAAGCACCGACCGGTGCAAGAGTGGTGCACTGTTGGCTGATGCTGCCGATCTTTCGCCTCCGGGCGGGTGCAGCTTTCACCTAAGATGTCTAGCTCATATTAAAGCCACAAGAAGGAGCCAACTGTTAATGCTCACCCACGGGCCGCCCTACCTCCACTCCCGCCCATGTGCCGCTCTCCGGCACCAACAGCAGCCGCACGGAGCCCTCCCCAGCCCTTCAGACTCACCGGGCTCTCTTGGGCGGGCTCCTCCGGGCGGCGGCCTCTCTGCTGGGCGGCGGCTTGGCGGCGGGTCTCCTCCTCATAATGAAGCACCGCCTTCTCCTTCCGCCGTCGTCCTCCCGAGTGGAGCCGCCAGGCTCCCGATCCACTTCTCCTCCGGGGCGCCGGGAGCCCCCAGCAGCGGCGACGCGACCTCTCCTCTTCCCCGGTCTCCCTCTGGGCACGGGAGACCGGCAACTCCCGCAAAGGCTTCCCCCAGGCAGGGGGAAGCGGAACAACACGTCCTCCCGGCCCCGCCCACAACCAGGCGGCGGGCCGGACCTCTGCTTCCGGGGAACAGCCAATGGCTGCGCGGCAACTCTCCCTGGGCCACCCAATGGCAGCGCGGCCCTCCTGACGAGCCCACTGGCTCTGGTCGCGCTGTCGAAGCCACGGCGGCGGTTTCTGCTATTGAACGAATGGGGAAAGGGTTTCCCAATACTAAGGACTAGTGGACTCGCCATAAATCCTCATTAGTGCGCAAGAGGGCAAAGTGGTAGGATGCAGTAGTGCCGGCAATGCCGGACCAGACACGGGGGCGTTCCCGGCGTCCCGTGACGTCGGCAAAAGCCAAAGAATGTCGGGAACGCCCCCGTGTCTGGTCCGGCATTGACGGACAGGCCCCTCGTCCAATGGCAAGGCTCCGTTTACGGAGCCAGCCAATCAAGGACGAGGGCCGAACAAAAGCCACACTACAGTTCTCAACAGGATTTCGCCTGCGCGAAAAGCTGCGCAGAAAGCGCAGCTTTCGCTAGGCAAAACCTAAAAAGTGGGGGAAACAGCTCTTCACGAAAAAGTTTCCAGAATTTGGGTGGAAGAGGATCAGAAGGTGAGCCAGAGGACACCCGTCAGCCAAAGAGCAGAAGTCCTCAAAAGATGGTAGAGGAAAGTTGCTCAGCTCACCTGATTTAGTACACTCCTTCCTATTCTCAAACGAGATGGAATCGTGCACAGCACGGCCAGTTGACGAGAGAAGATTGTTTAAGATGTTGGCAATCTAATCCTCAAAGGCCTGTGCTAGCGAATCACAGAGAGCTTGAGAGGCCGGGATGACAATTTTTGTACAGCCAGGATGGGCCAGGTCCTTTACGATCTTAAATAAGGCCTGAGATTTATTTACAGCTGCCATCAAAGATTCTTCCAAGAATCTAGCTTTGGCATGCTTGATCTGGATTTTATAGGACGCCAGTGCTTGTTTGAAGAGGACTCTATGTGATTCCAGGTACTGTTTCCTCCAGGTCCGCTCAGCCTGTTTACATTGGGGCTTGAGCTGCCGAAGTTCTTCCGAGTACCATGGCATAGCAAGATTAGTCCTATCTTTGATTTTTCGCAGCGGGGCCAAAGAGTCCAGAGAAGCTGAGATTCGCTGACAGAGAGTCTCGTAACTTACGTCCACATTCGCTCCCAAAACAAAGCCATCAGGCAGCAGAGAGGGCAAGATCGTTTGTTTGAGGAGTCTAGACCATTGTCTCCCCATTCTAGTGCCCCCCACACTCCCTTTCTTTAATGGAGCACTAGTGCACGAGAGGGAGAACTGGACGAGGGCGTGATCCGTCCAACACTGAGGCAGGACGTCACGTATAGCCGTTCGACAAGCGTCAGCAAAAAGTAGATCAAGAATATGGCCCTTTGAATGGGTTTTGGAGAGTACCAGTTGTTGTAGCTCAATATTATGACAAGCTTGGACCAGCTCGACATAGGCCGTCTTGGTCGGTCTCTCTGACCAAAGATTGAAATCCCCTAACACCATCAACTTTGTGTGGGAGTGGGAGAGATCTTATATTAAGTCTATGAGCTCAGGTACAGCAGAAAACGAGCTAGCCGGGGGTCTATAACATAGTAGACCCGTGAATAGCACGCCTCCTTGGTCCTTGCTGGAGAAACCCAATGTTTCGCACCCAGCGATTGCCTTGATGATAAACTGGGAGACGTCAAGAGTCTGCCTAAAAATTAATCCAGTTCCACCTCCTCTGGCTCCCATCCTGGGATTATGCCTTATTTTGAAGCCAGTGGGACAAGCTGTCCCCAGTTCCACCGAGCTAGTCGGTGTTGTCCAAGTCTCTGTCATGAAGAGTACGTGTAGATGGTAAGAATCGATAAGTAACGCAATTTCTTCACAGTGTTTGATGAGAGATCTCACATTTACCAAGCCACAGGACAAGGCAACTGGGTGTTTACTGGTGGTGATATACTTTCGGTTACTGAGTGAACCGAGATTAAGGCGTAAAAGTTCATAGCGGGAATAAGAGTAAGAAGTTACATCTTGGTTCCGAGAGGCAGAACTTTGGGCGCCCGGCGCGAACGGGCGCAAACGGGCTTACCTCTGGCGCACCTCCGGCGCTCTGCCGGCGCGCCTGCTGCACGCCTACGCTGCGCGCTTTAGGGGCGTCCATCATATATAGCCGTATACGCAAGATTCCAGTAGTGCGATCACTAGCCCCCCAACCAAGATGGCGCCAGAAATTCGGCACTCCCTGGTTCCCTCCCTCACCCAAGATGGCGGCTACGAAAACCGCAGCGCGATGTCCCCAGGAGCCCTAAGGTGCCCTGAAGCGCTCAAATTCCTGCAAAGTGCGGAATGAGGTCACAATTATAGTGCGGGTAAGAGTGGTACTAATAACACGCTATGAGAGAGGTAGCGCCTAGCGCCAAGATCGACAGCGCGAGCGCGCAGTAAAGTAGATTAATTTTAAAATAATTAAAACAGCAATGCGGCAATAGATTCTGCAGCGCGCAATGGTCATGTAAGTCTGACCTGTCGATGGGGAAGTTCGGCTTTTATGCACTTCCAGACGCAAGAGTCCTGTAGTGCGATCACTAGCCCCCCAACCAAGATGGCGCCAGCAATTCGGCACTCCCTGGTTCCCTCCCTCACCCAAGATGGCGGCTACCAAAACCGCAGCGCGATGTCCCCAGGAGCCCTAAGGTGCCCTGAAGCGCTCAAATTCCCGCAAAGTGCGGAATGAGGTCACAATTATAGTGCGGGTAAGAGTGGTACTAATAACACGGTATGAGAGAGGTAGCGCCTAGCGCCAAGATCGACAGCGCGAGCGCGCAGTAAAGTAGATTCATTTTAAAATAATTAAAACAGCAATGCGGCAATAGATTCTGCAGCGCGCAATGGTCATGTAAATCTGACCTGTCGATGGGGAAGTTCGGCTTTTATGCACTTCCAGACGCAAGAGTCCTGTAGTGCGATCACTAGCCCCCCAAACAAGATGGCGCCAGCAATTCGGCACTCCCTGGTTCCCTCCCTCACCCAAGATGGCGGCTACCAAAACCGCAGCGCGATGTCCCCAGGAGCCCTAAGGTGCCCTGAAGCGCTCAAATTCCCGCAAAGTGCGGAATGAGGTCACAATTATAGTGCGGGTAAGAGTGGTACTAATAACACGCTATGAGAGAGGTAGCGCCTAGCGCCAAGATCGACAACGCGAGCGCGCAGTAAAGTAGATTAATTTTAAAATAATTAAAACAGCAATGCGGCAATAGATTCTGCAGCGCGCAATGGTCATGTAAGTCTGCAATATGCGATAATACATAATAAAATATTATATAAAACTTACCTTGGCTTCCCGCGCTGACTCCCGAGACTGCAGACTTCCGACTCCCGCCGTCCTGGATTTTGAATGCGTCTGACGTGGTCTGGGCTCTCGTCAACAGGAAGGCTGCAGGCAACCTCCCTCCCCTCCACCGCAGCCAGCACCGATTGGTTCGGACGGCTGCCCCAACAGCGTCATTTCTCTCAGTCTGTATGCTGCAGAGAACGGAGAGGAGGAAGCGGAGTACTTAATCGCTGTATCCTATCTGCTTTATCAGAGAGCATTGCAGTGGCATTCCTAGCTTCAGTTAAATCTGTTTGCATCTGAACAATAACCCTCATTAAATCATCCATGGTGGCCATAATGTCAAAACTCTCAGACCGGGAGGAATATTATTCGTGGGCTCACTATTCTGTCAGGTTGCTTCTTCCTCAGGGTCTGGAGTGATGATATAAGGGGCCCACCTCTCAATACCTCCAACTCTGATTGTAATGATTACACAGAGTATTGAAGTGATTAAGCGGGGGAAAAGGGAATTAGGAAGGGACCAGCTGGGAAGGAGATCTGAAAAGGAAAAGTTACTCGCAAACAAAAATACACGCACTTTCCTTCGCACAAAGACGTAAATTAGGACATCAGATTCTGTCCTTCAATCAGGAACTAGCTTAAGAGCTTTGTGGCTTGCGTTTATTCAGACAATCAGACTCTTAGTTGACCTTTCTTAGATCCGCTATATTGTGGCGATAATACTTCACTTCAGTATCAACTGCTCAAAGGCATAAGCGGCAGAATTTGGTTTAGGTCTTTCTATGACTAGGTTTTCAATCACCTAAACAATCAGTGTCTTATATTTCCTTATTTTATGTGACTTAAAAGTGTTCCCAAAAACATTCATGGAACTACTATAGAACAAGAATCGCACTCGTGAATATGGTAAATGATCTTGAAAATCAAATTGAATGTTCCCAATAAATCACTGGAATGGTTTTAACAAGATTCGCAATCTTACCTGTAGAGTGGACCTCTGTCTCCTTTCTCTCACTCTGCTCCTTCACTCGTTTTTCTATCCTTTCTATCTTTCACCTTTCTGCATCTCTGCTCTTTTGTGCCTTATTTCTGCCCATTTTCCCTTTCTCTCCCTCTGCTCCTTCACTCGTTTTTCTACCCTTTCTATCTTTCACTTTTCTGCACCTCTGCTCTTTTGTGCCTTATTTCTGCCCATTTTCCCTTTCACTCCTTCACTCGTTTTCACTCGTTTTTCTACCCTTTCCATCTTTCACCTTTCTGCCCTTTTCTGCATCTCTGCTCTTTTGTGCCTTATTTCTGCTTATTTTCCCTTTTTTCTTTATCCCTTTTTTCCTCCCTTTACCTTTCCCCGCCGCTGCTGCCCCCGCAGCCCCTCCCCCACCCAGCGTGACCGGCCCAATCCAGCTCCTCTCCCCGCTCCCGCCTCCCAGCTGTCCAGCCCTCCCCGACCCCTACTTAATGGCGGCCACTGGTGCACCGAAGGCGCGTCAAAGGCTAGCACATCTGCGCCCGTCCGCGACCAGCACCAGGAACCCTGGACCTCCGCCCCGCCAACACTACGACCCAGCAGCACTCCACGCACTCAACCCAGGCTGCAACAACAACTGCAAGCTAGCATCACCAGCCGACACTCATGGACCTTTCAGCTGTCACCGCTGCCGGCACACCTGCAGCACCGCCAAGAACACGGATCCAGCACAACCCGTCCCCAAGAACACAACCGAACCGAAGACCCTGCAATGCATCCTCCTCAACGTCCGATCCCTCCACAAACACGCCACAGAAATCTGGGACCTCCTCGACAGCACCACCCCGGACGTAGCATTCTTCACCGAAACCTGGACCAATGCCACCTCGGGACCGGACATCGCCATCGCCATCCCGCAAGGATACAAGATCTCCAGGAAGGACCACCCCACCCACCCAGGAGGAGGAATCGCCTTCGTCCACAAATCCAGCCTCCGCCTGAGCACACTACCTGACGAGTCCACAAAACTGATGGAACACCTTCACTTCAAGATACTGGCCAGCCCCATCGCCGCCCTCCGAGGAACCCTCATCTACCGACCCCCTGGACCCCGTGGACCCTTCGCCAACTCCATCACGGACATTATCTCCCCGCAGGCCATCGCATCCACCAACTACACCCTGCTGGGAGACCTCAACTTCCACCTCGACAATCAACTGGACCCCAACACCACATGCCTCCTGGACAACCTCCACAACATTGGACTCCGCCAGATCATGACAGAGCCCACGCACTCAGCAGGACACACCCTCGACCCCCTCTTCACTACAGGAAACTCCATCACCTTCAGCCACACCACCGAACTCCCATGGACCGACTATCGTTGCGTCCACTTCACCTTCAGAACACACACCATCCACAGACACCAGCACCTGCTTCCAGAAAGAAACTGGACCAAAATCACCAACGACCAGCTCACCTCCTCACTCAACAACTCCACCCCAACCATTGCGGAAAACGACGACCCCAACAACGCAGCTCGAACCCTGCATAGATGGATCTCGGACAGCACCAACACCATAGCCCCCCCTCAAGAAAAACAACAATACCCGTGCCAAGAAAGCCAGATGGTTTACCACCGAACTTCGAGAGTCCAGGCGCACATGCCGCCACCTCGAAAAGGCCTGGAGAAACACCAAATCCACAGAAGCCCACAACAACTTCAGAGCCGCCACCAACGCCCACCATCAACTCATCAGAGAAACAAGGAAAAAAGAGATTGAAGACAGAATCTCCACCCACGCACACAACAGCAAGAAACTCTTCAGCATCATCAAGGAGTTCGCCCAACCCACCAGCGATTCTACTGACATCCCTCCCTCACAAGACCTCTGCGACAAACTCAGCACCTTTTTCCACCACAAAATCAAGAGCATCTACGACATCTTCGACAAAGACAACCAACACACTGAACCCTTACGAACCACCCCCGACACCCGGAAACCAGCGATTGATGACTGGACAGCCCTCACCATTGAAGACACACTGAAGACAATGAAGTCAATCCACTCAGGGGCCCCCACGGACCCCTGCCCACACCACATCTTCAACAGAGCCACCAATACCATCGCACCCATGCTCCACCACACCATTAACCGCTCCCTGGCGACCGACTCCGTCCCCGACGACTGGAAACACGCGGAGGTCAACCCCCTCCTAAAGAAACCCTCAGCGGACCCCACCGACCTCAAAAACTACAGACCCATCTCCCTGCTCCCTTTCCCAGCGAAAGTCATCGAGAAAGCCATCAACAGCCAACTCGCCACATTCATTGAAGAACACAACATCCTCGACTCCTCCCAATCCGGCTTCAGAAAAACCACAGTACGGAAACCGCCCTCCTCGCCGCAACAGACGACATCCGCACCCAACTGGACAAAGGGGAAACAGTAGCCCTCATCCTCCTAGACCTATCAGCGGCGTTCGACACAGTCTCCCACCGCACCCTAATACGCAGACTCTACAAAGCAGGAATCCAGGACAAGGCCCTCGACTGGATCTGCTCCTTCCTCTCCGGCAGGACGCAACGGGTCAGACTCCCCCCTTTCCTCTCAGACCCCACACCTACCACCTGCGGAGTCCCCCAGGGCTCCTCCCTCAGCCCGACGCTCTTCAACGTCTACATGGCTCCACTTGCCCCCATCGTCAGAACCTATGGACTCAACATCGTGTCATACGCAGACGACACCCAGCTCATCCTCTCCCTATCCAACGAGCCCAACACCGCCAGACGCAACTTTCGAGAAGGCATGGAAGCCGTCGCCAAATGGATGAAAAACAGCTGCCTACAACTAAACACCAACAAAACAAAAGTACTCATCATGGGCCCAAACCCCGACGCGTGGAGCGACACCTGGTGGCCCACCGCCCTTGGAAACCTGCCAACCCCCACAGACCACGCACGCAACCTGGGAATCATCCTGGACTCCAAGCTCAAAATGGACCGCCAGATCAACTCTGTCTCATCCTCCTGCTTCCACACCCTCCGCCTCCTTTGTAAGACCTTCAAATGGATCCCCCTCGAACACCGAAAGACAGTCACTCACGCCCTGGTCACCAGCAGACTCTACTACGGCAACGCACTCTACGCCGGAATAAACAAAAACATCATCCGCAAGCTACAGAACATCCAGAACGCCGCCGCAAGACTGGCCCTCAACCTGCCAAAACACTGCCACATCTCGCAGCACCTGTGACACTCCACTGGCTCCCCGTCGAGGCGAGAATCACCTTTAAGATGCTCACCCACGCACACAAGGCCCTCCACGGCACCGGACCAGCATACCTGAACAGCCGGCTCAAATTCCAGGCACTCCCAAAGGACCCTACGATCAGCCCAGCTCTCCTACGCCGTGGTCCCCCGCACCAGAAAGACCAGATCGGGAGGCCGCTCCTTCTCCTTCCTCGCCGCCAAAGCATGGAACGCCCTTACACTCCACCTCAGACAGACAACATCGCTCCCCATCTTCGCAAGAAACCTCAAAACTTGGCTCTTCGACAGACCCCCTCCTTGATGGAATGGAACCTGCACCCCCCACCCCTAGCGCCTTGAGACCCTTACGGGTGAGTAGTTGCGCTTTAACAAACTCCTGATTGATGGATTGACTCTACTTCTGAATCTGGGTTAGTGACAGGTAATCCCCCCCAAAACCTAGCCTCACCGGGAGCCCATCAAGAAGAGAAGTCTCTGCAGATTCTAAACTCCTCCTGCAGCTCAGCGAGCGTTGTAGCAGATTTCAGGCACCCAGAACTCTCCACCGATCAAAAGAACAAAGCTGGCCTTGCAGAGAAACGGAGCCCCAAGATCCTCTTCCTCCTTCACCAAAAGACGCTGAATAGTGAGCACGGGGAACTGGACGCGGCCGCTGACATCGTAGGCACGCCCCGTGCCAAACCTCACGCATCTCGCATAAGGCGCCAAACCTCACGCATCTCGCATAAGGTGCCAACCCTCACGCATCTCGCGTGAGGTGCCAAACCTCACGCATCTCGCGTGAGGTGCTAAACCTCACGCATCTCGGGTATGGTGCCAAACCGTACGCATCTCGCGTGAGATGACAAACCTCACGCATCTCGGGTGAGGTGCCAAACCTCACGCATCTCGCGTGAGGTGCCAACCCTCAAGCATCTCGCGTGAGGTGCCAAACCTCACGCATCTCGGCTGAGGTGCCAAACCTCACGCATCTCGGGTGAGGTGCCAAACCTCATGCATCTCGGGTGAGGTGCCAAGCCTCACGCATCTCGCGGGAGGTGCCAAACCTCACGCATCTCGGTTGAGGTGCCAAACCTCACGCATCTCGGGTGAGGTGCCAAACCTCACGCATCTCGCGCGAGATACCGAATCTCACGCATATTGCGTGAGATACCGAATCGCACGCATCTCGCGTGAGGTGCCAAACCTCACGCATCTCGTGAGTGACTGGCGCGGTGGTAAATGTCCTCCCATTCTTTGTTGCGCAGAGTCCGCCCCAGTTCCCTCTCCCATCTAGCCCGTCCTGCATTATAAACGTGCGAGAATCTGTCCAAGAGGAGCCGATATATGTCTGAAATGAGTCGCTTATCTGTGGTGCGCGAGAGAAGCCAGTATTCATATTTACTGAGCTTGCGTGTAGCGTCTCCACGGATCTGGGGTTGAAGCGCCCAATGCCGGACCTGTAGATTCCTAAGGTGTTCAGCCTCCGCGAGGTCATAGGTCTTCCGGAATTCCTCAAAAGGCGTCACTCCCGCACCTGAAAACATGTGAAAGAGGCATCGGCATCCTGCTGGGCGCCACCGTGCAAAGGCCTGGACATCCTTACCCGGGCCGAAGTCAGGGTTCTCTAACAGGGGTGTGAGGGGAGACGGGAAGGTCGTCAGGTCGTGTAAGACGCATGTTCGATCCCATACCTCTAGCGGTACCCTTGTGACGAAGGAGGCGTATAGGTTAGGGGGCCGGTGTTGTTGCTGTAGGAAAGGCACCTCCTGGAGTGGACGCCCCGCTTGGTCCTGGAACAACCAATGGCGCTCCGATTCCCATTTGCTCCATTCCACTAGGGTTCTGAGTTGGGTCACCCGCGCATGCGCATTTCTCCCGAGAAATGCGCATGCGTGGGCGGCCGCGAATGCACATTGGTATCTATGACGGGACGCTATTCCAATAGGGAGCCACGGACGAGCCCCGGACACGGTAACTGCTTTAAACTTGTTTATTTAGGGTATTTTGCTTAAATAATGTATGTAGGGGAGGGCGGGAGGGAGGCGGGTGGCGGCCGACTCGGCTACGCTCACGGAGTGGGCGTAGTGTTGCCGGCTACGCTGTCTACGCAAAATGCGTAGGAGGCAACACTACGCCTACTCCGTGGGCGTAGCCGATTCGGACGCCCAGGGTTAATTTTAATGCCCAGATGTATTTGCTGTGCTAGTCCGACCCTAGCTGTTCCACGTATTCCGAGTGAATTTATCAATAAATAACACATGACTCAACCCCTAGTGGCTCCAATTGCCCTGTTGGTCCAGTGTCACTCCGAACTGAGGGAGTTCTTGCTGGGTCGGAGGTGCACTCACACGGAGCTGCTTACATAACGTGCTCACCGTGCAAACCGTAGCAGCCCTCCCAATTGACTCCAGTGACGCCATTTAAACTTATTTTAATTAATGTTTAACCTATCGCAGATACTGTATTTAACACTCCGTCGATCGTCAATCCCTCCTTATCCTCTCACTCCCAAATATACAATTTGGCACCAGCATGACTGAGCTAAACTGTGTGAATCAGGCGAGTGACGAAGGTGCTGGTGCTGACAAGTTCGTGTCTAGTCAGAGGCCAGTCACTCCTCTGATGTCCCTACTTGTTCGGTGTGCAGGGGAACGCCAGTTCTCTTGTGTCAGTGAATTAACGAGACACGCGTTTGTGCCTGCTTACTGGCACTATGACATTTACACACAGTCACAGAGGCCCTTATTTAAGGCAACCCAAGGAACGTGCCAACAATGTACAGTCTTCAGAGTTTATTCGATGTTATATTGTTTTCATTTTTAATTATTATGTATGCACATGCACAATGGCACTCACCACATGGGAAGGAAGTCGGAACAGGAAACCAAGAATCAGGCGTGAGCGCTCTCACTGCACAGGACCATCTCTTCCCAGAGCAAGGGCAGGTGGCACGGCGACATCGCAGTCCCACCTGCCCCATCACAGTCAGGCACGGGTTGCCAAACCTAGCCGCAAGAAGAGCTCAGAACATCCATAGAAGCACCAAGCACCTGCACGCCACTGCCAACGGACCCGAGCCGGTGCACAAGGAGGCATGCATGAGCTGAGCATCCCGGGTGACAGGGTAAAGGAGTCCCGGCGCGTGGCGCAACACAAACCACCTCAACCCCCAGACTAGAGAGCTTCTTCTTCACCCCTCTGAAACCCGCCTCCTTAACGAAATCCCCCTCACTCCGAAGCCGGCAGAGACAGGCAACATTTAAATACTTAAGTATAATTTACATGCGATATGTATGTATGTATGTATGTATAGGCGTTCTTTTATAGCACTATAACTGTCACCCGACGGGCATCCTGGCGCTTAGACTGTTATGACACAATACATGATGTTTCCAGCTTCCAATCTATTTACATTGTTCTGGGGAACAGATGGGTCTTTAATGCTTTTTTAAAGGAAGAAAAATCTTCCAGGCCCCTCAGGCCTACCGGTAGAGAATTCCACAGCCGCGCTGCGGTAAACCTGAAGGACCGACCACCCATCCGGGACCTCAGAAACTTGGGTACTACCACCAAGTAAGCCGAGGCTGACCGGAGTGGTCTTGGAGGGATGTACCATGAGAAAAGGTCCTGCAGAGGAGACGGGCCTTGTCCGTGTAGAGCCCTAAAAACCAAACACAAAGCTTTGAAGTTCACCCATTGAGAGATTGGCAACCAATGGAGGTCCCTAAGTGCCTTGGCAGAAGAGTCCAGGCGGCGTCGCGAGAGTGCCAGTTTGGCAGCAAAATTCTGTACTCTGAGTTTTCCTAGCAGAGTAACTGGTGCCCCCAGCAGCAGTGCGTTGCAGTAGTCGAGACAACTTAAAATTATGCTCCGCATTACCTCTGGTCTGGCCTGTACCGGGAGCAAGGGTAGAATCTTTCGCAATGATCCAAGTAATGCCATACAAGTGGCCACTGTTTTGTTCACTGATGTGTCCAGCTGTAAGTCGGAACTAAACATTAACCCCAAATTCTGAACCGATTCGGCAGGCAGACTAGTACCTTGGAAATCAGGAGGCCAAAAACCCTGCGGTAGGGGTCTGGGGGTCCGATCCATAGAGCAATGTAGCACCTCGTTTTTCGAGCTGTTAAATTGTAGGGAGTTGTTACCCAGCCATTCTGCCGTGGTGCTCATGCATCGATGGAAGACCTCCTGTGACACCCCGTCCTTACCCTCAAACGAGAAGATAAGTTGGGTGTCATTGGCGTAGTTGGTGACTGTTATGCCAAAAGATTTAATCAGCGTGATCAGGGGACGGAGGTAAAGATTGAAAAGAATGGGGCTGATGGCCGAGCCCTGGGGTACTCCCTGACCAACCCTCCTGATGTTGGATTTAAAGGGTGGCAGGGCAACTACCTGGTGCCTTTGATCGAGATATGACACCAGCCATTCAAGGGCCAAGCCCGACACCCCAGCCTCCGTCAGTCCCCTGACCAGGATTGCATGGCTGACCGCGTCGAACGCGGCCGACATATCGAGCAGCACTAAAAAGGCTGCTCGACCCTGGTCGGCACGCGTTTGAAGGTCATCGAGAACAGTCACCAATGCCGACTCTGTCCCATGTGCCGGTCTAAACCCAAACTGAGCCACATCCAAACAATCAGTAGTCTCAAGAAAGTTGGAGAGATGTTTTGTGGCCAGTTTCTCAATAATTTTAATAGGGAATGGCAAGAGGGAGATGGGCCTAAAGTTGGCTGGGCATGTGGGGTCCAGATTCTCCTTTTTAAGCAGTGGGGAGACCACCGCCAATTTCCAGCAATCTGGAACCCGTGCTGAAGTGAGAGACTGGCGACAGATGGAAAAAAGTGGGGGAAACAGCTCTTCACAAAAAAGTTTCCAGAATTTGGGTGGAAGAGGATCAGAAGGTGAGCCAGAGGACACCCCGTCAGCCAAAGAGCAGGAGTCCTCAAAAGATGGTAGAGGAAAGTTGCTCAGCTCACCTGATTTAGTACACTCCTTCCTATTCTCAAACGAGATGGAATCGTGCACAGCACGGCCAGTTGACGAGAGAAGATTGTTTAAGATGTTGGCAATCTAATCCTCAAAGGCCTGTGCTAGCGAATCACAGAGAGCTTGAGAGGCCGGGATGACAATTTTTGTACAGCCAGGATGGGCCAGGTCCTTTACGATCTTAAATAAGGCCTGAGATTTATTTACAGCTGCCATCAAAGATTCTTCCAAGAATCTAGCTTTGGCAAGCTTGATCTGGATTTTATAGGACGCCAGTGCTTGTTTGAAGAGGACTCTATGTGATTCCAGGTACTGTTTCCTCCAGGTCCGCTCAGCCTGTTTACATTGGGGCTTGAGCTGCCGAAGTTCTTCCGAGTACCATGTGTGAGAAGTTGGCCCGATATGCAACGTTCGCTATTCTAGCGACCGCTATGTATCGTTCCAACGACCCTTATGGTGTTTGGTTGTAAGTCAACCTATAGACCAGCTATCCTAGTAGCATGGATACGAGCAGTCTAAGGCTAAAGACTCGAGAGGGCGCGTTAAGCCAGCTGTTTACCACACATGTACCCCTTGAACACCCAGTGAAAGGACACCACACAAGTGTTATGAAAATAAACAGTATATTTATTAAGAATCACAACAGCCCTGTACTCTTTATGAGGACAGGGTACTAAGCACAAACCAAATCTCTTTAGCAAATACTTCAAGTGCACAGTTTAAAACAAGTGTCCGGGGACACGGAAAGGTTAAGGCAAGTCGGAAGCGAGGGACTCGGGACCCTAGAGTAAGGAGGCTATGCAGGCACCGAAATGCCGAGTTACCTAGCCACGAGGGCTGCGGCTGCACAAGTCTTACAGGCGTCGGGGTCTTCGCTGACGAGCCAGGAGCCGGAAGAAAAGGAGTTGCTGGCCGGCGACCAGTGCTGAATAGTTCGTAGAGATCCAAGCCTGGATCGGAGATTGATGAAACCTGAAAGCAGAGGGGACCAAGTTCGTACTACTAGCCAGTAGTCAGAGGGTACCAGGAAGGCACCGGTTGGCCGTCACCTCGACCAGGTGAGTGGGCGACGCTAGGCTCTGCAGTCTCTCGGACCAGGAGGCGTTGTCGGCGACCACGGTGGAGGTGCGAGCTGTCCCACGACGGATGTCGCTGTCGGCGTCTTGGGTGGACCAGGAGGGCCCGGGGTGCCTCTCAAAAGATGGAAGCAGGGGCCAGTCTGGAGCAACCAGACAGGCAATGTTGATTCTTGGTCGTCGTCACAGAAGGGCACGAGCCAGCGGCAAGTGACCAGACAACGTGCTGAGCAGCGAGCAGAAGGGCCCCACGCAGATCGTGGAGATGCTGGGAGACTGCACTTCGGTGCTGGAGCGGCTCAGGGTCGGGGCTTCTCGGACCCCAGAGCACTCACCAGAGAGTTACCTCGATGGTCGTGCTGGTTTTTAAGAGCGTGCAGGTTCTGATGATGGCCGGTCCCTCGAGGTCTCGTCGCACCCACAGATCACAGCTGAGCTGATGACGTGGGTAGAGGTCAGAGGTGCCAGGGAAGCCGGTTCTCGTCGAGCTGGGCCGTCGGATCCTTGAGGAAGGACTTACAGCAAACCGCAGAGTTCTTAGATGGTGCCCGCTGATGCAGGGTGACTACTCCTTAGCCACAAGGGAGAAATCTTGAGAAGAGTCTTGAAGTCCTTTCGTAGAAAGTATTCTTGATTCAAAGATGATCTAATTTGGAAGGGTCCCCGCTCCGGCCTTTATCCTAAAGAAAGGGGTGGGTACATGACTAGGTCCTGCCCTAAGGGTGGGACCAGGAAGGGGGGTAGTTACACCCCTCTCCCCTGCCGGACTTTCCCCAGGCCAGGGCTGTCGCCCCTGGAACTGGTTCTAACCGGCAGATGCGTAGTGAGCACCGGGGTGCCACTCCGCAGTCACCTTCTCGCAAAAGCCCTACCTACCCAGAATACACAAACCCTGTCTGGGACGGTGCGAACACTGCCCTCGACAGGAAACCCTTTGTCCAAGTGCTCCTCGCTGGAAGGACTCCCAGCAGCAGGAGGTCAGACTTGTGTCTGTGGTGGCAGCATCCATTTTGTGGAGCTGAGGCTTTCGTTAACTTTAACCGGGGTTCACAGTCACGTACATGTCGTGTCCCTCTAGAAGGGCGGAATGCTAACCTCGTCGCCAGAGTTGATGAGAGGGCAGCATCCCGATTTGTATGACACCTTACTCGACATGTCTTGATAACGCGACACCGAAGTTACCTATATGGTACGCGTTATCATGGAACAGCCATTGGGTCTTGATTCCGCAAGCTGCAACCGGGCTCGGCTCGGGCCAGAGCTTAGTTCACACGAGCCCATGCACTCTGCCTTCAGGATTGTCAAGGCCTGCCATAGGAGTGACTGATAGGGACTCGGGTGTCCATTGTATGGTTAGATATAGAGCTACTATATCTAAAGCAAAGGGTGAATACACGTCTTCGCCCCAGCTGTCGTGCAGCCAGTTGTGTCAAATTTAGGAGGCCAGCCAGGGGTGGCATAATACATGCTGCAGCCCCTGGCGGCCCTGGGTACACCTACGCCCTGAGTTACAGGGTCTGATAAGGTGGCCCAGTACCAATTGGTATATGCACCTAGGGTACATCTCGTAATTTAGAAAGAGAACAGCCAGGCTGTGGGTCTGATTGGCAGGCCCACAGCCATAGAAAGTCGTAGACCAGTGAAACAAAAGCAAAAAATCTGGGTGATCATAGGATTGCAGACCCTACTCTCCTACATGACCCCCCCCCAAACGTCGGAACAACTAACTAACCTTGACCAGGTAAGTCTTCTTGTTCTAAGTGGAAATATCTGGAGAGCCCATCGGCATTGCCATGATCAGTACCAGGTCTATGTTCCACTGTGAAGTCCATCCCCTGTAGGGAAATGGACCACCTAAGCAGCTTGGGGTTTTCACCCTTCATCTGATTTAGCCACAAGAGGGGCTTATGGTCGGTCTGAATCTTGAAGTGAGTGCCAAACAAGTATGGCCTCAGCTTCTTCAGGGCCCAAACCACAGCAAAGGCCTCCCTCTCAATAGCTGACCAATTCTTCTCTCTAGGGGTCAGCCGTCTACTTATAAAAGCAATGGGCTGGTCTTGACCATCAAAATTCAGTTGAGAAAGAACAGCTCCCACACCCAACTCAGAAGCATCTGTTTGGACAATGAATGGTTTGGAGTAGTCCGGACTCTTGAGGATAGGCGCCGTGCACATGGCCTGCTTTAGGTCATCGAATGCTTTTTGACAGCTCGCTGTCCACTGAACCTTTTTTGGCATTTTCTTACTTGTCAGTTCATTTAATGGTGTCACGATGGAACCATAGTTCCTGACAAACTTCCTGTAGTATCCAGTCAGGCCCAAGAAAGCTCGAACCTGAGTCTGGGTGGTTGGAGGAGCCCAGTCCCTGATTGACTGTATCTTGCTCTCCAGTGGCTGAACCTGACCTCCACCGACAAGGTGGCCCAGGTATACAACCTGTGTCTGCCCTATCTGGCACTTGGTGGCCTTGATAGTGAGACCTGCTGCTTGCAGTGCCTCCAACGTCTTCCGCAGGTGGACCAGGTGATCCTCCCAGGTGGAGCTAAAGACAGCAATATCGTCAAGATATGCCGCACAGAAGTCATCCAGCCCAGTAAGGACATGATTCACCAACCGTTGGAAGGTGGCAGGTGCATTTTTCAGACCAAAGGGCATCACCACGAACTGATAATGCCCACCAGGGGTTGAAAATGCTGTCTTAGGCTTGGCGTCCTCAGCTAACCTGATTTGCCAATACCCAGCTGTCAGGTCAAACGTACTTAAGTAGTTGGCCGAAGCCAGCCTATCAATAAGCTCGTCTGCCCTTGGTATTGGGTGGGCGTCAGTCTTAGTGACTGCATTGAGACCCCTGTAGTCTACGCAGAACCTCATCTCTCTCTTACCACCCTGGGTGTGAGGTTTCGGCACTAGAACTACGGGACTAGCCCAAGGGCTATCCGAGGGTTCAATGACTCCCAGCTCCAACATTTTCTGCACTTCACTTCTGATGCAGTCTCTGACGTGATCAGGCTGCCTGTAGATTTTACTCTTTACAGGCAGGCTGTCACCAGTGTCGACCTCATGGGTGCACCAATCGGTCTGACTGGGTGTCAGAGAAAACAGATGTCGGAACGACTGAAGAACCTGTTTACAGTCGCTCTGTTGATGGTCGGAGAGGCTGCCGCAAAAGACAACACCATCTACCGAGCCATCGTCAGGATTCTGAGAGAGCAGGTCGGGGAGAGGCTCACTCTCCTCCTCCTGTCCCTCATCTATGGCCATGAGCAAACTCATGTCCTTCCTGTCGACATATGCTTTTAGCCTGTTGACATGAAGCACCCTGTGGGGGCTCCGGGGAGTTCCCAGGTCGACCAGGTAGGCGACCTCTCCCTTTTTCTCCAGGATGGTGTGGGGCCCGGACCATTTGTCCTTGAGTGCTGCTGGGGCCACTGGCTCCAACACCCACACCTTCTGTCCGGGCTGATAAACAGTCAAGACAGCCTTTTGGTCATGCCAAGCTTTCTGGAGTTCTTGGCTGGCCTTAAGGTTTTCAGATGCCTTTTCCATGTACTCAGCCATCCGCGAGCGGAGGCCGAGCACATAGTCCACTATGTTGGCTGCAGGCTTTTTGAGAGGTCTCTCCCATCCTTCCTTCACCAAACACAGGGGTCCTCTTACAGGATGCCCGTACAAAAGTTCAAAAGGGCTGTAGCCAACCCCCTTCTGTGGGACTTCTCTGTAGGCGAACAAGAGGCAGGGGATCAGGACGTCCCATCTACGCCGAAGCTTTTCCGGTAGTCCATGAATCATCCCTTTTAGGGTCCTGTTGAATCTCTCAACAAGCCCATTGCATTGTGGATGATAGGGGGTAGTGAACTTGTAGTTAACACCACATTCCTTCCACATAGCAGTTAAGTAGCTCGACATAAAGTTTGCACCTCTGTCGGAGACGACCTCCTTAGGGAAGCCCACTCTGGAGAATACTCCAACTAGGGCTCTTGCCACAACAGGTGCTGTAGTGGTCCTAAGGGGAATAGCTTCAGGATACCTGGTGGCATGATCCACTACCACCAGTATAAACTTGTGCCCTGATGCTGTCGGTGGTTCCATGGGACCGACGATGTCGATCCCCACCCGTTCAAAGGGCACCCCCACCACAGGCATTGGTATAAGGGGGGCCTTTGTCGTGCCACCTGACTTACCACTGGCTTGGCAAGTGACACAGGAGCGGCAAAACTCCTTGGTATCCTCGTTCATGTGAGGCCAGTGAAAGTGCGAGACAAGCCTGTCCCACGTTTTCGTCTGGCCTAAGTGACCTGCTAAGGGAATCTCATGGGCCAAGGTAAGTAGGAAACCACGCTGAGACAAGGGGACGACCAGCCTCCTGGTCATGCCAGGCTTGGGGTCTCTTGCCTCAGTGTACAGGAGTCCATCTTCCCAGTATACCTTGTGGGTACCTGTGGCGTTCCCAGCAGCCTCAGCAGCAGCCTGCTGTCTGAGGGGTTCAAGAGAAGGGCAGTCTAATTGGTCCTTCCCCAGATCTTCCCTTGAGGGTCCCCCTGAGCCCAAGAATTCAACTTGGTCAAGTTCGAACTCTCTCGGCTCAGTTTCCCTCAATTCCTGTAGGTCAGCCTCCTCTGAGACTTGATCCTCGACCTGGGGCAAGGGGGAAGGCGCAGCCTTAACCCTACTGCTCTTTTTCTTGGGAGGTGTCTGGTCCGTTGTTCCAGGATCCAGCACCTGTTCAGTGGGGCATTTCCTGACCTGCGACCTAGTCACAGCGAACACATGTGCTGGCAAACCTAACATTTCCATGTGAGTCCGGTGCTCCACTTCTGACCATTGTGACGACTCCAAATCATTGCCCAACAAACAATCCACTGGGAGGTCTGGACTAACTACAACCTTCTTTTGGCCAGTTACCCCTCCCCAGGAGAAAGCTACAACTGCCATACTGTGATTGGTAGTGACATTGCTTGCATTGGTCACCAGGAATTCTGTACCTGGCATGATCTGTCCAGGGTCCACAAAGTTAGGCGTCACCATGGTGACGCTGGCACAAGTGTCCCTATAGGCCTGAGCCATCTTTCCATTTATGAAAGGCGTCTGTCGGTATTTGCCCAAAGTATTGGGGCTTACGTCAGGGGATACGTCCGCGTCCCCTGTACTGACAAGGACAGCCTGAGTGAGTGTGCCAACTAAGTTGTCACGCCCCTCAGAACCCAGGGTTAACCCTACTAAACCCTTGGGAGGCGCACTACCACTGCTGACTGTACTAGGGGGCACAGGTGCCTTAGGGGCTGCAGTGGCAGGAGTCTGCCCTCCTCCTTTCTTGGTGCACTCACTAAACCAGTGAGACTTACTTTTACAGTACTGGCACCAACGTTTGGATTGGCCTTCTTTCTTCTTTTGGGGAGCCTGACCCCCACCCTCTTTGGGTTGTTGGGGACCTGTCGAAGACTTCTGGTCATTTTGTTCCCCCTTAGAATCTTTACCCTTCTGGTCTGCTTTCTTCTGACCACCGTGATTCTGGCCCTGGTTCTGTTTAACTCTCGTACGAACCCATTTGTCCGCCTTCTGCCCCAATTCTGGAGGAGAGGTCAGATCCGAGTCGACAAGATGCTGATGCAACAACTGGTTCTGACAATTGTTTAAAATTTGTTCTCTCATCATCAAATTATACAATCCTTTGTAATCAGTAACCTTACTGCCCAGCAACCAGCCCTCAAAAGCCTTAGTGGCACAATCGACAAAATCAGACCAGTCTTGAGACTGCGTTTTCTGGGTATCCCTGAACAGCACCCTGTACTGCTCAGTGGTTAGGCCGAACCCTTCAACGAGTGTATTCTTCAAGACTTGGTAATTGTTAGCGTCCTCTACCCTTGTGGTGAGGAGCTTGTCTCTTCCCTTACCTTCAAAGGAGAGCCACAAGATAGCTGCCCACTGACTCTGGGGAACGCCTTGCACAGTGCAGGCCCTCTCCAAAGCAGTAATCCATTTGTGGATGTCGTCCCCTTGCTTAAAGGGGGGCACTATCTTCCCAAGGTGTTTCGTATCGAAACTCTTTTCCCTATTACTAGGTACATTGCTGCCACCAGTGGGGACTGCCCCACTTAACTGTTGCTCTCTAGCGAAAGCAAGCTTTTCTTTGGCCAGGGCAAGTTCTTCCCTTTCGATCCGCAGATTAGCTGCCCTTTCCTTCGCTTCGTACACTCTCCTCTGAGGGGACGTCATCCCTCTTTGAGAAGAGTTGTGAGAGCCGTTGGTATGAAGGGATCTGCCAGAGCCTCTTGATAGAGATCTGGCTCGTCCATTCCCCAGGTTAAGCTGACCTGATAGTGGCCCCAGGGGTCCCCCAGTACCGCTATCATGTTTGCTTAAGTTGGACCTGCTTAGTCTGACGACTTCTACCTGTCCCTTATCTGCCTCGTCCCCAGAGAGATCCTCATCCTCATCCTCCTCCACATCCTCGTTCTCGGTTGCGAGATGAATGAGGTCAGGATCGTCTTGGGTTCCCTCGAGGGGAGGCATGTCTCCTTCTGGATTAGAAGAGCTACGAAGTTTCTCAGCTCTCCTGGCATCATAAGTCTCCAAGAGACCAATCAGAAAGGACGTTGTGGGGTTAGACCCCTGCTGAATCTTCCGGGAGTGACACAATCGTCTTAACTCCTTGAAGCTCAGCACAGTATATCCTGAAGGGATGACCTGTGGAGGGTCAACTGACACAAGGGGAGACTCAGAGTTTCCTCCTTGGCCCGACATACTGTTTCTAGTGTGGTGTAAGTGATGCACCTACCTACACTATGTGTTTTCCTACTTTTCCCTTGCTAGGAGCTGTAGCCAAGGTGTGCTAAGCCTTGAGGAGCTACAACAGCTGGTTCAGTAGAACTCAGAGTATTCTAAGCTTTAGTTATATGTACTAGCAGTACTTGTGCGATCTTTCAACAAGATATTCTTAGGATACGTGTGGTAAAACAACAGCAAGCTCAAATCCCAACCGCTGCTCACCAATGTGAGAAGTTGGCCCGATATGCAACGTTCGCTATTCTAGCGACCGCTATGTATCGTTCCAACGACCCTTATGGTGTTTGGTTGTAAGTCAACCTATAGACCAGCTATCCTAGTAGCATGGATACGAGCAGTCTAAGGCTAAAGACTCGAGAGGGCGCGTTAAGCCAGCTGTTTACCACACATGTACCCCTTGAACACCCAGTGAAAGGACACCACACAAGTGTTATGAAAATAAACAGTATATTTATTAAGAATCACAACAGCCCTGTACTCTTTATGAGGACAGGGTACTAAGCACAAACCAAATCTCTTTAGCAAATACTTCAAGTGCACAGTTTAAAACAAGTGTCCGGGGACACGGAAAGGTTAAGGCAAGTCGGAAGCGAGGGACTCGGGACCCTAGAGTAAGGAGGCTATGCAGGCACCGAAATGCCGAGTTACCTAGCCACGAGGGCTGCGGCTGCACAAGTCTTACAGGCGTCGGGGTCTTCGCTGACGAGCCAGGAGCCGGAAGAAAAGGAGTTGCTGGCCGGCGACCAGTGCTGAATAGTTCGTAGAGATCCAAGCCTGGATCGGAGATTGATGAAACCTGAAAGCAGAGGGGACCAAGTTCGTACTACTAGCCAGTAGTCAGAGGGTACCAGGAAGGCACCGGTTGGCCGTCACCTCGACCAGGTGAGTGGGCGACGCTAGGCTCTGCAGTCTCTCGGACCAGGAGGCGTTGTCGGCGACCACGGTGGAGGTGCGAGCTGTCCCACGACGGATGTCGCTGTCGGCGTCTTGGGTGGACCAGGAGGGTCCGGGGTGCCTCTCAAAAGATGGAAGCAGGGGCCAGTCTGGAGCAACCAGACCGGCAATGTTGATTCTTGGTCGTCGTCACAGAAGGGCACGAGCCAGCGGCAAGTGACCAGACAACGTGCTGAGCAGCGAGCAGAAGGGCCCCACGCAGATCGTGGAGATGCTGGGAGACTGCACTTCGGTGCTGGAGCGGCTCAGGGTCGGGGCTTCTCGGACCCCAGAGCACTCACCAGAGAGTTACCTCGATGGTCGTGCTGGTTTTTAAGAGCGTGCAGGTTCTGATGATGGCCGGTCCCTCGAGGTCTCGTCGCACCCACAGATCACAGCTGAGCTGATGACGTGGGTAGAGGTCAGAGGTGCCAGGGAAGCCGGTTCTCGTCGAGCTGGGCCGTCGGATCCTTGAGGAAGGACTTACAGCAAACCGCAGAGTTCTTAGATGGTGCCCGCTGATGCAGGGTGACTACTCCTTAGCCACAAGGGAGAAATCTTGAGAAGAGTCTTGAAGTCCTTTCGTAGAAAGTATTCTTGATTCAAAGATGATCTAATTTGGAAGGGTCCCCGCTCCGGCCTTTATCCTAAAGAAAGGGGTGGGTACATGACTAGGTCCTGCCCTAAGGGTGGGACCAGGAAGGGGGGTAGTTACACCCCTCTCCCCTGCCGGACTTTCCCCAGGCCAGGGCTGTCGCCCCTGGAACTGGTTCTAACCGGCAGATGCGTAGTGAGCACCGGGGTGCCACTCCGCAGTCACCTTCTCGCAAAAGCCCTACCTACCCAGAATACACAAACCCTGTCTGGGACGGTGCGAACACTGCCCTCGACAGGAAACCCTTTGTCCAAGTGCTCCTCGCTGGAAGGACTCCCAGCAGCAGGAGGTCAGACTTGTGTCTGTGGTGGCAGCATCCATTTTGTGGAGCTGAGGCTTTCGTTAACTTTAACCGGGGTTCACAGTCACGTACATGTCGTGTCCCTCTAGAAGGGCGGAATGCTAACCTCGTCGCCAGAGTTGATGAGAGGGCAGCATCCCGATTTGTATGACACCTTACTCGACATGTCTTGATAACGCGACACCGAAGTTACCTATATGGTACGCGTTATCATGGAACAGCCATTGGGTCTTGATTCCGCAAGCTGCAACCGGGCTCGGCTCGGGCCAGAGCTTAGTTCACACGAGCCCATGCACTCTGCCTTCAGGATTGTCAAGGCCTGCCATAGGAGTGACTGATAGGGACTCGGGTGTCCATTGTATGGTTAGATATAGAGCTACTATATCTAAAGCAAAGGGTGAATACACGTCTTCGCCCCAGCTGTCGTGCAGCCAGTTGTGTCAAATTTAGGAGGCCAGCCAGGGGTGGCATAATACATGCTGCAGCCCCTGGCGGCCCTGGGTACACCTACGCCCTGAGTTACAGGGTCTGATAAGGTGGCCCAGTACCAATTGGTATATGCACCTAGGGTACATCTCGTAATTTAGAAAGAGAACAGCCAGGCTGTGGGTCTGATTGGCAGGCCCACAGCCATAGAAAGTCGTAGACCAGTGAAACAAAAGCAAAAAATCTGGGTGATCATAGGATTGCAGACCCTACTCTCCTACACCATGGCATAGCAAGATTAGTCCTATCTTTGATTTTTCGCAGCGGGGCCAAAGAGTCCAGAGAAGCTGAGATTCGCTGACAGAGAGTCTCGTAACTTACGTCCACATTCGCTCCCAAAACAAGCCATCTGGCAGCAGAAAGTGCAAGATCGTTTGTTTGAGTAGTCTAGACTATTGTCTCCCCATTCTAGTGCCCCCCACACTCCCTTTCTTTAATGGAGCACTAGTGCACGAGAGGGAGAACTGGACGAGGGCGTGATCCGTCCAACACTGAGGCAGGACGTCACGTATAGCCGTTCGACAAGCGTCAGCAAAAAGTAGATCAAGAATATGGCCCTTTGAATGGGTTTTGGAGAGTACCAGTTGTTGTAGCTCAATATTATGACAAGCTTGGACCAGCTCGACATAGGCCGTCTTGGTAGGTCTCTCTGACCAAAGATTGAAATCCCCTAACACCATCAACTTTGTGTGGGAGTGGGAGAGATCTTATATTAAGTCTATGAGCTCAGGTACAGCAGAAAACGAGCTAGCCGGGGGTCTATAACATAGTAGACCCGTGAATAGCACGCCTCCTTGGTCCTTGCTGGAGAAACCCAATGTTTCGCACCCAGCGATTGCCTTGATGATAAGCTGGGAGACGTCAAGAGTCTGCCTAAAAATTAATCCAGTTCCACCTCCTCTGGCTCCCATCCTGGGATTATGCCTTATTTTGAAGCCAGTGGGACAAGCTGTCCCCAGTTCCACCGAGCTAGTCGGTGTTGTCCAAGTCTCTGTCATGAAGAGTACGTCTAGATGGTAAGAATCGATAAGTAACGCAATTTCTTCACAGTGTTTGATGAGAGATCTCACATTTAACAAGCCACAGGACAAGGCAACTGGGTGTTTACTGGTGGTGATATACTTTCGGTTACTGAGTGAACCGAGATTAAGGCGTAAAAGTTCATAGCGGGAATAAGAGTAAGAAGTTACATCTTGGTTCCGAGAGGCAGAACTTTCGGCGCCCGGCACGAACGGGCGCAAACGGGCTTACCTCTGGCGCACCTCCGGCGCTCCGCCGGCGCGCCTGCTGCGCGCCTACGCTGCACGCTTTAGGGGCGTCCATCATATATAGCCGTATACGCAAGATTCCAGTAGTGCGATCACTAGCCCCCCAACCAAGATGGCGCCAGCAATTCGGCACTCCCTGGTTCCCTCCCTCACCCAAGATGGCGGCTACCAAAACCGCAGCGCGATGTCCCCAGGAGCCCTAAGGTGCCCTGAAACGCTCAAATTCCCGCAAAGTGCGGAATGAGGTCACAATTATAGTGCGGGTAAGAGTGGTATTAATAACACGCTATGAGAGAGGTAGCGCCTAGCGCCAAGATCGACAACGCGAGCGCGCAGTAAAGTAGATTAATTTTAAAATAATTAAAACAGCAATGCGGCAATAGATTCTGCAGCGCGCAATGGTCATGTAAGTCCGCGATATGCGATAATACATAATAAACTAGTATATAAAACTTACCTTGGCTTCCCGCGCTGACTCCCGAGACTGCAGACTTCCGACTCCCGCCGTCCTGGATTTTGAATGCGTCGGACGTGGTCTGGGCTCTCGTCAACAGGAAGGCTGCAGGCAACCTCCCTCCCGTCCACCGCAGCCAGCACCGATTGGTTCGGACGGCTGCCCCAACAGCGTCATTTCTCTCAGTCTGTATGCTGCAGAGAACGGAGAGGAGGAAGCGGAGTACTTAATCGCTGTATCCTATCTACTTTATCAGAGAGCATTGCAGTGGCATTCCTAGCTTCAGTTAAATCTGTTTGCATCTGAACAATAACCCTCATTAAATCATCCATGGTGGCCATAATGTCAAAACTCTCAGACCGGGAGGAATATTATTCGTGGGCTCACTATTCTGTCAGGTTGCTTCTTCCTCAGGGTCTGGAGTGATGATATAAGGGGCCCACCTCTCAATACCGCCAACTCTGATTGTAATGATTACACAGAGTATTGAAGTGATTAAGCGGGGGGAAAGGGAATTAGGAAGGGACCAGCTGGGAAGGAGATCTGAAAAGGAAAAGTTACTTGCAAACAAAAATACACGCACTTTCCTTCGCACAAAGACGTAAATTAGGACATCAGATTCTGTCCTTCAATCAGGAACTAGCTTAAGAGCTTTGTGGCTTGCGTTTATTCAGACAATCAGACTCTTAGTTGACCTTTCTTAGATCCGCTATATTGTGGCGATAATACTTCACTTCAGTATCAACTGCTCAAAGGCATAAGCGGCAGAATTTGGTTTAGGTCTTTCTATGACTAGGTTTTCAATCACCTAAACAATCAGTGTCTTATATTTCCTTATTTTATGTGACTTAAAAGTGTTCCCAAAAACATTCATGGAACTACTATAGAACAAGAATCGCACTCGTGAATACGGTAAATGATCTTGAAAATCAAATTGAATGTTCCTAATAAATCACTGGAATGGTTTTAACAAGATTCGCAATCTTACCTGTAGAGTGGACCTCTGTCTCCTTTCTCTCACTCTGCTCCTTCACTCGTTTTTCTATCCTTTCTATCTTTCACCTTTCTGCATCTCTGCTCTTTTGTGCCTTATTTCTGCCCATTTTCCCTTTCTCTCCCTCTGCTCCTTCACTCGTTTTTCTACCCTTTCTATCTTTCACTTTTCTGCACCTCTGCTCTTTTGTGCCTTATTTCTGCCCATTTTCCCTTTCGCTCCTTCACTCGTTTTCACTCGTTTTTCTACCCTTTCCATCTTTCACCTTTCTGCCCTTTTCTGCATCTCTGCTCTTTTGTGCCTTATTTCTGCTTATTTTCCCTTTTTTCTTTATCCCTTCTTTCCTCCCTTTACCTTTCCCCGCCGCTGCTGCCCCCGCAGCCCCTCCCCCACCCAGCGTGACCGGCCCAATCCAGCTCCTCTCCCCGCTCCCGCCTCCCAGCTGTCCAGCCCTCCCCGACCCCTACTTAATGGCGGCAACTGGTGCACCGAAGGCGCGTCAAAGGCTAGCACATCTGCGCCCGTCCGCGACCAGCACCAGGAACCCTGGACCTCCGCCCCGCCAACACTACGACCCAGCAGCACTCCACGCACTCAACCCAGGCTGCAACAACAACTGCAAGCTAGCATCACCAGCCGACACCCATGGACCTTTCAGCTGTCACCGCTGCCGGCACACCTGCAGCACCGCCAAGAACACGGATCCAGTACAACCCGCCCCCAAGAACACAACCGAACCGAAGACCCTGCAATGCATCCTCCTCAACGTCCGATCCCACCACAAACACGCCACAGAAATCTGGGACCTCCTCGACAGCACCACCCCGGACGTAGCATTCTTCACCGAAACCTGGACCAATGCCACCTCGGGACCGGACATCGCCATCGCCATCCCGCAAGGATACAAGATCTCCAGGAAGGACCACCCCACCCACCCAGGAGGAGGAATCGCCTTCGTCCACAAATCCAGCCTCCGCCTGAGCACACTACCTGACGAGTCCACAAAACTGATGGAACACCTTCACTTCAAGATACTGGCCAGCCCCATCGCCGCCCTCCGAGGAACCCTCATCTACCGACCCCCTGGACCCCGCGGACCCTTCGCCAACTCCATCACGGACATTATCTCCCCGCAGGCCATCGCATCCACCAACTACACCCTGCTGGGAGACCTCAACTTCCACCTCGACAATCAACTGGACCCCAACACCACATGCCTCCTGGACAACCTCCACAACATTGGACTCCGCCAGATCATGACAGAGCCCACGCACTCAGCAGGACACACCCTCGACCCCCTCTTCACTACAGGAAACTCCATCACCTTCAGCCACACCACCGAACTCCCATGGACCGACTATCGTTGCGTCCACTTCACCTTCAGAACACACACCATCCACAGACACCAGCACCTGCTTCCAGAAAGAAACTGGACCAAAATCACCAACGACCAGCTCACCTCCTCACTCAACAACTCCACCCCAACCATTGCGGAAAACGACGACCCCAACAACGCAGCTCGAACCCTGCATAGATGGATCTCGGACAGCACCAACACCATAGCCCCCCCTCAAGAAAAACAACAATACCCGTGCCAAGAAAGCCAGATGGTTTACCACCGAACTTTGAGAGTCCAGGCGCACATGCGGCCACCTCGAAAAGGCCTGGAGAAACACCAAATCCACAGAAGCCCACAACAACTTCAGAGCCGCCACCAACGCCCACCATCAACTCATCAGAGAAACGAGGAAAAAAGAGATTGAAGACAGAATCTCCACCCACGCACACAACAGCAAGAAACTCTTCAGCATCATCAAGGAGTTCGCCCAACCCACCAGCAATTCTACTGACATCCCTCCCTCACAAGACCTCTGCGACAAACTCAGCACCTTTTTCCACCACAAAATCAAGAGCATCTACGACAACTTCGACAAAGACAACCAACACACTGAACCCTCACGAACCACCCCCGACACCCGGAAACCAGCGATTGATGACTGGACAGCCCTCACCATCGAAGACACACTGAAGACAATGAAGTCAATCCACTCAGGGGCCCCCACGGACCCCTGCCCACACCACATCTTCAACAGAGCCACCAATACCATCGCACCCATGCTCCACCACACCATCAACCGCTCCCTGGTGACCGACTCCGTCCCCGACGACTGGAAACACACGGAGGTCAACCCCCTCCTAAAGAAACCCTCAGCGGACCCCACCGACCTCAAAAACTACAGACCCATCTCCCTGCTCCCTTTCCCAGCGAAAGTCATCGAGAAAGCCATCAACAGCCAACTCGCCACATTCATTGAAGAACACAACATCCTCGACTCCTCCCAATCCGGCTTCAGAAAAAACCACAGTACGGAAACCGCCCTCCTCGCCGCAACAGACGACATCCGCACCCAACTGGACAAAGGAGAAACAGTAGCCCTCATCCTCCTAGACCTATCAGCGGCGTTCGACACAGTCTCCCACCGCACCCTAATACGCAGACTCTACAAAGCAGGAATCCAGGACAAGGCCCTCGACTGGATCTGCTCCTTCCTCTCCGGCAGGACGCAACGGGTCAGACTCCCCCCTTTCCTCTCAGACCCCACACCTACCACCTGCGGAGTCCCCCAGGGCTCCTCCCTCAGCCCGACGCTCTTCAACGTCTACATGGCTCCACTTGCCCCCATCGTCAGAACCTATGGACTCAACATCGTGTCATACGCAGACGACACCCAGCTCATCCTCTCCCTATCCAACGAGCCCAACACCGCCAGACGCAACTTTCGAGAAGGCATGGAAGCCGTCGCCAAATGGATGAAAAACAGCTGCCTACAACTAAACACCAACAAAACAAAAGTACTCATCATGGGCCCAAACCCCGACGCGTGGAGCGACACCTGGTGGCCCACCGCCCTTGGAAACCTGCCAACCCCCACAGACCACGCACGCAACCTGGGAATCATCCTGGACTCCAAGCTCAAAATGGACCGCCAGATCAACTCTGTCTCATCTTCCTGCTTCCACACCCTCCGCCTCCTTCGTAAGACCTTCAAATGGATCCCCCTCGAACACCGAAAGACAGTCACTCACGCCCTGGTCACCAGCAGACTCTACTACGGCAACGCACTCTACGCCGGAATAAACAAAAACATCATCCGCAAGCTACAGAACATCCAGAACGCCGCCGCAAGACTGGCCCTCAACCTGCCAAAACACTGCCACATCTCGCAGCACCTGTGACACTCCACTGGCTCCCCGTCGAGGCGAGAATCACCTTTAAGATGCTCACCCACGCACACAAGGCCCTCCACGGCACCGGACCAGCATACCTGAACAGCCGGCTCAAATTCCAGGCACTCCCAAAGGACCCTACGATCAGCCCAGCTCTCCTACGCCGTGGTCCCCTGCACCAGAAAGACCAGATCGGGAGGCCGCCCCTTCTCCTTCCTCGCCGCCAAAGCATGGAACGCCCTTACACTCCACCTCAGACAGACAACATCGCTCCCCATCTTCGCAAGAAACCTCAAAACTTGGCTCTTCGACAGACCCCCTCCTTGATGGAATGGAACCTGCACCCCCCACCCCTAGCGCCTTGAGACCCTTACGGGTGAGTAGTTGCGCTTTAACAAACTCCTGATTGATGGATTGACTCTACTTCTGAATCTGGGTTAGTGACAGGTAATCCCCCCAAAAACCTAGCCTCACCGGGAGCCCATCAAGAAGAGAAGTCTCTGCAGATTCTAAACTCCTCCTGCAGCTCAGCGAGCGTTGTAGCAGATTTCAGGCACCCAGAACTCTCCACCGATCAAAAGAACAAAGCTGGCCTTGCAGAGAAACGGAGCCCCAAGATCCTCTTCCTCCTTCACCAAAAGACGCTGAATAGTGAGCACGGGGAACTGGACGCGGCCGCTGACATCGTAGGCACGCCCCGTGCCAAACCTCACGCATCTCGCATAAGGCGCCAAACCTCACGCATCTCGCATAAGGTGCCAACCCTCACGCATCTCGCGTGAGGTGCCAAACCTCACGCATCTCGGGTGAGCTGCCAAACCTCACGCATCTCGCGTGAGGTGCCAAACCTCACGCATCTCGCGTGGCGTGCCAAACCTCACGCATCTCGGGTGAGGTGCCAAACCTCACGCATCTCGGGAGAGGTGCCAAACCTCGCGCATCTCGGGTGAGGTGCCAAACCTCACGCATCTCGGGTGAGGCGCCAAACCTCACGCATCTCGCGTGAGGTGCCAAACGTCACGCATCTCGGGTGAGGTGCCAAACCTCACGCATCTCGGGTGAGGTGCCAAACCTCACGCATCTCGGGTGAGGTGTCAAACCTCACGCATCTCGCGTGAGATACCGAATCTCACGCATATTGCGTGAGATACCGAATCGCACGCATCTCGCGTGAGGTGCCAAACCTCACGCATCTCGTGAGTGTCTGGCGCGGTGGTAAATGTCCTCCCATTCTTTGTTGCGCAGAGTCCGCCCCAGTTCCCTCTCCCATCTAGCCCGTCCTGCATTATAAACGCGCGAGTATCTGTCCAAGAGGAGCCGATATATGTCTGAAATGAGTCGCTTATCTGTGGTGCGCGAGAGACGCCAGTATTCATATTTACTGAGCTTGCGTGTAGCGTCTCCACGGATCTGGGGTTGAAGCGCCCAATGCCGGACCTGTAGATACCTAAGGTGTTCAGCCTCCGCGAGGTCATAGATCTTCCGGAATTCCTCAAAAGGCGTCACTCCCGCACCTGAAAACATGTGAAAGAGGCATCGGCATCTTGCTAGGCGCCACCGTGCAAAGGCCTGGACATCCTTACCCGGGCCGAAGTCAGGGTTCTCTAACAGGGGTGTGAGGGGAGACGGGAAGGTCGTCAGGTCGTGTAGGACGCATGTTCGATCCCATACCTCTAGCGGTACCCTCGTGACGAAGGAGGCGTATAGGTTAGGGGGCCGGTGTTGTTGCCGTAGGAAAGGCACCTCCTGGAGTGGACGCCCCGCTTGGTCCTGGAACAACCAATGGCGCTCCGATTCCCATTTGCTCCATTCCACTTGGGTTCTGAGTTGGGTCACCCGCGCATGCGCATTTCTCCCGAGAAATGCGCATGCGCGGGCGGCCGCGAATGCGCATTGGTATCTATGACGGGACGCTATTCCAATAGGGAGCCACGGACGAGCCCCGGACACGGTAACTGATTTAAACTTGTTTATTTAGGGTATTTTGCTTAAATAATGTATGTAGGGGAGGGCAGGAGGGAGGCGGGTGGCGGCCGATTCGGCTACGCACACGGAGTGGGCGTAGTGTTGCCGGCTACGCTGTCTACGCAAAATGCGTAGGAGGCAACACTACGCCTACCCCGTGGGCGTAGCCGATTCGGACGCCCAGGGTTAATTTATTTTTTTTTTTTTTTTTTAAAACCTTTATTGTGCTTAAAACATGATACAAATACGGACCTACAACCGGCAGGCCGGCCACGATACTTTGAAGCACATGTGCAAACATTGCGTGTCCCCAGCGCCATCAGGCAATACAGCTAAAATTAACAGCAGTTACACTGAACGAAGACATGCCGCCAGGGAGAAGGAGCATTGAAGGTTAAATTTTAAAATTTTGTATCTGAAAATAATGCAGTGAAGAATAGAGGCAAGGAGAACTGAGTCCGTACATTCGCTTCACAGCATGGGCAGGCAGCATCAAGAGAACCAACAGTTAGTGAGAATCCTCCAGTCAGGATGGTAATATTGCACAAGTCAACAGCGGAAACAGTTCGCGTCCACGTACCACCCCCAGCGCCACCCGCCCCCTACTGAACCCCGGTCACTCAGACCCAGAACAGAAAAGAGAAAATTATAAAAAGGAAATACATAGGCACCATAGAAACCAAGGAAAAATGAAATATAACCCCCCACCCTACACACATGCAGAGGCTACGGCCTGCCCCCCCCCCAGCAGAGTGCTTGTCACCCCAAAAAACCCGAAATTTAGGAAGAAAAGGAAGGGAAGAAAGAGAGAGGAAGAAAGACAAAGAAAAACATTCACTAGTGATAAGGGGAGCAAGGAAAAGTAGTCCCAGATCTCCCACTGAAGGAGGTGGGGAGGAGCCAATACAATCACAAAACTCCCGGACTCCCATCAATTAGCGAATCCCACGCCATTAAAATCTAAGGGGACTAAGGTCAATAACACAGGATATGAGCAGCTCCAATGCACAGTCAAAGGTGTCAGGATGGACAAGAAGTGGATAAATGCGAGGAGCTGTAGCGGCGATGCGCGCCAAGAAGGCGCCGTGATTCCAAATCACATCAAGTAGGCCAACACAAGTTGATACCCGGACCCCCCTAGTGCTATCTAAGTCGCAAGCGACCAATACACCACGGTACCCACCCAAAACCCCGCCCCAGCCAGAACAAAAACTAAGATGACCGCCCCGGGCAGAGCAGAGACAAAGAGTTAAAATGGACGCCACCCGTTACAGGCAACCCCCCGTCCCAGTAGTCGTTATTGGCAAGTCAGACACCCCAAAAAATTAACAGAGCCGACGGCTCACTAGGTATCAGGATAGTCAATTGAGGCTCCGACTGTGCTGTGAACAAGAATGCAGTAACACAAAGGAGGCGCCGAGAGCGAGAGCCAAGCGATATCCAATAGCTCCCAACCAGCTGGAAAATTCAATTTGTACTCTGCGTGAGGTCCACACATTCCCCCCACACGGCATTTTGAACCCGACCCCCATCAGGTAAGAGAGCAATGCAGCAAACAAGCAGGCTAGCCCTGACCCGATTTCGGATGCCCTTCAGTACACAACCCTCTATGAGCGTCGACCCCCTCATCAACAAAGGAACAAGATGGAAGCAGAGAGGAGGGGGGAGACCCACAAGCACAAAATGGATGACACCACCTACCCAATAATGCTTTGGTTACAATACAGAGAGCCCCAAAAGTACTCTGAAAGACCAAACACAGCAGGGGAAAAGGCGAAGGTTTAAATGCACGAGTTTGCAAGGGGGCCAGGAGTAGAATAGCCAGCAGTCCCACCTCCGGTATGAGCAGCGATCGTGTTGAAACAGTAGCCGAGTGCGGGAACAATGTATCCCCGGCAGAGTCAGTATGCGATCGTCTGTAAGCGCCAAGCATGGCAGGGCGGAACACAGTCTCACTGGAAACATTCGGCAACACAATATCCTCAGCAGGAGCCGTCAGGGGAGCGCTCTGTTGTTGCAGAGAGCAGTCCCTCCGAATCTGCACCAGGTCCAGGGCGATGTCGTCGAGCTTGTCACAGAGCTCCTGGGAGTCTCGCCGCAGCGTCGCCCGTAGTTCACGTAGGGCAAACAGGACATCTCCGTAGGACAGGGTTGGCAGTATGCCCCCCCCGCCCCCAATATCAGAAGGTGCAGGCAATTCGGTCACCGGCGCGGCCATGGCATCAGAGGCAAGGGGCAATGGCGGACGGTCTTCTCCGCCCCGCGGGTCAGCGAGGATTTCGCTCCGTCCCCCACCGCTGCGAGCTGCTAAGTAGCGTCGCCAGTGAGGAGCCCACGACAGCAATGCCAGGCGGTTTGGGCGAACGGGCAGGCAGCAATGTGCGGGCGAGTCCCGCAATGGAGCCAAGACGCCCCCTCTCAACTCGAGACAATGGAGCCGGAGTGCCGTGCAATCTTCCCGGCAGTCGCGAGGCAAGCACGATGGTCCGCACTCCGCAGCACCCGGGATGCTGATATCCACGTTCCAGGGAGAGCAGCTCCCTCCAGAATGCGAGCGCTCCACAGGCAGGTTGCTCGTCCCCACTCCGCCGAGGTCCGGCATTAGGCAGCGAGGAGCGCTGGGGCAATGGCGTCGGGACCGGCACCAGGGTATCTCAGCCGTCCGGACGAGCCGAGAGTCCGGAAAAACATGGGCGAGATCAGCACGTCGCCCCCGTCGGAGCAGCCGATGAAGCAAACAGGATAGCAGGCAGGATAGTTCGACGGGGCGCAAGGACTGGCGGAGCCGGGAGCTTACACGTCCGCTCCGGTCGCCATCTTGGCTCCTCCCCCCCCAGGGTTAATTTTAATGCCCAGATGTATTTGCTGTGCTAGTCCGACCCTAGCTGTTCCACGTATTCCGAGTGAATTTATCAATAAATAACACATGACTCAACCCCTAGTGGCTCCAATTGCCCTGTTGGTCCAGTGTCACTCCGAACTGAGGGAGTTCTTGCTGGGTCGGAGGTGCACTCACACGGAGCTGCTTACATAACGTGCTCACCGTGCAAACCGTAGCAGCCCTCCCAATTGACTCCAGTGACGCCATTTAAACTTATTTTAATTAATGTTTAACCTATCGCAGATACTGTATTTAACACTCCGTCGATCGTCAATCCCTCCTTATCCTCTCACTCCCAAATATACAATTTGGCACCAGCATGACTGAGCTAAACTGTGTGAATCAGGCGAGTGACGAAGGTGCTGGTGCTGACAAGTTCGTGTCTAGTCAGAGGCCAGTCACTCTTCTGATGTCCCTACTTGTTCGGTGTGCAGGGGAACGCCAGTTCTCTTGTGTCAGTGAATTAACGAGACACGCGTTTGTGCCTGCTTACTGGCACTATGACTATGAGAGATGGAAACAAACATACAAACTACTGCCACAAACGGATGAGAGAAACTCGCACTTTATTTACTCGGAACTTTTATACAGAATGCAAAGCATGACTGTATTTTCGGCTGAATTGGGTTACATGTTACAACTCATTTACACACAGTCACAGAGGCCCTTATTTAAGGCAACCCAAGGAACGTGCCAACAATGTACAGTCTTCAGAGTTTATTCGATGTTATATTGTTTTCATTTTTAATTATTATGTATGCACATGCACAATGGCACTCACCACATGGGAAGGAAGTCGGAACGGGAAACCAAGAATCAGGCGTGAGCGCTCTCACTGCACAGGACCATCTCTTCCCAGAGCAAGGGCAGGTGGCACGGCGACATCGCAGTCCCACCTGCCCCATCACAGTCAGGCACGGGTTGCCAAACGCAGCCGCAAGAAGAGCTCAGAACATCCATAGAAGCACCAAGCACCTGCACGCCACTGCCAACGGACCCGAGCCGGCGCACAAGGAGGCATGCATGAGCTGAGCATCCCGGGTGACAGGGTAAAGGAGTCCCGGCGCGTGGCGCAACACAAACCACCTCAACCACCAGACTAGAGAGCTTCTTCTTCACCCCTCTGAAACCCGCCTCCTTAACGAAATCCCCCTCACTCCGAAGCCGGCAGAGACAGGCAACATTTAAATACTTAAGTATAATTTACATGCGATATGTATGTATGTATGTATGTATAGGCGTTCTTTTATAGCACTATAACTGTCACCCGACGGGCATCCTGGCGCTTAGACTGTTATGACACAATACATGATGTTTCCAGCTTCCAATCTATTTACATTGTTCTGGGGAACAGATGGGTCTTTAATGCTTTTTTAAAGGAAGAAAAATCTTCCAGGCCCCTCAGGCCTACCGGTAGAGAATTCCACAGCCGCGCTGCGGTAAACCTGAAGGACCGACCACCCATCCAGGACCTCAGAAACTTGGGTACTACCACCAAGTAAGCCGAGGCTGACCGGAGTGGTCTTGGAGGGATGTACCATGAGAAAAGGTCCTGCAGAGGAGACGGGCCTTGTCCGTGTAGAGCCCTAAAAACCAAACACAAAGCTTTGAAGTTCACCCATTGAGAGATTGGCAACCAATGGAGGTCCCTAAGTGCCTTGGCAGAAGAGTCCAGGCGGCGTCGCAAGAGTGCCAGTTTGGCAGCAAAAGTCTGTACTCTGAGTTTTCCTAGCAGAGTAACTGGTGCCCCCAGCAGCAGTGCGTTGCAGTAGTTGAGACGACTTAAAATTATGCTCCGCATTACCTCTGGTCTGGCCTGTACCGGGAGCAAGGGTAGAATCTTTCGCAATGATCCAAGTAATGCCATACAAGTGGCCACCGTTTTGTTCACTGATGTGTCCAGCTGTAAGTCGGAACTAAACATTAACCCCAAATTCTGAACCGATTCGGCAGGCAGACTAGTACCTTGGAAATCAGGAGGCCAAAAACCCTGCGGTAGGGTTCTGGGGGTCCGATCCATAGAGCAATGTAGCACCTCGGTTTTCAAGCTGTTAAATTGTAGGGAGTTGTTACCCAGCCATTCTGCCGTGGTGCTCATGCATCGATGGAAGACCTCCTGTGACACCCCGTCCTTACCCTCAAACGAGAAGATAAGTTGGGTGTCATCGGCGTAGTTGGTGACTGTTATGCCAAAAGATTTAATCAGCGTGATCAGGGGACGGAGGTAAAGATTGAAAAGAATGGGGCTGATGGCCGAGCCCTGGGGTACTCCCTGACCAACCCTCCTGATGTTGGATTTAAAGGGTGGCAGGGCAACTACCTGGTGCCTTTGATCGAGATATGACACCAGCCATTCAAGGGCCAAGCCCGACACCCCAGCCTCCGTCAGTCCCCTGACCAGGATTGCATGGCTGACCGTGTCGAACGCGGCCGACATATCGAGCAGCACTAAAAAGGCTGCTCGACCCTGGTCGGCACGCGATTGAAGGTCATCGAGAACAGTCACCAATGCCGACTCTGTCCCATGTGCCGGTCTAAACCCAAACTGAGCCACATCCACACAATCAGTAGTCTCAAGAAAGTTGGAGAGATGTTTTGTGGCCAGTTTCTCTATAATTTTAATAGGGAATGGCAAGAGGGAGATGGGCCTAAAGTTGGCTGGGCATGTGGGGTCCAGATTCTCCTTTTTAAGCAGTGGGGAGACCACCGCCAATTTCCAGCAATCTGGAACCCGTGCTGAAGTGAGAGACTGGCGACAGATGGAAAAAAGTGGGGGAAACAGCTCTTCACGAAAAAGTTTCCAGAATTTGGGTGGAAGAGGATCAGAAGGTGAGCCAGAGGACACCCCGTCAGCCAAAGAGCAGAAGT